>NW_026294469.1:72213153-72933153 GCF_007827085.1 Peromyscus californicus insignis | reverse complement strand
GAAGAGATGGGACATTGATTTACATTGCATATGACTCATCCTGCTGAGAATGACATACATAACAAGAAAGCAGAAAAAAAAAAGCCAGGTAGATAAGGACACCAAAAAAGCATATGCAGTCAGTGTTTCTTCTGAATGCTAGCACAAGTCAGTCATAACTTCCCTTACCCATTAGCAGCTTCTCTTTATTTGTTACCAAGATTTTCTATACATGTGATGCTCTTTTATGCTACAAATGGCAGTGGGATGGCTGCTTAATTATTGCTTGCATATTAAGATCAGCTTCATGTACATTTGTAACTCAGGTTCTATTTCAGCAGTGTTTTTGTTCAGGGGAAAATTGGTTACTGTTAGGTCTTTGCTAGTTTCACAGCCAAAGTTTATTAGTACCAGCACATTTTAGTTTGACTTCTAATTTGGTTGACAGACGTCCCACTGTCCGTTGTGATAGCTTAATCATAAACAAGTCCTGGCTTTTGATAACTTGAATCAAAGCAGGTTCTCTTTCATAAGAGAATCAAAACAGATCGTCCTTGCAGTACGCATGCAGTTGTTCCCTACATCTTAATATTCCTGTTTCAAAGATATTCACATGAACATAAGCTGAGCACAAAGCACATTTTATCAAAAGGTAGAATGACTCACATTTGGATAGAGTTCTGAATTTATCTGAGTTATGTAATTCTTGGTCTTCATGCTCATCCCGTCTTTCTATTGTCGCTTGTTTTTCTTGTGCTAATTTAGTGTGCTCTTCTCTTAGGCTTATGCAGGTTAGATTGTATTCTATCACTGTTTTGTATTCAGCCCCGATTTTCCTTATTCTCATATTATTTTAATTCTTAGCATTTTTCAATAAATGAAACTTTAGCTATTCTTGCTTTTTCCCCCTATCTTTTTTTCTCAATTATTGCTGTCTTTAGTTTTTATTATTTTTTCTTTCCTTCTGCTTGCATTCTTGTAAGTTTGCTTAATGGAAATGAACTTCTAACCTTTTGCCTCTTACAATTCTCGTTTTCCTCATTATTTATGTTCTTTTTTGGGAATATGAGTAATTGGGGTTTGGGCAGACAAAGATGTTGGAGAGAGAGAGAGAGAGAGAGAGAGAGAGAGAGAGAGAGAGAGATATTAAGAGAGATGACGATGAGAAGCAGCCTAAACATCATCTATATTGACCCTGTAGATCTGCCCTGATCTTGGTTCCTCTGTAATGCAGAAGCATGGTGCCGGGGACTTTCTCACTTATTGTCAGAAAGCTTTGCTTGCCAGTAGCTTCTTCTATCATTCATGAGAAAAATTTTAAATCAGTTTATTAGTAGAAAAAATATAATTCCAACTATTATTTGTAGGGTCAGCATAGTTTTTAGCAGTTAATACCAGTATAATTATTTATATTGTTTTTTTCAAAAAACTTTCTTGGAATTTGTTATTTATACTTAGTATTTTGGTTTTGTTTCTTTTTGTTTTTCAAACAGGCTAGAAAATTAGTCATCCATATATTAGTCACAATCTTTAATGATCTCTGGATATTTTGAAATATTAATTAGTGCTGTATAAATTTTTGTTTTACCCACCAATTACTAGCTGTATTTTAAAAACTATTGAGTATGACAAAGGGAAAGTTACTGAGTTTTTCATATTACTCCATGGTCAATAAGAGTTTCATTTTATAAATCTTATTTCTTTTATGTTTTGATTTTTAATTTTTTTAATATGTCAGGTTTGCTGTGTATATGTAAAACAATTAAGAAAGTCTCAAATATGGGCCACAAAAAAAGCAGTGGGTTGTTTTCGGTGAAACTGAATGAAATGGCATGTTCTCTAACATTATTTGTTAGAGTTTGAAATGCTAATTTTTTATTTTCTATGTGCATTCAATTAAGGTCAGTTAAATACTATGCAATTGAATATTAGACAACGTTTCATAACAGACAAGAAATTCATGTGTAGCTTTCTTGGTTCCCTTGCATTTGGTGGCAATAATATCGTACAGTAAATGCTAGTAATGGCCTGGCTCCCCCCTGGAATTGTTGCTGGAGCAGCGGTGCACACCTGTAACCTTGTGGAGATGACAGAAGGAACATGTCAGTTTCTCTGTGTGGATAGCAAACATCCCAGGGCTCTTTACAGTACACAGTTCCTTCAGAATGGATGCAATCACAAGACCATGGTCAAAGAAATTGATTTTCCTTAAAATAACATATAACTTTTTCTTGTTCCTTCTAATTTTTGTCAGAGTTATGCTAAAATAAAATGTATTTGCTTATTAAAATGCAATCAGTATGTATAACTACAAAGAATAGAGTAAGTAGAACAATAATTCTCATTCCTCAAGGGAAGTAATTTCTAGCTTGTGTAATGTCCTTCAGTGGGAACCTTTCTCAGTTTCTTATATGTGCATAATACACATATGCTGTACACATATATTTATACATGTCATTTTGTAGCTTGCTTTGCTTTATTCTTATGGCCATTGTTTAATCAATTCATAAATACAGATTTATTTAATTGGGTGGCCTAATCTATTATTTATTGTATCATGATGTCATGATTTGCTGCTTAATGAGCATTAATACTATTTGTAAGTTTCTACCAAGTAGACAGTGCTGCGCATTAATCTTTCCTAAGTTATTTCCCTGGTGTCATCGACACAGCTGGCACTGCCGTGGCGAAGGCTGGTGTGTGCTGTCACATCTCACCAGCAATGCAGGGCATCGTTTTCTTGTATGGAATGAAGAGAAGGGGGATACTGTTAATTTCCTATTAAAATAAATCGACGTGTTTGTGGTAGAGTTTAGAACACATTAACTTCAACGTCATTTTTAATTTTCCTTGCTTCAGGTTAGCTGTAAAATTCTTCTGTAACCCCACCCCCTTTTAAAACAATGCTTTAATGGAAAATTTTATCATATATTCTATGATTATATAGTGGGAGAAAAACTTTTACTTTAGACTATGTGCTTTTATGTGTACTAGTATAATTTATCCACATGCTTTATTGAACTCTTGATATGCCAGGCAAACCTGAGTAATTAAGTTTGTAATAAATCATGAAGTACAGATTAGCAGTAAATATGACAGCTAGTGTTCTGTCATCAAGCTGGCAAATTAGTCAGCCAATAGGACGAAATAATTTCTTTTTTTACTTTCCCATTGTATAGGAATTCTAAGGTTTCTTCAGCTACACAGAATTCACCAAGTACACATTTGGAACTGTTAGGCTAATGCCAGCCTCCTTTACAAAGTTGCCTCCAGACCTTTCTGACTCTGTGGTGGGTGGGTGCTATGGGATGGGCCCATCGCTCCCACCTGGTGTGATTCCTTGCCACCTACTCTTCTGTCAGAGTCAGATGAGAGCTCCAGGACATGTGTGTGGGAATGCTACCTCCATGCTTCACAGTTTATCGTGAACTTAAGATGAGCTCCCAGGGTCCTCTCCCCTGTGCGGCTGTGAAAAGCAGCCCTGTGCTGATCATAGGATGCTGTGGTTTCTGGGTGCCCCTGGAGTGCTGCCCCTCTTCACTCAGCTGTCTGCTCATGGATATGCTTCTGTTATGCTGGCAGTGAGAGGCTGGGCACCTTTAACTCCCATGTCAGTGAATGGAATTTTCTTTATAAATGAAATGCTTAAGTCAAACTTTTGTTAAGTCTGCATGGTGCCCTGGGTATGGCAGTGTACCCCTCTCTCTCCAGCACTCGAGAGAGGAATAGAACCAACTGTACAGCGCCTTTGGGTCCAAGCCTGATTGGCACAGAGGTTACCAGGCCTCTTCCTGGGTCACAGAGTAAAGCTGTGTCTCAGAAAGGTCGACCTCAAACAGAAATATGCATAGTGTTCACTTTTAAGAAATACTTTCCTTGTAAACATTAGCAGTACTGACGCTGATATTCTGAATTGCTTTCTGTGGTTTCTTTTTACCTCATGAGATTTTATTAGAATACTTTCAGTTTTACAGGAACTGTAAGAGGTTGTTCTAATTTGACATGAAAAAGAATGCTCAGTATTTCTACATGTTTTCATATTTGTATGTCTTAACAATTAGGGAAGCTGTGTTGTGTTACCTTGGGTCCATGTGTCTGCCATGAATGACAGAGATAATGTGGTTTTTATCAATATTAATTCTTACTAGGGCACAGTTTCACAAAGGTCAGGAATGACGGAGTGATAAGTTTTCCTGAGAATGCTTTATAACACGCCTGGAAAACATGGGGCAGTTCAACAAGCTTCATTGTCCTTGGCTGCAGAGGGAAGGTTGCATATTGAAAGCTCCGGATGTTGCCAGGAGAGCTGAGTGAGAGGAGTGTGTCTGGTGTCTGCACAGTCGTTGTGAGCACTTTAGTAACTGCTGTGGCTGTCATGAGACCATTGAACACATTTTACTATCTAACGGGAAAAAAAAACCTTTTACATGGAGAACTTTTCTTTGCCTCCTTGAATTATTTGTGGATCACACATTGGCATGCTAGTCTAGTGATTTTCTGAGTATATATAAGCATTTGTGTACTCAGTTTTATAAAATTGCTGTTAAAAATGACGGTTGGGAAAAAGCAGAGCCAACAACAACAAAGAGCTGCCGTTTAACCTGGCTCATGGTGGAGTATACGCAGAGCGAGTATGAGCCCCCTGAATATAGTCCCTAGCCCACAAAGGAACAAAAGCAGACTAAAACAAACAAAAGCAGCACTCTATTTCAGAGTTGGCCATTGTGCCTTTAGAGCTGACTGACCAATCACAGTTTTTGTGTCATGCCATGTGACAAATGTATAGCATTAACATGGAAGAACATATTAATTACCTTAATTAACACGTGACTTTAGAAGTTTTAGATTAATCAGCATGTGACTCTCGGTTATTTGTATTCTTATGGGAATTTTTCTCAACCAGATGCAAATACCAGAGAAAAAATATTGCTTGGCTTATACATAGAAAGAATATTCATCGCAGTCGTACTGTACATCTAAGAAAACAGAAAGTAATTAAAGTGTTGATTACTGTGGTAAATCTCTGAAATGTCCTATCACTTGTATTTCCAATGTGCTCACATTTCTGAGAAGTTAGCTTTTGCACACCAACCTGCTATGATTATCTCATGCCCTCCGGAAGGTGAGCTGAGTTGTTTCCTATATTACTTAGGAAAAAATTTCTTTTCACAATTGAAAATGTCAGCATCAATTGAAAGTAACACTAAGCATGTGCTTGCCTTCTGAATATTATCCTCCTCCACCTCCCTCCAACCACCCTGCCGAGGATCTGGCTGTGACAGTTTGATTAGATCATCAATCCTCACTGTTAACAGCACTTTTCCTGAACACCTGGGCTGCTGGGTCACATCTGAATTCAGCTACCGTTGTTTCAGTGACCCGGCATGTATCCACCACAGCAATTTACATCATGTGCACAAATTAAAAGTTACCTTACAACAACAGTTTACTTTTAAAAATGACCTCTTTCTCCCGCTGCTAGGGTCTGTTATGTTATAGGAAGTGCATTTTTGTATGATGAAAGACTTTTCTAGAACATAGTCACCCACCATGATGAAGGTGGTCCTTTTTTCTTTTAACTTCAGCCTTACGTCAGAATTACTGAAATGAAAATAATGTTTCTTTCATCATCTTCTTGTGTCATTTAAAAATCTTTGATTATATTTTTACAGTTTGATTACATTTTTACAGGACTTAAACATAAATAAATAATTAATTTTCAGGTATTTCTGAAAATCTCAATGCTCGTAAGCTCCTTGTTTGATCTGTCACCTAGCTGATTTATACTTCCCTATGTATAGTGAAGTGATAAATACCTAGTTTCCTTACAATCAGTTTAGTACGGACAACAATGTGTCCTTTTATCTTTATTGTTATAATAAAGGGATGAGAAATACAAAAATAAAATCCTTTCGAATGTATGTATTTTTAATAGACATCTGTTTCCTTCTGCTTTCAAATTTTGTTTGTATTTATTGGTAATTGAGCACACAAGTACACGTAAGTATATGCATATAGCACTTGACTCATCTTTATTAAAAAGTTTAGGACCTGACTTCTTAAGCTCAAGTCGTGTCTCTTGCTGGTGCCACAGCTTCTCAGGGTGAGGTAGGAGTGCTGCCACAGAGATAGTAGGTGTGACTTGTATCTGTCACATTAGCTGGAACTTGCTTTCCAGATTTTTAGTTGTTCCCAGCCTTACTCTCTTCCATGCTCTCTGCTTTGCTGGAAGACTGATTGTTGTACACACTGTGAGGACTTTCTGCTTCTAGCCTACCTTCCCCATCCCCGGTTGAGTTCAGTCTCTTTACTCATTTAAAATTTTAGTCTTGAGTTTTAAATTGTTTATGTATGCATATGCACTAGAACACAGAAGCATAGTTTTAAATATACTTGTTGAGTTCTCAGCTACTGTGTGTGCTTAGGACTTCTGTTCCCTTCCTGAGAAGTGACCCAGGGCTGACTGCTATAGCTCTGGGCACATATAACCCACAGAAACTGCATTTCTTTCTTTGGATTGTTTGTTTTCATTAAAATCGCTAATGTCTTTAGCCCAAATCTTTATTGTATTACAGAAAGTTTTTTGACAGTTATAAGGACTACTTTTTTGGCAGTATCATAGTATAATATATTCAAAAGTCCAGCTAATTAATAACCAATTAACCTAGCTTTTTTCCCCCTTGTTCTTTTTTTTTCATTTTTATTTATTATTTATTTTTCTATTATCAACCTGATACAGTATAATTCCCCCCCTCCCCCAATGCCATTTATTGAAGGAGGGAGGAGGTCTTGAATACAGGCTTACAGCACAATGGGAGAACCCCAGAGGGCAGAAGTTCGCTAATGATGTTTTACAATCTTGCATCTAAGCTGTTAACGCCCATTATCCTGGATACATAGACAAGGATCTTTCCTTAAGTATTCAGGAGGGTGGAACTGGCAGGGAATTAGCATAGGGAGGATATCAAGGTCAAGGTCAGCAAGCAAGGCAACAGTTACCCAAAACAGGCACCAGGACGCTACAGGTCCCCCTTTTACTAAAAAATGAGCTTCTGACTTAGGTTGCATGGGACATCAGCAGGTCACCTTACCCATCATGGAGACACCTGCCCGGTCCACACAGGCGGTCTGTCTTAGGTTGGTGAGTGCCCCCCAGGAATTAACCTGTCTCTGAATACTCATTATCATACAGGCTCAATCGTGTGTGAGCTGCAGAGTTAACTGCTGCCAAAGATCTCAAAGTGGCAGTGGGCTTGCAATCTGTGTGTTCTACACAGAAAAGACCAACAGAAGTCCTAACCCACCTATAGCCTGTAGGCTAAAGGCAACTGAGCCATTCCCTTCCTTAACGAGCCTTACTGCAAATTGGAGTCCTTGTAAGATGGTATCCCAAAAGCAAATGGAACTTGAGTTTATAAATTTATAATTTTCAAAGCCAATCTAAATATATATAACTATTGAATTAAATTTATCATGCCCAAAAGAATGAAAGATTAACGAACTGTGGTAGCTACTTTTGCTGCCAGGGTCTCCTCTGTGCTAGCTGTAGTAAGCAATTATGAAATGGTAATCCCAGAAACAGTAGCAGCGGTGGCCGCCTCTGCTATAACAGCAACAACAGCAGCAGCAATGTCAAATTCTCTTCTGGAGCGTGTGGGCATCCACTGACATGGATACAACTCCAGGAACACGAACCGCCAAGGTCCATTTTTCTTGATCCCAGCATGACTTAATCAGGCAGCTCTGCAAAAGAACAACTAAGAACCATAAAGAAAAAACAGGCAGCTCACAAGGAGCAGAACTAATGGTCTCATAATGGCAAGATTCAGGCTCATGAATTTTAAGGTATCTTCAAATGGGGGGCTAAATGAATTTCAGGAGGCCAATAAATGTTGCACAGAGCCACTACTGAAAAGTAGGTACTACATCAGCTTGAAGAGGGTTGTGAAAATGAAAAGGCTTAGTTGGCATGCTACTGTTAACAAATGGAGGTCAGTAACCTTCAGGGTTATCCTTAATCTCCAAGGTGTCTGGCTGACACGTTCTCAAACATACTTGAAAAAGCAGTTACCATACATTACCTTCTGGAGAATCCAAAAGCATGGCTACAGTTCCTAGGCTTACGTTAGTGCTTGCCAAAGCTAGCCATATTGGGCTCTCAATCTCCATTGGCATCAGAAGGGGAGAGTTCTTCATGAAGGCCCAATGGGTCTCTGCCATGTTGGGATTCGGCGGCAGCCACAGGGCACACACAGTGCTCAGGAATCCAAAGAGGAACCTCATTGTCCTGCGGAAAGACATAAACAGAACCCTGGGCCCACACCAACACCAGATCGGGTCTCCTCCAAGTGCCAGTAGAAAGATCCTTCCATTGCTCCAGAGGGTGATTTGCAATAGGAGCCCTCCAGTGCTTATCTGCAGCAGATACTCCAGCAGAATCCACCAATAAAAAATTTAAAATATATAAAACAAGGGAAAGAATAGAATGTGGAGAGGAATGATGAGTCACTAGTTCACCCTTTTTTTATTTTAGTAAAATGTTTGTTTTTTTAATAGTTCAAATTTTTTCTTTTATTTTTTTCAAATTAATTAATTTTTGTATTATCAGCTTGATACAGTATCAATTCTTATCTTAATAGTGAAATGTTTCATTGAGGCTTGCTCAGTAATTGAGTAAAACCAAAACTTATTATAAGCCACAATCATCCTAGGGTCCCCCATGCTATATATATAGCCTCCATGGTTCTGTGGGTTGCAGTCTGATTGTTCTTTACTTTATATCTAGAATCCACTTATGAGTGAGTACATACCATGTTTGTCCTTCTGGGTTTGGGTTACCTCACTCAGGATGATTTTTTTCTAGGTCCATCCATTTGCCTGCAAATTTCATGCTGTCATTGCTTTTCTCTGCTGAGTAGTACTCCATTGTGTATATATACCACATTTTCTTTATTCATTCTTCAATTGATGGGCATCTAGGTTGTTTCCAGGTTCTGGCTATTACAAATAGTGCTGCTATGAACATAGTTGAGCATGTATCTTTGTGATATGAATCAGCATTCTTTGGGTGTATGCCCAAGAGTGTTATGGCTGGGTCTTGAGGTAGTTTGATTCCCAATTTTCTGAGGAACTGCCATATTGATTTCCATAGTTAACTTAGCTTTAATTAGGCATTTTCTGCATCTAGCTGTGTGACTGTGTATGGCTTGCACTAAATCTCTGTTTTAGGTCCAGTATGTCAGGTTCCACAAACCTGGAGCATGGATAAACGTCCTATCTCCCAGCTGCTTCCCTGCTTTGTCTCATTAAAGCTGATGCTGTAAAATATAGGTTGTTCGGTAAGTCAGATAAGATAGTAAATGAAAGGGAAATAACATGTCATCATGAATCATTAAAATGTGTACCTGGGTTTAAAGCTTGACACTGTCACTTCAATCATTTACATACCTGGTTAAATTATATAAACGCTGATACTGTTTACTAACTAAATGTATAGGAATCTCACTCTTCTTCAAAGCTGCTCATAATGAGTACAGTCAGTGTATGTGTGACATAGGAGAGGACTTTATTTCCAGACAATGTTCTACACCAAGTCACCTGGACTTCAAATGCAGTGGTTGATGTAGCCAGAATTATCAAAGACTCAGCCTGGTTTAAAGTTTTAGGAATGGAATGGAGAATCTGTTAGCTTTCTGTCACTATAGAAAATACCTAAGATAATTTACTTGTAGAGAGAAAATGTTTATTTCGGCGTATAAGTAAGGAAATTCCAGGCTAAGATCAAATACATCCATTGCTTTGGGATGCTCTGTGGAAAGCCAAGTGCACAGCTTATCGAATTATCAGTCAGGCAGAGGCTCACTGTCTTGACCCAGGGAGTTGGCATTAGACCTTTGGGGACACATCTGAATTTCAGCAGTGAATGCAATAATCACATTTTGCCATGGCTCGAGTACTGTCACGGGGAGTTGGAACCTTGGCGAATGAGCATACCTGTGATTTTCTAAAGCATTGGGTGCCATGGCGATAAAGATACTGCACTAGGGGCAGGAAGTGGCAGGTGGGCAAAGAGGGAGTGATTTTTAAAAAGGCTCTTATGGGGCAACTTTGTCAAAAACTGTATTTGAGGTAACTTCACTGGCATGTAATTGTAAGAAATAATCTAGTGAAATCCCATGTATCCTGAGGCATGTTGAGTACAAACTTGGCGGATGAGAAGGAATGTATCCAAGAGTATTCTAGGAAGAGGGAATAGTGCAGAGCTTCTGAAATAAGACCCAAAGGTGGTGGTTCTGTTTGGTGGAGTCATTGAGCTGCAGCACATAAGCAGAGCTGAGGGTTTTAAACCAACGCAGGCAGCAGGTGGATCACAAGGTGTCCGGAGAGTCTTGGTGGCGTGTTTGTCTTCCCTGTGCCAAGGTCTTCTGGAAAGATGTTAGCCTGAGTATTGCTGAAGGAATATACTAGTTACCTATTTTAAAAAGTTTGTAATGCCTGCACACACATTGACACCTAAACACATGGTCATAAATGTAAATAGCTCATCAGGACATTACTTCTAGAATAGTGTAAAAATTGAAATTTTAACAATTATATATTATATATAATCACACCACTTAATTATATGAATATATGAATTATATGAAAGTTTTGATGATTCCATGCGTCCTATTATTCATTTAATATATACTCATAAGTTCTTTTGTAGCTGTTGCAGAGTTTATTCTTGGCTTTCTGTTCTTTTTTTTCTTTTTTTTAATTCTTGGCTTTCTTGAACTTATACCTACTTCACCTCCCATAGATTTTATTTGATAGTATTTGTATGTAGAAATATTTTCATTATCATCATCTCATATCTAAAAACAATATGTAATCAACCCTCTGAAGATTTAACCTACAGTAGTTGAGACATGTATTTAACAGACTTTTTTCCTGTCTGTATTCCCTGAATAGTATAGTATAACAAAAGATTGATGACTAATCTAGATTAACTGAAGGTGTGCATCAGTCTTTTGGAGGTGATAGGCAAATACTCTGCCATTTTATATAGGGGACTTAAACATCTAAGCATTTTCATATTTGTAGTAGGGAGTCCCTGGCATCATGCCTCAGATACCAAGGAACAACCACACATTCTCACAAACTTACACACACATATGTGGACACAGACACAAATACACACACACACACACACACACACACACACACACACACACACACACACACACCCCTGAAGTAAGGTTTTATTTTTTAATATTTATAGACATAAAGCTCTAGATATTAAAAACTACATTACAATTATTACTGATGCATCATTAATTAAAACCAATTTGTATAAAAGATTTGATAATTCTTAAACACAAAATGTAACATTCTTCAAATTCCATTTCTAATTAGGGTGGAGAGTTTGTACCATTTGTGAATCTGAGTGAATGTATTTAATGCTGGACCCTAACACTGTGTGGCGATAGAATTTTTAGTTTAAATCTCAAGAAAGCTCTGGAATGCTGTGAGCTCCTCTTAATTGAATCTACTTCGAAGACTAGGATGTTTATGAAAATGTGGATCGTGAAGAGGCTTGAGGAGTGGGCAGGTGGAGAGATGGTTTAGCTTACCCATGAAATGTTTTCCACAGCATCCTGTTTTGAGTGCTCGACCTCCACCTGCTGTGCTGTTTTGAAGGCTGTGGATGCTGTCTGTAGGTGGCATAGCTATGCAAGTACATCACTTGGGGCAGGCTTGGGAAGGAAGCTTATACCCACCTGTGCCTCTAGCCTGTGCTCTCAATTCCTGATCTCACACTCTAAACAAGAAGCCTCATGGTCTCAACTGGGTGACATCCCTCCCCTTGCCATGGTAGAAATTAAAAAAAAAAAAAGACAATTAATTGCTGGGAATTGTTTCTATGAGTGATATAGTGTTCATGGGAAGCTAATTTAGAAGATTTAATTCTTGTTGAGCTCACAGGGAATCCATACCTGAATGGTTCAAATCATACTGAATGAACAAATGCTGTGTACTGACTAATGTAGTACAGTTGCAGATGAGGGTTTGTTTCATAACAGCTATTCTCAGGAGTCTTAAGAAAGTAATAGTCAAACATGGAGAGAATTGATATTCTACTCTTTTTGATAATTATATTTTAATTGGTTTCATTTTATTTTTTCTTAAATTTTTATATTTATTGGGCTAGGGGTACATGTATGCCACAGAATGTGAATGGATGTCAGAAGGCATGGAAATCAGCCCTTTTCTCCTACTATGTAGATTCTGGGATTGAAATCAGGTCACTAAGCTTGATGGCAAGTGCCTTGACCCAGGAGAAATCTCACACTGCACCCCTTCAATAGTTTTAGCTCTTGTGTTTTGTACTGTTGTCTCGTAGAAGTGACTTCCTTCTCTGGTCATCATGTAGGTTGAATGACAGTGAACCGAAGCAACCGTTGTCAGTCCTGCCCACTTTTCACTTGCAGTGCAGCTCAAGTTAGAGTGTCTGGGTCTGAGCGGCACAGCAAGTGTAATGTCATTGTCACAGCATGAAATACTGATGAAGAAGGACAGCTTCAAGTCTGTATTCCAGAGTTTTGGCATCTTTTACTTATTTGTTTATTTTTGAGGCAGTATCTCTCTATGTACTACAAGCTGATTTGGAACCCAGTCTTCCCAGGAAGTTCTGAGATTATAGGTCTGCAACACTGTGCCCAGCTGGCAAATTGGTTTTGCACAGTCTTTTCTAACAGTATGTCCTTCTCTAGTACCTCAGTGACTTTTATAGGTATAGATAGGTGGAAGAGTGACTTTATATGATAAGTGTGAGAAAGGTAAATTTGAGAAAAATAAGATGTATAAGAGTAACTAACATGTAGGTCAACTTTAAGAGTGTTGTTAGGCTTATCAGTCAATGAAAGAGTCTATGAAGTTAAGGATCAGGAATTGATGGAACTAGCGAAATAGTTCATTTGGCACAGTGCTTTCTGTTCAAGCATGAGGACCTGAGTTGAGTTAGCTTTCCCAGAGCCTGCATAAAAAAGCTGGCCTTGATATGTGCATATAAGCTTTCTCCATGAAGGCAAAGGCAGGTCAGTCCATGGAGCTCCCTGGCCAGCTCACCTAGCACTAATCAGTGACCCCAACCCCAATGAGAGACCCTGCCTCCAAAACACAAATGGGGCTCTGCCCTCTACACACAAACTTACTCTACCCATCCCCAAATACCCCCCCAAAATCATTAAGAATTGATTACTTAAAATAGTCTGTGTTGCTGTTGTTTTTAAATCTCCTTTGAAATTGTACATGTACCTTCTGATTATATGGGCATTAGTGTTAGGCCTGACAGCTCTGGTAGGGAGAAGAAATGAAAGGAATTAGTTCAATGGAGATTTGACATCCTTTGGAATACACTTACAGGAATGGTAAAATTGTACCAACATTAAGGGTAGAGATGAAGACAAAGAATTGATGATATATTAGACTTGAGTGAGACAGAAAACTCCAGGCTGGAGCCTAGAATATGCTAATGATTGACCAAGACAGAAAGGATCCTGACACACAGTTTGATCTGGGAATGGGAGAGGTTCTACTAATGACAGGTTCTGTAGTGGAGTCTTGATTGAGGAGTTTTGTATGTGAGTCTAGAATAATAGGCAGAGGACAGGACTGAAGATGGAGGTATATCATTGTATAAATGTCTTTAACTAGTAAGAAGCCCCCAAGAGGTCAGAGGGATAAAGGGGATGCTGTGGAAGAGTCTAGGAGAAGGTGGTGTGTAAGGGAAAGCAGCCCATGTGCATGTCTTACATCCAAGTGACTAAGTGCTTCACGGTAGCCTTACTTGGCAACATCACCACATAGAAATAGGTAATAAACTCTTCCTGAATCTAAGGTGCTGGAATTTGAGATTCTGTTCATCCCCCAAGGTTTTATGATTTCAGACCCTAACATTGGGTTTGGGATACGTGACAGAGTCTTCTTTGCTAATCAGTGCTTAGCTGGGGATCCATGTCAGGGCAGAGATAAGCCAGTCTCTGATCTCCTGTGACTAACCCCAGATTGTTCAAGGTCTTCATCCTCCCCAGCTGCACGTTATTTAACTATGTAAGCTGCTAAGGAAGATGTCCGTCTGGGTGCCACTCTCTCAGCCATTCTCCTCTGTCCCTTCTTGTGGCCCAAAATTCATTGCCAGGAGCATTATGGCAGTGGTGTCTTACAAAGTTGCCCGAGAACTCCTTTGGGACCATCTTGAGCAAATCTTCTACCAATAGTTTTTTGTTTGTTTTGTTTTTTCTTTAAAAAAAAATCACAGTCGTGCATGTTTATGCTTTTTCCCCTCTCTTGTAAGTTAATGTTTTGAGCCCTTTGTTTCATGATACATTCTTTTTCTCTTTTCATATTTGTCAAAGATGGCAGTGTCATGGATGGTGTTGTTCACATCATAAACTTGTATAGTTATTCATTTATTATTTTTGAATTGTGTTTTGTTTGGTTTTCTTTTATCTTCAGATTCTGATGAAATAGTTTCATGTTTTCCTTTTTTATGTTTTATTTAATTACCAATGGATACATTTTTTTATTGGTAATCTCATCATTTTATCAAGAGGCAGTTTCAGAATTCATTTGGCTTATGAACTTCATATGTTTTAAGGTACACTATCATGATCTGCATCCTGCTCTTCGTCCTCTGCTGGCAGCAGATCAACAGAATGTGGTTTGGCCAGGGCCTGCCCCTGTTTAGGTCAGGGTGGTACATCTCACAGTTCTACAGTCTAGTTTTCTTTTAGATTTTATTTTTCCTTTTAAGTTTCTGTTACTCTCTGTTCTTTGGAGTTTTGAGACTGCTGCTATACGTTGCTAAGCTTGTCATTTTCCCTAATTTCATTTACCATGATCTTTGTGTATTATTGTATTAACTTTATCTTGAAAGAATGAAGCCGCTATCATTTCAAAACCTGTGCTCTTATTTCTGTCTACTCTTAGAATGTAGGATGGTTGGTGTTTGAAGTCGAGAACACATCCATTTTACTTTCCATACAGTTTTGGAGCTCTGCCATGAAGACAGTGAGGGCGGGATGGGTCTGTAGTAGGTAGTTCAGAGGGAATCAGGATAAATCCATGTGATAACAACTTGTACTGTGAACACACAACCACTCAGTAATTAGCCACAAAGACTTCTTTAATCTGATTCTAAGATCATTTAAAATCCAGTTCCCTTTCATACCCTCATGAGTACACAGAATTTATTTATCCTCTACTTTATAAAGATAACCTCTTGTTGGTCTTTTAATGACAATCTCCTTTTGCCTCTATTGATTTTATGATTTCTATTTTGGCTTTGGCTTATAACACTATAATTTAACATAGTTTTAGTCTCTCTCTCTCTCTCTCTCTCTCTCTCTCTCTCTCTCTCTCTCTCTCTCTCTCTCTCTCTCCTTCCTCTCCACTGTGTGTGTGTGTGTGTGTGTGTGCGCGCGTGCGCGCGCGCGCGATGTCTGTGTTTATGTATGTGTATGTATGTGTGTGGGTGTATGTGTAGGTTCATGTATGTGTCCGTATGGGTTTGTGTATGTGTGTGTGTGTGTGTGAATGAATGTGTATAGGTGTATGTATCTGTGTGTATGTATGTGTATAGGTGTGCGTATGTATGTGGGAATGTGCATGTGTATGGGTGTGTGTATCTGTGGGTGTGATTTTTCCATATCAGTGATCTACTTGAATGGTAGAGTTGCTGCCTCTCTTCAGTGCTAAGTCTCTATAACATTTCCTCTTAGGATGATGCTTCTGTTTCTCTTTGGTTCCAAGTCTCTGCTTCATTTTCCCCCTTGCACCGTGTGGTGAGTCTTGGTTTTATTTTTATAAATTGAGCCTAGGTCTGGACCAGTAGACCCTACCCCTGAGCTATATCTCCAGTCACCCAACTTTTTAACATTTATAATGCATCTTATTGAATGTGCTGGCAGCTGTGCCATGCCCCAAAGATAGAGTAGGGAATACAGTATAGAGGTCTTGACTTCACAGACCTACTGTCTGTGTGAATCAAGCCATAAAGTTATATTACCCTAAATGTGATTGTACAAATTAGGGATACAATTTTCAAATCTTGCAATCAGATACACTTGAGGAACTGTAGACTGGACTTCATTATAGATTAATCATCATAAGTATAGCTTAAAATGTTACATCACAGCAAAAGGATGTCCTGGACTCCTCCACACTAGCCCCTTGCATGTTTTCAAAGTATTAATTTATGTTGTTGGAATTTCAGGGTTTATTGAAAGGCTTCAAATATCTGGTTTCATTTGCAGTGGAGTCTCAGGATATATTTGATATCTGAGGTGACTCTATTTTATGCATTCCACTCCTTATTTTACTTCTGAAATTGATACAGTATCGCTTTAAGTTGCCCAGGCTAGCTTTGTACTCACTCTAAATTTAGCCCAGACTGTATTTGGACTTGTCTTTCTTGTGGAATTTTCCTAAGTAGCTTAGATGACAGAACAGTACCACTCGACCATATTCCCATAGCATTTTTAATGTGTTTTCACTTACCTTATGAAATATTTCTTGTTAAAATGAATACTAAAGCAGATTTTCTTCATCAAAATTACAATAAATTTTACAGATAATCCTGAAAAAAATAATATGTCCCAGTCATAATTGTTTGTTTAGTCTTTTATTTTAAATCCTTGTTCACTTTATAAAATTGGAGAAATAAAGGCCCATAGCAAAAGGGATAACCAGCATTGTATTCTTAAAATTTTAAATGAATTGTAAAAAATTTAGCTTGGTCTCTAATGTACAGCTCCAATGTTGCTTGGAGTGACTTTTACAGCACTCCTTGACCAGGACTGCCAAGGCATTATTTTACCAGCAAAACCCTTTCATCAGCTACTCTGAATTGTAGGACATGTTAATCTGTTATCTATAGCCTAGCTATAATTGATCAGGTTATTCCTTGGTTTAAAATTTAATTGTCCAAGTTTTTTATGTAAACTATAAAGAAAATGCACAAGGTACTATTTTATATAGCTAAATTTTGTTCCTCTAAACACCAACCTGAAAATGCAAGATGACCGTTGATATTATGATGAAATGGGGTTCACATCTCAGTCATGCAGTGTCTGAAATGCTTTCCTCTGTTACCAGCAGAAATCACAACTGGCAAAACAGAACTCTGGGCAGAGAACACATTTCCACATCACTGTCTGGAGCAGTGCGGGAACCTGTGACTTGTTGGCCACTTGTCACATTATTCCCTCCTGATTTATTCTAATGAATTCTTCTGAGCCCAGCATGGGTGGATGGAGTTAAGTTTGCACTGCTCTTTTGTGTGCTTCTTTCTTTACAGTTTACTTGACTGTACATAACTGACATTCACTGTATGTTTATCAGTTGGATTTGAATTGTTGCTTGAATGTATGAAGTATTTGTGTATTCATTTTTAGGTTATCAAAGGAAGTTTTTGTACTATAATGGCTACCCTGTTCTGACTAAAATAAGCAAAGCTTTTTCAAAGATTCATTTTACCTCAGCAGCTAACACACACACACACACACACACACACACACACACACACACACACACACACACACACACATATATTTTGGCTCAATCATGAATCCAAATGTGAAATACAGCACAGAGAACTATCTTTCAAGGACCAAAGAATAGATTATATTCATTCACATGTGGCTTGCTTCCAAACTGAGAAGTCATTATTCAATATATTTCAATAATACAACTTTTAAACATATTTTTATTGTATTTAACTTCTTTGAAGGCCATCGAACAGGAAAAATACTCAATATGAGTAAAGAATAAAACATTTTAGCACCACTTTTGATAAATCATAAAGGAAACAATGTATCTCTCTTTGCTTCCTGCCCTTCTGTGCTGAGACATGCCACAGCTGGAAAGCAAGCTAGCTTGTGACATGGCTTTCACCTCCCAAGAGGTCATATCATGTGTCGACATCCAGAGTCCTCTGATGGAGTCCACAGCCATGGTGGTCAGGTGTGCAGACCTGTGTGACTCTGAAAGTGGATCCAGAGACTGTTGGAGTGGGCCTGCTGGAGGTCACTGTAGGTACTCACACTATACTTCAGGGTTCCACACCGTGTGTTTGCTGTGCTGTGATATGACAAGGTTGGGTCTGTTTTTCCAGCGTGCACTTTTCCTTTTATGTCCCAGCCCTTATAATTGCTCTGAGTAGAAGCCTACCTATTTAAAAGATGATGATAATAGTACTTCTAATGTTGTTAATTTTCAAAATGTATCTCGTGGAAATGTTGGTGTCTTATTGATATAAAAGTTTTAAACAAGTCTCCACAAGAGACAGTTTATTTCCTCCATGTTTCCCATAATATTCTGGCAATATGATAGATGGTTTCAAAGAAGAGCATTCATATGCATGCTCTTGCTCATATTTGCAGTGGGGGTGATAGTCTAGTACCCTACATTGTGTGGTCCAAGCTGCTGGCTTTGAGTTCCTGTAGTTAGTTACATCTGTTGTCTTGCACAACTGGAGGAGCAATCAGATTTGTGCTGGACAGTTTGCTAAGTATATCTGCTTGTGACATTACTCACTTGATGTTGAATGTGGAACTGACTAGAATCTCACCATGTAGGGCAATGTGAGGATGTACTCAAGACCAGAATAGATAGTCTGTAATAGAAATTTGTGTTAGGAAACAGGAAACTTTTTTTTTAAATTTTTTTTTTTTTTTTTGAGACAGGGTTTCTCTGTGTAGCTTTGCGCCTTTCCTGGATCTCGCTCTGTAGCCCAGGTTGGCCTCGAACTCACAAAGATCTGCCTGCCTCTGCCTCCCGAGTGCTGGGATTAAAGGCATGCGCCACCACCGCCTGGCCGGAAACAGGAAACTTTTAAAGAAAAAAAAAATCATTATTTTAAATTTACCACCAGTAACTTGTTGAAAAATTTCCAGTATGTCTTTGTTATTTATTTAATCATTGATAGAATTTTCTTTTTTAAAATATTCTTTTAATTGAAACAGAATTTGATCATTTCCCCCTCTTCCTTTCTCTCCAGCCCCTCCAAGTTACCCTCCCTCCAGCACTCCCATGTTTCCCCAATTCTCAAGATGATAGATATTTTTATTATTGTTAAATGCATATAAGTATGTATGTGTATGAACATATATAAATACAACCTACCCTGTTCACATTTTTGTTATGTGTATATGGTTTCAAAGCTGACTATTCTGAATTGGACAAGCAATAGGGGCCTCATTCCTGGAAGAGGCTCAATCTCCTCCCAGCTGTCATTAGTAGCCTGCAGTTCTTTGTCTAGGGGTGGGACTCCATGAGAAATTTCCCTCCTTCCACATTGACATGTCCATTGATATTGCCATCCTTCTGGTCTTATGTGTCCATCTCTGGGAGGCACCATTTCACTGTTGACTTCCTGGTATTCTGGCTCTTAGAATCTTTTTGTTTCCTTTTCTTCAATGTTCTCTCATAACTGTGATGTAGATGTTCAGTAGACAGATGCCCAGTGTACAGTGGAGCAGAATCTCATGTGATGTTCGTGTAGGCCTTCTTGACTAGATGTTTCCTGATGGGGAATGGGTGAATTCTAGTAGTATTTGATTGTCAAAATCATCAGCTTTAAAAGGAAAGGAAAGCTTGAAGGAGAGAAAGAAGTTTTTCCTCTCATCTCAGGTTTTGGATACCAAATTAGTTGGTTTCTGTTCCTCCATCATCTAATTATCTTGCCAAAAAAGAAAAACAATGTTTCTATAGTGAGTGTGATTTTAGGACTAGCTAATCAATTGCTCATACTTGGAGAAACTTTTAATTTAATATCTAGACACACAGAAAAAGATGACTTCTAGAAGAAAACTAGTTTTAGAAAACTATGAAAAGACGTAGATAGGAGAAGTCCAGACACTGTTAAGTATGATGGAAGCCTTTGCCCCCCCCCCACTTCCTTCGTGTCCCTTGTATCTGGGTCCTCCAGCTGACATCCTGCAGCTCTCATGTGTTCTCTGTCCTCAAGTCTCTCCTCAGTGTTTTCAGTCATTACTGTAAGCTGAGGAGCCACATTCCTCTGAGAAAACTAAGCCTTTATAAGATGCACGCCCCCTGCCCTACCGCTCCTTTCACTGGCTATGTGCTCCTGTGACCACCTCCACATGGTCAGCAGTCAGGAGCTCCTGTCCTTGTATCAGGCCCCCCTCCCTGTGGTATTAATCCACCTGGCTGGCTGCCTGGCTCTGCCTTCATCCTCTCTCTTCAGTGACTTTACCCCACTTCCCTCGCTGTATTATTCCAGAAGCAATACCAAACTTTGGTATCTTCTGTCCTACAGAGAAACACAGCCTCCCTGACCCAACATTCTTGTCCAGTTACCAAATTATCTACAGCCCTGACTCAAAAGTTCTGCCTCTCCTCTGTGTGCACGTCCTGTCTTACTGCTCTCTCCGGTATCCAGTTAATTGGACCTCACCATCAGTCCTTGCCCATGACTTTGGTGATTCTGGGGGGTGGGCATGCTTCTAGCTTAGCTCTCCAACCAGAGTCTTCATGTCACCGACCCTAAGCAGGAGTGATTACACAGTTTGCTAACTCTTCTCTCACCTTTAGACTAAGCCTTTCCATTTCCCTCCCTCACTGTGTCACTGTTAGCTTCCTTATGGCTCTGTTGGATCATCTAATAGCTGTTGGAGAGGATTACGGGTTCATTTTTAGGTTGCTTCTGTCTGCTGTTGTCTCCTGGTTTTGTTGTTGTTGTTTCCTTGTTTGTTTTGTGTATGTATGTGAGTGTTTCCACTTAATAATTTTATAGATTAGGTCTTAATATGTCTTTGGAGCTGAAGCACACAATTTGGGTTCATAGCATACCTTATCTATCCAGTAAAACTTAAAAAGAAACTAGAGGGAGGAAGCTGGACAGTTCCTGACATTTTGGTTTTCAAAGTATTATGAAGCTGTAAAGTATTATAGAATATTTTTAAGGGCTGGGTATGGTGGCACACAGCTTTAATCTCAGCATTCAGGAGGTAGAGACAAGTGGAGTTTCAGGACAGCCAGGGTTACAGAGAGAGGCTGTCAAAGCAAAATGACAACAGTCCTCACCCCTCCACATACAAGGAAACTATTTGTAAATTTAAATTATTAATACAACTTATTTAGCTTTAATATGAATAGAATATGGGCATGGGTGTCTACTAGGTGGAAGTATGCCCCAATGCTGAGAGACCCTGAGTTGAAACTCAAGTCCTTTGTGGTACTTACCTGTGTGCCTTTGTCTTGTCCTTCGTTCTTCAAAAGCGAGAACTGTTATCAGTTGATCATTTTATTTTGTATCTTTTTAGTTTCTGCTTCGTGTGTGTTTATTGCCCCCCTATCTCTTCCTGATCTGTTCTTTCCCCTCCACCTTCCTCTCTTCCTCTCCTTCCCTTTCTCCTCCATTTTCTCCTCTTTTTTGTCTTCTATGCTTTTTTCTTTTTCTCCCACTGGCTTCCTTATCCTCTTCCCTCTCCCCCCCATCTGACGATTATACTCATTTCCATAGAGCCTGTACCGTTTTCCTTCCCACCAGAAGTGCAAAAGAATCTCCCTTGTTTTAAATCCTCACCAATACATGCTTTTTCTTTTTCTCTTTTAATTGGCTAATTAATTAAATTTTAATAGTAGCCATTCTGATGGGTGTGAGGTGTGAGAGAAATCCTAGCTTAATTATATCGTCTTCTTTGTACCAGTGCAACTCTTTATTTTATTTTCTCTCATGGTTCATTAATTTCTTATATTCTAGGACTTATAAGTTAATTTGCTTTCTTCCCCCTCCTGTTTTGCATGGAGAACATTGATTGAGAGACTGGTAAGGATAGATATTTAATACTAAATGACACTTTGTATTTACAGGAAATTTTATCTTTGGGGCAGCCACATCATACTTTGAACAGGACAGTATAATTAAAGAGATTGCATTGTTTTATGGCTTGGAAAAGGCAAATCCAAGTTGCTGGTTGTGTTTACATGGTTTGTAGACATTGTGGCTTTGCCTTGAGTAGTTATCCCAAAGAGTTCTCTGTTTTGTAGTGCTTTGTTCTTCTGTATATATCAAGTATTTGACACCATGTGATTACTTCAGTTGTCTTGCTCTGCATACAGTTATGTATATACTAAGTGTTGGGCAGATAATGAGAGCCTTGCAAAGCCAGGGCCCAGCAGGCATACAGGCATTTCTTGCTGGAGTTTATGGTTTTCATGATGTTTAAGATACTCCTCAGTTCTGTTCTGCTTCTCTTTTAACTCTGTGTTATTCCAGAGTTTAGCCAGTTTCATGCTGTTCCTACTTACACTTCTATTTGGTAGGTACATGGATTCTTTTTAACTTTTCTTTCTACCTCTTTCAAGTCCTTAAGAGGTACTGCATTGATGGTCGTGACAGTTAGCCTTTTACAGCTTCCTGAAAACGATTGACACTTGTGAGGAGAGAACTTGAGTTGAGGAATTGCCTCCATCAGATTGGATTCGGGCATGTGGGACCTTTTCTTGATTGCTAATTGATGGATGAGGATTCACCATACTCTACACGGTGTAGACTGTGCCATTCCTGGGTGGACAGGCTGGGACTGAATAAGAAAAGTAGCTGAGCAAGATGGTAGCGCAACCCAATCAGCAGTGTTCCTCCATGATCTCTGCTTTAGTTCCTGCTTCCAGGTTCCTGCCTTGAGTTCCTACCCTGGGTTACCTCAGTGTTTGCCTATATACAAGTAAGCCAAAATAAATCCTTTCCTCTTCAAGTTGCTCTTGGTCATGCTCTTTATCCCAGCAACAGAAAGTAAACTTGAATAATCATGGTCAGGTTGAAAAGTTCCATGTGGTGTATGTGTATGTGTGTGTTTTATCATCCTGTGACAGTGGCAGGGCACACCTAAACCTTAGGAATTCAGCATTCCCCATGGTGTTGCCCACACATTTTATTGTAGATGTAACAGGACTCAGAGGCCTCCAGTCTGAGGAAATGGGATCAGCTGAGGATCCGGCGAGGTGAGGTAGCTGTGGCTTGTTCCGCTTCTCTGATCTTCCAGCGTTCACCCCAATAACTGGCCTCAGGTTTGATTTTATTAATAAGTACCTTTAAGATTCATGCTATATTTTATACCTTGGGCTGCCATCATGCTGTTATGGGTAACCCACGAGAGATGACTGTTTAGACAGTTTATAGCCAGTTGAAAGACTTTATTCCAGCTGGCTGGGACTATGCTAAAGTATTCCTGGGCCTAGGTCTAGCTCCAAGTGCCCAGAGCACAGGGTTTTTTGAAGCAAAAACCACACTGCCATCTCAGTTGACAGTTGCATGGGGCTTCACAGAAGCAAGCAGTTTAACGGATGCTAAGATAAGTGGTTAGCTGGAGGAGTTCCACACAAAGAGGCAATTTAACAGAAGCTCAGTTAGCCAGAGCATCCTGATCTTGGATTCCTAGAATTGAGTTGGGTAATTTTCCATGGAATTCTACATCAAGGAAATTAAATTCTAGTTAATCATGAAATGGTCTCAGCAAGTGTGCAAAATGGAGGAACCTCTGCACTGTCTTTCTCTGTCACATTCTAACTCTCTTTTCATCATACAAGGCATCCAGCTCTGGGAGATACCATGCATTCGCTCCCATGAGTTCTTACAAGTCACAGAACCCAGGAAAGGTAGCTAAGGAGAAAGGCATCATGGACCCCTTTCTTCTCCTTCAGGACCCTTCTAGTTTTTTTTTTTTTAATTTTTTAATTTATTTTATGTAAATAACATTTTTTTCATTGATTTTTACCTTCTAGATCTTCTTACAAGATCATTGCTCAATTTCACTCCTTTGCCCCCCATATAGCATAGTGATGTGAAATATAGCCATTTATAACAGGAAGATGTATATCTGCTTTTCTTAGTTACTTTTCTTTTGCTGTGAAGAGACACTATAAGCAAAGCAACTTTTCACTTCAAAGCCTACTCCCAGTGTCACACCTCCTCTCCCAAGGCCAAACCTTCTGATCCTTCCTAAATGGTCCACCAACAGGGAACCAAACATTTAACTATATGAGCCTATGGGAACAAGTTTCATTGAACCCACATTCTACTCCCTTGCCCTCATTGGCTTTTAGCCATATGGTAATGCAAAATGCATTTAATCCATCTTCAAAAGCTCCTAGTCTCATCAGTTTTCACAGTCTCAACACTGTTAAAAGCTCAAAGTACAAAGTTTTTTTCTGAGACTCAAGACAGTCTCTTAACTGTAACTCCCTGGTAAATCAAAAAGCAAACTACATGCATCCAACATACAATGAATGGTACAGAATATACACTACCATTTCAAAAAGGAGGAAAGGAAGGAGCATAGTGGAGAAATATTGAACCAAAGCAAGACAGAAACCCAGCAGGACAAACTCAAAATCCAGTAGCTCTGTGTTAGATGTCAACAAACATAGAAGGTTTTTTGGATTTCCCACTCCTTCCAGCTTTGTTCACTGTAACACAGTTCTCTCTCTTGGGCTGGTTCCACTCCCTCTGTGGCTCTCAACAGGCATCCCATGACATTGGCATCTCCAACATCCTGTGGTCTCCAGTCCAAACCTGGCTTCCCTCTGACAGCTTCACATGGTGGCTCTTCTGGCCTCAATGCAGGGATTCCCCTTCCATATGCCTGACCTCAGCAGCTTCCCATGCTTACACAGATGAAGATTTCATAGCTCCTTTACTCCTGTATCTTTGCCTCTAAATCCAGAACTATTGCCACATGCAGCTTTCTTAGTCTAGTACCTGCCCTCTTCTTGGATTGCATTTGGTAAGTTTTCCTTTGAAGTTGCTTTTTAGGTGCAGGGAGTCCTTTGGGCCTTTTTCTTTCAAAAGTTGTCGAATTAGCTGGGTGGGTCTTGCTGTGAGGATACAACTCCTTTTGTGCCATTTATCATCAGGCCTTTCTTTAAACTTCTCTTTGAACATAGGACTTGGCTTCAGTATTAAATTTCCTGGTGCTGTTTTTCTTCTTAGACTGTACAGTTTGTATTTCTTTTTCCCTGCTTGCTCATTTCCATTGTGTATATGCCTAAGAGTGGTTAATAATAACCACGTGACATAGTCAACACTAGGTTTCATGAAATCTCCTTTGCTGATGTTTTTAATTCAAAACTGTTCAATTTTGTCTCAGGCAGAGTCTTAAGACATAGGCAAAAAGAAGCCATATTCTTTGCCAAAGTAACACAAGAATGGTCTCTTCCCAGTCACTAATGTTATTTCCCTCTGAAATCTATTAAGCTGGGCTTCCATAGTCCACATTTCTCTCCTCAGCACTATTTGCCTTTCAAGCTCTTGCTAGGATAGCTCATTAAGCTTTGCTTAGAGTATTCACCTCTTTTCTTAACCCATAGTACCCAAAAGCAGCGTGGCCACGGCAATATCCCAATTCCTGGTACTAATTTTTGTCTTGGTTACTTTTCTATTGATGTGAATAGATACCATGATTGAGTCAACTTATAAAAGAAAGCATTTAATTGCTTACAGTTTCTGAGACTGATTCCATGACCATCATGGTGGGGAGCATGGCAGCAGGCACGAAGGTGTGGTGGAGCAGTAGCTGAGAACTACATCTTATCTCCAAGTAGCAGGCACAGAGCGAGTGGGAGGAGGGAAGGAGAGGACTGACTTTGAGTAGCCCATCCCTAGTTACACACCTCTTCCAACAAAGCCACACCTCCCAATCCTTCCTAAATAATTCACCAACTAGAAAGCCCACATTCAAATCTGTGAGCCTGTGGGGACCATTCTCATTCAAGCCACCACACAAGATAGAAAGTCAGCAGAAATCTGAGAGCGTGTGCCAGGCAGCCTTAGCCACAGGGCTGTTTATAGGTTATTATGTGGGTTCATCTGATCCCATTTTCTTTCTCATGAGAACTGTGCTGGAAACATGTTTAATGATATTACTGGCAGTCCCACTGGCTATAGGCAGGGTGAGCAAGCAGTTGGGTGAGGAGTGAGGATACTGCACACTTCTTCACTTCCTTGGGGCTGTCCCTTCTCTAAGATCCTCTAAGAGGATCTCCTATTTCCTTTTGTAAGCTTGTGTCAATATGTCTGCCTTCCTTTTGCTTTATCTTGTCATCTGTCAGAGCTTCAAGAAGTTACTTGTCTCCCTAGCATCCCAAGCAAGGGAGTGGGAAACACATGCTTGAACTCACACATTTGGGTTACAGGACTTACATGCTATTTTACTTCCACAAGGTGGAGATGACAAGTTTATTCTGTAAAAAAATGATATTTTTGTGTTATCTTCATTTTGACATCGTCTCCAGTTCTCTAGGAAGAATAGAAAACTGACCTTCATGAGTATCTAAGTCAGGAAGATACTGCCTTTGTGTGTAATTAGTGTTTGTAGTTAAGTTTATTTCACATATGATGAAATCACTGACATTTAAACAAGTCCTAGGGAAACTGTCCATTTCATATTTTACTTCTAGAGATTTCACCTATGGTGGCTCCTAAGCCTTCATTAGTAATTACAGGTTACCAGAATTGAGTTAGTTGAGTTTTTGTGACTTGTTACTTGTACATATTGGTATTTTATATGAAAATATTATGTTATTCCAAACTTATATCTTAAAAATTTACACACACACACACACACACACATTCACACACAGAGTAATAGAAAACACATTTTTTAAATATGGGGAGAAAAAAACTAAATAAGCAAGAAAATACAACAGGGTGGGAGGAGAAGAACTCTGCTGACCACACGTGGTGAGAACGGCACTCTGGCCGCCATAAAGCTGGAGCAAAGTCAACCTGGGAACCACATCTTCCCAGTTGTTCTTGTGGTACAGGTGATTCTGCCATCCTGGTGGGATGTCGAGTTTTCTCTTTCTTCTGGGAACTAGGGGCACATAACAGACACTAGAAGCGTAGGGAAAACAAATTACATCTAGGATCCAAATAGAGACCTTACAAGAACAGTTGGCGATCCAAGGGAGCAGTGTAGACTAAGGAAACATGCTGTTCTTTCCTAGTGCCTTATCCCCAATCAGTAGGAATAAGAAAGACACTGTTGCAGGTACTGGGAATTCATTTATAAATGATGGTGACCAAGTTCACATTCTCTGGATGTGGTATAAATAGATGAGCAAAGGATTGCAAAAGTAATTGTTAATAAAAAGGGAGATAACTGATACCGTATTGGGGAATGACACTTCTTTGGTTGTGTTGTCAAGGCCCATCTCAGTAATTAGTGAGCATAGTTGTAGGTGATACAGACAGAGATAAGGATGGACCCTGACACGAGGTCAGTTCTGAAGAGCTCTAGGACAGAACGCAAACGTGGACCCCAGGCACATGGTAAGCACAGAGAAGTGCAGGCAAGCATGGTGCAGAGGTAGGTGAGCCAGGTCAGCCCGATGATCTGACAGTGTGAGCAGACATCTTTGAATAGCTCAGTACCCAATTTATTCTTTGAGCATTTACTCTGGCTGAGCTGTGGTATCTTAGTGGCAGACTATGGCAGGGCTTCTCGCTATAGATGATGGTAGAGTAGGACAGAGTGATGGGCATAAGTCAGGTACTTAGAGGTTGACTGTACATGGCTTATGTTAGGGGAGGTAAAAGAATTTGGTCATCAGGGCCTGGTAAAAGGCTGATGGTCTCTAGGTGTGAGTCTGAGACAACTGGAGAAAGGATGGATGGAAATACAGCCCGGGAGAAAGTGGGCAGGGTGTTGTGCTTTCTGAGGTGTTTTGGATATCTCTGGAGATCACAAATACATGTGTACATAAAACTAAAGTTTACATAGTTGGGGTTCTTAAAATTGATTATTAAATTCACATGAAAAAAAATATAACCTTAGTTTATGAGTATACGCACACACACACACACACACTCACACTCACACTCACACTCACCAATCACAAGTAACATAGGAACTTCTCTTTTTTTCTTTTCAGTTTAGGGGAAGCATGTGGCCCAATGGAGCCTTTTTACATGCATAGTCCAATTTCTTCAGTCAGTAATTGCTGTGTGTCTGAGAGTTGAGGTGATTGGTGTGTAAAGGAAGTCCTACCCCCTTTCCTCCTTGACTGCTCGCCTGAAAACCCTCTGGAAAATGTAGACTGGTGTCATTGAGGCTGTCAGTCAGACTTGTGCTTAGACTGTTCTAGGGTGCTCAGTCCTTCCAACTATTCAGAACTGTCCCTGCCTCCAAAAGCTGTCTGCTGGAGCTTTCCCTTTGTATCTGGAGCATGGAGATGCACTGTAGAGCATTTCCACACATGGGGGTCTGTGTGTGCTTCTGATGACGTCGTCTCTGCCAACAGAGAAGTGGCTCTTCTTCTCCTTTTCCCATATTGACAGAGAGGGAAAGGATTTGGGTAACCCAACGTGCTTCAGACATGAGGAATAATCAAGTGCTTCCCTGCAGGCCTCATTGTCACAAGTCGCAGGTCACTGCTAGTGCTTTGGCTTTGACTAATAATCTTCAGAATAAATATTATTTTCTTAAAAATGTTGCTTTAAATGTTGCACATCTGACCTTGGCTTTTTACAGAGGAGTGTGTGTTGTGTTTCCCTAAAATTTTACTACTAACTACATTAGTTTCAAAGGGATTCCACCTCAAAGCTGCCCTGTCCCGAAATCCAGAGCTCCAAGGCAGGCAGGTAGTTTAGGACCTCCACCTCTGCTGCCCTGGCCCAGCTCATGGCACTTTTCCTATCTGAAGACCAGCTCCCTAAGCAAACCTTGACTGTCAGAACCCACCTCCTCTGTGCCTGTATGTGGTGCTGAGTCCCTGTCTGATTACAGCATTGAAGACTCACCAGGCCAGGCATTGAGGCTGTGGTTATTTCATTCACTTGTCCTCTCCCACCTACAGATAGGGGAGTTAAGGGTGACTCTGTAGAGGAACACTTGCCTCGCACCCTGAAATCCCTAGGTTTGAACTCCAGAAACCTAAAACAAAATAACAATAATAAAACCCATAAATATCAAAACAAGACAGATCACTACTTGTTGGGAATTCAAGGCAGGGCAGCAGCTGCCATTTATTGCTGGAAACTCACACTGAGTGCTGGTGAGCAAGTTCCTAAATCCTTGCATAATCTGATAGCTGATAAAATGTGGTGCTCAGAGCAATATCAGTGGCAGGGTTGAGGATCTGCTTCCTCTCATCATCACATTTAAGATTTCAAGTCCAGGATTCTGTTTGTTGAAGGTAAGGAAACGAACTCCAGCTAAAAACTTTTTGAATAAATGAATCATTCTCTTGAACTAAAGTGGGTGTATTTTAAAAAGGAGCAGCAAACCATATCAGGGGGTTGCCTTAGGCAGACTTTCAAACAAGAAGGGAATTTAGTAGCATAATTGACTAATACTGTTTTTCTGGTGCTGAACACCGTGATGACCACACTTTGAGTTGGAAATCTAAATATGAAGGGATGCTGTCTTCCACCAGGAAGCTGACATTCTAGACTGATCATATTAGCTTAAAAATAATAACATCCTAGGTGATCCTAGCAAATGCAGTCAACAACCTATTGTGGGAATTTGGGGACAGCTGAGTCTGTAAAAGTTCTTAGATATGATGCTAGAAAAGACATTGTTCTAGGCCAAGGGACACTTAATGAAGAAAGGGAGGCAGGAAATAAGGACACGATTAGAGGTCTGCCTCCAGAAGTTTAATGGGGACTCTTCATTATGTTCTCAAGAAGTATAAAGTAGGGGCTGGAGAGATGGCTGCGCAGTTGGTTTCCCCGAGCATCGACATGGTAACTTAAAATTGTCTGTAACTCTACTTCTAACACCTTCTAACATGTGTTTGCGTTAGGCACTTGGGTAATGTGAATACATATATGCAGGGAAAGCACCCATAAAATAAATAAATAAATCTAAATTTTTTGAGTGAAAGGAAGTTTAATGTGAAGGGAGGAAATGTGAAATATTTACTGAGAGTATTTCTCCTATACGTACGTTTATCATGGGCTTTGCATCGTTTATTTTAGAAGGTGAACTTTCCCTCTCATTCACTCCTCAGCATCTTTGCAGTCGCAGTCATCCCTTGCTTTCACCCCTTCCTGCCCTCTTCTCTTTCCTTTCCAGTAGCTCATAACTAGTGCACTTGATCTGCCGGTTTACAGTCCCCATTGTTTCTGCTCTGTTAGGTGCTAGGCTAGAGCCTTCTGCTGAGCACAGAGGTCTTGGGTTTTTCCACTCAGTTCTCTGAAAGGCAGTGCTGTTCACTTATGGGAACCCCTGTTCTAATGACCTTTACTGGGTGGGACCTGGTCCCAGGACACCACACACTGGTCATTGTGTAGCTCTGTGCTCTCCTGGCAGGCTGGAACTTTGTCCTGCAGCTTTCCTTGGCCCAGTGGAACGTGGTCTGGAGGGTTCAGTTCATCCTTCACCTTCCAACCTCCTTCAGCCACTGTGTCTGGTGATTGCAGCATCTGGATTTTAAGAGAGATAACTTGATTCTTGAGAGCATACCAAGGCCATCCTTGTGGCATTTGTGGCTGTGTTGAACTCTGTTTTACATTCTTTTTACAGTACACCTGTGAGGGCGGTCTGATTGACTCACCTACATCTTGAAGGTGAAGTAAGTGTCCTTGAAGAAATTAAGCAACTTGCTCTGAGTCACACAACTATTTGTCTTCACTGTACCTGCATAGTTGTCTGATTCTACTTCTGCTAATGGTTCTTTTTGGATCCCTCAACAATTACCCTGCCTGTTTCCTGCACAAGTGCTCGTTTTCTGATCCGGATGCCTTTAACTGGCACCTTGACTATTCTTGTTATACACCTGTTCCTGATCAAAGAGTTAAAGTATTGCGAGCTTCTGTGTTGCTGTTGTCTATGAAGTAGGAAGATTTTCCAGGTTCATTGTCATCCAGGATGTTTATACATGTCCAGAGGACTTACGCTCACTTGGTTCTAACATTTAACTCTGAAGATGTGATATCTTACTTAGCGTTTTCTATTGCTGTGAAGAGACATCATAACAATGGCAACTCTTATAAAGAAAACATTTAATTGAGGTGGCTTACAGTTTCAGAGGTTCAGTCCATTATCATCATCATGGGGAGCATGACAGTGTGCAGGCAGATGTGGTGCTGACTACATCTTGATATGCGGGCCAGAGGAAGCCAACTGACTTACTGAGTGGTATCCTGAGCATAGGAAACCTGAAAGCCCACCCCCACAGTGACATACTTCCTCCAACAAGGCCATACCCATTCCAACAAAGCCTAATAGTGCTACTCCCTATATGATTATGGTGGACAATTACATTCAAACTACCACATGCGGTTAATTCAAGATCCCATCTCCTGCCCTTAGTATTACGTCACATGCCTATGGGAATCCTCCAATAGCCACTCTTCCATAACACTTCTTGTTTGCTAGCCTCTCTCAGTAGCTCACTTCTCTGTTCTGCACACTAGCATTTACAGATCTCTTTACCTCTTTCTGACTCTGCTTAACTTGAGATAGCTTGTATTTAATTACACTATCATATTGCTAAAATTCTTTAATGGTTCTATTTTGAGTAGAATTTTTATTCATTCTGGCCCATGGCCCATTTCTCTAATCACAGTGCCATGATAGCATGGAATGCCTTATCTTCTAACAGACTATGGAGTTTCCCTTTTCTCCTCACCCTTAATACCACTGCCAGTCAAATATGGTTCTGGTGCTCAGTACAGATTGTCATCTTGACAGGATCTAGAGTGACCTAGGAGATGAACCTCTGGAAAGGACTATGATGGATTTTGTAGATTAGATAAGTTGAGGGGAGAAGACCCACCTTAAATGTGGGAAGCACTATTCCATGGACCGCCATCATAGACTCAATGAAAAGGAGAAAGAGTGAAGCCGAGCATCAGCATCCATTGCTCTCTGCTTCCTAATTGTGAATGCAATGTGACTGGCAGCCTGTAGCTCCTGTCGCTGTAACTTTCATCAAATATCAATTGTATCCTCAAACTGTAAGCCAAACTAAAGTCATCTCCACATTGCTTCTTGTTAGGTTTTTTTTCATAGATGTGAATTCAAACTCATGGAATTGTTCTTGTACACTTGCATCAGAATCACCTGTGACCATCTTCAAAATTGTAGATTCCTGTGCCTGTGCTAGCACCGCCCAGTAGACTGCCATGTAATATCTAGTTTAACAGACTCTCTAAGGATTCTTAGCTAGAATTGAGTTTGAAAACTACCTTCTACCATATTCTAGAGCCTGACATTCCATACTGCTGATACCCATTAAATATTACAGCTTGGGCTTGAATTCCAGCGACCATTTTTAATTCATTTGCCTTTGAAAGTTCATTTTGCTCCATAGTAACTTTTTCTGAAGTTGGCCTAGATCCTATTTTCAGTCACATTTGGTAAATTCAACAAAATAGATACTGACCTGAATACATAACTTGCACAGCTTAAGTGAAATAACTGGTGTTTTTATTTTCCTGTTACTGTTTTATTATTAGCTGGTGGACGAATATCTTCCCACGTGCCCACACTGGTTTTTAACAATTGAGCCCAGGTAAGGGCTCCAAGCAGTGAATTTTGAATTTCCTTCCAGAATACTTATTTTGGGGGTGGGGATGGGGATGGGGACAAATGGTGGAGCTTGAGGCAGTGAAAGGCTTATTATGTCCACTATGCTCAGTGTGACATAAAATAAAACATTATGCCAAATCTTTTTATTACATATTTGTACATGAAGATCTGATAAATAGTACATGTGAGTTTGAAAGAATTTTGTATTTTATAATGGTTCATCTGTTTGTAAGGAAAATCAGCTCCATGCTATAGCTACTTTTTTCGTCCTCTTCTCTCCCCCTTACCACTTTTCAGTCTAGGTTGCCTTATTATTGGTAGTAGCCATGATATAAACTAGATGCCACATTTTCATTGTGAAGAATAGAGAACAACATATAAAAATATCAGATGAAAATATTTAAATGTAGATACTGAGGCTTAATATAAATAACAAAATTCAGTAGCAGAGGTGATAGTGAACCAGAAACTTGCACAATCAGCACAGTTAAAATTGTATATTGATCACCTCCAATACTGAATGTTTTTCTTTGTTAGTTTATCAAGAATTAATTATGTGTAGTAATCATAGTGTTTGATTTTTCTTATGCTAGAAATTTTAATTTGTTGAAGGACATTTAGTATTTTCCTTTAATTTAATAAGTAGTTTCTAGTAAGCTAGTTCTTACATGTGTCCATGACTTGGTGGTGCATGCCTTTAAACCCAGCCTTTGGGAAGCAGAGGCAGGAGGATCTCCAAATTCAAGGCCAGTTGACTTTACAGAGTGAGTTCCAGGACAGTCAGAACTATACAGAGAAAGCCTCTTACCAAAAAAAAAAAAAAAAAAAAAAAGAACTCATGGGTCATGAACACATGAACACTCACACTGAGAAATGGTCCCTCTGTCCTTTTAAATATCATTGTGGTGCTAATTCTCATACTTTTACTACATATCAATCTTTGTGACTGTTCACTGAGTCACCATTTACCCTTACAAATTTTAAATTTAAATTTTATATTTTTACAGTTAAAGAATTTTTAAGTTGGTCTCAACATTATTGTTTCCTAGAAGTTTATACTTTGTAACTTTTCAACTTAGCTCATGTAGATGAATTTCTAAGTGGTCTTATTAAATAAAAAACACGGAGCCAGAAATTTGGGTTAAAGCCTTAGAGAGATCAGGGAAATATGGAAAACCATTTAGAGAGACAGCCTGTTTTCAAACAACCAAACTTAGTCTATACAGTAACCTTATAGGAACTACCTCCTCCAGGGCATGTACAAGCTAACTGGACTCCAGTGGAAATGTTAGATTTAAGGAGATTTAAAGAAGCTATAGTCTCATATGGTATGCATTCTCCATTTGTAAAGCAGATGTTAAACTCATTGTCAACTTCTAACAGAATTATCCCTCAAAACTGGAAAGAATTAATTATAGCTCTCCTAGAGTCCGGGGCGCAATTACAATGGAGAATGTGGTTTAAAGAGAAGGCTAAAACAATAGAACAACAATGTGGGGCTAGAGGTGTGGAAATTTCCCGGGGCCAGCTTCTTGGAGAAGGTGAATACGCTCATATACAAAGACAATGTTTATATGATAACCAAACCTTAATTCTATGCCACATGGCAGCCATGAATTCATGGGACAGAATTGAGGAAGCAAGGAAGAAAATTGAATCATTTACTAAAGTTATACAAGGCCCAAAAGAATGCTTCACGGATTTCTTACCAAGGCTGTCTTCAGCAGTAATAGAATGATACCAAATTCAGAAGCTACACAGATAATAACTGAATCTTTTGCTTTTGAGAACTTGAATGCAGCATGCAAAAGGATAATCAGGCTCTTAAAGGCAAGATCAGCACCCTTGGAGTATTGGATCAGGGACACAATTAATATTGAGTCTCATGACCATGAGATATGGATAGGAGAGGTAATTTCAAAGGCTTTGAGGAAAAATAATGTCAGATGCTTTGTTTGTGGTGTACAAGGTCATTTGAAAAGAGACATGTGTAAACAGGTCATTCCTAGAAAGATTGTTTCTTCAAGGAACAATGGCAACAGAATGCCCTTCCCTTCTGGATTATGCAGAAGTTGTGATAAGGGTAAACAATGGATCAATGAATGTAGATCAACAAGGGACAGACAAGGTAATCCTTTGCCTCTGTGGTCGGGAAATTCCCACAGGGGCCTCATGCAGGCCCCCACAGCAGATTCAGTCCAGACCTTTCCTACCATCATAGAAGAAACCCCTTCTCAGAGCAATTAAATACCCAAATGCATATTGGAATAAACCAGGCTGCTCGCAGTGATAGAACAGCTGTAAGAGAGAACAGGAAATTCAGGAGAAACCTTAAAGTGAATTTTTTGACAAACTTCTATAAATGAGCAAAGACCAAAATTAAAAATACGAATAAATAATGTTCTCTTGAAAGGTTTAGTAGACACAGGTGCGGATGTTACAATAATTGCACCAGAATTTTGGCATCCAAACTGGCTTCTTCAGGAGGTAAATGTTCAGCTGTTAGGGATTGGGACATTATCTCAAGTGAAACAGAGTACAAGATGGCTCAAATGTATAGGGCCAGAAAGACAGAGAGGAAAATTAAAGCCATGAATTTATGGGGCCATGATCTATTACAACAATGGAATACTCAGATTAACATTCCTCCAACCTCAGAAACAAGCCATAAACTAACACATGTTTCTGAGAGAAATATTAGGAGGTATTATTATTATAAAGAGCAGTCACCAGCCATCTAGATTGTATAAGAACAGGGCACAACAACTGCTGATCTTTCAAAGACACCAACAGCTCTGACTTTAAAATGTTTAACAGATAAGCCTGGGTAGACAGGAAGTCTAGCTCTTTGGGAAGCTGTGGAGTTGGTGAGGTGAGGTTAGCTGGTGGCTTTCTGTATTTCCCTGATCTTTCTAAGGCTTTAACCCAAATTTCTGGCTCTGTGCTTTTTATTTAATAAGACCATTTAGAAATTCATCTACAAGTTCCTCCTCCCCATGTAGTATTCTAGCTATTGCTAGATGAGAAGCAGCCACCACAATTTGTTAATTCTCTGGATTGTTGCTTTCTGGTTTCCCTTTTCTGTTTATAATTCTTCTGTTCACTCCATTTTTTCACCATCATTAAACAAATACAAGTTTCCTTCCTCACCTGTAAGATACTTAGACATGCTGTTTGTAAATACTAAATAAGGCATATTCCACCTTGTCTTTGTTCTACTCACTTCTTAGTTTATGTGCTTTCATCTTTCTGTCTCACTTGATTAAAACTGCCCTCTGTTCATAGTGACTTTGGAATCACCCTCAACGGTCTCCATGTCTCCTGTCTCTCAGATTCTATATTCAACCCTGACACCTAGAGTATACTCAGACTTTGATCACCTCTCATTTTATTATCATCTCCTGTCTGACTTACTTGCTGCCTCTTAACTGGCCCTCTTGACTAATTCTATGCCTTCTTCATGGGAATCTCCTATCTGACTTATTTATTGCTTCCTTATTGGTTCTCATGACTAATTTCACTCTTTTCTTATGGATTTTCTTTTCAGTGTTGTGGATACAATGAAGTTGAAAAACCATACTTTTGCTTTGTACAGACTCTCCTACTCCATCCTGCATTCTGTCCCTACATGTTATGTTGTTTAACTCTTTTTGGAGGCCTGCCACCCAGCTCCCAGGAAGGCTTATTTTTAATTATAAATGTTTGGCCTTAGCTTGGCTTATTTCTAGCCAGCTTTCCTTAACTTAAATTAACCTATCTTTTGCCTCTTGGCTTTTACCTTTCTATATTTTTGTAAATTTTTTTTCTTACTCCGTTGCTTGCTATGTAGTTGGGTGGCTGGCCCCTGATATCCTCCTCCTTCTCTGGCTCCTAGATCTCTCCTCCCAGATTTCTCCTTCTCTCTGACTGCCAGCCCTGCCTATCCTATCTCCTTCCTCGCTATTGGCCAGTTCTTTCTTTATTAGACCATCAGATGTTTTAGACAGGCATAGTAACACACCTTCACAGAGTTAAAACACATGCAACATAAACAAAAGTAACACACCTTAAAATGATATTCTACAACAGTGCTGGTCTCTATGATAGGCACATGCACTTAGTGCCTTTGTACTGTCAGGATCGCTCTTGACAATTTTTTTTCTTGTGGTAATGTACCAGGGCCCACTCTTCTACGGCCAACAGTGTTAACTTTGGAATCTTGTGAACACTTACTGTTTGTAATTATCCAGCATAGAAATATTTACACTGAAAATTTGTGTAATGCATGTCCCACTCTAGATAGGTTTTTTTTAAAACTGTCAGTTTATCACTATTACAACTAATTATTATCCATCAGTCCTCTACTCCAAGTGCTGATTGTCCTGACTGATGTGTCAAACCTGGAGGTTATTGGGGTCATTATATCCTATAGCACTCACCATTAAACATAAGCTGTGTAATTTTATGAAATGCATACTTTTATGTTTTCTATTTATTACTTTTATTCACCCAAGTACCTGCCAAAGGATCTACCTCTCAATGAATAAATGAGTTGGAAAGGCCTGCCTGATAGATCTAATTGCAGATATGGTTGTTGTGATGGTGTGGTTGATGCTAATAGAGAAAGAGAGATACTTTTAAGTTACACTGATGTCTGTGTGTATAGATTAGGGAAAATTAGTAAAGAAACTCACTGGAAAAGAGTTAAAGTTTGCCTCTGATTCCAACATATTTCTTAAAAACCTCAGGCTTAGCTGGGCGTGGTGGTGCATGACTTTAATCTCATGTAGAAGTAGAGGGATCTCTGTGAGTTTAAGGCCAGCCTGGTCTACACAGCATGTTCCAGGTGAAGGAGAGCTATATAATAAGACCCTGCCTCCAAAATAAATAAAAAATAAGGAAGTAAATAGATGAATAAATCAATAAATAAAATCCCAGGCTCATTAAAACTGAGTATTTTGTGTCATTTCATAAGTAAGTTTGTACTCTTGTAAAGTTTTACACAGCAATTATGATCAAATTGTAATCATGAAAATTACTCTATGAAAGCTAACTTATTTTACGTGTCACATGTGAAGGAGTTTGCATTCTTTGTAGCTTCCTCTTTTGTGATTTAGATTTCCTTGATCTTTGTGTTCCTTATATCAAGCTACTTATGCATTAGTTTTGGAGAGGTCTTAAGGATTTTCATTGTATGGTGCACTAACTAATGTGCTACTGTAGATCCCTGTCTTCCTGCTCATTGTTGGATGTCTACCCCACTTCGTGTTAGAAATGACATGTGTCTACTAGAACTACCCTGTGTGGAATTCAGTAACCAGTCTTATGTTCTCCATATTGGTCCATAAGTTCATAGTGTCTTTGAAACTCCATTGTAGCATGTATCTCATAATTGGAATTTATTGTTCTCATATAATAAATAGTTCAAGTTTTAAATTATCATTTGCTAGTGTACTTACAACATTCTCATTGTGAATTAGATAATGCCATTGTTGTTTTTGTTGATGTTTTAATAAAGTGGATTTTCTTTGTACACTGTGTTGTTCCTTGTTAGGCCATTGGGCTACATTTGAGGAAACACTGGCCTGTTTGTGACCCTGGAAATTTTTCCTGTATTTTTTGTTTTTTAGTGTGGTTCATTTGTTTGCTTTGACCTGTGGAACACACTCTTCAGGCAGTATTTACTTACTTTTCTTTCCATCCGCATTATTAATAGTAACTTTCTGTGAGTTCTGAATATATATGTGTGCTTCTGAGATCTGCACCTGAGGCACTGAGGTCTCTGTACAGTCAGTGGTGATGCTTAAAGAATGTAGTGAGAAGGGAGCCTGTCAGGCTGATATGCTTTAGGGTATTTCTGAATTTGTAGTATTTTTCTCTTAGCTACTACTTCAGCAATTTCTGATTCACTTTTATGCAAAGTAACCACATTAAAATAAGCTGAAGAGATTAAAAATGAATATTAATTCCGTAGTTTTTATAGATAATTTAAATTTAATTAGTTACATCAAGTTTGCATTGAGCTAAAAAATGTGAATAATATAATTTGTACGTCAACACAAATTTCTTTTTGAAAATTGTTTTATTTATTCTTCTCTCATGTTACATTCTAACTGCAGTCAACACAAGTTTCTGTAACCAAAGGTATCTCTTGTGTGAAAATGTGCTAAACAAAAGTGTCTTTTACTTGCCAATCTTCCTATTTAGAAGAATTTACTGATTACAGTTGTTTGCAGGCTAACTGTATAGTGAAGGAACTATTGTCTTTGGTTTTCTTAGGCTTGTGACTAGAAAATCCGATCATTTTTAATTCTGTGATATGTTCACAATCTCTATAAAACTGTCCTCACTGTGGATAGAATGAGACCATGAAGAGAATCCTCAAATCTTAGTTTTTTTTCCCTAGCCTAAGTATTATGCTAGAACTATTATTGAACTTGTACATGAGCAGGTCTTGTCTCTGTGAGTACCAGTAGCTCCTTTAAAGACATAACCTTCTGTTTATTTTTTATTTGAAACATCTCATGTAGAAATATAAAATAGCGCCAGTAAAACCTGAACAAAATGCAAATATTTTGTTAAAGGCGTAATCAACTTAAACATCAATTGTATTTCTAGAAAAAAATTCTAATATAATCAGAACTTATAAAATGTTGAATTTAGGAAATTCTACCTGAAAGTACCCAAGAGCTGCCTACAAAGATGTTTTCACCCGGCCCTTTTGAGCTACTCCTGACTTACCCTTTCCACCATCCTCTCTCCCATCTGCATCTGCTGTGTGAATTCCCTTTCGTCTCTCCAGCCACCCCCTCCCTCTTGCCTGTTCCCTTCTCTCCACCCTGGTTGTCTTCAGGTGTGCGACTGCCCTCCTCCTGCATTAGTGCTCCTTGCACACCAGGCCAGGTCTGTGTCACAGCACCTTTTCCAGTGGAAAACCAAGTTTCCTCCTGAATGCTACTATTTAAGACACACCGTACTTTGATTAAGTTAGATTGAATGAAATATTATCTACTAGGTATTTATAATATTTAATACTGGCTTTTAGAGTATGTTAGACTATTACTTATATAAGATATTTGCATGTGTATTCATTAATATATGAGTATATTGAAAGTTAATGACTCCCCAATTTTTTGTCTACTAAAATATTACTATTTAAAATTATCCACATAAAACTGTATCTTTAGTTTCAACAAATGTGATACTTTATGAATGAAAATGGTTTAAAAAATGTGTTTTCATTTTCTTACTCTTAGGAATGTGAGTAGGTCCAGAGGGTATGTTAGGATGTGGTTTTGAATAGGAGCCAATAAAGGACAATTCAATGTTAAGCAAACCTGTGCTGATGTGCCCTAAATAGACTATGGAAGATCAGGTAAGAAGAGGGCACATAGTCTTCCAAAGGATGATTGAGAGGCAAGTTCTGAAAGGAAATACCAGAAGGAAAAAGAGCCAAATGATGCTGATTGATGATTCCAGAATCAGGCGTGTGGCTCGGGCCATCTGTGACCCACATAAAGAGACAGGATGTGCTACTGCCTTCAGGGTGCCAGGCGTGGAAGAAGACCAGAAGGGCCAAAGAGACCCCAGGGAGACTGCAAGAGTTTTACTCAATGTTAGTCAATCTTAGCTCTCTACACTTTAACCTGGAACTTCTAGTAGTTATTAGAAAGAAATGTATGCACTGGGAAATGATGTTGAGGCTGTACTCCTGCCCATCCAGTTTCTGATATTTTAAATGTATATTCACTTTTGGTTCAATACCAGATAATTTGTCGAGACATTTTAGCTCAAAACCAATAATAATAATAATAATTAATTTCTACAACTTTACATTTCGCAAAAATACCGATAACTCATGATTTTCATCAGAACATATAGGAAAGTTACCTGCTTTCCTTTAAGGACTATTGTTAAAGTAAGTATTTAGAATACAAGAGTATTTGGACTCACGAGACTTCTCTTCTTTCTTAATTGATGTTTTTTTATTTTAGCTAGTACTAAAAAGTTGTAACAAGTTAATATTATATAAGTCATTCCAGTGTAGCATTGCAATTGTAGGTTGTTGAATAACTTGTATTATATTTGAAGAGACTATTAAAATATGAAATGTAGTTTTGTAAGGAAAAGGGTGAGATTAAACAAAATAGCATGGATTAATTTTTCCATGTGGTTTTATTTTTAATGAAGGGTCTTTTAAAAATATAAAGGAATTAAGTAATATCAGAGACAAAATATCCACTTGAAGCTGAGAGAGATGAATGCAATAAATTTACTTTAAAGTAGGTGGACTATCAAACCGAATTTTATAGTTGGTTATTAATAGGTAGAAAAATAACCCAAGCCACTTGTGAATGAGGTCTCAGACAGACGGACAAAGGAACTTCTAATTGTAGCTGTTCAAAACGTTTTGAACACACACACACACACACACACACACACACACACACACACACACATACACATCATTGCAGCTCTTATAAGTATCTTTGGTGTAGGAAGTTGGTGATCTTTCATGCTGTACTGGAAAATATTTCGGGATGTAATAGTGAATCAAAGAGGCCATAGCTCTTAAAAATAAACCCAGGAACCATGGTGGAGCTCAGTGTCAGAACAGATATTTTCCATTTGTTTTTGTTTGTTTGTCTTTTCTTTCTTCCGTTTTTTCCATATGAGGCGGGGCCTCCAACTTGCATTCCTCCTTACTCAGTTTACCAAATGCCAGGATTATAAGTAATACCACTGTACCCAGCTGTACATGTCGGACATGTCCAAACCCATGGGATTAATTCTAGCACCATTGCAAAAGGAAATTAAGAAATACTGGATAGTATCATTTTCTAAATCTTGGAAAAACAAAAATGTGGTCATATTATCCAGAAATTTCTGTATCTGGAAGCCTTAAGTCCATTTGCCAAAGTTAAAATCCCTTTAGTTCAGATATACTGTGAAGTTTCTGTTGCCATCCTTTCCTTATTGTTCCTAAACTTGGCAACTGTCTCCTGTGGGGAATGTTACAATGTTTCTTTAAAAGCTGACCACTTTTGGATAACATTGATATACTTTTCAAAAATGTTTACACCAAATGCCTTGAGTTTGGTTTTTCTTATGTGTTCTTTGCATTTTATGTAATACTCTTTTAAGGCTATTTTGCTGTGAAGTATATGGGCATTGCATACTTGATAGCCATTTTTTTCTTTTGCAATAGGTTAAGTTTAATTACATTTACAGTTAATTTAAAAATCGGTGGTGGCGCACGCCTTTAATCCCAGCACTCGGGAGGCAGAGCCAGGCGGATCTCTGTGAGTTCGAGGCCAGCCTGGGCTACCAAGTGAGTCCCAGGAAAGGCGCAAAGCTACACAGAGAAACCCTGTCTCGAAAAACCAAAAAAATAAAATAAAATAAAATAAAAAATAAAATAAAAAATAAAATAAAATAAAAATATTCTTTAATGGGAATAAATAAAGAAAATAGCTCACAATATCTTTCTATAAGTCATATACATCATCACAAAGAAGTATGGTTTTGACAGGTGTGTGTCTGGGACAAATTTGAAGGGGATCTGAGTCCCACATTTATCTGTAATTCTGTCCCTGGTTAGCCTCCTCCACCTCAAAACACTGCAATCTTGGATTTTCAGGTTTCTATGCAGAAGTATTTGGCTTAAATTAAGGCACCAGGTTTCTTTGACTCACCAAGGATGAAGCTTCCATTGAGGGTTTTGTTGTTGTTGTTGTTGTTGTTTTTAAACTAAGGACATCTTTGTCTTTTTAATTCCTCTTTTCTTTTTTTTTCTTTTTTTTTTCCTTGACAAATTAGGAAGAAACTGCCAGTGGAAATCCAGGTGGAGACACCTCCTCCTGCAGCCTTCCCTTGTATGTTTAAGGCCACTTTGTCACACAGTTAATGAAGAGGAAGTTGACAATGTGTAGGATGTCTGTCTGCTGTCAGCAGATTGCAGTGTGTGACCATACACTGTTTCCCCATCATCGAAAGTGTTCTCTAAGTTAGTCTCCTTATTCCTGTTTGCTTACAATGCTTGCATTTTTTTGTGAAATAAACCATCCTCCTCCTCCTCTGTCATTGGGCACCGTCACCCAGTGACACCTAGCTTTCTCTCATGTACATATTTATGTGCATTTAACCTGGCTGGCTTCTCTAGCTAGATTTTTAGTAACCTCTTCAAACTCATAGTGCATCTGTTTTCTCATCTTAAAATTTCTACAGAAAACTTCTGCTTTACAATGTGCAAACTCTATAATATTATAAACTTACCTTAACTTATACAGAACTCTTCACAGCCATACACTGCTCCTAAACAATTGTTTGATTTCATTTCTGAAGACGACAAGAAAGCTTAATAGTAAAATGAATTTCAAATGTTGAGATTGAACTCTGGCTTATTATTCTTAATATTAAGAAATATTATTAATGATTTAAAGTAGTAATAGTAGCATATTTATTTGCAGAGATACTTGATTAGCAAGTGAAGGTATCCAGTGGTGGGACGGTGTAGAGGAAGGTCCAGAACCCTCAGTTATGGTTTGTGTGGTGTTTTTTAAGTGCATATGTTCACACTTTTGAAATACTTTTGTGATGAGAAAATATTCTGAATTTCATTGTCATTGTTAGAATTTAGCTATTCACTCATCAGTTTTTATGGACATATTCTTTATATTTTTTAAGAAACAAGAAAACAGTTATGAGAACTGTATTTGTTATAGCTTTTATATAAATACTTCCTAGTCTAAACTTTCTTTTTTCCAAAATTCATAAAACTTGGACTTTGGACTATCAGAAGGAATGACATGGTCAAACTTACTACATGTTTTACCGACCCTGTTCCTATTTCCAACATCACATAGATGCTGTGCCCAGCATGTCATAGCCTCTCTCTGCCTTGTTGTGTGGGAAGGGTTCTGACTGGATTTTGATTTCTGTGTTTTGGTCTGTAACTTACATCACCTGAGATGAAGTCTGAGTCAAGGTGAACCTGGGGTGGGGGTTATAGGTGTGATATAAGTGTTAATAGTATGCAGTCTTCAAAGACTGTTTCATGTTTCATACTAAGATGCCAAAGCCTGGGTTTGTAGCTAAGTATGAATTTGTTGGATTGCTACTGTGTCACTTCTTATGTGACTTTGGGTGAGATATTTCACTTTTCTTATAATAGTATTCATATCTAAAAAGGGGAGTTGTACTATAGAATGGCATTTTGAGGAGTAAGTTGAGACCATGTTTCTTCCGTTTCTGAGAGAGCTTTTTCCAAATGAAAAGTTGTATGTTATGCAGGTGATGTGATTATGCTCAGCCCTTGTGTCTTGTGAATTAGTTAAGCAACATACAGAGCTCGAGTGTATGTCCTAGACTGCCTGTTACAGGGAGACTATAGAAGGATTCATGTAAACCTAGTTCATAGCAATGCTGTCCTAATTCCTGGTCAGTCGAATACTATGTTTTCTTCTCAGAGTGTCCACTTTTGTTCCTGGGGTGGATTTATACTTAACAACATGCTGTGGAAGTCATCACTTGTTAACATGAGTTCCAGCTCTTTCACAGATTTTTGAGTACAAGTTACTGACACATTCTTTTGTTAGTAAATAGAGCACACATGATAGAAATATTCATAACATGTTCTACTATTTTTTAATATTTATAGTCCGACCATTTGAAATATGTCCAAATAACTGAACATTTACATGTTCTTGATGTACTTATTAATATAATTACATGTTCTTGATATCCATAACCATTCAGGAGGCCCACCTGAATGACCGGAGTGCAAGGGCGAGCTTATTTCATGAGGTGTGGTGCATGGCAATTGGTCCCGGTGACCAAGATTAATGAAACTCAGATGGGTTTTAATTAGTGCGGCAGCCATCATCAATTATCTAGTGTACACAAATATTGTTATATTTGGGAAATTCTTGATTTATTTTATTCCATTGGCTAGCAGATTTAGATGAATGAGTTCTCATCATAAGCATTCAGAGAAAAATTGCCAGAGGCCACAGTTTATTATTTAGGACACAGTCACCAAGAGTGAACAATACAGAACAAAATGTCGTGAAGTATTCTAAACATCATTTGGAATTTTCTCTGAACTATTGGCGTGTGCAAGTTGTCAAAACATCAGGACATCCTGAACAAAACTCTGAGAAGTCTTATCCAAGAGGGGACCCCTCAACTGTCACTGTCCAGAGAATGACTGCAGCAGAGGTCAGTACGCATGCACCTGAAACAGGTTGCAGCCACATGGCTGTGTCACAAGGTCATCTCCACCTGTCCTTTAAGGACATGTTTCAGCAGAATTGACAGCTGCCTACACTGTGCCAAACAGGAAAAACCATCCCTTTCTAAGATTAAAGTCTCTCTACTTCGGGGCATATGTATACCCATGCCAACACTGACACACACACACTCACCTGTGCCTGTTGTGGATTTAATTTCATTTTGCACTAATTTTTCAAATGTGTAATACTGAATCACTAAGAAATCTGCAAATGTTTAAGGAGAGAAAATATTATTTATACTCTTAAAAGGTTCATAACACTATTATGTTAACTTGGCTACTGGATTTATCAAACTAAGATTATTTTCCCATTTCTCATTTAAATTTGAAGCAATTGTCTCTCATCATTTGAATGAAGACTATGGATAATGTACATTTTATATTAAGTATAACAATGTAATTTTAGAAAAGTGTTTTCTCACAATCTTATAAATCCTGAAAGTTAGTGAGAAATCTGGTAAGTTTCCTAGGAGGTGAGCAGTGGACACCTTTGCATTTTCCTCACTCCACCCTGTGGTCTGTCCCTGTTGCTCTTTTACTCCATAGAGAAACTGAAGATTCTGAACTCAGCTTCCCCACTTACTGTACACTACTGAGCCCAATGGAGTGGTCAGAACGGCTAATCTGAAGAACTTGTGTAAATCATAATCAAGGACCAGGCACAAATCTGTCACTAGTGACATTTTCAAGATTTGTGGCAGGATAATCAATTGATGTTAAGATAAAAATGTTTCACATATGAAATATATTCATTAATTTTTTTCTAGATCTTGTACTCTGGAATTTTTGTTTATTATGTAATTTCACAGATAACCTCTCCTTTAGTGAATTACTCAAATTAATTAATACTATAATTTAATCCAAATTATGAACCCTTAGGAAAAGGGATGCAGCTAATTTCCACATGTAAATCCTGATGGCTGGTGCTTATTCTTGCTGAGAAGCCCCATCTTTGTGCTTTAGGAAAATAAGGGATTTTTGAAAAGCTTCAATGTCTTTTGTACTGTAGGAGAAAGTGACTACTGTATCTAAATTGTCAGAATGCTTGCAATTAATGCTGCTAGCTCATTTGCTCTTGTCTTTGCAACAACTTATAAATACTGTCATTTTTGAGGATACTTTTATGGCCTTCATGTTTCATAGAACAAATCACAGGAAGCTCTCTCTTTTTATTGAATTTGTTTTTATGCATTTCTTTATACGTGATTGTATTTTGCCACCAAGACTACACCCTGCACTTCTAAGTCAAAGAGGCCTTTTGAGGTGGAGACCCTTCTTTGTTTCATCATACAATTAGGCTTTATTATTAAAAATGTTGCTTGGAATAGAATTTCTGTTCTTTTTCGTGAGGTTGATGGATTGTTGTTGGAATGTTTTTCTTTTTTCTTTACCAGTGTTTGAGCTGGACCCCAGGTTCTCACATATTAGTAAGTTCTACCATTGAGCTATGTCTCCAGTTTTTAATTGGTTAGGAAGACTCTGACCTCACCCACATAGTACTTTCTGTCAAAACATCTACTTGTCTTTTGATGGCTTTAGTGACTCACTTGCATATCTGTTGTTGTTAGACTTTTTTTTTTAATCCAGCTTCCTGCCTGAAAATATAGTGTATCAGTAGTTCAAGCTTCTTCTACAAAAGAAAGGCTTGCTGACCTTTATAGACTTCTAGACAAAGAAGAGATGTCATGCAGCAGTGTGAAAGGACTGGATTCGACCAGTTGTTAGAGATGTACTGACAACTTTGGTATCTATTTTGGGATGAGTGGAAGTTGTTACACACATTAAATTCATGTCTTGTAAGAATTTATTATGTATTTGCTAGACTCTTGGTACTACCTACCACATATTGGATAGTGTGTAAGTACTTGGTAGAAGAAGGGTGAATAAGCCCATACTATCTCAGCCGTGTCTATATGTTTCATTTTTAAGATCGACTTGAGGGATTGAATGTTGTTAGTCACTCTGCCTGTGCTTGGTACAGGAGGTGTAGGGTACTTTTATGACTCAGACCTATGGAGGAGTGAAAAGAATTGTCTTACTGTCATCTAGAAGTTTATGGACATGAAGGCACTTCATTTTCCTTCCTCAATCATGACTTAACATTAAATTAGTTTATAAGGTCTTTGATCGTAGTATTTTTTCAGAGAATGTCTCTGCCTATTACAAAATTATAACCTGCCTATGTGGAGATGTAAGCATTAAACATTTTTTTATATTTTTAATTTAACACAGTCTGATAATTTCAGAGGAAACACAAATTTTCATTTCATGGTTTTAAATGTCTAATATAAATTGTAAGAGGTCATATGTCATTCTTCATCTAAGCATGGGAAATCTGAGCTTTAGTTGTCGGATTACTCCTGAAATTGAAAGTAGTCTCCCTTTTATCTTGTGGAACCTCTTTTGTCTTATTTGTATTCTTTTTTATGACATTCTGTTTAACAGTAGAGCTAAATACATATGATGCCCACAAATGGCGACTATGAATATGGCATCGAGAAGGAGCCTAGGACCAAGTACTCCCAACAGCTCTAGAACCTGATATGGTGATATTTTATTTGTACTAAAATGTTATTTGTATGTTAATAAATAAAGTTGCCAAGGGATCAGAGCTATTAGCAAGCCATAGGAAAGCTGGGCATTGGTGGTGCATGCCTTTAATCCCAGCACTTGGTAGGCAGAGCTAGGTAGATCTCTGTGTGTTCAAGGATACAGCCAGCATGGAGACACACGCCTTTAATCTCAATACCAACCATAGAAGACCTGGAGGTCTGTACAGACAGGCAGTGACTAGGAGGTCGTGTGGTTGGGTTTACAACCAATGAGAAGGCAAAACAGAAACTCTATAAAAAAAAAAAAGACAGACACAGGAAGTAGGTCTCTTTTGGAGAGGCAGGACCACCGCAGGAGGAAGGGTAAGGTTTTTAGCTCTTAGCTCTGACCTCTTGGCTTTTTTCTTTGCATTGGTTCTGTGTTTCTTATTTAATAAGACGGTGGTTACATCTACAACCTGATTTTTGTCAGTCCTATTGGGTTTAAACTGTTGCAAACTGGTAGAGTTTGTAGCTTAGGAAATGTTACTTTTTTCTTAGGCTTTTTATGATTTTTATTGACACTTTTATTTTAGAATTTCATTTAATGAATGCTATGTTTACATTATATACACCTTTCCTTCTTACCCCTCAAACTCCTGTGTCCCCTTCTATTTCCTGTCACATTCATGACCTCTTCTTTTTAAATTGTTATTGTTATTCACTTACAAGTATACACATAAATACAACTTGCTGAGTCCATTTAATATTGTGTATGTATACGTGTAAGGTTGACCTCTTGGGATTTGGTAACCTATTGGGCTAGTAGTCTCTGAAGAAAATTGATTGTCCCTCTCTCTGCAGCTGTTAATGGCCTGTAGCTCTTCATGTAGGGTGGGGCCATGTGAGAGTTCCCTCATCCATATTTGTATATCAGCTGGTGTCATCACTATGCTGGTCTTGTTTGAGGCAATCATGTTGTTGAGATTTCATGGGTGCACCTTCGTGTCATGTTTAGAAGACACTGTCTCACAACAGCTTTTTTATTATCATCCTGTTTCTCTCACTCTTTTAGAACACCCTGCTTTATGGTTTTTTTTTTTTTTAAAGAAATCTGTATTATCTTAGAAACTGCTATTAAGTTTTAAAATGGCAACATCTCCATTAGTAGATATATTGAGTTGCACTGATGCCTAAGAATATGGACTCAGGCTTTAATATACAGTATTGTCAAAGCATCCTCTCATAGGTTTTCCCAAGACTCTTTGTAGTTATAGCTGATAGGCTAGGTACATTCATAAGAATGTTTGTTCCAACAGGCATTATTATTTTGTAATAAACATGCCAAATCACATGTGTTTTGTTGATTCTTATTTCTGGAGAATAGTATTAAAATCTGACCCATAATTAAACAGGAATAAATCATAAAAATAATATTTATAAAATATGCTAACATTTAATGCATATAAATTTTTCTAATCCTTGGAGAGTATGTGATCCTACCTTAAATTTCCCAAAATTGTGTATTTTATAGAAATAACAAGTATATTCTAGCAAATATGTCCTAAGCTTTCACATTATAAATGCAACTTGCTGGAAATTAAGGGTATTTATGTGACGCTTCTCTCATTTCTTGTTTATGTAGCTGTGAAGAACGAAAGCAGAAACACTAAGCAAAAGACATTGAGTGGTAGAAGTTACTCTTTGTGCTTTTGCTTTCTTTTATTCAGTTCAACCTGATACACACTTCTTCCTGAAAGGCATGTGGAGAGCTGACACATTAGCACTTTGTCAATGTCTGTGACAACACCCTTATAATACGAGTCTTTCCTTTGTTTATAGAATTTAAATGTCTTGATGATTAGAACTTTTTTCTTTCTTTTCAGAATAAAATTGTTCTGTACTGACTTTTCTTGTAGTGAGAAGAAAGAAATAAAAGCAACCCCATTTTCTATTACAAATTATCATAAATATTGGAGATGCAGATTTTTCTTAGGTCATTAGCATATCATGCTGCGACCCACACCAGAATGTACCATTAACAAAGCAGCCTTCATGTAATTAATGTAAATAATATGGAACTACAGCTTGAGCTACCCAGTCAGCCTTGGCGAAAAGCATTTGTCATAACGCATAGTCTGAGGAGCTCAGCCTCAATTCACATCCAACTTCATGGGCTTTGCCCCTTTTTTAATTTTTTTTTCTCATGCTATAAATTTCTGTGAAACATTTATGACTGTAAATTTCTTTGGAGCACCTACATAGGCGAAGAAAGCAATCCAATAAACTGAAATTAAAATTTTATTATTTACAGTGCTTCTGCTGGTGAGGACAATTAGTATCTTCGTAAGGTCAGAAATGCAGATCCTGGGAAGCAGCCGAGGGCCTCTCCCTGTCCTCACAAGTGGGTTCTGTCCTCATCTGCTGCAGCAAATCTAAAGGATGGTCCTGTCGCCATTTGCTGCGATTGCCCTCTGACTCCAAAACACAGAGGAGCGTTGTAAATTTTTCATGAAGAGGTTTCAGTCTGTAAAACAGCAAACAGGAATAATGTTTTAAATGCAATCATTGTCAAGTTTGAACAATGTAATTTATCAAGAGAGCAGTTTGTACTATATAATAAGTTTCATATATTAATACAATTTTTCATCTGATGTCAGGCTTCTGATTTATGAATAGCCCATGATCTAAGGTGATCATTGAATTATAATTCACGTAATAAGAAGCCAAGAATAAGACCCTGGGACTGCTACCCTGGATTAGCTTCCATGCCACCAAGCCAATTTACTAAACAACCGTGGGCTAAATGATACAGTTTTTCTAATTCAAAGAAGGCACTCGTTAATTAGATAAAGGCTAAAGCTCTCATTATTTTTAAATGATTTAAGAACGGGTAAAGATCTTACAGCTTATACGGCAGCTCTAATAGTTCTCTGCTTACTGCCTTGTAATAAGAGTATTAAAGACAGATGGGCAAGGCCGATTTAAACCAATTACAGTGTTTCATGTGCACCCATAGCAGTGACTATCTGTAGGCATATCAGATGCTAATACTGGACATGTTTCAGATGACTAAAGTAGCATTGATTAATGTAATTTGTGAATAGTTGGTTTCTCTCTGCTAATTTCAGGAGAAAAATCACAACTCTGGACTGAAGCTTTATATTTTTTCAGTATTAGGTACACTCAAACTTTCTGTTATACCAAAAGAAAGAAAAAAAGTGTTTATATTAATTGCTTTAGTTTATCTCGCACCTGTTAGGTACTAGGCATTGGGCTGACTTTCAGGGCAATCCACAGCTCCTGAAATGGTGTCCTGTCAGTTATTTTGATTCCTGGGATGGCAAGTGGGTAATAGGAGAAGCACTTGGATATTTATCATCAATCATTTGTTTAAAAAACAAATAGAATACATATTTTAAAACCCTCATCTAGATACATGGGAGAAACGACTATCTGAGTCATTTTCCATATTGTTGTTACTTGGTTATATTGACTCCTGTTTTTGGGTAAATGGCAAGTGCATTTTATAAGCCCTGCATATGGAGTCATGAATTCCCTTCGTAGTATCTTGGTTAACTACTTGTTCTTTTAGCATTTTCTCCACTTCCTACTTTGTTTTTGTTTTTTGGTTTTTTGGTTTTTTGGTTTTTTTTTTTTCAAATCAAAGATGTAATGAAAAATTTTGGTTAAACATTCAGTTGTTGATGTTTTCTTTGGGTATAAAGAATTCAGGTCGTTATTTGTTACAGTAACTCTTGACCTGTTTAATAAGTACTCAAGTTGTGTAGTGGAGTTTTTATTGTGCTCCACAGTAAACACTTACAAAGTGTGGTACATAATAAAATAAAAGCAATAATATCAATATTTCTGAGGGAGCCATCAGAGCTGACCTGCAGCAACGTATTTCATCTGGTTTGTCTGCTATGAATGTTTGAAAGGTATAGCTGAAATTACTAGGAACACTATTGTGTCTGTGACTTCTGTTTGTTTACCATCGTTAGTAGTCTCACCCTTTGTAACTTTCAAACCTATTGCTATGACTACACTTTAGTGTCAGTGTCAAGAGACAAATGAAAAAGAAAAATGCTTTGTAGTGTTGGGCAGCAAGACATTTTAAGCTGAATGTTAACAGGCACATCTGAGAGGGGATGGGAAAGAATGAATGATTTTGTTTGTTGTGTGCAAAGTTTAGGTATGTGTTTCACACACAAAAAAAAATGATTACGTTAGATTAAGATGGATCTTGTAAGAAACCAGGCTTGTAGTCAAAGAGAAAGTGTAGAGTTGTATGACAGAGCATTGTCCCAAGTATGCGGCTGTTCATGTCATTGTAGACTGACATTTGAATCTGCAAAAAGAAAAATTATTGCTTTGAAATGTAGTCTCTGTGTGTGTATCCCTCTTCTACATCTGATTTTACATACCATGGAGATGGGCTCTATGTTCTGTTTATCTTTGTGTTTCCATGCAGCCCCTCAGGTCTGGCTTTGAGGAAATGTTTAAGAGGCAGTTGTTTACCTAAGTTATTAGTGGAGATACCTGGAATCTTTTCCATGCAGCAGTTTCCAAAAAGTGTGAGACAATAAAACAGGAAAAAAACTGGTTTCTTCCAGGTGGAGCTAAGGTTTTCACGTAATGTCCTTCTATAACTGTTGTCTATATTTTCTTCTTAAAAGAAACTGTTAATCAGCCATGCCACCTTAAACACATTCATTTGCATGAAAGTCATGTGCTTGTATTTGCTGAGCAGAATGCAATTATTAAGTAACTAAAATATCATCCAGCATAATTTGTAACTGGTTTTCCACTAAACTGCAAAGCTTCAATGCTGTTATTATCATTGTTACCGCTTTTATCAGGGCTTAGTCAAAAAGTTGAATCTCTAATTTTTGGCAGACTCATTTATACAGATGAGTATTTTTACAAACAGTCCTGTTGCTGCTAAACAATATTCTGAGCCATATTTCTGATTCACAGATAGAGAGCAGTTTGTTGACTCTATGAATTGTGTTGTTGGCATACTGGAAGGTAGGCAAAAGTGTTAGTTAGTGGCAGTAAGTTTTTTAAACATCCTTTCACCTCAGTTCTCCACTTCGATGTGACTGTACTCAAACATTGCTGTATCTTTTATGGGGTTGCAGCTGCGAAAATAGTAATACATGAATAGTTTGTATGGCTGTTTCCTTTTAATTTTACAAATAAAATCATTAGCTTAACTGACACCATTTTATACTTGAATTATTTTACAGATACTGCTACAGATACATACCTATAAATATCCTGAAAGCATTTGCCCTTAAGGATGTGCCTATATCCATCATGTCCACTAGTTCTTATATGGCTGAGAATTCTGGGACTGGAAAAGCTGATTGGACCTCCAGCAAGTACTCTGATGTTAATCAACTTAGTGTGCAAGACAGAAAAGCTGATAGTCTGAAATTGCACTTTAAACTAAGACAGACTGTCAGTCTTTAGGAATGGTGGGGAATGGCCTGTTTATGTAATCAGATACTAAACCTGGGAGAAAGCTGTCATGCACACTTTGTTGTGTAAGCAGCAGCCAACTGTGCTTTATCTGACAGACAGTGTGTAAATCTGTCCATGCAAAAATCCAAATGTTTAGTTTGCTCCTAGTTACTGTAATAATCTGCTTATTTCTGTCTGCACAGCAGTGACATCACTTGGCAGATGTGCTACAGACAGAGGTGCAGATAAGGGTCTGCTTGTGTCAGTCAGCCATTCCTTGATTGGCAGGGAGATACAGAGGAATTTACTCAAGGTTTGCTTCAAGCTGAAGGAATAGACAGCATGTTCCTGACAGGAATAGCTTTATTTAGCTTGGCTATCTTATATCTTGAGTAAATGAATAGATTATATCATTTTTAATTATAGCTTCTAAGAATAAGTATACTATAATATCAGTAAGCACTGACAATATATATCCCAAGGCAATATTTTATTAAAATGTTGTTAGATATAGAATTTCATAGCTACAGCTATTTCATGGGCTTTTATATTTGTTATATGTCATGCTCTCTTTGTAATTGCAATAATAAGTTCATTTTTTAGTTCCTTACTGTGATTATGAATGACTTGATAAATGTGGACAACTATTCTTTATTTTAAATGTTATTCTTGAAGTTAAATTACTGTTTTAAATTCTGAACGTATGTTTTTCATGCCACTGAGATAAATATGAAGTTAGTGTTTTCATACATGCATTCAGTGATGCTAGAAGAACTTTCTGTGATTTAAAGCTGTATATTTTACTAGGTACTAATGTGAATATCATTTTGTTTTATGTGCACTGACTAAGCAATAGTAAGTTTTAGGAATTTTTTTAAAAAATTTCTGTAAGATTGTTTGGATTGTTTTATATTATTTATTACCTGATTTTAACCTGATAATTAGTTTCTTTGTTAACTATAAGTAATGGTTGGAAATTCTGTTGATTATTTTAAGCAAGTAAGAAACCCCATTCCTCTGTGACATGGTTTTAGGATCGATGTTATGAAGTCCATCCTGACCTCTCCAAGGGAGTGAGTGCTACTGGTAGGGTGGATGGGCTCATTATGGCTCTGTAGATGCCTGTGTGTTGAGATGCTGCTGACCTGCCCTAACACAGTGTCCAGATGAGTTTGAGGTCTGCCAGCTATTCTCCTAAGAAGCTTGGCAACAGTGATAAAAATACGGAAAAAAAAATGTATTGAATCTAAAATGCTGCTATTAACCTTATGTTAGGTTATTGTAACTTAATGCAACTAATGTAATTGCATTTTAGCTATTTTGCTTATAAAATTATAGTTTTTTTTTTCTAGCTACCTAAATTGAAAACACACTTACGTAGCACTTTATTAAAATTACGATTTTAGTGCATCATGGTGGTCTTCATATGATCAACTTTTAATTGGTTTTGTCACTATCAAACTCAAAGTACTTAAATTTTCAAGTCAACAGCTTTGAAAACATTGTGCTAAGATTAATACATAGATTATAAAGTTTTTCCTCTCTAAGGTTGTTTCCTGTTGGTATTTCTTGTCCACAATATTAATCCCTAGTCAAATCTATGCTAAAAGTTAACATTTGGTTAGAGACTTTTCTACCCAGCAATTAAGATGTACTAGTATTTTTGCTTTTGTTGCTCCCTAGAGGAAATCTTCTTAATCATCTTTTACCTGGGCTTTCATTGACAAGTCTGCTTCCACCTCTTCTGATTCTAAGACATATAGGTACTGTTCCTTAGTTCTTCATATCATCTTGGTTTTGAAGAACAAAACATGGCAATAATCATTATGAACTTACTTGTTATACAAAATATAGAAAGGTTTGGAGGTATACAACACAAGTTCCAATTATCCTTTGAGGTAGTCTGCAGAAATTCTGGCAAGTGTCTCTTTGTCTCACTGTTTTTAGTTCTAGTCTCTTAAGTTTTTGTGAATGCCCTCATATAAACTGCAGAGGTTTTCATTCCACCCTTATCTTTTGACTGTGTTCCCATCATCACCCTTCTCTCTGTCCAGGTGCTAATAGTGATTTTATGTTAAAATTTTTAAAAAATATTTATTTGTTTATTATGTGTATATTGTTCTGCCTGCATGTGTCCCTGCACACCAGAAGAGGGCACCAAATCTCATTATGGATGGTTGTTAGCCACCATGTGGTTGCTGGGAGTTGAACTCAGGACCTCTGGAAGAGCAGCCAGTGCTCTCAACCTCTGAGCCATTTTTCTAACCCTTATGTTAAAATTAAAAGAAAACCTCCCAACAGTTCATATTGTTACCTCCTTTGTAATTACATGTTTTTGAGGTGAGAGGATTAAGGTTCAAGAAATTACCGTTTCTTAGGTAGCAGCTCCTCTGGCAGCTTGCCTGTTTCTCTCCATTTTACTTGAGAATTTCTGGTTTAGTGACTGAATGGCAATTTGGGGGATTGATCTAGTGGTATTATTTAACTACCTTCTCATATCTACACTCATTTGTTAGAATTTGGGGGTAAGATATTATAGGTATAGATGTTTTATGGTGTTCACCCAGGCCTCACACCTGCTAGATTTGTGCTCGCCCACGAGGCACACCCATTTCTTATGTTTTGTTTTGGCTTGTTTACTTTCCCTCTTTAGCAAATTGCAGAATGGAGATCTTCACATTTGTGTATCTAGATTTAATGTCTTTTTGTTACCAAAAAGACTCTGTGTGTGTGTGTGTGTGTGTGTGTGTGTGTGTGTGTGTGTGTGTACCCCAAGAGTAGTTTATTCTTACCAGTATTGAGTTTTGGAGTTTTGTTCGGGTCCTGCCAGTGTTTTGAATGATTTTTTTTCAGATTTTGGAAATTCCAATGGTAGAGTTTCATTGTTGGGTTATATTTTAGTGTTAATTTATCCCAAACTCACTAATCAAAGTTGAAATTAAGGCCAAGAGAGCAATCAAGCCACCAAAGACACACAACGTAGTTGGATTCACCGTGGAATCTGATGTTCTTCTCTGATGGCTCTTCATTACAGCAAATTAATTTTCAGTTTTAAATATCGTCATAAATGCCATTCTTTTGAATACTTTACATCATATTTTGAGTCTTTAATACATAAATTTACTAAGTTGTATTGGTTTCCTAACTAATGTTTCTTACCCTTTCTGTGGTATAGGGACGCAAAAGGGATCGAACATCAAAATCAATGCAGATGAACTGGAACTGTTAAGAATCTTTCAGAGAATGCACATATCTGATGATATATAAATGTGAAAGTCAATGTTTAAAAGACAGGATTGTATCAATTTTAAGAGTCAGAAAAGCTCACATTAAGATGAGAATATCTTTCTGTGTACTGTAGATAATAAGATATAAAAACAAAGGTAGTGCATTCATGTGATCTTGTCCAGTGTCTTTGAGCCTGGTGATAATCTTCCTATGGTTGAGCACTGAAGGCCACATCCTCCCAGATCCTGTGCTTATCCCAAATATGCAGATTCTCATTTTAGTAAATCGCCTCTGGAGCCTAACCGTCAGCTTTCTGGCAGAATTATAAGACATAGAAGAGTCCCCCACCTTCTCTGATGACTTGAATTCCCGTTGCACCTTGCTGGAGTGCCCAGCCTCTGCTAAGGCCTGGAGCTAGGTACATGATCCCTGTCCGTAGAGGTCTAACCTTCCTGCCACTCTCATGGCTCTTCCTACCCTAAAGAATTGTTATTCCTATGTCAAAGACTTTCTCAGACTTTCAAATCATTTCAATCCAAAAAACCATAAAGCCCAAACTCTAAAGCTGTTTGATTTTCTGCTGTATTCTTTCCCTGTCTATACTTGAAAAACTCTTTTCTATTGTGAATTTCATTTTGAAGCCTTCAGTTAAATTCTTGTTTTAGTTTTCCCACCATTCTACTTATGCTTAGTATAAATATATTTTGTCACTTGTATCCTTCCAGTTGGCTTTGCTTATGCACTTAATTATATTGGATCAAAATTTAATTTAATATTTTGAATGCTGGAAGGCATACAATAAACGATAGTGTTATTCCACATGGTCTTTTGTTTGAGGTGTTGAAGATTTGAAAAATTAGTATAAATTATCTATATGCAATATTTATGGATGCCTATATAAATTTATCTTTCACAGTCACTTAGATTATATGAGAAATAGGCAAATATTGCAAATCTATTTTGTGAAAAAAATTCACAACTCTTGGCATCCAATTTTGAAAATAAAAATGCTCTTTTGTAGTGAAAGGAAATTAAATTAATATGCAGTTGATTTAATCTCCTTTTAAGAGATTTTCCTCATTCACACATTCCTCATATGTATATGTCCACATATATATGCATTCTTTGGTTGCACCCAGAGTTTACACCAAATTATATCATACCATTGTCGGTGGAGCCTGTATTGAAATTGGTATAGAACATGTTAAAAGTTAAAAGCCATTTTTCATCAGTTGGACAATAATAACCTTACAATTCCCCAAACTTGGTTTTCATGTTGATCTAATATTTATGTTACTTTTAAATTTATGATTTAGAAAAGAACAAATCAAATCTCTACCATATGATCTTTTGTTGTATGTATATGTCAGAATATTACAATTTAAAGCAGGCAGTTTCACACAGTGGTTGGTATAGTTGTTCCACTGAATTTCTACCAAAGTTAAATCCTGTCTTCATCATGTCCCAGGCTAGTCACTCTAAGTGGACTGAAACTGCTGCTTGTTGCTCTGAGGTCTCCGAGAGGGTCAACTTTGTGCTGAACCTTGAGGTTACTGGGAAGTCCATCTCAACCCTCTGGCCAATCTTTCTTTGAACTCAGTGTTTTCTTAGATCATCAGACCAGCAGACCAGGGTAATGACCAAGTCATGGACAATGACACCCAAGACAGTCGATCATCAGACCAGCAGACCAGGGTAATGACCAAGTCATAGACAATGACACACCCAAGACAGTCGATCATCAGACCAGCAGACCAGAATAATGACCAAGTCATGGACAATGACACACCCAAGACAGTCGATCATCAGACCAGCAGACCAGGGTAATGACCATGTCATGGACAATGACACCCAAGACACTCGATCATCAGACCAGCAGACCAGGGTAATGACCAAGTCATGGACAATGACACCCAAGACAGTTGATCATCAGACCAGCAGACCAAGGTAATGACCAAGTCATGGACAATGACATACCCAAGACAGTCGATCATCAGACCAGTTGACCAGGGTAATGACCAAGTCATGGACAATGACACCCAAGACAGTCGATCATCAGACCAGCAGACCAGGGTAATGACCAAGTCATAGACAATGACACACCCAAGACCGTCGATCATCAGACCAGCAGACCAGGGTAATGACCAAGTCATGGACAATGACACCCAAGACAGTCGATCATCAGACCAACAGACCAGGGTAATGACCATGTCATGGACAATGACACACCCAAGACAGAGAAAGCTGCTGCTTTTCCTACCTCTAGCAAATCTCATGGTCACCGTAAAAGAGGCCAGTCTTTTCTAAATTTGTCCAGTGTATTCAGATTTACAAAAAATTTTGTATTCAGCTGGATGGTGGTGGCACGTGCCTTTAATCCCAACACTTTGGAGCCAGAGGCAGGCAGATCTCTTGAGTTTGAGGCCAGTCTGGTCTACAGAGTGAGTTCTAGGACAGCCAGGGTACTCAGAAAAACCAAATAATAATAATAATAATAATAATAATAATAATAATAGATTGGTTGACATAAATTACACTTTTGCAATCTGTGATAGTCTCTAGGATGCACAGGCCGGAGCAGGTTCTAGTTATTACAGGAGTACTTTTGAGGGGTAGGAGTGCCTGTGCAAGCATGCTTTGTTGTTAGAAATGTTTTCATGCTTGAAAGATTTTCTACTGTAGTATTCTTTTTTTTTTTTTTTTTTTTTTTTTGGTTTTTTCGAGACAGGGTTTCTCTGTGTAGCTTTGCGCCTTTCCTGGAACTCACTTGGTAGTCCAGGCTGGCCTCGAACTCACAGAGATCCGCCTGGCTCTGCCTCCTGAGTGCTGGGATTAAAGGCGTGCGCCACCACCGCCCGGCCTACTGTAGTATTCTTATACTAATTCTTTTTCTTTTTTTTTTTTTTTTTTTTTTTTTGGTTTTTCGAGACAGGGTTTCTCTGTGTAGCTTTGCGCCTCTCCTGGAACTCACTTGGTAGCCCAGGCTGGCCTCGAACTCACAGAGATCCGCTTGGCTCTGCCTCCCGAGTGCTGGGATTAAAGGCATGCGCCACCACCGCCCGGCTTCTTATACTAATTCTTACAGGAAGTCATAATTTAATAAAAAGTGAGGGCTGTTGTCTCTTTTAACTCATGTATACAGATCAGAGAATTAGATATACTGATGTAAGTAGTTAATGACTCTAGAAGGCTGTTATAGTAAAAAATTTCAATCTTGTATGCTAGGAATATAACTCAAACCATTCATGATCATCTATGCTGTCTGTGGCTTCCTCAAAAACCCAGTACTACTTTCTAAGTACCCAATACTTCATCTTTGGTAAGTTGAATCTGGCAAAGGTTATTGATGAAATTGTGGCTTTCTTACAATGTAGAGTAGGCAGTTCTTCGATTTGCTATTTATCGGACACAAAGGATCTAGACTATGAGCTAAATGAAGAGCTGTCCTATGCCTGCAGTTATATAGTTATGACTTGAACTCATACCAAAAAACAGAACCACAGGGTCCTCCTGAGGCACCAAGAAGCTATCTCAGGAGTTTTCACTGAGCCTTACATGAACTGCTTTCCAGGACCACAGTTATCACTGAACCCCAGGGATCTCTGAACCTGTCACCTTGCAAGTAACTGAATTGTGTTATTTAGAAGATGTGATTGGGTTATCATTAGCAAATGGCAGTTGGCATTGTTTGTAGACCTAACATGGATGAAGTATTAGACAAACGTTTTCTTAATGTACCATTTTGGCAGCGTAGAGTTAGGTCTGTACTGCAAGCTTTACAGAAGGAGTTCAACTAGAATGTGGTGTTTAAGCAGGGACACTTTTGTTGACAGCATTTACTAATATACTGAATCAAATTAAAAGATTAAATTTTTAAAAAAATTGCATTCCCAGTTGATTTTGTAGTTTACTGTTTTGAAAACTCATGCTTTTCTCCTATCTGTGTCTGTTCTTGAGCGTACTGGTAAAGTCTGTTTTATCTAATGTAATTGCTTGCTATGTTAAAATAGTGTCATCAAGCTGGAGTTGGTTGCTCATGCTTTAATCCAAATAGCCTCCAAGCTGAGGCAGTAGAATTCTAGATTTAAAGCTAAGCTATCTAACACAATGAGAATCTATCTTAACAAACAAACAAAATGTCATTATGAACATTTTTCATTGAAATTCAAATGACCCAGTTCTCAGCACTCAACACATTGATAATATATAGTTAATGGCACTATGGTCTTTGTTATAAGTCTGCAGCGTGTAGAAGTTGTTCATTACATAACCAAATGGATAAATTAGTCCAGCCTAATTCTCAGAGAGGTCATTCTTTGGTAAGCTTTGTCCCTGATACTCACCTGTGTACACTGCATCATATGTATTCTGTGTGATGAATGAGACCTGTAAAGGATAAAGCCACATTCAATTCCTTGGAAAATCATAATCACAATTGTAAAAAAGCAAATGCAGAAAAATACAGGAAGTAAAAAAGAAAATGATTGATAATTAGTGGTGTTAATATCAAAGCCAAACTCCCACAGTGGTCCTCACAACCATTTAAGTCTGACTTGTACACGATAGAGTTTTATTTCTACCTTGGTCAGCAGGGACACTCTCCAAGCTCAGGCATGTCACCTCACTGCTTCTTCTCAACACTCACTCTCAGATTGTCATCGTTGCTATTTATGTTAGAGCACTGGGTTCTTCTGTTTCAGACTTAGCTCTAAGCCACCTCAATCCACAAAAACCTTCCTACCTTTTTTATTCTTTGATACCTTTTCTAAACATCTCTTAAAACTTTCTCACAAAGTCCCTCATATTACATTGGTTTGTTTTCTAAATGTTTCCCTGACTTCGGTATTAATCACTAAATTATAGGCTCCTTTGGTGACTGTACATGTCTTTCTTTTATTTCTAGATGAATACATAGCATGGGTTACTTCTAGACATATAGTAAGTCCTAATGTGTGCTCTTTTGTTGGTTGTTGGTAGATACCAATTGAAGATTTTTATGAATGTATCCCCAGTGGCCAGGCATTAAAAATTGGTCAACTAGGCACTTTGGATAAATGTATAAATACGGATCTGAATTAATTTATCATTTTAGCTCAAATTATGTATACCGTTAGAAGAATATCATATATTCTTCAAGTGTTTATCTTTGATTCAATATTTGTGACTGTGGTTTAAACTTCTTTACATAAATCCAATACTTTCATAGCCAAGCTGAAGCCAGAAAGTTTCAGTGTGTCCAAACTAGAGAATAGTGCCACTCTAATGCATGTCTTCTTGTTTAGGACCTGACCATTAGTTAAAAATGCTTGCACTTCTCAGCTCTTGTGCCTATGATACAATTGGAAGAGGTGGCTTTGTAGAGGCTAGAGCAGTCCAGGGTGGGGTTCACATATTACCCTTTCTATGTGTTCTCATGTGCTCTTGTGACCCCAAGAAGGGCATGTATTGGGTCTTTCTGTTCCAGGACCACTGATTTGGTGTTGTTTGACCTTGTAGAGACTCTGAGTGAGCATTTTAGAAATATAGTTGAGAGGACGTAGCCTTCCATCTAAGCCTGGTAGGCCAAGCACAGCTTGCAGGCCAGGCCAGGTCCAGTTTGCTTTATTGGAAACCAGCCACTTCTGTGTATTTATGTTGTTTCTTCTGCTACCTTTGTGCTGTAGAAACAATGGTGAGTAGTGTCTCAAAGGTGTTCATGACCCCACAGTTCAAAACATTTAGTGTCTGGACCCTCGCTGAATTTATGACCTGAGCTACAGTGTCTGCTGAGTATTGAAAAGAGAACATGAGTAATAGTGGGAGAAATCTCAGCTAAATGATACCGTGATTTGGGTTAGACCAGAGTTTGTGGTCTCTTTGAAAGAAACTTCCACAGGAGTACAGGTTTTTGAAGGGTGAACTCAAACCGCTGTGCTAATAGTGGCTGAAATCTTTGAGGCTGGTCCCTAGAGTGATGCCTTCTGTCAGGTGATAGTGTCAGAGGCAGCATGGAGTGTGACTATGCTTACAACTCCTCCTACAAGTGATTTTAACAAACATGATTTTGATCCCTTGAATTAAATTGAAAAGGAAAAAACAAAAAGCATTTTCACTTTTTAAAACATGACTGATGCACTCAGAAGTTTCAAATGAGGCACCTGCATGGGTGAGATTAAATATCTTTTCCAACTAGTTAACAAGGATCTAGTCTGTTAATTAGGCTAATTATCACCTGTTCATGGCAAAATTGCATTGAAAACTCTTGCCTTAAGTAGTAGGCTCCCTGATGAACTGTCTAAAAGCCCTCACGGGAGGTTTTCCAGCTCTAACTGGAAGCCACGCTGGAGGCTTCAGAGCTGGATTTAGTAATGGAGACCTTCCTGGTCACAAGTTTTTATGGCTCCTTGATCTAAATTATGCTCACATTTTTTTTTTGTGTGTGTGTGTGTGTGTGTGTGTGTGTGTGTGTGTGTGTGTGTGTGTGTGCTCAAAATCCAGCTGAATTTGGTAATCTAGATAATTATATTGTATTGAACACTTTTTGTTTTATTCAGCAGGACCTATGCACCTTCAGATATCTGAAGGGAGATGCCAACGGTGACCTAGGCTCTCAGTACAGTCACTGTATATTAGCTCTCAGTGTGTCTTTTTAATTATTCAGTTAGGCACACTAGTAATAATTGTATTTTCTGTGTAATTCAAAGTTGAACATTGTATTTAAGGCTTACCTAGAACTTTGAAAGTCAAAGCTGAAAGACAACCAGGTACCATTGAAAACAATTGAAGTATTTATTATATTTTTAAATTTTCATATTAATAGTGCATAGTGTTTAAATGTGGTTGTTTCTCACTGCTGATGCTCCTCTTCCTTCTCCCTCCTGTTCCTGTTCCTCGTCTTCTGCTTTATTCTTTCTCTTCTTCCTTCTCCTTTTCCTGCTCATCTTCCTGCTCTCCTCCTCATCTTCCTCTCCTATCATTATTTTTCCAACTTGGTGGTTGTCTGTGCAAAAGCATTAGTGTTTCACAATGGTAGTGCCTTTAGATAGTGACTTTGTTACTTCAGCAGAATTCCCTACGCTTCCTCACTTTGTTTTCCTGTCCTCTGGGGCACATTCTCGGTGTGAGATGCTGGTGTTGGTTCACTGCTGTAGTTGGTCGTCTGTACTTGCCTGTGTCTTTATGGGCTGCATTGTTCAGGAAAGGAGTGATCACTCCCTGCTCTGCAGAAATTTACATGGTAACCCTACTGGGCAAAGACTTCATCATGTTCATTTCATCTCTCAGTATGTCATTATATCATTATTAAATTATGCTCATTAAAAAGGAGCCTTTTATTCCAAAGAAACTGCCTGTGCATTGGTAGTGTTTTGATAACTTAGAAATTGTTGAAATATTTATTTGCTCATTAGGCTATTTTCCTAGGACTCAAATCTTCTGTTGTTTTATAGTTTTGTATTGTGTTTATTTATAAAGAAGAGTGTTGCTTGTTAGTTGAATTTGAGTATTTCTAGTTCTAGGATGATTTTCTATAAACACTTTAGTATCACAGTTTTGAAGGATAGCGACTGAATAGTTTTTATTACACTGGAATTTAGCTTACTCTTCTTTAAACTCAGATGTGTCTCACCCAGTCTTCCTTTCTCTTGTGTTTCTAGTAAATGTGTTTGTAGTATTTGTTAATTTGACTGGATCACACCAAGGTATCATGTAGAGAAATAAGAATTATTGTTTTATTGTTTTATTAAATGCTCAATGTAAATTGTAAAAAATTTGGAAGTACAGGACATGCTTTGGAAGATGCTACTGTCGTCTTTTTACTCCAGATTCTTTTCTTTTGATAAACAAGAGTTAGATATATAGTTGTGTTCTACCACCTTCCTATTCCTTCCTTTCTCCATGCCAGCAAGAAGCAGTGTCAAATTAGTGTGTCATAGACATTTGTGCATAGAAGCTTCATTTGTCAAATTTTATGCAAATAGTACAACTTTTATTTTTTTAATTTTTAAAAAATAATTTGTTTTATGAGTATGAGTGTTTTGCCAGCATCATATGTGCGTGTGTGTGTGTGTGTGTGTGTGTGTGTGTGTGTGTGTGTGTGTGTACCATGTGTGAGTACCATTTGTGAGCCTGGTACTTGTGTAGGTCAGACAAAGTCATCAGATCCCCTGGAGCTGCAGTTATGGATTTTTGTGAACCACCATGTTGGTCATGGAAACTGAACCCAAGTTCTCTGCAGAGCGGCAAATGCTCTTAATCACTGAGCCATCCTTCCAGCATCTTTTACTTGTTCTTCTTGTAGGTGTACCATTGAGATTTTTAAACCTATGTTGATAAGTATGGCCAAGTTTATTCATTTTCATACCATAATGATAGTCCATTTTATGATTAAACCTAACGCTCCCCTTAAGGCTGTTGAAACTAGAATAGAGGAATTTTTTTAGTATAACTTTATGTATACAAGTATGTCTCAATGGTATATGCCTGACCAGATTCTCCAGTATAAAATTAGGGTTAGAACAAGCTCAATATTAAATTAAGTACTGCTCAAGCATTGCAAGATTATCATGAATGGAACAGATTCAAAACATCAGAAAAAAATAACAGTGGTCTTCTTATCTGTTTTTTGGGGGGTGGGAGTGGGGGTGGGAAGGGAAGTTCAAGACAGGGTTTCTTTGTGTAGCCTTGGCTGTCCTGGAACTCACTCAGTAGACCAGGCTGACCTTGAACTCCTGAGTGCTGGGATTAAAGGAATGTGCCACCACCACTAGGCCTCTTATCTGTTTTATAATGTCAGGTAATAAAGTTGGATTTTCAAGACACTTTTATCTTCATTCAGAAATGGGATGTATGTACATTTTTATTAAGTTTCTAATAATCAAAATCTACTAACTTGGAATTTAAATTTTTAATAGCATTTAAAATTTTAATCTGAAGAAAATGAATCTAAAATTTCTTTTAGAATTCTGACTCTTGTATTTTGGAAAGTTATAGAAGTAATTCAGAGTTCAAATTTCATTTTTGATATAACATTTCTCCTGTTTAGCCATTCAGAACCAAGTAAATGCTCAAAAATTGTATAAGGTCAAAACACATGTAAAGGTTAGTTGCATAACACATTTTAGCTCACACTATTCTTTAACTTTGTACAAGATGCATCCCAATGAGAAATTTAGTTTTTCTTGTATAGCTGATAATGAGACTAGTTAGTATCCCCTGTTCAGTTGAAGTGTTGAAGTGTAGACTTTCCTCTTGGTTCAGTTAACACAAATCACACAGTAGAAACCATTGACAGAAGTCTGTGGGTACACGCCAACCCCTTTCCTTTGCTGTGCTCTCTTGGTGTAGCAGATGGGACCAGAGCCTTCCCCCTATTTCAGCAGGAGAGCTAAGGGAACGTCACACACAGTGCTGAGTAGTGAACAGGCCTCTAGCTGCACCAGAACACTAGAAAAGTGTTTAGGAACCCCTGTTCCATTTCAGCATCATTGTAAGTTTGTACCAATGAGCCCTTAATGGACTTTCAGTTCACTGTTACCCACTACGTCAAGAACTTAATTGCAGATAGTTTTAGCATCGTAGATTTCTCACCTAAGAACTTCAGAGTGCAGATGTATGTTTTCACAGGGATTGCTAAAGGCAATACATTTCTAGTCTGTGTTTGAATTGACTTCCCTTAAATCCCCACGCCACTCCTGCGTTGTCTTTCCACCTTCAGAGGGTGAAGCGGATATAGTCTTTGTCTCCTGTGCTCCTGTACCGCTTCCTTCCTGTTGTAACCTGTGTGTAAGGACCAGTTACTCACCTTTATCCATCTTCCTACTGACTGCCAGTCTACTGCCTCAGTCCTGTATCTCTCCTGTAAGCCCACATAGCAAAGCATCCATGCTTCATTCCGCCCTCTCTAAGCTCTGGTGTGTGGAGGGATTGGGAGGACAGCGGGCTGTGTGTGTGTTGTACCTGTGTGTGCCTTCAGGGCTCTCTCACACCTTTTCCTGCACTTCCTGTTGCTGGCCTTCTCCCTCAGGTATCTCTGTTTCCAGCTGTCATCTGTCTTTCAGTGTCTGAGTGACATGCCCCTCCGATCAGTCCTATCACTTGCTCGCATTTCTTTTCTCTAATGGCTTTTTACATGGAGTTTACTTTTCTGAATGGTTTTTCTCCCTTATCGCCAGATTTTCTTTACACCCAAATCTTCCTCTTTTTCTGATTTCTCTGTACTCTCCAGAGCAGTGTTCATAGAGTAGCAAGATGGCAGGTCTTTGTAAGAGGCTTCCTGAATGCACCCTGCAGTCCTTCAGTTTCAGGTCTGTGCTGCTGAGCAGTTTCTGCTCTCCTGCATGTGCTTCCTGAGGGGTCGACAGAGAGCAAGGGTCCTTCAGAGGCCACCGTCTTCACTGACATTAAGCTGACCTAAAACAAGTCATCCTGGAAAATTTGACACAGAGTTCATGACATTCCAGGAGACAGCAGGCTTCCAAATAGGTCTCAGTCTTTGTAAGTGTAGCCTAGGCTGGCAATGCTTACATTCTTTCATTTGCCCAGTGGCTGAACTTCCTTGTTTTCATAAAGAGGATTGTAGAATGCAGAGTTTCTAGAAAGTCCAGAGGTAGTTTTAGTTCCTTTTTTTAAAAAATCTGGCTTTTGTCCTTTCTGGACAGGCACTGAGCTTTAGTCTAACATTTTTATTATGTATGAATAATAGACAGTGCACATTGAGGTTGTGTAGATGTAATTTTGTTAAATGTACATCATGGTAGATTTAAAACTGAGGGATTTATTTTGTCATTCATAAAGTTGTAATACAGTCTGGAGAAACTATTTGTTAAAGATAGCATCTACTTAACCTCCTTATTTATTTCTTGTAAGAGAAGGTTAGTTCCACAATAAATACATGGAGAAATAAGTAGATAGGGGAATTTATCTTGGAAATAAGATCCCTGTCATGGTTTTGAAATGCTAAATGCGTGAAGACCCGTCAAAGAGATATACGGACATGATATTTTTTGCAGTGCATTTCAAGGTATTTAGTTATATATGTCATTCTCTAGAACGAGTCAGCAATGATCAAATGATACAGTGATTTCACAGTCAGCCGTGTTTGCTGGCCAGACAGTGTCTCCTCACATGTGTGATAGGAGAGAGAAACTAACAGTTGGCTATTGATGAAGCCCCTCAGATATGCTATGCCGTTACTCAAATATTTGGTATTTTTTACTTACTTTACATCTACAACATTACTTTGTAAATGTATGTAGTAAAGAAAGCTGGTGATTTATAACTAGATTCCCAGAGTTTATGGAACTCCAGTGATTTATTAAAGTAATCTGCATTTAACACCAAATTAAAAGGCTGGCTGTTTATAGCTTAGGATTCTTTTCCTCTCCTGACAAAACTTAGGAATTGCTGAAAATCATGGCTAATGACTTTATGTGAAAGTATACGTTTTTCTATGGCCCCATATTGATAATGGACCATTAGAATCTTACGTTTTTCTCCAGACTGCTTGGATCTCTGTTGTCTGGTATAATGTTTATCAGCTTTCTACAATTGTATAATTTTAATTTTAACTTTTAAGAAAAATGTCTTATTTGTTCATTATCCTGAATTAATTTGTTGAGCACTATTGTTCACAGAAATACTTGAGACTCAATTGCATCAGAAATAGGAAGTAAATTTTAGTGATGAATTCATAACTGCTCGTGGAATGGGCAGAGGAGGTATGGACATGCTCATGGCTCTCAGTCTATACCTCTAGGGTACTGGAAGATTTAAAACTGGAGTACAAATTTGAAATATTTTCTTAAAGAGATATTGACTTGCTGTTTTTAGATTTGTTTTTGTACAGGAGGTAATTGTATTTTCTCTTTCTCAGTCTCATTTTAGAAAAATGTGGTTGTAATGTTTAATTTTTGTCTGCTGTCTAAGTTCTGTGCAGGCCTGACCGTGCTTCACTTCTGAGATCAGAGGAGATGGAGCGTGTTTGGAGTAGTATGACTGCAGACTTATTTTTGTCAAAGAAAACTTTTTTATGTACTCATGTCAACAACCCAGAGGGACCTTTCAATCAGTAACCATTTTGTGTGTGGGGGGTCTCCCTTTCACCCCCAGGAGCATGGTAATTCAGGGCTGCCTGTGGGGCTGCTCTCAGGAGTCACTGTTCTAGCAGCCCAGCCGCCCTCCTGGCAGACAGCAGAGCTTGTCTGAGTGCTTGAGTATGGATAGCATTTCATTTAGCCTTTGCTCTGACAGCCCATGCCCTGGATAAGTGGTGTAGGCCTGTACAGGTGAAATCTATTCTCACTTTTGCCTCAGGGGTGACTGGACTGTAACAGAATTTTTCAAACCCGTTGGGCCCAACCGCAAAGCAGAGAATAAATGGCTGAAGTGCCAGGCCTCGACAGAAAAATCAATGCCTGGTTATACAGACATGACAGACCCAGCCTGCAGTTCTCTTTGCAGATGCTGTGTGTGCGCCACACTAGAGGGTTACCACACACTCCATCTGGAGTCATAGATGTGAGTGTGCAGGTCAAATTTATGTTGTTTTTTCTCTCCTTCATGCAGGAAATTTACATGCCACTTATGTGATAGAAGCTTCACCGAGAAGTGGGCCTTGAACAACCACATGAAACTCCACACGGGAGAAAAGCCTTTTAAGTGCACCTGGCCTACATGTCACTACTCATTCCTCACGGCCTCAGCTATGAAAGACCACTACAGGACGCACACAGGTGTGTCACATCCCTTCTTAATGAGGGACTGGGCCAAGGAGGCATGATGGGCTTGAGGAACATGTACTCATATGAGTTGAATGGTTTTCTTGATAGCAACCAGTGTTAAACATGACTTCCTTGCAGAGATCATGGTAATTGTATTTGAAATTAAGGTAATGGGAATTGCACATGAAAATGTTTTTTATTCTTTCTTTTGCAGTGTTGGTTAGAGTGTCTTTAATGTGACAATTTAGTATGAGTTTTGTGTGTGTGTGCATGTGTTTAAGCAGTACAGCTTCAGATTTGACAGCTCATTTCTAGTGTTTATGTTCACACTTAGCTTCATAGATGCCACCCTCATCACACTGGCACATTGTTTTCTTAAAGAGAACTGGTCTTCTATTTCGTTGTAGATATAATCTAAATCCCTAACTTTTAAACATACTGAATCTTAGTTTTATGTACCATTTTCTAAGTAGAAGCTATAGAGTATCTCTCTTTAGGAAAGAATCATTCTTAAAACTCAGAGGCTAATCTGAATTGAATTACTAGGTGTCTTCAGAAAACTGTTTTTAAAAAACTCACATTCACATAAAGTTTGCATGAACACATTAAAAATAATCATGTGTAATATAACTTAGCCATCTGGAGGTTCTGTCTGTGGAGTATGGTTCTGAGGCTGCTCAGCTGGGACCGTTATTAACGCATACCCCATCATATCCTATGGTCAGGTGCTTAGTGTATGATAGGCTTTTCATAATCTTAGTACAGTGGGCCCAATGCTTCATGGTGATCTTCTGTTTGAGTATTCACCTCATATCACTATCTGGTACTGTCAGCTATTCAGTATTTTTGTGGCCTTCTTTCTCTTTGCACTACTCGGAATATAGTCCCTCTAGGAAAAAATAATAAATTTTAATCAGCATTCAGAAACGTTCTTCTGATTGTTGTGAATCCTGTATTATTGTTAGAAATTATAGGTTGAAAGTTCTCCTGAAGCAGTTTGTGGGAAGCCCAGGCCTCCTTAGCTTCCTTGACAAGGGTGTTGACGATTTAAGGTCTCCAGCCTGCCCTGAGAGATCACTTATATCGAACAGCAGATGAAAAGCCAGTGCAGATGTAATTTATCGTCGGCGTTTCCTTCTAAAGAATAATTGTGGAGACTTGGCTGGATCAATACTATGGATTTTTGTTGTTAGGTCTTGTAGTCTGCACCATAATGAGAGATAGGGGACAGTGGCTGTTTTCTAATAGAAAATAAAGGATCGGTTCCGTGTCTTTCTACGTTTGAATGCAAAATGGCACACTTGAAACTAATTCAAGTTGTTATTAAAAGAAGTCTTCCATTAAATCTCTGTTATCATTTAAATATGATACGTTAAAAGAACCCCTTCTTGGTTGAGTAAAGTATCTCATTGAGTTTTTCTTTAATTTCTTTTCTCAAAAAATACTCTTGGCCCACTGTTCAACACTTACCCCCCTCCACTCTATCTCTTAAAAAAAAAAAAAAGCAAGTAAAAATTGAATTTGAAAACAAATCAAGCTACCAAGGTAAATATGACATACAGTACATCTGAGACTACCAGCTTAGATAAACTCCTACACATGGAAAAATCAAGGTTACTAATGTTTCTAGAATCAAATCATCCGGAAAATGAATAATTTAGTCTTTTCATGTGTGTATACCATAAACAGGAAAAGAGTAGACCTTAATGTGTGCAGCATGAACACATGTAGAGAATGTTAAATTCTGCTATTTTCCTCCTGTGTTTGTTAATACATTTGTTTTGCAAGAAAGAAATAGGTCACAAAGATTTTGTAAATGGAAGGATGGCAGCATGCTTATCTAGAATGGGGGATGCTCGCTCTTCCTTAGACATATTTACTCCCCTTCACAGCATGCATGTGCATGTGTGCACAGGGCACAAACACATTTCTGCACTATAGTCCTTATGCCCCTGTGCATGCATAAGAACAGCTGTTTTCTGCACTACATGTAAAACTGGTGAGGCATAAATTGTAGAAAAGAGTTTTACCTCCACATTTAAAAAAAAAATGCTAATATGCTGGGCGGTGGTGGTGCATGCCTTTAGTCCCAGCACTCGGGAGGCAGAGCCAGGCAGATCTCTGTGAGTTCGGAGCCAGCCTGGTCTACGGAGCGAGATCCAGGACAGGCTTCAAAGGTACGCAGAAAAACTCTGTCTTGAAAAAAACAAACAAACGAAAAATGCTAATATTTAGAAACAAATTGGTTTTTTAGTTAAAAAGGGCTACTTCCATGTTATTTAATTGATATTACAGCTAGTTAAAAAGATTTATATTTTAAATTGATTAAATAATTAGATGAGTGGTTATAATTAAACTTTATTCTTCACAGCCCATCTAATCTATTTTTCCTATATGGAAAGAATGATATCAAGGAATCAGTGACCCTCAAAGTAGGATAGTAAGGATAGCAAAAGCATTTTTTTAACTTTGTGTTTTGAATGATATTGGCCATCTGAACATCTCTTTGGAAATAAAAGTGGACACATTCTGTCTAAGGCCTTCCTCTTGTCTTCCTTTAAGTTTGGAAAACTGGAAACACTCTTAAGGGAAGGGCTGCTCTTTAATTGCTACAGTCATTTTTTTGTTTTGTTATTTTAACCTTAGAGATACAGTTATTATTTGCAGATGCATTGCCAACTAAATTTGTTGTGAAACCCCGGACATGCAATATAGCAGGCCTATTATGGGGAACTTGTCACTTTAAAGTTTGAGTGACTGAAGTCAATAAAGATGGATACAAATGATTTTCTTTATTTCTGGGAAAGTCTTTTACAATTTGATTAATTTCTCCATTTTTATTCTGTTTTGCCCTTCATTGTGAGTCTATGGGATGAATTGTCTTGTTGGCTAAATATACTACAGTAGAATGACATGTAGTCCTTATAGACGCTATAGGCCAAGAAGTCAGCATGGGTAAAATGCTTTGCACACTTAGCAAGCCCACGTTTGCCAAACATGCCTTTGATTCTGCAGAAGTTTCCAGTCCAGAGCTATCTCTGAAGATGAGGGATACGAATTTTTATAGATTTTTTTTTTTTTAACCAATCCCTAGACTTCTTTTTTATACCATAAAATTCAAGAAACACAAACAGCGTGTGTCTCCTGGTACTAAGTAACGTGAGTTTCATTTCCTTTGCATCCTCATTCTGTTCAAAGAAACCATTTATTTCAAATTATTAAGTGTAAGGTGATTAAGGAAGATCCTGATAGAATCAAGTAAAACCAATTCAGTGTTCTTAGGTTGTTAAAAAATTCAATATATTTTATTTAAGCAGAGTTCTATATACTGTATATTAACTATTCCAAGCAATCTTTACTCAGCTCAGAAAGGCCAGATGTATGGGAATTGTAAAAAATCAGGATATGCATAAAAACTGTTCAAGTGCATAAAGCAGCCCCATCTGGAAGACATCTACTAGAAATGAAGTTGTACAAAACCATTCCATTGATAATAAAGCTAATTTTTATGGGTCTGACAAGTATGTAATTATGTTCAGTGGTGCTTTTCAGATTTTATCACAGTCAATAAACCGCAGTGGTAATTTCATTCCCATTTGACATATTTACATGGAAACATTTGATTGGAGGAATTAGTAACCCTGAAAGGCTTGATAGATATGTTTTAATGATCTGTGACCTCCGCAGTCCCTCATCTGTTTATTGTTGCAACAGGCGAGAAGTCGTTTCTCTGTGACCTCTGCGGCTTTGCCGGTGGAACCCGGCACGCCCTCACCAAACACCGCCGGCAGCACACAGGTCAGTATTGAGTCTGCTCCTGGCTTCTCTCTACAGACATGAGGCAAGGTGTTAGATACCCAAGCACTGTTGGCCTCATATTTTGCTCTCCTCGTTATTCCTGGTTTTTGCAAATGAAAACTTCTATAGGCCTTATATACCTCACAAATATATAGATATTAGATTGTCTCTTGTTATATGCTTAAAAAGTAGTCATCTGTATATTTAAGGCTCCAGATATCCTCATGAACTTTATCTTAAGTGGATAAAAAAATCTGACCCGACCAGATATTTGAGGCTGTTTGATAGCTGTTTGCAAAGCTCTGTCTTACCCTCATGCCTGGGTCCTGGAAAGCCCGTGTTGGGCCCTCTCTGTTCTCTCCCTATGTCATACTGCCCTACCCATTGCCTACTTGCTTATACCCCTTCCATCCCTTTGCCTGTCTCCTATATTTATCAATCAGTCTGTAAGTCTGTGTGATGGGGAGTCCATGCTGTTGCAGTTATTCTTGATGTTAAGAGAGAGTAACAACAAAGACACAACATGAGAAATAAATATGGACGTGGAGGATAGCCTATCCCATGTTATTCATTTTTCATGATACAGGAAAAGAAAGTGGTCTCAAAAACAGTCATTCTGATAATTCTAAATAACATGTGTCTAGGATAGTACTGTCTCAGGACAATTTTCTTTTATAATATCAGTAGAACCACTTTTTTCTGCCATCAAGACTTTATTAATGAAGTTCATATGGTAACCAAACTGGTAGCTAAATATGATACTTTCCTTTATGGACCATGGGGACAGTTGAGTTTTACAGTCACAGTCCATGTGGGGTGAAATTCATAGATCCACCCTTGAGTCAGGAGAGAAACATCCTGAGGGTATGGCCCCTGGTAGGATTCCACCCATGCTCCAGCAGATGGGCTCATACACATGAGCAACTCTAACTGAACTTAGGAGGTTATTTAAAAAAACAAAAGACATAAAGTTGGAGTAGAACATGTTAGGATGCTATGTGGGAATTCGGGAAAAGTGGAGAGTATATATGGTCCTACTGCATTTATTACGTGAATTAAATTCTTGAGAATAAAGAAGAAAATTTAAATATATTACTTATAGACCATTGGAATTCTTGAAATGCCATGTTATACAGATACAGGCAGCTTCACTTCTCAATATAATATTTTCAGGATCAATGAAAATGAATCCTATTCATTGCTTTTAAATCTTGAGCTTATTGGGATGAAATTTCCATAGGGTAATAGACATTAAAATGAAGGTAAATTTTCGATTTCTGACATGTTGAAAGTATAACTTTAAAAAACATAAACCACTTGTACATTCATTATATAATTCCTATGTAAGAATTCGATATAAGTAAACTGTGTGGTTACCAGCTGTTCTTGTATGGCAGATGGAGAGAGAGTTGGATATATATGTAGAAACTATGTGGTCATACGGTGTTTTATTCATGTTTTGAGCTCATTGGTAATTCAAAGTTCTGTGATTTCCATGGCATTTCTGCCTTCCTGTCCCATCCCATGTGGCTCTAGGGGATAGCAGACCCCCTTGTGACACCCCTCCAGCAGCAGTGTCCCCTTGCCCTGCAGTGGAAGCCATAATGCTACGATCGCAGACGTTCCAGGTGATGGATCGATCAGGAAGCCTGCATCGAGCCGGCACAACTTTATATTTTATGTCAGGTCCAGAGGCTCCTTATTACTTTGCTATTAACTTTATACCATATAGGACAATGTCTCAGAGACAGAGGTATCTGTCTTTCTGGCATTTATCTGCCTCTGTGGCACAAATCAAACATGATTCTTTAATACCAAAGTCAGTTCTTAAGAGACTTGGCTCCACAAACAGCTCAGTCCAACTCAGTCTAGGCACTTAGCTTTTATGTTGGACTTAAAATGTTTAAGCAACGCACACCTTTTTCCCCAAGGCTAGACTTGATGGTACATTTGAAATCTATATTTCTTTGATGTGTCTGTCTTGACATGGTTTACCTTTTTACCACAGTGTCCAGGCAAATTACAAGCGGTTCAGAAAGGGATAGGTATCCAAAGTGTTCCACATGGCGTAAATAATTCCTGACTGAAATGCAGGCTGTCTCGGGGCTGACACGAAGCATCTTCCATTCTGAGATTTACTTTTATCACCTGTCAGAGACCCTTGATTCAAGGGCACAGGCACCAATCCTCACGTGCAGTTGAAGACCTGGCCAGCTTAATAACCACCAGTCCACCCTCAGGAATGTGAAGTGTGATTTCCAGGAGATGGGGTTGGCCAGTCTGACAGATGGTTGACACACAAAAAGACAGGGCACTATGGCAACAAGCTGTCCTGGTATCTCTGTTTTTTCTCCTTTCCTATCAGTAAGGCCTTAGAGGCAAAGTGTTTCTTACTGGGTATTTTGGGCAAGATTAATGCTTGTAAAAGAAAGCACTTATGAAATGAAAACAACAGCCCAGTAGGGTAAGTTCTGCTGCACAGGGAAAACTGCTAAGTGTGGTTACAAGAGCAACAGAAATTCTCCTTGTTCTACCCTCTGGTTTTCAGTACTGTTGCATAGACTGGCCTTGAGTTTATGGACCCTTGTGATGCCTTTTCACTCCCCCACCCAAGTAGCTGGGACTGCAGTGTTGTCTGGGGTTTAAACTGGTGTGTGTCTAAGTCCCTGTTGACTTATCCTTGTCAGTGAATAATTACTGTATTAACTCAGTTAACTCTGGCTTCAGAATGATAGACAAGTCAGTAGTAGTATTCCCATCAGTACTTTTAACAAGACCTCTTCAGGAAAGGAGGATCTCTCACAAAGCCCCGCCCCTAGACAAAGAACTAAGGCAACTAAGGACTGCTGGGAGAAAAAGAATTGGTCTTCCCCAGAGATGAGCTCCCTGAGTGTCCAACACCAAGGGATTAGCCTCATACTCAGACACATTCTCTCTCTCTCTCTCTCTCTCTCTCTCTCTCTCTCTCTCTCTCTCTCTCTTTCTCTCTCTCTCTCTCTCTCTCTCTCTCTCTCTCTCTCTCTCTCTCTCTCTCTCTCAATAATTAATAATTAAAGAAAAAGAGGCCATGCATTTGAGAGGCATGGTGAGGGCATGAGAGAGGTTGGGAGAGGTTGGCAGGAAGAAAGAGAGGAGAGAAATAATGTGATTATATTTTAGTTTTTAAAAATTGGGAAAAACTCTAACACAGCAGGCATATACATCACATTTAGACTGCTTTCTATTCTCAAACAATTATCAAATATTTTATAAATTGAAATTCTTATTTCAAACTTTTAAGATTTCCTTTGACTCTTCACAGTTTGGGTGTTTGGATTAACCTTTTTGCTATGTAGTAATACTGATAAACATGAAGGTATGTTTTTCTCTACTGTATTTTTCCTGAACAAATTACTCATTTCCTTGTGTGTGTGTGTGTGTGTGTGTGTGTGTGTGTGTGTGTGTGTGTGTTTACTTGTATATGTATATAATGTATATATGCATGACATTAGTACCAATCAATAGAACTAATATTGCTAAGACTTAGGCTTCTGCCACATTGAGCCCTGCAAACTCCTTCTTTCGTAAATCAGTAAAACTAACTCAAAATTCTTGTAAAAATACAAAAGTGTGAAATAATCAAGCAAGGTTGAGAAAGAACAGAGTTCCTGGCCTCCAGGCCAGACTTACAATAGTCAGAGCGATCAGATATTAGCATTAAGGTAGATGGATTCATCAGTGAAACAAAATCAAAATATATCCCTATGTTATCAGTTGATTTTTAAAAGGAAATTTAGATAGTTTAAACCATTCAGCTTATAATATTAGATTAACTGGGTATTTATATTCAGTAAAATGAACTTTAAGACATACTTCATATTGTATACAAAATTAACTCAGAATTGCACAATCTAAACTGTATATAAATTCTATAAAAAATATATGTGACTTTGGGTTTTATTATTATGGTAATAGCATGCTTTACAAATGAACAAATAAATGAAAATTATAAATTAATAAGTTAAAAGCTCTATATAAAAGTAATCATTAATGGCAGTGAGAAGGAAATGACTCACAGACTAGATGAAAATATGTTAAGATCACAAATGTCATCAGGATTTCTTTTTTCTTTTTTTTTTTTGTTTTTGTTTTTGTTTTTGTTTTTGTTTTTTTTTTGTTTTTGTTTTTTGAGACAGGGTTTCTCTTGTGTAGCTTTGCGCCTTTTCCTGGAACTCACTTGGTAGCCCAGGCTGGCCTCGAACTCACAGAGATCCGCCTGGCTCTGCCTCCCGAGTGCTGGGATTAAAGGCGTGCGCCACCACCGCCCGGCTGTCATCAGGATTTCTATCTAGAGCATAACAGAACTCTCAAAATGCCACTGAGTAAGCAAATAGCAAATTAGTAAAGAAGTCAGATGGTTTCAGTAGATAACTCACTAAAGGGTATGAAGTAATGGCCATTAAACTTCACATGGGAAGATGTCGCTGTCCATTGGGAAATGCAGGATTAAAGCACTGACCACATCAGATTATGGACACTCTGGTATGCAGTTAAGAAAATGTAAAGTGGTGGATGGTTTCAGAAAATACTTTGTATCCACCCCAGGATAAATTCATACTGCCATACCACTTTTGGAAATTTACCCAAGACAAAAGGAAACATATATCCATGCAATGCCCAAGAAATAGGCTTGCCTGTTGTTGAGAGTTTATTCCAAATTCACTTGTGGTAGCAAAAAAAAAAAAAAAAAAAAAAAAAAAAAGAAAAGAAAACTCAGATGTCCTTCAGTTAGATCAGTGATTATCAACCTTCCTAATGCTGTGACCCTTTAATACAGTTCCTCATGTTGTGGTGACCATCAACCATAAAATTATTTTGTTGCTACTTCATAACTCTAATTTTCCTACTGCTATGAATCATAATGTAAATCTTTGATATGCAGGATATCTGATATGCGACCTTCTGGGGTTTGCGATCCGCATGTTGAGAACCACTGAATTAGAAACAGAAGCAGGCCATGATATAATCAATATAGTCCCCAAGGGGAAAATAATTTATGTCCTAGCATTGTAGCTGAATCAAAAAACAGTAACTGTGTGTAGTAAAAGATATCCCCCACAAAATATACTGTATATTCTCATTATATAAAATTCTAGAAAATAATGATTATCATATAATAGAAGAAACCAGGTAAGATTTGGGCTTCCAACAATCAGGGGTATGTATGGCAGGTCAAGGAATCCTTTATGGGCAAATCATGTTCATTATCTTAATTTTGTTGGTGGTTTCATCAATTGAAAAAACTAGGTTTATGTACTATAAAATTGCCAATGACACCCTTTTGAAATACTGTGTGTTTCACATACAGATGATATCAAATTAGATAGATAACCAGCATGTGTTTGCTGCTGCTTTCTTTTCATGTATACTGCACATTGGCATTGATGTTCAATTAAAAGTGCTGTTTTTAGTGTACAAATTCAGCTCTGAAAATAAGCGTAATATTTAGTCTTATGCTTCTGTGTAGTTATTTATCTATTTCCAGGAGTAGAATATTCTTCAATTAAATTTAAACAGGTAATATTACTTTCCATTAGACATACAATATGGATATTGTATATCATTCCTTGTGTTAAATCAAGCCCCGCACTGTGATGAGCGTACGTTATTATTAGGAGTGCTTTTGTGTGTCCTTGTGTCTGCATCTGTGTGTGTTTTGTCAGTCATTTTAATCGTGTTGTCTACTGTGCCTTAAGTTGTTTGACCAAAGGTTTAGGAATGAAGAACATAGAGTGACTTTAGACCTGTTTTAAAGATGAAATTTATCTTAAAGAGAAAAGTCTTTTTAAATAAACATTCTCTTATTCTGCTTTGTAGATGCTCTTTGATTTTTTTTTTAAACTGGAGTAAATCAAATACAATGATTTCTAGATAAGATCTACAACATAGTAGCTTTCCGTCCTCCTCATTACGTGTGTAAACCACCAGTTAGTGCTGTGTACGACCTGTCTGCCTACTGACCCAGCTTGTGGTGAGAGACACTTCGGTGCCGCTCTCCTCTCTAGGCAAGGCTGTGGCTCTTGTGTCTCAGCAATGGTCGCTCGGGTCTCTGCTCAGGGTGCTCTTTCTCTTATTTTTCTGTCATTGCGATCTTTACAGTTATCCTGCATTTTGGTGGTATTATCCTCTTGGTCTTTCTCAGGTGGTCTGACAGTTAGCAAGTGAGATGGGGTAAAACCAGGATTCCAGTCCATCTGGCTTCACCCAGCCACACCTCTCTGCTTCCAGGGAGATAAATACCGTCAAGCAGGATGTGTGGGTATAAGTTAAATATTTGTACAACAATGTGTGAGGCCATGTAAGAAGACTGACATAATGTAGAATAGGTATCTTTACCAGGTCACTTTGGGGCAAACGTACATTAATAAGTATCTTTAATACTCTAATAATACTTTCAATTATTATTGAAAGGATAAGTATTGACTCAGGAACCCCAAGACCAAGTTGTCAACACAAAGGAGATTTTTTTTTTAACCCAAAGGGACAGAGAGCAGGGAATAAGAGACAAAGTCAGGAGATAGAGGGGAAGGGAGCCAGGAAGAGGAGGTAGGGGAATTGTCCTGGAGGACAAAGGACTGCCTCTGGGTAGAGAGGAGACAGCCGTGGCCCATAGGAAAATGGAGGTTTATAAAGGTACAAGGGGAAACTCCGCATTAGGATGGGGTGTTTAATTTTAATTGGGCATGTTAATTAGGTGAAGCAAAGGGGCCTTTTGATTGCTGGATTTCAGTAGTTGGGTAACTGGACCTTGGTAGTCAGGAGGAGGCCAAACAAGGGAATAGACCTTGGTGGCTACCTTTAGGAATGTAATCTAACATTTTTTAGCACAGCAGAGGGAATGGGGGAGAAGGGCAAGGCCTGCCAAAGCCCTTCAGTTATTATTCAGACTGATGAGAAGGTTCAGTAGGTGTAGGTGCTAGCCACCAAGCCCACGTGGTAGACAGAGAGAGTTGCTCCTGAGAAGTTATCCCTTGTGGACAGGCACTTACACACATAAACACATGTTCCCAGACACGTACACAGAAAGGAAGGAACTTTCCTTCAGTTTTAAATAGATGAGTATATGTAGAATACTGTCATGAAAAGCTAGAAAATAAGAAGTACCACGTGGGCTCATTGAAACATAACATTCATGTGTTGTAGATGTAGGATTGCCTGGTAAAGAACCTGTTGCCGACCTTGTCACCTGTATGAGGAGCACAGGAGTGAGGTGTTCACTGTTTCATCCTTGTCAGTAGAAATGCCATGTAACATACACACGCTTGCTGGCTACCACAAAATAGGGGAAAGTCACAGGTAAAATGGTGTTATAATTATTAACTTAACCAGCAATATCATGATAATCATTTGTAAATAAAATTATTATGTCATTATTAGCATTATTTTACTCTTTGTACTTAGATTTTTTATTTGGCATGCATTTTATGCTTCTAGCACATTTCTATTCAAAGAGCAAAGTTGCATCCAAAGTATATAACCTATAGTTTTGATAAAAGTTGTACTTAAAAAAAATAGGTTCACATTTCTAAGCTATTCCAGTGATATTAAAACATTTTTTTCAGTGGCTGGGTTGTATTGTTTCAAAGTTGAATTTATATTCATTGAAATTAAGTAGCGCTGAGTCAGTTGCTCATCAAGCATTGTAGCAAGTGAAATGGGAAACTGTCTGAGTGAGTGTGGAGGAGAAGGTAAAGGAGACCACCAGTTGGATGAGCTCCATACTTTGTCACAGGCTAGCCCTGAGGCTCCACTTTTGTCCACCCTGGCCCTGTCGATTTAGGATTTATTTGCACATCTTAGCATAGAGTTAACAATGCATCATTTGTTCTTTGGAGGCTTCGTATCTTCTACCCCATAGTTATAATTCCTTTTGCTTCTAACACTTATTGCAGTAATGGCTTCAATTCATTTTTCTTCATAATTAATGCTAGAAATTTTTTATTTTGCATCTTATATCCAACTTTATGTCTGTTGTGTGATTGGCCATGTTTTTAACTTCACTGAGGTTTTTGGAATGGCTCTCATGTATCATGGCTTATAAAATTATTCCAGAGTCCTAGTCTCTACTTATAACCTAGAGTCCTGTTTGTACAGTATATTATGTCCCTTGCTAATGGCCAATTTTAAAAAAGTCAGTAATATCCTCTAGCTTTCCTAAATTTCTGGAATCTATCAAATAATATTTGTAATGTTTTATAGATATAAGCTTTTTATGTGTTAATACTAAGCTTGAACACTTTATTTCCAATTAATATTCATTTTTTAATATTTTTAATATTCATAATATGTTTCTTGTTACAGGAGAAAAGCCTTTCAAATGCGATGAGTGTAACTTTGCCTCTACAACCCAGTCACACTTGACTCGTCATAAGCGTGTGCACACTGGAGAGAAGCCCTACAGGTGCCCTTGGTGTGACTACAGGTAATGAGATCAGAAGCGCCGCCATAATCAGTTGGAACCTGGCAGAACTTAGCTATTCCAATCTGTTTTAGTATACTCTAATGGCGGTGCACGTTAGGCAAGGTATGTAATTCCTAATCTCAGTCAAGTTTTAAAAAACAGACATTTCTCAGAGCGGTCTTAGCTTCACTGTAAAACTGAGAAGGCAAGTGATAGATTTTCTTAATGTACCCCTTTCGTTCCACGGAGAACTCCTTCATTTGCCCCTCGATTCTGTATTATATTTGGCCAACCACACTGATGCCTTTATAGCACAGCCCTTATTTACATAGGGTGTTGTGTGTGTGGACACACTGATGATGGCGTACTTCCACACGATAAAGTTGTATACAGACTTCTGTTTTTATAATCGTAATGCTTAGGTTTATAATCTTTTTTCCCATATTTTGGGTATTTATTTCATTGCTCACATTTAGAGTCTATGGGGAGCAATCCACTGTTGAACAAGTCTGTGGTACGACCTTGACTTGGAGCGAAAGCATTTGTTTGACAGTGAAGATGGTGTAAGACGTGCTTTCTGCCTTTTACAGTGCGATTTCACCACTAGTCCTTGAGTCTTTTATAGCACTGACTGGAGAGGTAAATAAAGCAGCCTTGGGGGAACGTAGAAAAGGACGTTTCTGGGCCCAGACCTAGTCCCGAATCTCAGGTGTGCTTGACGAGGCGTCTCGGTGTCGGTTTGCACGGTGCCTATTCCAAGAGGAGGTGGCAGTTGCTTTTTAGTGCTGAAAGCATTTTGGAGATCTGTTCAGTTCACTCCCTGGCATCTGTGGCGACTGAGAGGTGCTAGCGAGGTGCATGGAGAGAGGCATGGTGACAGTAGAATGGGAAATAGAGCTTGTGGCCAGGTCAAGCTGCCTGAGAAGAGGAACATGAGCTTGACCTCTTTGGCAGTCTGTGATAGATGGACTATAGGCAACTGAGTGGTACCTGTGTTAGTGAAAGGATTCCCCCTCGGGCTGAAGCTTTCCACTCTGACTGCCACACACCACCTATACCATGATACAGAAATACAAAGTCCCCTTCTATTGAGTATTAGGATATCTGTATTGAACTTGGAGATTTCTTCAAAAAGCAGATTTTTGTGTGACTGTGGAGGTAACCTGTGCATTTGGCAAATATATTGCCACAATCTCGATCATCATCCACATTATTGCATTAATTTTTATGTGAAAGGTCATTGAATAGAACAGAGATATTACAGATATATTTCATTCATTAATTATTTATTCATTCAACATTTTATGGTCTCTGTCTACACATAACACTAGAGTGGTATTTCTTGGAAGTTTGGGGAAATGGTGATCTAATTAGAGGTAGCCCTAGAAATTCTCATCTCCTGATGAATATGTGGCCTGTTAAAAAACATTTTCAAGCCTATTTAACCTTATTGCAGAGCTTATACCATAGCTGTGTTACCTGTAAAGGAGAAACACAGTCAGAAAATGATAAAAAAAAAGTTCCTTCCTACACCTTGCTTTTTATTAAAGCTTTAGTTTATACCCTGTGCATAATGCTTTTGTTCTTATTTTAGAGGAGTTATTTCTTTCTTTGAGTATCAATTTTCATTCTCATTTTTAAACACTTTGTAGCTACCTTACTGTACCAGCAATCCTTCTCGGAATTGTAGTTTTCACATTATTTTAAGTGGTAGAGGTGTTTCAAATGAGACGGTATACAAAGATCCATATAAATTGACGGAAGTGGTACTCATTCATAACAAACACAGCGTAAATCGGTAATGTTCATTCACTATAGCTTAAGAGAAAGCATGACACAGCAAGGAGCTTGCTGTGGGGAAGCTCTCTGTGCCATTCTTGGGTAGCCACAGCACCCAGGTTAAGTCTTCACTGTGGCCTGCTCACAGCAGAGCGATGTGAGGAAGCTCAAGCTGTAAGGATTCAGGTTCAGCACAGCTACATCATTCACGAGATACTGCTTATTAATGTGCCTGCTTTATTGGATCCTTGTGGACCTTAGCTTTCACACACAGTGAGGTTGTCTAATCCGACTTGTTAAACCCTTCCCAGTTACAGCTACTTCTTGCTTAGGAAAGTATTGCTCTAGTGGAGACACTGGGCGTTCTACTTGTGCAGGCCATCTTGTGGCTGGCTGTTCATGTTCTCCTAAAACCTCTGGTTGGCCTGGAACACAGTGACTACTTAGTGTATGTTCTTTAAGGAGATGAAAGCCTGGGAACATTTGTCTGGAGGTGGAAGCTCTGAGAAATACAAAGAAAGTATTTCTAGCGGGTATGTGGGCAAGAATTGGGAAGAAGAAACCAAACTGCAATACAGTGGGTCAAATGGTGGGTGCACTGTGGAGTGGAGGGACTGTCAAGAGGTCACAAATGTCCTAGCTCCCATGGCTGGACTTGTTCCCATGCTCAGGCCCTGTGCATATCTGTCTCGTTTCTGTGCACACACATATGCTCAGACATACACATACACACATGGGCACACACATACTCAGACATAAACATATACACACTATTAATAAATACATCATTTTTGAAAAGATGATACCGTTTATAATAGCACCCAGGAACCCAAATATCTAGACATTGCTTTAAAAAACTCTAAAACATTTGCTATAAGTGCCATAAAACATTTTTCTTATATTACTGAGCATCAAAACAAGGGCTTTAGGTAAACTCCCCACCACAAAATTTCATTCTCAGCTGATAAAACATTTTTTAAAAAATAATATACAAATAAGTCATGATACATAATACCATTTTCATAAATGGGAAGCAAGTTTACTAATAATGTTAATTGTCTTCAGAATAACTTACATATTAAGTATGTTTTCAATTGTTTTCCCCCATGGAATTTGGTAGGATGAGTATAATATTATTTACTTTATTTTAAACTTTATGATAAAAAATTGCAAGTAATAATAAAATCCACATACCAAAATTAACCAGACGCAAAGATACAACTCAGTGAACTTCTATACAATTAAGAGTGACCATTTACAACAGGAGTGGTGGAGCCTCACATTGGATTTTATTCTTTTTTTTTGTTTGTTTTTGTTTTTGTTTTGTTTTTCGAGACAGGGTTTCTCTGTGTAGCTTTGCGCCTTTCCTGGGACTCACTTGGTAGCCCAGGCTGGCCTCGAACTCACAGAGATCCGCCTGGCTCTGCCTCCCGAGTGCTGGGATTAAAGGCGTGCGCCACCACCGCCCGGCTGGATTTTATTCTTTTAATACCAAATATATTTTTATACACCTACCCACTACACACACACACACACCAGAACAGAGTTAGAATTAGATAAACATTTATTATTTTTTTTTCTTAAGTATATGGAAAGGGGGCCCAGGCCAGTACAGTTAAGAGCAAGGCTTCTTAAGCTTTTTCCACTTATAACCAGTTTTGCCCAAGTATAATACTGAGTTCGGGATGTATGTGTATATTAAATTAGTATACAGATCACATTTTACTGATTAATATATATTAAAAGATATTTTAAAGAAATTTTTGTTATACACATATTTCTACATTAAGAAAAGAGCAATTTGCATCCTAACGAGAGATGTGCTTATTAATTTTTATATACATAAATAATATTGCTTGGATGACACTGCTGCATGGGGAGCATCTTCAGTGTTTTTCGGAATTGATCATATTCTGACCTTATAGACTTCAATACTCATAGCACCACCCTACACAGATACATAGTGCAGAATGGAAAAGAATGTTGAGGCCTACTTTGGAAATTATTGGAAATTTTTCCCAACCCAAAATTCATTCAACATGTTTAATGCAATTTTAGTCAGTAATTCAAACAGCTATTTGTAAAAATCAAACATTCTAAGACTTTATAATGCAAAGATACACTAATTTAATATTTTCATGTCTAGGACTGATAGTAGGAAAATATTAAGTCTTTTTTATAACTAAACCGTTATGTTTTTATGATAGTTTAAAAAAAGTGTATGGACAGTAAAAACCCTCTGTGTAAACATACAATGGTCTTAAATTCAACATGAGGCATTTGAAATCTCTGGTTGCCTGAAGCAAAGGCATGTGGAGTACTAAGCATGCCTCTTGTGCGTTCAACAGCATGGTTGCCATGATGTCATAAGATGTCACTTGGGCAAGTGTGCCAGAAATACCTGTGCTCCACTGTGATTTTGACTTTGATTTTCTGTGTGTGTGTGTGTGTGTGTGTGTGTGTGTGTGTGTGTGTGTGTGTGTTTGTGTCAGTGTGGGCAGAGTTACCGGTGTTCAAAACCTTTTACCATTATCAGACTTTTGTGATTCATTAATTCCACAGCGTAAGAAGCTGGGACCTAGGCAAAGCTTGGCATGTGTATTTATGTAGTAAACCTAATGCATTCATTTTTATATTTTAAAAAGAACAATTTTATTTCACCTTTCATTCGTAGCTTGATATTCAGAATGTTAAGTACAGCTCCCTTGTCCTGCACATTATACTGTGTTGAAATTTTGTTTATAATCCATGTCCAGATTGAATCTTAAGAACTTCCTACAATACTTAGAAATTATTAAATCCAAAGTAAATTCTCTTATAATTGCTTCAAAATGCCTCACTTGAAAATCACTCTCCTGTAACATGATTGTAACACTTGTGTGACCCCAAGACACACTGACGTATAATGATCAATATATTATTTTATATGTGTATATTATTTTATATTATATATCATATATATGTCATATTATTTTACACCTGTGCTCCTTTCAGAAGTTTTTTCTGAAAGTAATAGTCTTACTTCAAAGTCTTGTTGTATGCTAGTGACTAAAATAAATTTTTAGATTTTAGGATGAAAGTTTTTGACAATACTAGAGCAAAGTTTATCATTTGAATCTTTTTATATTATCATCGTCACACTTTGGTATATTCATGATACTTGTATGCATAGATATATTTCCACATACTTCTGATTTCCTTGGTTTGAAAGAATGTTGGACCTTTTGCTAAGGTTAAGGTCATAGTATGTGTCCCGTGTGCAACTTGTCTCATACCACAGCACCCCCAATTCACAGGAGCTCATTGGTGCCCGCCGGCGCTGTCCTGTTGCATCTTGTGAGGCTCTGTGATCAGGAGTAGATAGCGTTCTCTTTGGCATGTCATCAAGGCCTGTAAATTAATACCCAGGGCACTTTGATCCACCAAGTCAGTTTTTCAAATATTTCCTGTCCTTGGTAAAGGTTGATTTTGTGTTTATGTAAAACATTTGTATGATTTTATTTTCTGAAAGTAAATGGTTTGAAGGTTTTTTATTCACTCAAAATCTTTAGCCTTCTGTGTGCTGTGGTTGGCTTTTACCAGTAAACAATTTCATTAATACTGAAAGAGTTAGCAGATATATTAAGGCACGAATGAACTGTAGAAATTTGAGCAGATTTTTTTATTTTCTTAATGAGAAAAAGCAGAAAGAATACGATAGTATTGCTATCCGCAGACACATAGGAAATGCCTCCTTCCTCGTGATACATTTCTGTGTGTGTTTGATGGGCATAGTGATCACAGCAGGATGTTCACATATCTCCAGAAAGATGCATATGTTTATCTTTTCCCTCCACAATATCCTATTACTCAGCTATTTAAATACTTTTCCTGTGTATATTCTATATGCAAAACTGTTCTGTCTTCTGCTCTTCTTGCCAATATTAGCTATTATTTGCAAGGAAGTTAACCATCATTAGAAATTGAAATATTATTTAAATTGTATTTGAAAATATATTTCTTATTTTATAAATTGAACATTAACACACTAATACTACTAGTTAAAATTATTCATGAAAAATATTAGTGCGGATTTGTTTACAAAAGAATTTTATAATTGGTGTTTTGAACCTGGGGCTATTTTTCAAGTTTGCATTATTAATTTAGGCAATGACATCTCATTCTATTTATATGTAAACATGGACCCCTTTCTGTTGCTTTTCCTGTCTAAAATATCCAGAAGTCTAATCCATTACACATCAGCGTATTCCATCATAACTTCATAACTTTTTAGCATTAATTACTCCACATTATAATTTCAAAGCCTAAATTTAGACACATAGCACACAATCCTACTGTATTATTTATGTAGCAAAATCTTAGATTTGTTTTTACACAAAAATGAAACAGTCTTAACATTTTTCTTCATCTTTTTTCCTTTTGTTCTGTGTTGTCATCTCTATATTAACAAGAGACAGCCCGACCTTTCCTGGGGCAGAGTATAGTTTTTAATAATATAAAATCTCTACTTGCCCATCAGATTTGTGACTGAGTGGTTTCTATTTCGCTTCTGATATTGGCTTGAATATGAGCGTAGGTGCATATACTGAAGTGCCTACTGCTGAGTTGTTTGTTTGTTTTTTGGTGGAGCTTACAGTCCTATAGAATTTTCTTTTGTTTCGGTAAGATTTATGTGGGAGATATGGGCAGATAGTACACTAAACACTACAACAGCAGATGGAACTCATCCTACTACACTATTCAAAGTGGCAAGGGGAGTCTTAAGTACTTTAAGTCTTACTTATTAAATTGCAGAAAACAAATTTAAAACCATTTCATTGTGTACCTATTATTGAACTTGAAATATCCTCAAGGTTTCACTTAAGTTTTCCTCAAAATTTACCTGTCTTGGCTCCACTAAACTTAGCTGTGCCTTGCTCTGTAAAATAGTTCTTAGTATTTTAATTCATGCACAGATTTTTTTTAAATTCACAGCATGAAAGTATTCCCCAGTAGAAATAATTGTATCTCATGATGCTAGGCAATAAATTCTAAATTCTACAATTTCCATCTCACATTAACAACTCACCATTGTTTTGCTAAACTCCAGGAATTAATTCTACATTTTGTCTTCTTGCTTGATGACTGATTTAACACTCAGTCAGGATTTTCTGGAGATGTGGTTATCACATTAGTTTCCTGTCTCAAGAGCATCTTTCTTTCTGGCATGAGGAAGAAGTGAAGGACAGTTGATGGCCCATCCTCACTAACAGAGCTGCATCTCCACTAGCAGGTGTCTCCTGTGCACTCTAGGTTCTCTGTCCTTTCTCGTCTGACTCTACTTAGCTTTTCCAGGCGGCATATGGCCCAAGTGCTAGGGCTTGGCTGCTGCTCAAAGTGTTTGGAGTCTATGCTTATACTAACAACTTCGGGGATAAGTATTTTTAGCTTAGCGGAATTTTGTCTTACTTTTAATTATAACTTGACATGTTTGGGAAGTTTTAAGATACTTAACCAAATCCTTAGAGTTATGATCTTCCACTTGAAATTTTATTTTTATTTCTGATATATGCATTTCTATAAAATGTGTCAATTGCAAACATGTTTTTAGGTCATGGATGATAACACTCATTTAGGAACAGTGTTACTACACATAATTAAATATAAGACAAATGTTTATGGCACTGTGTCGTTACCAGTTCAGCATACAGCAGGATTCATTGTTCTTGTCTGGGATTTGTGTCTGCAGCATCCTGAGTTAGGGAGACAGAGTCCACAGGGGGTAATTTTCTCCTTTTGGATCATCTCCTGAGATGGTTCCTATTTTCCTTCCCATGGCTTCCTGTGCTGCTCGGCTTTACCTCTGAATAGTAAGAGAGGGAAAAAATGGTTGTATAGAAGAGAAAGAAATGAAATTAGACATGTGAAATGAATCGAGCAATTTCTTTTCAAATAACTCTGGATTAGCATTAAATATTTTAATTTAATTTTATCAAACTATAAAAGTCATAAAAATTATAAAATGAAAATATCTGGCATTAATATTAGATACAATATACATTTAAAACTATTTGTTTACTTTCACTAATTAAAAGTAGTTCTTCCTCTTCAGATCACAAGAAACTTTGAGTCAAACTTTTTTGTCTTAAGTAACACTCTGCTGCTTCTCTGTCCTCCCTGAGTTTCCTCCACCCCCTTTGCTCTGTTGGCTGCTCCTCTTGATGGTTCAGACTTTCGGTGATGGAGCCTCATACATTATTCTGAAAGACCAAAAGCCTAGGTTGGGCTCATAGTTTTGATAAGGTAATGGTGAGTGCATGGCTTCCTTCAAAGTCTGGATTTCTTCTAGAAAACATGCATCAGTCAGACCGTGAGTAGTTCCCTCCTCTTTGGAGATGGCCCTTGCGTGCTTACCACCTGCACAGTTCTGCCCTTCACAGGCAGGTGTCAGTGTAGTGAAGAAATGCTGCTTCAGTCGTCTCTAGCATTTGTCTGACTGAGTGCTAGTTCTGTGTGGGTAGAAGCTTCTGGTAAGTGTCACTGAAATTTTCTTAGGTGTTCCCTCACAGAATGAAGCCAACGTCCCTAACTTTATCCATCCAGAAATGGTCTCGAAGGTTGCACGTGTGGAAGTCTTGACTTGCCTTTCTGTCAACTGTGTCTCTCATTCACAGAGAGTGAGTTCACCTTGTGGGAAGCAGCTCCTGCTCGTCTCCGTCCCGTGCATCCATGTCGCTGTTCTGGTTGTGTTTTAGTTGGACTGCGTTGTCTCTCCTGTTTTGTTTGACATTGCCTTCACACACAGCTTGTCTTACTCACACTTCACTGCCTTTGCTGTAACACACAAACCTATAGATAGACTTGAAATTATTTGTATCACCCTGGCAGGCTATGTGCTGTTTCAGCCCATAATTTATCCCTTCACTTTGGTTAATATTGATACTTTTATTCCAAAAATGTCATAAATATTAACAACTGATCCATGGAATCATAGTAGACGCTGTAGCATTAAGAATTACAAATTGTTTTTTCTCTTTAAATGAAGCCAGTCTTCCTGGCCCCCGTCTGTTCACCGGCACAGGTGAGGGTTGTGCTTACTGATGCAGCTAAAGAGGCACTGAGATCACAGGTTAATTAGAAGAGCCATCGCCATCACAAAGTGACCACACACTCCCTCTGCTGTCTCTTAAAGTAGAATCGAGATAAACATGTTTATTTAACCTGCTGTTGTTGAATCCCAATTTCAGTCATTAATAGAGGGCCAAAGCTATCTTTAGGGATGGTCTTTCTACAAGGAATTACTATGGACAGTCCCTGGGGTGGTAGTTAGATATATCTGTATGTATTGTGATAGGGAGCAAGGCCTTAGAGATGAAAAAAATAGAAAATATTTTTGGGGCAATAGTCTCTTGCATAATAATTTATTCCTCAGACACCAGGGTTATTATCACACAACAAAACACTTTCCCATGTCACTGTCTCTATCCCCAGCAGTTAGAAGAAAGTTCATGCCACAAAGCTTGTTAGGCACATACTTGTAACTCCATGGAGGAGCTATCATCAGCCAATAGAGTATTGTATGTATCATCACTCTGGCATTCAAAAAATAGCGACTTTGATGGGTCTTAAAAATTGATAAGTTTTTACTAGTTCATTCAGAATTCTAGGATTCCAAATGTATCATTCTGTTCTCATCCCCTTTGTTTGAACATATTCTGAAATAGTGTCTCTCTGGGACCTACATGAGCATCATGGGAAAAACAAAAACAGAAAATCTTTGAATGTTTAGAAAATGGTGATGGAGTCCCTTTCTGAGACAAGGTTGTGTTGGCGTCCTTGTTCCCTCTCAGCAGTTTTTGTAGCAGCCTATCTTCTGATGGATTGAACTCCTCCTTTTGTAGAACGAGATGATGAAGCATGTGGACATGTGGTCTTTTCCTTAAGCACTTTTGTGCAGACAATTGTAGCTGGAGTTTTCTCCAGTCCTGCCTGGCCCACGGTCAGAACAATTCTCTCTCACCCACCAGTCCTGCCGCTTAGACCCAACCGAGTAAACACACAGAGACTTACATTGCTTACAAATTGTATGGCCGCAGCAGGCTTCTTGTTATCTAGTTCTTATATCTTAAATTAACCCATATCTATTAGTCTATAAGTTGCCACTTGGCTCGTGGCTTACCGGTACCTTACATCTCGCTTTTCATGGTTGTGACTGGCAGTGTCTCTCTGCCTTAGCCTTCCACTTTCCAGAATTCTCCTCTCTCCTTGTCCCACCTATATTTCCTGCCTGGCTACTGGCCAATCAGTGTTTTATTTATTAACCAACCAGAGCAACACATTTAACATACAGAACATCCCACAGCAGACAATGCCTTGTCTTCTACTTATCTTGGAGCTCTGTCTTTTTTATTAGAACATAGCACCAACTCGTTGTTGGCTTTTCAATACTTACATTATTTTCTTACTCTGTTTATAAAAATGGTCTAGACTCAAAAACTGCCTGATACTGTCATTTATTGAATAGTTCCAAATGAGGCATAGTTTAAATAAGTTAGAATTTACTCTTCCATAGCTAATATGTCACCTGGTATTTTCCCTACAATATTAATCTTTCCTCTACCTCCATAAACGCCATTACTTATTGTTTATGACTTTGGCTTGGCCCTGGCTAGAGGCCTCCGTCTTGCATTGTGCCCGTCATTGTATTTGAATGCTGTATTCAATGTATTGAATGTGTGGTTTGGAATGTGTGCTGATTAACTTTTCATGGTCCTTTCTTCAGTGTTTTGTTTCTTCAGTCTTAAGTGGTAACTTTAAACAAATATGAAAAATGCCATAAAACAAACTAGGATTCTCCCATTGGGACAAATGTGGTATATGTTGAAAGCTTATACTTATATAATATAATTTGTTTCTTGGGTTACAGTATTCGAAGTGAAAAATGGATGACATTTTAACTTAGGAAATGTATTTTGCTACCCCAAACTCAGAATGTTAGTTTCTGTTTATTTTTAAGTAAGGTTCTGTCATGCTATATTCCTAAAGTGTACGTTTCTTCAATTTCAAGTTGTCTTCTCTCTCCAAGAAGCCTGTGTTGTAGGACAGAGGGAATTATGCCATAAGAGAAGTGCCTGAACACCAGCACTGCCCGTGCTGGAGAGTGTCAGGGACAAGGATAGAATCTCTAGTTAGTGGAAAAGTACAGACCCCCATAAGACAGGGAACTAGATCATCTTACAGTCAGGTTGCCTAGCAACAGGACATTGAGGCAGAGCCCTTGACCCTTTGACCCTGTAAACATCCTATACAAACATCCTGTTAGCTTGCCCCACCTTATGCAGATGACAGCTTCTTGCTCCCCCCACCCTGCAGGAACTATATAAACCCTCTTGGAGAAAAATAAAGTTGCACCTTGATCAGATTCTAGACTTGGTGTGTTTCCTTGTATCTCCTGTCTCTATCATTCCGTCCTTAGGGTGGTCGAGAACCCGTTGAAGCCCTGCAGGCGGGGCAGGAGAGGACATGCTCAGCTCAGATGGCAGTGGTGGCCAGGGAGTATGTGAACCAGTAAATGATGTACTCGATCCCTATATTATGAAATCTCTGGTGGGCTACAAAAAATGAATCAGAGGGAAATAACAGAAGATGGGAAATCATCTGAAATACCATTGCAGAGGTGCAGACAGAAAGTGAGGCCAGGTTAGGAGCCAGTGTGAAGATGGGGACATTCCCACCCGATGAACAAATGGAGATAGTCATCGGACAAAGAAGTTGTCCTTCAGGGCATTGGCCAGAGAGCCTCTGTGAATGATGGCATCTCTGAGACTCTCGCTTCTGGAGAGGAAATGTCCTTTAGGAATGTGACAGGAAGTGTGATCTGGGGCACCCTGCTTTTCCAACGTTCAGGAGTTCCATGTGAACACATGTCAGTACTCATCAGTGTGGAACCTGATAGCAGTAATGCCAATAAAATTGCCTTTAGAAAATATGGGGGTGCAAATCATCAGAGAGGACAGCTAGCCAGTACATGTGTGATTGAGAATAGTCTGGGAGAACTGAAGGGACCTCCAGGAAAGAGAGGTCACAGCAAGAAGCAGTAATGCAGGAAATGGAATGAAGTCTGAGTGTGGAACCTGGTTCTGAGGTTCTAGATCTTGAGGATGGCCAGCTTCAGTAAAGTTAGAACAAGAATGCATGTTTCTTGGAGTTCAAAGAAAATGAAACCAAGGGCAGGAGTGATGGGGACCCCTGAACAGCAGCTTCTCTGGCCACACTTTGGAACTTGATTTTATTTGCTTTTGTTGCCTTTTGAGCAACCTGTTTAATGAAGTTCATATACTGCGGGTTGCCACACAGCACCAAATTTGACATTGTTGCTTTCAAAGTTACATAAACAGACACTAGACACGGAGGGGAATACAATCCTTAGCCTCCTCTCATCATACCCACACGGAGAACTGCACTCTCTGGAGCCTTCCTTGCATCCATACAGAAGGCTTTAATTGTCTTGTCTTTATTTAAAATTTTGCTTGCTGCTACCTAACAGTTCTATGTGATCATTTAATGAACACTCATTAAATGTAGTTTTAAAATATGACATCTTTTTTGTTCTAAATAATTTGTGTTGTCTCCATTTTTCTACCATCAGTAAATCTAACAGAGCACCCTGATGACATCATAAGCCAACTGCAGTATACAGAGTTGTTTATTGTAATGACACTGGACTCTCCCATACATTTACAACCTGTTCCATTTGCTTTTACCTACCTTTCGTTTGCCTTATCCCAATTAATTACTGGAACATCATAAAACGTCTTCACCGATGAGAAGTATATTTTTTCTGTAATATATTGTGCTAAAACTTCTTTTGAAAATTATTTTTAAATTTGCTGTGGCTTCTACAAACTGCCAGATTTCTCGGAACATACAATGTGACTGGGGTCTGCCATACTAAGAGAAATGTAATAAGAATCTTATGAGCATTGGAGTTAGTGGCTGTATAATATGGAAAGAGAAAGCAGATAGATCACTCCTCAGGGTGAGGTAGGGACATGATTTGTTTTCATGACTTAGGGTGTATTATAACTGCCGAGTGTTGGCGGCAGTTGTATTAGACCACTAAAAAGTGGAAATAAGTCATGTATATCACCCCACAGGCTGATGTTGGCTGTTTGTGCGTTCACTCACGTGTTGTCTGGTTATCCCTTGATTCTGTTACACTTTCTGCCATTTTGTCTTGTTATAAATATGATCAACACAAGGCTGTTATGGCTGGACATGGGGCTTTAACTTATTTTATAACAAGTTATAAGCTTTAAAACTCAAAGGCTCATTTCTTTTTGCCCATTGAGAAGATTCTGTTTAGTATATCTCTGCACACATTTTTAGCACTATTTCTGTAATTACAAACAAAGGTGATAGAAACAGCGTATTTCTCCAGAAGTGGATTCGCTCTGACACTCTTGCTGTGTTTTATGAAAATGGCTGCAAAAACAAGCATTCTTTTCCTCGGTGAACACAGCCTTCTTGAGAAGAGGCCTGAAGAATGAGAAAAGGGTAGTGGTTGTGCGCTCGTGTCATTGGGAATCAACTCAGACTCAGGAAACTGTGCTCGTGTCTGTCTGAGAAATATGTAGCCCATATCAGCACATATATATTTTTAATTACATGTTGTTTCCAATTAATGATTTCTGTTTGGTTTTTGAAAAATGATGTTATGAATGTAATGATTATACAATCCAAATCTTCCTGAGTTATATGTCTGTACTTGTTTTTAACTACATATGCACACATATTTTATTACTTTTCTTGCATCTTTTTTTAACAAAACAATCTTTTAAAATAGTGTATCTCTAATGTAAAAGAGACTTCAAACAAGATTTCAGTTTTATTTTAAGGTCTTTTTCTTTGGAGTTTAAAAGTGGAATATATGTTTTCTTTAGCTGTAAAAGCACAATCAAGGCAACATGATAAGTGAGTCAGTGTTGTAAAAGTAAAACTAATTTTGCCTTCACTCACATGAGCTATAGAAGGAGGAAGCTTTATTGTCCCTGGGAAGGTGATAAGGCAGAGTAATTGTATATTATACTGTCCGGGAACATCTGCCTGAGACTGTTGGAGCAATTCATCTATCATGGACGATGCTGCATGTTTTGTCTCTCTGCTTTAACCCGTCCCCACTGCTGGCCCGCGCGGAGGTTTTGATAGGGACTGCGCCTGGGCCAGGGCTCACATTAATCAGTCCCCTTGTTCAACACTCCAGCTGACATAATTACAACCTGCGCACAGCAGTTATTCAAGTCGAGTCCTTGTCACTCGTGGTGCGAAACTACACAGCTCAGATCCCGGAGGAGATTGCCTTATCACACAGAACAAGGGCTCGCAGGAGTCGGAGAGAATAGAAATGGGAAAATGTCTTCCGGGAGTACTATATATTCCTTTAAAATAAGACATTTGAGAGACTTACAAGGGACAAAGGGAAGCATTGTGTGCAGGGGTTGAAATGAACCAGTTATTATTTTTAAATGGATTACAGGGTGCATTTTTGTGCAACTGGTCATAGATTATTAGATAAATTCAGTGGTTCTGGTCCTCATTGATTCTTTCTATTGCTTTTTTCTTCAAAGCTAATCACTTAACTTTAGAATTAGAAAAAGACTCCATTCTTTTTATAAAATAATTAAATTAGTAGATTATTCATTTTAAGTTTAATATTTGACAAGTATGTTTTTATAAGCCACAGAGTTAAAAGTAGGAGAAGATTCCTTCAACGACCTTCCCATTGCTAAGTCAGTTCCCCTTTCATTGTGGCTGTGCACTACAGACATGTGAAAACAGCCAGAGAGTAAGTTTCCTTCCGGGTGTGGTTCTTGGACTCTGGTCCCATACTGGGCACTTCCCTGCCAATTCCTGGGTGTCCCAGCTGTGAGGGATGGATTCTCCTTTCAGCCGTGTAAGTAGTCTCTAACTTTGAATGGCAGCTCCATCCCCACCACATCGCCTGTGTAAGTCTATGGGTGTAAGATGGTCTGTGTGCCCAGGTCCACCGGCTGTCCCACTAAACTCTGCTTTTCTGCATGGATGCCCCAGTTCCTCTTGACAGCTAGCCTTTTTTTTTTTTTTTCCTTAAGCATCTTTAAACTGTCCTAAATAAAGCTATGCTCTGGCTCAGACTGTTAAAGGTACTAGGGAAGAAATTCTTCAGCTCAATAAAATTTTCACTTATTTTACCTTGAGTTTGTAAAACTGCAAAAATTAGATAGTTGCCATAAATTATCACTTATTAACATATATATATGTATATATTGAAATTACTTGAATTGGAAAGTATTGTGTTTTAGGTAGTTTATTTCAAGCTCAAGTTGTAAATGGATTATTTATGTAGTTCATGTGAGTTTCGGTGGTAGTTGCCTATTTCTTGGTTCTTGTGGTGACAGAGGTAGAACCCAGGGCCTTACACATACTGCACAAGTGCCCCCCCCCCCCAACTAGGCTGCATCTGTATCTGTAGCCCAGCTCATATACTCATTATAAATAGAGAAATGGGAGGAATAATAAACCTAAAAACAGTTGATATGTAGGCATGAAGCATCGGGGATCTATATTTCTATCAACAGTAGCAAGATAACAATGAAAAGGAGGTCTCAGCAGTCAGTGCCACCTAGGCATTAGATTAGTAGGAGGAATCGGTAGACCAGGTGGGACAGATTCACATTCAGAGCCTCAAGCAGCAATGGCTCTACTTTATGAAAATGTCATTGTGTTTAGGTTCATGAGGAGGACATTCTGCATGCCATAGCCCTTTTCTCCTTTTCAGACACATAATCATCAGCAGCTTGAAGACTTGGAATTCCTACAGTAAAAACCCACGTAGTATGTCTCACTAACAGATGGTAGACCTCTCTGGCCACATAGGTCCTTTTGCCAAAGTCCCACAAGCATCAGTCTGAGGCCTGCTTCACCAAAGGACAGGCCCTACTCCGTGCTGCACACAGTTATGGAGCCATTTGGACTGGTGCTTTGGCATCAGTGCACACCACACAACATCTGAGCTTCGTTTTCGGTACACATTGTCTACCTTGTTGGCTTGAGTTGGATGAAAATCTAGTCTACTCCAGGTTTGATTTTGTTTGCCATCTTACTAATGAATTAGGAGGTGGGAAACCTGATGCAATGTTTCCTGCTTGGATCTAAAGGAGTCTAGGCTCTCCAGGGCTTGCTCTGCTTCCTTCCTGAGATGTGGGCGGCCCAGCTCTAACTTGCGTTTTACAACTTAATGTGTGTCATGTTCCCAAAGTACATATGTGTAATTTTACATGTACAAAGTTCTGATGTATAATTTGTGTTTCTAACAGAAAAACACTCAGAGTCCTGGCAGCTATCATTTCCTCCTTATGATTCCTGTTGTTTCTCAATAGAGTGGATGGTAGAAATGAAGTTGTTAGGTTTTTTTTTTTTTTTTTTTTTTTTAAGATTGGTTGGTTGGTTGGTTGGTTGATTGATCTGTTATGCATATAGTATCCTGCTGGCCTGTATGCCTGCAGGCCAGAAGAGGGCACCAGATCTCTTTATAGATGGTTGTGAGCCAACATGTGGTTGCTGGGAATTGAACTCAGGACCTCTGGAAGAGCAGCTAGTGTTCTTAACCTCTGAGCCATCTCTCCAGCCCCCAAGTTGTTAGATCTAAAGTAAATTGTTTCTCTCATTGGATATAGATACATCAGCAGAAATGAATGAATAATAATTTCAATGGAAACAAGTGTGGGAAACAAATGGTAAAGCAACAAGATCCACAGTGGGATATGGTAGTCAACATACCTCACAGGCAGTTGCCACATTGATGGCTAAGTGAATTTTTAGTAAGGATTTTCATCAGAATCACTTGGAATCCATGGAAGTTAGTAAAGAAGTTTAAACAATATTCACAGAAAGCAGACCTAGTACTGTGTGTACTCTGTGTGTACTTGGACCCTTACACAGGTCTCCTCAGGCACCTCAGCAGAACCACTTGTCTGTAGCTCTCACTTGCCACTCAGCTCCCTAGATGGAATGCATCTCTATTTGTATTGCTATAAGAACTGATTTCAAAAGGTTTTTACAATCTACACAAAATAAAAATTATAACTAACTGATCTAATAAACATTTTTCTATTTGATAGAAAACTACCAGTTTCAGGGAAGCTTTTCATAAATTTAAAGCAGAATGATAGAGACATTTTCCAGTTGAAATTTACTGTTACAGAAGGTACTTGAAAGAATCTACTTCAGGATCACCTCAAGTGCCTCAAAAAGATCCAGTGACCTGGCCTTCTATAATTGTGTTTGCATATGATCATTTGTTTACCATTAGTAGTTCCCCCTCTCCAGGGTGTGTGAGAGTGTGTGCCCATCTGCCTGCCCATATGTATGTATGCATGCATGCCTGTCTGTCTGTCTGCATAATTTGTGTAGAGTATGGAGCACACATGCCACCATACATGCGTAGAGATCAGAGGACTGCTGTGGGATGGTCTGTATGTCAAATCTGTTACTCTGACAGAGAGGAGACTTGAGAGAACAGGAAGCTGGGTGAGGGAGACACTGCCAGCCGCCATCAGGACAAGGAAGATGTAAAGTACCGGTAAGCCACAAGCCACGTGGCAAGGTATAGATTAATAGAAATGGATTAATTTAAGCTGTAAGAACAGTTAGCAAGAAGCCTGCCACAGCCATACAGTTTGTAACCAATATAAGTCTCTATGTTTACTTGGTTGGGTCTGACGGCTGTGAGACTGACAGGTGAGAGAGATTTGTCCTGACTGTGGGCCAGGCAGGAAAACTCTAGCTACAGAGGACAATTTCGTAGAGTCATTTCTCTCTCTCTTTCTGTCTTTCTCCACCTTAACTTGGAATCCAAGGCTCAATTACAGGTCTTTAGGTTGTCATAGCAAGGACTTTTACCCAGAGAGCTGTCTTGTTGACCCCTCCACTATTTTTAAATATCTAACTTGCCAACACTCTCCTAGAACTTACCTCTTTTGTACATGCGTTTTACTGTTTGTAATTGGTAGTTTGAAAGGCCAGCATCTTCCCACTTACCCCGTCCCCAGCCTGTCCTTTCTGCCTTGTGGACTCCTACAGATGACCTAACTGGCCTTTCCCCTGCCTCTCACTTCTTAGCAGGATCTTGTTACTGTGAGAGATAGCAGGTTCTACTGTGTGCCCCCTCACACACACACACACACACACACACACACACACACACACACACACACACACGATTCTATCCTTGTTGGAGTGTGGTCACCTCCTCCTGCTTCTAGTTCACATTTCTTCTCATCTTGTGCTATGATTCTTAAGTCCCTCAGATAGGCTGAGAAAAGCTGAGTGTCCTGTGCTTCAGCACATCTCTCCCAGCAGAAGTCAGCATGGCATTTCTTCCATGATATTGAATGTTTCCATTTTACCAAGTACTATATAATCCAGTTGTTTTTGAAATTGTATTGCAATCAGATTCACTTCATAAGTGTAACAAAGATGTTATCATGAGTAATCTTGGTGATCCAAAAATATATGAAGCAAATCCCAATAGTTTCCTTAGATATGGAAAACATTGTATTAGACATAAAAATGATTACCATTAAAATTAATGGGGCATCTTACTCATGAACACCTTAACCATGTGTTTATGTTTGAAATGCTGAAAGGACCCCATAATGCATCATTTTTAGATTTTCTCTTAACTTAATACTACTTTTTAGGAGTCTTTCCATCTTAGTACTTTATTCAGTTTAATGGAAATGGCGTTTGTTTATTTATTAACAAATGTAGAAAATCAGGTGTTGCACACAGCAGGCCTTCTCGGTTTGGGAAGATGTTCAGAATCCTGTGCAATAGACAGAGCTTTTCCCCTGCACCCACCTCCAAGACCTGTTAGCTCTGGACCAAAGCCCAGCTTCTCAGTGGGAGACATTATTCTGCAGAACTCTCTGGCACTGCTAGGGAAGAGCTGGCCTTTCCAGGGTGTATTCAGGATGAACAAAAGTAGCCCTGCAACTGACCTGTGAGACCTGTTGGCTGTGTTCTGAAGTCAAGCCTTCCTTCCTTCCTTCCTTCCTTCCTTCCTTCCTTCCTTCCTTCCTTCCTTCCTTCCTTCCTTCCTTCCTGCCTAACTCCCTCCCTCCCTCCCTCCCTCCCTCCCTCCCTCCCTTCCTTCCTTCCGGCTGGGCGCTAGCTCTCCTTCCTTGCACTGCTAGCAGTAGTGTTCCTTTTCTGCTTCTGATATTTGAAGCTCCTAGTCTGCTTAGATTTCAACCTGTTTTCCTTTGGCTTTTAATTTGTATTCCCTTTGTTTCTAGAGACGTTAGTCACCATCCTGTGCACATAAGCATTTATATATCTCCATTTATGTACCATTTATTCATTCTTTATCCTGCTGGAGATTTTTATATTTTAAAAATTAATCAAAAGTACTCCTTTTATAATCTTCAATAGTCACCTGTTTATGTATGTTTTATATATGTAATGTATATTTTATATATCTATTATTTATAGTACAAGTTACATGGCAACTTAACTCTTAGGGGGAACATTTCTTAGGTATTTTGGTAGCATGTGAATTTTAAATTTCTTTCAGGAAAACTCCAATCAAGATTATAAAAGTATTTTCTGTTCTCCTCTCCATAATTTTTTTTTCTGCTTTAAAGTTTTACAGCCCAAATAGCTTTTATTTTGAAGTGGTTAGGACAAAAAGAATCATGTACATGGCATGTCCTTGTATTCATAGTGACTTGAGTATCTAGGTAAAAGGATGGCTTAAACTTAGGAACTTAAGGTGAGCCAGGGCAGCAGAGGGGAGTCGTTACTTCAGAAAAAAGTTTATCAATACAAAAACAAAATAAAACAAGAGTGGGAAGAAAGGAGAAGACAACCAACCCCTCCCACCCCATGTGACTTGCTTGTTGACAGATCCCCCTTTATCATATAGCCCGTTATGTGTGTCTTCCTTTATGCTCTGCTCTGTTCCCCGTTGCTCTTGGTTTAGCACTCCAGGTGCCATTTATATGCTGAACATCTACGACAACAAGTTTCATAGTAGACATGGGAGTCTGAAATTTTTTAAGATGTATTTATTTATTGTTTGTTTGTTTATGGTTTGCCTGCATGTATGACTGGGTACCTTGCTCATGCAGTGCCTGCAGAGGTCATAAAAGGGCCCCAGATTCTCTAGAACTGGATTTACGGTCAGTTATAAGCTGCCATACTGGAGCTGCAACTGAGTCTGGGTCCTCTCCAAGAGCAGCCAGTGATCTTAAGAACTGAGCCATCTCTCGAAACCCCAAGAACTTCTTTATTCTTACTGATTTTAATCAACTTTAGATTTAAGCAGCACAGGTGATCGATCAGTAATCTCAGGTTATTCTCTTTTTTTCCTTGTGGGTTCTCAGAGACAACGTAAGTGGTAAAGGAGTATGTGTGGCTCTCAAGCTGTCTTACCCAAATTGTGAGACAAACCGCAGAGCACACAGGGAGGCTCACTTCCCCTGCGACTTTGGGAGGCTTTGGACTCTCTCTGCCGGAGATTTTGTTGTCTTCCTTGGACTAGTGGCTTACCCAGGGAACTTATGACTAGGTAACACTAACTTGAAAATAGGATGGCCTTTTCTGTTGATATAAAGGTTTTCTTTGAATTACTCTATTCATTTGAATTTTTATTACAAAGATTCTGTAAAACCTGTTTTCTAGACACTTACATAAATAAGGGTTTACTGTTTAGTTTGATATAATTATTTTAGGACTTAATGATAGTAATTATTTTCATGAATGAGTTTTAAATCTTTTGAACAGTCTGAAAATATATGTGTTCTTGCCTAATAAACTTCACAGGTATGATAGATACCTCATGTGTGGTCAATATCAGTTGGAGTGACTCTGTTTTTATTCAAACAAATTAAAATCACTTTGTATATACAGTAAAACAGTTGCTGATAGTTATCCAGGTATTTGTGGCACATTTTGTCTAATAACAAAACTAGCTGTAGTACCAGTAAGAAAAAAAATGAGTGTTTTTCTTATTGTCCCTTTATGTTTAGATTGTTTATGTTAATCATTAAGACAGCCTTATGAGATAGTGTGCACATAAAGTACTACTCTGTGATCAGAAAGTTTGGAAGCAAATTGCTCAACAAAAGTAAACATACTTTGGGGCTGGAGAGATGGCTTAGGGGCTAAGAGCATCTTACTGCTTTTTCAGGGACCAGTTCCGTTTCCACTATCCACACCAAGTGGCTTATAACCACCTGTAACTCAAGCTTCAGAGGACCTAACACCCTTTTCTGGGCTATGGAGGCATCTGCACTCACAGACCTCTACTCCAATGCATATATACATAATTAAAAATAAAATAAATATTTTAAATAAACATTTTGAAAGTAAAACTTTCAGAAATTTTTATTGCGGTATACATCGTGAGTTTCCATGGGTAGAATGCAGTGTGTAGTGTTGCCCTAACTTGAATAAGGAGCCTCCCTACCTCTCTACTTTTGTGTTCATAGTACTTCATAACATCTATTGGCATCTTGAGAACAGAACTTTTTGAAGAGGGCTTTATAAGCCTTCATGCAGATCTTATATATTATTTCCAATACATTTTGTTATATTTATGGTTTTTGATTTGGAAAAATTTTGCAGTATTTGTGTGCTGAAATCTACATTTGACTTTATAATCCCAGCCTTCATTATATCCTTCATATACTTTATGTCCGAATAAAAGGCACAGTTTTTTCTCTAAAGCAATATTTAACAAAGAAGCAGATACTATATACAGTAATATTGGATTTTGTGCTAGTATGCTATGGAAAAAGAAGTGTGAAAAGTAGAGTCATTGATTGTTATGTGGCATTCCTATTATGCTATAGAACAAATGAAGATGTGACATCATTGTACCTGTGTGGTCGCAGATATAATGCCTGATTATAATATCACGTTGGGATTCAATGTGCTGACTCACAAACTGAAGGAGAGACGGAAATAACATACTCTCAAGGGTCCAGATAGAATAATATCGATCCTTTGCTTATAAAATGTGTGTGTGTGATTATTTTATAAACATAATTTGGGCAAGCAATATTCCAAAGAAAATGTCTTTTAAAATAATAATTTTAAATACATACATACATATATATGCATATATATACACATATGTTAACAAATGCATATTCTACGTGGATGTATGCTTCCTTATATTTCATATATTTGAGTAGACTGTTCCTACTCCAAACCTCCTCTTTTTTGAATTATTTCTTTAGGGTGATTTAGGTCAATTTCACACTAAGTCATCATATATTTATGTTCATTCTTTAGATATTTAGTACCTATATTCTTTTAAATCACTTTTAACTACTTCTACAATTTTTGAAGCTATATAATGCTATCTATCGGAATTCATTGTGATTTGTTTTGTCAGAAAATATTTTTACTCATGACTGTGCATAGAATAAGTCCTGTTTGCCTTCTGAAATTAGTTGTCACTTCTAAGCCATTCCACTTAATTTGATGATGATTTCATAAGTATAATTTTCAAAAGTACATCATTTCACTTATTTTTTCTTGGTATTAGCTATAAATTTAGGATACTCCATCTTTTAATTATAAATAGCACATCAGTATTCTCTCCTGTAATAGATTTAGCTGTGAGGAGGTTTCTCATGTCTCTTGGATCACTATATCTACCTCCAGTCCACTTTTCAGACTATCACTGTTTAGTATTCATGGACTTTTTCTAAGCACCAGTGTGAATTTATACTTTATGCATACAGAAATATTTGTACAACATCTCTTTGAGGTAATTGATTTTCTTTGCTTGTGTATATATGAGTGTATCTACATTTAAACACACCTCTAATTGCTTTTAGTACATGTTTGTTGCATGAAAAACTCTTCATGGGGAAACACTAACACACATCTACTCACCCAGAAAGGAAAGCTGTGGCAGACCAAAGTAACAATTACACCAAAGTCCAACTTGGTAAACCAGTGAATTTTTATTGTGGTTGCTATGAAGGGTGTCGGTGAAGGGTTACTTACAGGAGCAAGGATGACTCAGAAGCAGCTGTATCACTAAGAAGTGCACCACAACATAATTGAAAACTCACAAAAGCTCCATCCCTGGATCCTTCTGTACAACCTGCAGGCAGCTCTACAAATCCTAGAAATCTCTCATCACTTCTGCTGGTCAAATTCTCCTTCCTATAGTTGTTTTCTGTTTCCATAGTCCTTGAGAGAAGTCTTCTTGGGTCTTTCTGTTTTCAGCTTTCCTAGACCTGTGAAGTTTGAGTGAGCAAGCCATGAGGAGAAAGCCAGAAAGCAGCTTTCCTCTGTGGCCTCTGCTCCAGTTCCTGCTTGCAGGCCCCTGCAGGCATAAGTGTTCCTTTCCTGGCAGCCATTTCCCAAATAATATTACTTATAAATGCTTGGCTAATAGCTCAGGCTTGTTATTAGTTAACTCTTACATTTAAATTAACCCATGTGTTTTTTATCTATGCCTACTGTGTGTCTTAGTACCTTTTCCCAGTACTGTATACCCATCTCACTTCTCCCTGCATCTGTTGGCAACTCCTGTGACTCTGCCCCTCTTCATCCCAGCATTCTCTCTGTCTCAGACTGTCTTGCCCAATCTTTTTCCTGCTCAGCTCTTGGCCAATCCGCTTTTTATTAACAATGAGAGCAGTACATATTTACAGTGTACAGAAAGATTATTCCACAGCAGCCCCCTGTCCTGACTTCCTTCACTAATGGACTGATCTGCAAGTGTAAGAAAAATAAACTCTTTCTTTCCCAATTTGTTTTTGCTCTTGGTGTTTTGTTACAGCAATAGACACCCTATGACAGAAATTGGTAATGTCATGAGGTATTGATGTGACAAACCTGAGCGTGTGTTTGGGGGGGCGGGGTGGTATCATGGAAAGACTTTGGAACTTTTTGCTAGAAAAGCCATTGAGTGTGCAGAGTTTAATGAGCTGTTGTGGGAACTTAGATGATAATGCTGATGGTAGTGAAGACAATGGAGGCCTGACTTGTGATGTTTTAAAGGGAAGTTTATGAGTCCCATAAAGACTGTATCAAGACCATGCCATATTTTGAATTAAGAATTTGTGGGGCTGAAGAATTGACTGTGATTAGCAGGAAGTCAGCACTGCAAAAGTCAAACCTTGCTTTGCTGGGCATTGATGCTGGTTGACTGGGACTAAAGACTCCTCTGTGGTTAAGAATCAGTCAATATCACTGAGGTGAAATTTTCTGGAAAGTGTTTCCTCAGTGTCAACACACAGAAACTGTGGTCATGAGGGCCTCAAGGCTGTCCTTGGTAATAGTAAGAGTCAACCCAGATGGTTTTGAAGGCGTGAAGCGGTTGTGAAGAGCAGCTGGGGCTTGGTACTTTGAGAGGCCGTTGGTGAAGATGTATCCTCAGTTGCAGTAGAAGCCCCAAGATTGATGTTTAGTACCTTGTGGCAGGGCCAGTGTCTCTGAAGACAGTCCAGGAGAGGCATTGGTGAAGGTACAGCCCAGTTGCAGCAGAGACCCAAAGACTTTGGAGATGTCAATACTATCTGATACCAACCAAGGGCAGCAGCAGCTGTGGAGTGGAGCCAGCCTGAGCCTACCAGACAGACTGTGTGTGCTGTGAACAGCAGAGGCAGAGACTTTGGACTGTCAGGCCCCTTGGAACCTATAAAATCATGAGTTCAACCCTGACATTGGATACAGAGATATTTATCCTGTTAAACTGTGCATTGCTTTGATTTGACTGTGACTGTGTCCCAGTTCTTCTTTATGAAGTTAGAAAGTATTTAACTTGGGTTTTTGATTTTTACATGAGTCCACACGTGAGCCACTTTGATTTTAGAGTCTTTGGAAATTCAAGAAGACTGGATATTTTAGAGAGAGGTTGGCTGCTTCAGAGAGGCTTTGAACTTTGAGAGAGACTTTGCATGTCTTAAAGAGACTGAGCTTTTAAAATATTTTACTTTTTAAAGACTTGAGCGCTTTTAAAGATATACTATGTTTTATGTTGTAGTGTTAAGATTAACATCACATCTTGGGGATAAGCAAAAAAAGAAAGGTTATGCTTAATAGTACTGTATTAGTGTATAGCAGACAAAGATTAATTGTCCTGGTGTTTTTGTTCATTTGTTGGTTCTTTTTTGCCACCTTGATACAAGCTACAGTTATTTGAGGAAAGGGAACCACAATTGATTGGCCTTTAGAAAAGCCTGTGGGGTATTTTTCTCAATTAGTGATTGATGTGGAAGGACCCAGTCCATTGTGGGTGTTGCACACCTGGGCAGATAGTCCTGGGGTATGTAAGAAAGCAGGTTGAGCAAGCCATGAGGAGCAAGCAGCACCCCTTCAAGGCCTCTGCTTCACCTCCTGCCTCCAGGTTTTGCTTGAGTTTCTGCCCTGACTTGCTTTGATGATGGCCTGTGATGTAGAAGAGTAAATGGAATAAACCACATTTGGTTATGGTGTTTTGTTAGAGCAGTAGAAACCCTGACTAAGACAGTTATCTTATTCAATTCTACTTTTAGCTGATAGCCTCTAGGGGAGGGAGAGTTCATTTTCTTTAAGGGTGTACCATTACCATGAGTATATGGACAGCCGCAAATTGTACTCAGTGGGTTAGAAAATAAGAAAAGGGGCCAGTGAATTGGCCTGGTAGGTAAAGGTGCTTACTGCCATATCAGAGAACCTGAGTTGGATTACTTGGATGAACATCATAGAAGGAGAGAAGTCCTCGGCTGACTTCCAGACACTCACACACCCACTGTAGCATGGATGCATCCACACGCAATAAATTAACTAAGCAATGTATTAAAAATTTAAAGGATATAAAGTTGGGGAAGGAAAAGGGGGGCTATGTGGGGAGAGGGGGTAGATCCAGAAGGAGTAAGGGATGAATATGCATAAAATTTTCAAAGAATTAATTTAAAAATAAAACTCTTAAATGTGGTTCTTAACAAAGCAGTATTTGGGGTTTTGGTCCTGGCAAGTCCTCAGTGATTACCTCAACCTTCGGAGCCATTAAAGAAATCTTTTTTTTCCTGCTGAGTATCCGGGATGTCTTTCCTCGGCTGTGAGCCACCTGGTAGTCATTGTAACCTGGAATTGTAGCCATTGAGTTTAGAAATGACAGGCACAGGTGCCAGCATTCTCCGTGAGATCCTCAAGTGCAGTGGCTTGTCTCTGCTGATAGCTGCTGCTTCCTGTGTGTCAGAGCCTGGGTGCATGGGCCCCACACTTTTGCCCTTTGTTCCTCCATGCTAACTTAGAAGAACTGGGGTCCAAATGTGAACCAACGGGCAGCTTTGAACCACTCTTAGATCCTGGTAAAACTTTGTGCATGGCATTTGCCTTTCTATAAAGATTAAATCCAAGGTATAGGTGATTTGAAACTCTTAGCCTTACTTTATAGTTAAGGGACCAGGATCTCAGAATTAAAGTAATTGTCTTAGATCACAGAGCCCTACATAGAGTTGGTAGGCATTCACAGGTTGGAAATGGAGTCTGGACTGCCTGACCTCACGCTTAAGTCTTCTGCCCCTCAGCAGCCTACTGGCTCGAAGTATCTCCAGCGGGAGGATGGGAGGTAGAACACATCTTCCCGCAGGTGCAGAACCAGGGTTCCTCAACTGTCCTGTTCTATCCCAGGGCAGGTGCTTATGCCTTTCTTGCTTTGCATTCTTCTTTATCCAGAGAGGGTGTCCTGGATCTTGTCCTCAGTCACATGAGACAGAGAGCTCATCTGAGTATTGAAAGTATGCATAGAACTCCTTAGCACATTTCTAATAATTTTTATTCCTCATAAATTAGCTTTGCTGAAGACAGGGTGCAGAGGGAGGTATTTGGGGGCAGGAATAAACTCTTTGGCACATAGAGATTCCGATGGCAAAAGAGGGGAATTCAAAGATGAAAGTCCTAGCCCCTCAGGTCGTGCCTCTTCTGTCCTCTAGGTGCTTACTTTGTGGTCCTTAGCAGGGGATGATCAGAGGACATCTTCCATGCACATGTATCCATGGTAGTATGGCTTTGTACAGAGCCAGTCTGCAGGAAAGGTGTTTTGCTAATTACCCTTATGTGTATATCAGGCAAAGTGACATTTGAGTGATAAACTCAGTATAAGTTCATTATTCACTCGAGTAAAACAAATAGTTTATGGCTCCTTCGTTCTGGAACCTTGGTCCTGTTATCTTCTTCATTTTTACTAACATAGAGGGGATATTTGTGTTGTTGGACTACCTTTAGCCTGATCTCGAGGGTGTCTGTACATCTGAGTGGTTTTGCAGCCCTTTCTTTCTGTGTACTGTGCTGGAAAATTGCCATGTGAAAGGCACTGTTCTAATGTACTTGAATCCAAATGGGCTCTCCACACAGAAACCATAACCACTTACTAGACTGTTACTTCAGGAATCAACTTTTCTTTGCTATATTTATTTGATTTTCTATAAAATTACTACTCTAGTGATTCTTATGTCAGTGATATTTTATGTGGAAGAAGCAGTTTAGCAGGAGGAAAGATTTACTTCAGCGCACAATTTCAAAGGTCTAAATGTCCAAGATTAGCTGGATCCATGGCTTTGGACCTTGTGGAGAGACAGAGCGTCACACAGTGGGAGCACGCAGCATGGATGTTCACTTCATGGTGATTAGGAGACAGGGGAAGAGGAGCAGGAAGGGACTAGACTGTTACTTCAGGAATCAACTTTTCTTTGCTGTATTTATTTGATTTTCTGTAAAATTACTACTCTAGTGATTCTTATGTCAGTGATGATATTTGATGTGAAAGAAGCAGTTTAGCAGGAGGAAGGTGACTGAGGATGAGATGCAGGAAACCCTCCCTGGATAGAGAAGAATGCAAAGCAAGGTGGGGCCCCTTAGTACCACCAGTGACCCAGCTAAGTGTGCCAGCCAGCCCTCTAAAGTTTACAATGAGTGGGCCCGCCGTCTAAAGTATACAGCACCTTCCAAAATTAGCACCGTCAGCTGAGGAGCAGCCTTCAGCCTGTGAGCCTGTGAAAGGCAGTTTGTCCTAAGCTGTAACAGTCACCTTACTAATGCTGACTGCACAGGCGTAGGTGGTGGTGTCACGTTCACCAGGCTAGTGACACATGTGGTGCACACAGTGCTGCTCTTCTTCTTCTTTTCATTGTTGATTAGCAGTAGGGAATTCATGTGCAAAACAGATTTAGTGATCAGTGTGATATAAAGGAAATGAAGTATGTATTTGTTTGTCACCTAGCTTATGCACATTCTGTCTAAGCTCAAAGAGGCATTTAATAGCCAGCTTAGCCGGGCCTTGGCCCAAAGCATTTTGAAATTAGCTGGAAAATCTCTGTAGTTCCAGTTCTATCCCCACACATGGTGGTGATGTTAATATTTTTTAAAAATTTTTTTCAGATCATAATTCTCAGCATTTATTTCTCTCACATTCCGTCTTAAATTATTTTAATAATTTTTTACACTTTTTTAAAATTTTATTTTATAATTTAATTTAATTTTACATATCAGCCACGGATTCTCTTGTCCTCCCCCCTCCCACCCCCTCCCAGCTTCCCCCCAGCCCACCCCCCATTCCCATCTCCTCCAGGGCAAAGACTCCCCTGGGGATTGAATTCAACCTTGTAGATTCAGTTCAGGCAGGTCCAGTCCCCTCCAATTTTTATATGTAAAATTTAAAGTGCTTTTGGAAAGTAAAAAGAATAAAGCATTTCAGTATTAGCTGTATTAGCATTTTGATGTGTGTTTTTCTAAAGGAGCTTTGCTTTCCATGGCCTAGAGGGACTTGTTTTTTCCACATTAACCATTCTAACTATACTTAAAGGGAGTCCATGTTTGCTGAATACTTTACTTATCATGAGCATAGTGGTGGCAGAAGCTTTCCACAGTAATAGCTTGGATTCAGTGCAGGACTATGACTGTGATCCAAGGTTCTCATTCCCTTGTATTTCAGCATCCTTTCTATCAGTAGGAGACCCCTTTACTCTATCTGTGAAATCCTGTTCCTCGTTTCATTCACTCTTCCATGCCTGAAAGGTACTTTCCAAGCCTCCCTTGGGAGTGAATAAAAAGGGACTCACTCGGTCTTAATTTCCAGCCTTGCTCGCTATCTTTACACGTGAATGATAGCACAGGCTAATAATATAACCATCTTTACCTTCTTGACTAATATATTCCATGAAAAGGAAGCATCATGATGTAATTAGACACCGTTAGCCATCAGGGTGTTCCCTGCCCTTCTGTTGTGTGGCAGGACATAAGGTATCTCTCAGCCTTATGCGTTCCTGAAGCCTTCTTCTAAGAGTGTTTGCAGGGTTTCGTCCTGAGGAAGTAGCAGTGCATGTCTTAGTCTTTTTTCTACTTACTCCTGTTTTCCTTGGCTAGTGGGCCATCAACTATAGTGTCCAGTCTGGCCTCTGAAACTCCAGCATCAGAGGGAACTTGTGGTACCAACACATTGCCCTAATACGGGGCAAATCAAGGGACTGTTTGTATCACCTTTCTGTCCTCAGCTTGCCTCAGCACCGTAAGTGGAAGCAGCCTTTACTGGCAGAACCGAGAATCCTAAGTCTTCCTTTCCTCGGTGCTCTGAGCTCAGTGACTTCCCTTTGGTACCTCCCTGCAGCCATGCTGGTGTGTCCTGGTGCGGAAGCCAACACTGCCCTCCAACAGTACAGAATCATTTGATATTAAATGTAAAGCCTGGGATTTTGTGCCTCTAGCTCTACATAGAACTGAATTGCTGAGGCAAAAGACCGCCTTAGGACATACTTCTGGGTTCTAGAGCTGACATCATCATCGTGTGGCTGATTCCTACTTGTTAACTGTGTGATGATCGGCACGTAGAAACGACGGTGCCAGAAGCAGCTAGAGTCAGCATTTGTGGCAGAATGATACTTATTTGACTTAACTCCATTTACTTTCTTACTTGATAGGTCGAACTGTGCTGAGAATATCCGCAAACACATTTTACACACTGGCAAACATGAAGGTGTGAAGATGTACAACTGTCCAAAATGTGACTATGGGACAAACGTCCCCGTGGAGTTTCGAAACCACTTGAAAGAGCAGCATCCTGACATTGAGAACCCTGACCTCGCATACTTGCATGCTGGTAAGGAATGGAAACCGTAAAAGTGCTTGTGTTTTGTTTTTTAATAACAAGATCTCATTTCATTTGCCACAGTAGTTAGGAAGCTGTTTGTAGATAACTGTGACTTCTACGAATGGAATCCAATGTTGACGGAGTCTGTTTCTGGCCCTGTATGGAAGCTCATCGTGGTCCTTCCCCACTCTGCGTGGAAATAGGCCCTTTCACCTACTTTAATCACATTTGAAAATCTAACAAAATTATTGTTGGGCATCAAAGCTATTAGCAAATGTTGAAAACATAGTCAGACACTGATCAGAGTTTCTTTTGAGCTTTGTTTTTATTAATTGATAGAGCTTAATTTTTTCAGTGTATTTATGATTTAAAATGTTACACTGTATTCTTTGTTCCACTGTTTTCCCATAAAAGCCTGGAAGTTGGAAGAATGTGGCTGGGGAAGTGACTCAAGCACCTTGGAGGTTACAGGATCCTCCCTTTCCAGCAGTCAGGAGGAGAGGAACCTGGGAATGGCATGGCTGCCAGATTGTCCCTACCTCTTGACGTATAAGTCAGATATGATGGAAGATGTCATACATAGCAGTGACTCTAGGTAAAGCAGATTGGTTCCTGTCACCCAGCTTTTTATTTAATTGAAAAATGTCCCTGAGTATAGAATCTTCTATACACAATAGAAGACATTGGGCATCAGGTATGTCATTCTGTTTAAGGAAGCATGCACCCCTAAAGTCAGTGTAGGAAAGTGTCCTGGGATGTGGCCCTAACAGCACCATGTGAAGACACAGCTAGTGTATCCTGGTCTGCAGAAGCTGACAGCTAGCCACCTCTGCTTCTCACTGTGCCCATGTGGCTCTTGACAGACTGGTTTTACCATGCCAAGGATTAGTTAGTATATATCTGTGAGGGTGCCATTGTATGATGCATGCAATGGAAAGGTTAGCTCAGATACTCTGTGGACAGGGCTATAATAAGCATGGTTGGTAAAGCCAGGCTGTGTGTTTGTGTGAAAACCAAGGGAAGACCTTTCTATAAAAACTGGGCTGTTTTAAGATATATATATTTTTGCACATATGATGTCCACATCAGAGAAAAGAGAACTTTGTGGATAACTTAAGTTAGGATAACCTTAATGCATATGACAATGTGGGACTATGCCAAGTTTGGTACTGGTATATTCTTTCAGTTTTCTCAATTTAAAATAATGTTATCATATATTAAAGTAATGATGGGATTGCTGATTTCTTGAGCTCTGTTGTATACAGGGATGTTTTGGGAACCAAACAAAAGCAAAGGTCTCTACTTTTTCTATTTTGGTGAGGTTGGCACCTTAGACGTTTGAAAATCTGTTTATCAGCTAGAGTTCACACAAACAGATAATGTCAGCTTAGACTATTTTGACTGTTCTACCCTTGGGCTCTCCATCAGCATGAAAGCAGTACAGCAGAGGTGCTGGACGTACTGACCTAGAAGGGGGTTAAGCATGGGCACTGCATGGCCTAGAGGGCCAGCAGAGCCCTTACCCAGTGTGACTGTTCCTCCAGCTGCTTGGCCCAGAATGTCCCCACCCACTTCCTCTTCTCTCTCTCTCTCTCTCTCTCTCTCTCTCTCTCTCTCTCTCTCTCTCTCTCTCTCCCTCCTATCACCTAAGCTATACGTTTACCGTGGACTCTATCTGACGTGAAGTATCTCTTAACTTGTCAAAGAAACAAATGCCAAAGAAAGGAGGAAGCTCCTCACAGATGGCATCTGTGTCCATTTTATGTCCCATAAACTAGTCCTATAGACTAGAGGGGCAGACCACGTGTCCCATGTACTAGTGGTGCTAGACGCTACTTAATGGTAGGCTTTGATGTCTCACTGGCTGTGGACAAAGATTTGATGAAACTGTTCCACTTCGCTGTGTGTATGAGGCTCATGAATGGATGGCCTTAGTTTTCTCTTTGTATCCAGCATACGGTACATGTTCATGAGTAGACAAGATAGCCTGTGAGAGGCTGGCAGTGGGAAGAGAGTCTGCTTTTCCTGCTCAGCCTCATCCAGTTTGTTCATAGCATTGGTTGCCTTGCCTGTGTTCTTGCTGGGGTTTTTGCACTTTCATTTCACTTATTATTACTCTGTGAGGGCATGTGTATGTGTGATGTTGGGGAGAGTGGGGAAGGGCGTGCACAGGCCACAGCACAGGCATGGAAGTCAGAGGACAGCTTTCAGGAGTCGGGGGTCATCTGCTGTGGCTTCTAAGGCTCTAATTCAAGTTGCCAGACTTGCATGCCGAGTGCTGTTACCATCTGAGCCTCTTACCACTCATTGCTCTGTGTTTTGTTTTATTTTTTAAATATCATTTCTCTCAGCTGTTAGTGGGAAACTTAGTGTACATTTCCTATTATTGTGGATTAGTGTATTTTCATCCAGTGACTTCATTCTGTTAAGTTTGGCTTTTGCATTTTTTAAAGATACATCACTGGATACATAGAATTTTAGGATGTTTTATGTACATGCATGCATACATACACACATGCATACATACAAACTCATATATATGAGGTATATCTGTATATTTTCTTATGATAATGAAATGTTCTTTTTCTGTCTATAGCTTTACCTCTTGCCATAATTTTGTGTTCATGTAGTCTAGCTCCACCAGCTAACCTATATGCAGCACATGTTAGTCTGTTTATAATCTGGTATTCAGTGGTAATCTTTTACATAAAACACGATCTTTTACTTAGTATTCATATTTCATGTAACTTGATATATTTACTCTAGCCAAAAACAAAACTACACACATACGAATGGGGTAGAGTGTATAATATTATATGTTAGCATAAAGGAATACTCAGCATCAATGAAAATATATGAATGATAAAACTACAGTCAGCAATGGTATATAAATCTTTTAGTCATATCATTGGATGAACTAAGCTAGACACAAAAAGGCCATTATGAATAATTTCTGAGTGAAATATAATCATAGGCAGCATCAACCTCTTGCCCTAGCCTCAGGGTGTGCTTTCCTCTAGGTATCAGTGGTTGCTCTATTCTGTTTCTTAACACTAGTCAGGTCAGACTGTGTTCAGTTGAAAAACATTCATCTGGTGCTCTCCTGTGAGCCAACCACAGTCTGTACTTTTTTTAACAAACATACTGCCCACTTCTAGATTTCTAAATAGCTAGTAGGAGACATTATAATCACATTAGTCCCCCAACACTGGCATCCATTTAAAGTGGTCAGAATTCTCTTGATCGTGTATTTCATCTCAGAAGTCCCTTGACTTGGATCTCCCAGGTTCAACAGTTGCACCGTGGCCGGTTCTCTTCCTGGGAAGTAAGCTTGGTACGCGTCCACTGCACCTTGAGCAGAGCTGAATGTGTCAGTGTTGGCAACACAGTGACCACACTAACTCACGTGTGGTGCTTTTCTCTTCAGTAGCTCCATCTGAGAATGCTGTAAACTCAGCTGAGAGAAAGGGAGATGGTGGCAGAGGGCATCACTGGAGATGACGGAGAGCCCCATGGCCGGGCTGGAGAGTTGTCCTCACTGTGCCGACCCTCCTGCTGTGGGGGCAAGAGTCTCCCTCAGCCCCAGGACAATGTGGCCGGCCTGGAGTTCACACTTATCTTTGAGAAGCTGAGATGTTGAAGGTAGTGAGAGAGCAGTGTGCTCTTTCCGGAAAGATTAAGCAGTGAGCCATGATTTAGTACTTTTCTTTTTCTTTTTCTTTTCTTTCTTTTTTCAGTTTTCTGATGTCATATTTTTCATCATATTTAAGTTAATTTTTCGTTAGTTCTACATACTAAGACATAGTCATTTAAATAGTACCCTGAATTATTGTCTGTACAGGGTGGTATAATCTGAGTTTGCTGTGTTGTCTTCACAAATCTATATTTTCATATTCTTCTCTAAGTTAGTTTTTATATTTTTATGGTATGTTTTATTCAACTCTAGAATGGGGAAGTTTGACTATTATCAAAACCTCATGTCCTTTTGTCTTCCTTTCTAATTATAACTAATTCAGTACCATTTAAGCTATACTTACTTGATTTTTTAATTCTACTCAAGTTCATACTTAGATTTGATAGTCTTCCCCAGCCCACTTGCTTAATCGATCGCTGTTGAGGTAAAATAGCTTCAGCCTTTGTCTTCTGAGCTCCACATGCAGGTGTCCTCCCTCAGACACCGGTGTTCTCCTTTCGGGTCTGTGTGCCCCGCTCTGCAGAGCCTTGCAGAGGGCAGTCCTTCCCAGGGTTGTGCCCTCTGTTTCCACCCTGTTCCTTTCTTACCTGTTGTTACTTTGATGCTCTGACACATGTCATGACATCGTGTACAGTGATTTATTTTATGACAAAGTCCCAAACTCTGCAAACCCTGACAGTTTTTCATTGGCTCTCCTTTACAAAAACCAATGATTACTTCAACATAAAAAGGAAGGAATTTTTTCTGACAGATTGCCTTTGGTAAATCCATGCTGACTCACTCCAATTAAATTGTACTTCTCCAAATGTATCATTAAGCTCATCCATGAGTATCATCTCAAATTTATTTCCTAATATAGATGCTAGACTTACAGGTCTATAATTTTCAGCCTCTCCCCTCTTCTTTTTAACCTTCAGACTGGATTCCTTGTTTTCTAGTCTCCTAGTTCTTCACTCTAACAAAAGACTTCCTAAAATAATTAACAGTTCAGGGATGGGAATTTCTCAGCCAGTCATTTTCTTAAATGCTGCTAAGAGTCTTTGTTCTTCCCAAACTGCCGTCTGTATGCCCTGGCATCCATCTTCTGCTGTAACCAGCCCTCTGTGTTCGTTCTCGAATGGCAGCTCTGGTATTTGGGTAGCTGCCCTTTCTCTTTGCGCTCCTGCCGACTCTCATGCCTGTTCAGGTTCCTAAGTTCGGATGAACTGCACTGCGTTCTTTGTAGTCGCTGAGTGAACGATATCAGAAAGGCCGTTTTTATCAGCCTGGGTTTTTAGTGCTATGATTGGCATTCCAGGAAAATCCCGTTCCTTCATGTTTGTCTTTGAGTATATGATGTACTGATCAGTTAAGCAGACTTGTGGACTCACTAGCACTTCTTCTATTCAATAATATTATTCTTTATTGAAAACCTCACAATGATAGGCCCTTAAATATGTTAGTGCACACAGAGAAACCCTGTCTCGAAAAACTGAAAAAAAAAAAGAAAAAAGAAAAAAAAATTAGTGCTTCATATGCTTGAGAGTAAATATGTTTTTTTTCTTTTTAATGTTCCTGCACTGTGTATGAAGACCTCTTTATATGTTCAGCACTGTGGAGCAGTGTTTTAGAGAAACATTTTCTGCTGTCTGTCTGGCACACCCTCACTTCCTTCTCAGTACTGAGGAAAGGTGGATTCTACTGACTGTGAAAGCTGGGCCAGCCCACAATGAATTCCAGTGGCTTCTGTGTAAGTGGCCAGTGCTACAGTGATCTCTTTTCACGGATTATGTTCTGCCTTTTAATTACAAAGGAAGAAAAAGGAACTGTAATAATAGTTCCAGGCTTCCCACCAGGCTATTAAATCTTCAAAAACAAATCTCTGATGATCACGAGTTTCAATTAATGATTTTTTAAAATGGATCTTCCAGTAGTTAAGTTGCCTAAGGATACATAGCCCAGAGTTTGGCTGAATCAGATCTATGACTGGCTTCTTGAATGTGTCAATATACAGTCCAATCCTGCATGTAAATAAAGGAATTTTGAAAAAAATCCAGTTAATCAAAGTTTTATCATGGAAGACTTAAAAGTGAGGGTAGTTTCAGATTTCAGATTATCTGAATATCTGTATTAGAAAGTAAAATTGCATGATAACTTTAAATCCACAATGGTGAATATTTGCACAGTGGTTTCTCTGATGCCCTTACCTCATACAGAAGAAAGTAGAAAGATGGACCCAAATAAGCTGGTATTGGTGTTGACCCTGTTGATATGTGGCTTTAATCAAGTCCCTCAGCCAGTCTGTGTTTCCTTTCTCAGCTGCATGGTAAGTGCAGAAGACACAATTAAAATAAGCCTTCATCAACATGTTATCTATCATTAACTCCTCTTCATAGGATTGACAGGTAGTGTCTGAAAATCATAGAAACTCGTCCAGTTAATGGGATAGATCTGAGTCACAAAGACTCATTGCTGGCTACAGGGTCTTAAAAGTTTTAAAATGTGTGTGTATGTGTATGTATATACATATTACCCAGAAAAGGCTAAATCCTCATTTACCTTCAAGGCCCGTGTAATTCTGAGCACAGTAAAACTTCCTTCAGTGTGTCTTGCCTGTCTCCTCACAGTTAAATTCTGATCTAATCAGAACCTGCATGCACAGCATTTGGAAACTAGATTCTGAAAGTTAAGAAAGTTTTTTAAAAGAGAAGGGAGATAAAATTGTTGTTATCCCCAAGGACAACTTCATTCATCAGAATTTTAAGGGGAAATCGACTGTGGAAGGTTTGAGTGGGAACAGTATGAGCTGATCAGGTAATTGATACAGCTTTTACTTTTCATAGACCTTTTACTGACTGTATTCAATATAATCTTATTTAAAAACTTTTTACACCATCACTTACTTTAGTCCCAATTAAAAGTGGTTGTATATGAGAACTATAGTAGCTGTTGACAAGTCCTATCACTGGCTGTACGTAACAGGTTGTTGCTTTAATTGAATCTATTTAATGAAGGAAAGCACCACAGAATTTTCAAATCATGAAATAAATTTAGATATATTATATAATTATCTTTGAAATTTATTTAAAGTACAACGATTATTTTTCACAATTTCATTCATTTTTATTTGCAATGAGTAAAATTACCATTGCACAACTTCTAAGTTTTGTAGGGTAATTTCAAATTTACACAAAAATATAGAATAATATAATTCATTAAACATCCCTAAATTTCACCATGATATTTTCATAGAAAAACAACAAAATCCAGCAAAATTTTAGCATTAGTACAATACCACTTTTTCTACTATATTTTTTGTTCAGAGTTTACCAGTTTCTTCCCTCAGATCCTTTATTTATTTATTTTTCTTTCACTAGATTTCATCCCATGGGCCAGCATTCATTATGGCTGTTGTGTCTTCATAGGTTTTTCTGGTTCATGAACACTTCTTGTCTTTTATGACTTTGATACTTACATATGTAGGGCCAATCATTGTTAGAACTCCCTTTATTTTGAGTTAGCCTAATGTTTATGAAAGATTTTGTTGAGGCTGTAAATTTGTTATAGCTAGAAATGGTAACCTGACCAGCAGAATGGGACTGGATCCTGCAGATTCCTCCACTGTAAAATGGCTCTTCCTTTTTTAATGAGTACCTATCTTTTGAAAGTATTTTCTGGCATCATGTTGTGCTCTAGGCTCATCTTGAGCGTTCCCTGACCAGGTCCTAAAGTTGATCCCTTCTTTAAGAATCCTGTCTCCTTTGGTTTGCAGATGGCCTTTGTATTCCAGTTGTGTGTGTTACCTTTGTGTGCTTCTGTTTCTAGACACCCTCATCAGATGTATAGGCCATTCTTGTGAACATACCATCCATTGCTTCCCTGTGATTGCACTTGAGTTTCGATCTCGGTGACTTTGGATTAAGCAGTGGCTTTTGTGGATATGACACTAAAAGCACAAAGTATGAAAGAAAGAAAAAATATAGGTTGAACTTCATTAAAAAAAAAACAACTTTGTGATTCAAAGGACATTATCAAAAATTAAAGGACACCCTACAAAAAGGCAGAAAATAATATGCATCTCTGTCTTACAAGGAGCCTTGATTCAGAGTATGGAAAGCACTCTTACATTTAACAATAGCAGAGCAAATGTCCTCATTAAAATTGGAGGAAACTCTGAAGAGCTGTTCTTCAAAGAGAATTAACCAGTGCCCTGTAAGAATACAGAAATACACTCAGCATCTTGACTCATTGGGAAAATACCAAACCCAAAATGAAATACTATAAAGTCATTATTTTCAGAGTTTGTCTCATGCTTTTAATTCACTTTTGACTGGAGACTAATGGCTATGTCTGAATATGAAATACCCTCAAAGATTTATGTATTAATAGTTTGTTTCCCAGCTGATGACTCCAGTCATAAAGAGGTAATGGGATCTTGAGAGCTCTGGTTTCATCAGTGGGCTTATCATTTGATGGCTGCGTAGAGAATGGGCAATTAGGAGATAAGTCCTGGGGAGGAGAAATTATATAACTTTGGGCATTCTCTGGGAACGTATGTCTTACCCATGGCCTCTTCCTGTCAGCAGCTATGAGGTAAGCACCTCTTATGCCATCTGCACCATGGTGCTCCATAGGCTCACTACAGTGGGAATAACACCATGGTTTGAAACTGCCCTAAAAATCAATCTGTTGCCTCTTCAGTTGCTTCACACTACATTCAGTCCTCTGATTCATTTTGAATCATGGTTTATATAACATATGAAATACAGGTAGTGGTCTTTTTTCTACAAAGTGGTATCTTATTGTTGAAAGCACTAACCTTCCTCCATTAATTGTCTTTGTAATTCTGTTCAAAATAAGTTAGCAGTATTTCTTTTGTCCATTTTCTTTATATATTAGCATAGCAATTCCTAAAATTAAGTATATATGAGTTTTTAATTTAATCTCAAAATGCCATAGCTGAATATATGCATTTCCTTGAAAGCTTTACATCCTTCACCTCTTCATTGTTCTGTTATCTAATTTAAATCTGTCAAGAGGTTGTCTGATTTATCCCTGCCTTTCCCTTTTCCTGAATGACTTTCTTACTGAGAGGAACTTACAATGCAATTCAAAACAATCTTAGAGAAAAATGAAATGAAGTCTGTATATTTGCATTGAGAAAATAGTGCACAGTGAAACTGGTATTCTTTGAATAAGAAATTTGTTTTTCTTTTTTGATATTATTCTCTGGTGGGCTTTGAAATTGTAAAAATATACACAAAAATATGCACACCTTATTCATATTTTTGTATTCACACTGTAGTTAATGTGTCATTTAACAGGAGATGCCTTCTGAGAACTGTGGTGCTAGGCAGTTTCATTGCCATCATTGATTTATGTATGTGTCATAGACTGCTACACATGTAAGCAATATGTTAGGTATCTCTGTTTCAATATCTCTGTCTGAACAAATTATGACTATTTCTGTCTGTCTGTCTGTTACGTATTTGCTGCTTTTCTGACTGTAGTGAAGGAAGTATGATACTAAGAAATCAAACATTGGAAGAAATGATATGATCAGGATAATCTTCTACCTTCCATGCAGGTGGGAGCATTCTGACATCTCTTGTGACTGGGTTTTTCATTTCACACAATATCTTCAACGTTCATCTATGTCATGGCATGTGGCTGAATTTCCTTCCCTCAAGAGACTCAGTAAATATGCATCACGCCACAATTTACACAGTTATACACCCTGAAAACTAGCTTTCTTAGACTTTCCATAGACAATATACTTGGAGAGGGCAATGGAAATAAGAATCAGAACAAAAATTGCACAAAGTGCCATGAGCCTCTAAAATTAAATAGACCCAAAACATGTTATATGGCACATGTTAATGAATATTTGTAATATAAAAGTCAGTTAAATAAAATTTGAAAATTAATTTACTGAGAAAAAGGAAATTTGAACTTCTTGAAATACTCTTTCACTTTCTTATTGTTTTCCATTTTTCTAAGAAAGATTAAAAACACCTAGATACATTCTTTTAATAGAAGAAAATTCATCATTTAAAGTAGTCATTTGAATCACCTAATAGCTTTCACTGTAGCAGAATATAGCGTAGGCCTAACTCGATAAAACAGTATTTTTGATGGCTGGTCTAGAGTCTTCTTAAAGAGCTCTGCTCAGACATGTTCACTCTTGTCAAAGCTATTAGTGCCATTTGTTGAGTAGCATGTCAGTGTGATTGGCAGGGAGTCATTCTTTCTTCTAAAGACTCATCATTTTAGTGCCTGCTTAAAATAAAAACCTAGCATAAGTGACTTCCTGTTTGTAAAGGAAAAGGCAAGATTCCTTTTCAAGTAGCATAGATTAGTTCAATCAGTGCATGGAATATAAAATTGAGTTTTTCCTCTTTGGAATAGAATGCGTGTTGGGCACAACTGTAGCATCCACAGTACATTTCTTGCTAGTGTCAGTGTGTTAGAGTGAGTTACAGTGCCATTCTCCTTCCAGATGTTGACCTGCGACACATTTGGATTTTTCTGTCTTAAACAAAATCGATATTTTAAATGATAAAATAGATTATTTTGCTGCTTGGGCTCAAGGTGCCATCAGTCTTTCTTAATACCATGTGTCTTGAAATGGTTAAATCAGTTAATATTTGTAAAGTACTTAAAATAGAACATCGCTTTCTATTAAATTCTCTAATCATTTTACAAATAAAATACATAATTAAAAACTACTCTTCATTCTATGTTGTTTTCAATTACATCAATAGGTGTTCCTCTTGATTGACAAAGGGCCATGTTATAAGTTGTACTTTATGTTAACATAGATAGCCTGGACTACTAACACTGCTCACATATTCATGTTTTAACCATTATTAATCTAATACATTTTTCCTTCTTATTCTCTTGAGAAACATGACTTTGTCTGCTATAAAAAAAACTGTGTTTGTATCTTATCATAGAGACATAGTTCTCTTGATGTGTTTGTGTTCTGTTTAATGATGTTTGATTTCACTTGGTGTCTTGTTGTTTAATAGGACCCCAAACTCAACCATTTCTGCTCATCCAATAGTTACGTGAATCCACATTCTAGCATCCTTTATATAAGAAATATTTATTGACTATTTGACATTTTTATTAAGCATCCAATCAACACTAAATGATGACATTTTTGTTGTGTTTGGTTTATGTTTGTTATATTTCTCTGGCTATTTAGACAGAGCAAACCTCACATTTAATCAAAGACCAAATAAAATAGGTGCCAACTGTTGTCCTTCTTGTGCATTTAATAATTTAATTATTAAATTCTTTCAACTTATGAGTGTTCTTGCTGTTTAAAAGTGAGCTGAGGTCCTGTGTATTTCAGGAATGGTAATATAGTAATTTGTATAACACATAATTGTTCACATAATTGATTAATATTAAATGTATGAAGGGAAGTAGAAAAGTACTTTTATCTTGTGAGAACTCAGTGTGAGAAATGTGAGATGATAGACTGGAAGTCTTGAGTAGGCATAGGAGACTCCAGGGTCAGTAACAAGTGTGTGCAGTGTACAAGCTGAAAACCTAGATCATATAGCTGTGATAAAATGTAGAGAAGGAAGAGAAATAAACCAGGATAATTCTTTGAACTTTTCTAGTAACAGTTTAGGATTCTGTCTTGTTTTGATGTTTCCTACTGTGTGATCCTCATCCATAGTTCTGCCTTTTACCCCCTAGTACAATGAAAAAATAAAGAAATGTGTTTGTGATAAATGCTTTCAGGTTATGAGTCTTTGGCCATGAGCAAGGATGAAGTCCACAAAGTAACTTTTTTTGTATATAATTCTTTTTAGTACTTAATATATTTTCATCTCATTTTCTCTGTGTCTAATAAAATATGTTAGATGCTTTATGTTCAGTTTGAAGGTATCGAATTTGTAATATCTTTCCTACCTTGACAAAAGCATTTCAAATCTAAGACTGTGTGTTTCGTTATTTGTTGCAAGATCAAGTTGGGTGTGGCATTAAGATGTCAACAGACTCTTCTATTACATTGATATGCATAGTCATTTTCACTCACTGTAGGAAACAATATTTTATCATCATACTACAGGTAAAATTGAATGTTTTGCTTGAAGTAGGACTAAAATGTAGCATGATAATTTATGTGGGCTTTTTATCTGAGTATTTGTATTTGGTTATACTTCACTTCTCCATGCTCAGGGCCATTACTAGAATCTCTCTTAGTAATAAAGAACAAAAAGAACCATTATCTCCACCCCACTGCATCTGTCTTCTGTAACTAGAAGCTGTACTGTTCCTGCAGTAGCTCCCCTGAATGGATAGTCTCTTCTGCAGGCTCAGCAACCTCCATAGAATCCTTATAACCACCTCACTGTGACACAGTGGTCTTTGTGAGGTAGTGTTTCCCTGTGAATTAGAACATGAAGAGGCCCCCTCACATTGATACATAACAACGTCAAAGATACAGTAATCTAAACCTCTTTATTATGTCCAAATTATTAATCAAAAATCTTGCTGCTATGTCTGAAGAGAAGAAAATTAATTTTTAAGCTGCATGAGTAGCAGAGTTTTGAAAACATCTGTGTTTGTGAGTTTAGTTTCTACTTTTTCCTTTGCTAAACATGTTGCAAAAAATCTGCAGTGACTGAAAATTAATTTTTGCTGACATTTGTGGATATTGATGAAACTCTGTGCATGTATGAAAAATTCACATGAAACTAACAGTGTCACCTTCCATACCAGACCAAGTATCAGAGTGAGCAAGTAAGGATGCTCCTGGCCTTGCAGATAATAGACATTAATTGAGCAGCTACACAAAGGTGCTCAGTTGCTTATAAGATATGTAAGGACAAAGCCTAACAGTTTCTCAAAGGCACACTTGCACAATTATCTGTGTGGAAGGAACATAAAAGGGAACTCCGTTGTTCTCAATAAGTGACCACACGGTAGCTGACAACTGAGTGATGCAGGTGTTTGTTATTAGCTCCATGTTATGCTGTTCTTAGGAGTCTCGCCTCAGTTGATCTCCAGAGCACCCAATGCTACAACTGCTCCTAATCCAGTGGTCGGGGACTGAGACAAAGTGGCTGAGCCAAACTTTCCAGACTAGTAGTATAGTTTGAAGCCAGCCTTCAGTAATTATGCTGTGCTTTGTAAAAGATAATTGACAATATTATATGTGATACTCCACCCGGAGTGCTTCATCAGTCACAGTTCTCTCACTGAAGAACCACATGGGTTATAAGGGGTAAGGAATTTATTATAGGGATTAAATGTAGAGGGCCTAATGCAGCAAGTTTAGTCTTAGATGGGAAACTCCACTTTAAGCATAAGGTTTAAGTACATGTACAATATTTTAAGCGTATGTTGAGTTTTCTCCTTTGTTGTTACAACTGGGAGGTAATCGGTGAAATCAAAGGCCAGATTCTCAGTATTATGCAACTGCGTTTGGATCAGTCACAGCTATTTTCCTATCTTGAACTCTTTACCATGGGAAATAGTAGTGTCTTTAATCAGGTATGTGGTGGTAGATGAGGAACACTAGCTCATTGTTACCCACTTAACTAACACGGAGAGCTTTGGCAGTGTGTATCATGGATGTGTTGTCCTTTGAATTAATTGTCCTGTTTCTGTCCATCCCAGCCATTTACCACCAGCCCTCCAATGGACTGCCTGACTTCAGTGCTCTTGGCGTTCTCCCGTGGATTAGCTCCTGTCGCTTCCACACACTTGGTGCAGTTTTCCCAGCAGGGTTTTGCATAGGAGTGGCTCTTAAGTCAAATAGGTTACTCTGTAAAAAGTGTGTGTGTGTGTGTGTGTGTGTGTTGTGTGTGTGTGTGTGTGTGTGTGTGTGTGTGAGAGAGAGAGAGAGAGAGAGAGAGAGAGAGAGAGAGAGAGAGAGAGAGAGGTGCTGATCTATTTTTTTAATCATGTGCTAGTTAAAAATCTAAACTTTGGGCTTTCCATATATAGTACCTTTGAGTGGGTTTTCAGGTACTATTTATTAGAGTGATCTTTCCACCTATGTCTCAACTCCAGCTATGATATTAACCTTTTGTAATTAAAATGCTCTGTCTCTTTGACACATAGTATGCCCTTTTAATTCTGCCCAATTTTTTTTTTTAAATCTTCCTCCCTCCCCCCCTCCATTTACTCATATGCCACTTTGCTGGGCCCTTTCAGATGTGAAACGCTGGCCCATTTATCATTAGTAACCATGCTGAATTTTTCTGTCCTTTTTAATATTTAGATTTTATTGGATGAATGTAGATTGTACCTTCTAACTGTATCTTAAATAATTGCTACTTACAGGAATTAAGAACTACAAGAGAAGGAAAATGCTGACCCATAGGCTAAGCAGAAGGAGCAAACATTCCCACTGGGTCCAATTTTCTAAGAAGGACCATCAGGACAGTGGCTGGGGTCGAAAGTTGTGGTCTGAATGACCTCTAGAAAATGATCAGTTCACAAAGAAGTCGGCTGTGTTTGTACCAAGCAAATAGAGATAAGGAGCAGTCACCCTCCCAAAGACAGACAGCTCTCCTTTGTCCTTGGCTAGGCTATGAAAACTCAAGAAGAGAAAATAATCATTAGCGTACAGAGATGGAGTTAACATTACAGGACAAACGTGGTCCGAAGCTCAGCGTACATGCAGGCATGGAAAGTCAATGTTTCTGTCCTGAAGGGGCCTTAGAGTCTAATGTACATTTTGATCTCATAGTAGCTTAGTTGTTTTGTAAAAGTTTGTTCATCTTATCACCAACCCTAGAACATTGTGTAGGCTTTCCTATTGCTCTTCCCTCGGTAGTGCTTTTTCCTCTAAACCTGAGCTGACTCATTGGAGTAAGTATATTGAAATATGAGAAAACATACCTTTATTGCTGTAGTTAAATCTTTACTTATTTGTTGTGTGTCAGACTTTTCCTGGGGTTACTCACTTCATATAGGAGCGCACAACAGACCGTACTACAGATACACCAACATCCACCTTGGGGAACTAGGGAATTTATTGTTGTTACTTACAGGAGTATGGCTGAGGAGTTACTTAGGCAGCAGAAGGGACTCAAGTACAACTGTAGCACCAAACCTCATCCCAGCATAGGTGACAGCTCACAGAAGCTGGAAACCTGAAGTGTGCTGACAGCCTGCAGGCGGCTCCACGCGCTGCCCTGTCCTTTCCAGGTGGCTCTGCTGAGCAGAACCTCTCACGGGCAGTGCAGCTCTTCTTTGTTCCTTCTAGGCCAGTGGTTCTCAACTTTCCTAATGCTGTGACCCTCAAATACAGTTCCTCATGTTGTGATGACCCCCAACCATGAAATTATTTTCGTTGCTACTTCATAACTGCAATTTTGCTACTGTTTTGAATCGTAAGGTAAATATTTGTGTTTTCCAGTGGTCTTAAGCGACCCCTGTGAAAGGGTCGTTCAGCCCCAAAGGGGTCAGGGTTCACAGGTTGAGAACCTGTTCTAGACAGTTCAGCTAGTCTCTGCTGCTTTCAGGCAGCGTGGCTAGTCTGAGCAACTCTAAGCTGTCTTTACTGCTTATGTATTTTTGGAAAAGGGGCCTAGAGAATCCTGCTTCTTTTGGGAACTTCTTAGAGCTATTCTGAGTTGTTTACTTCCTGTTAGTGGGTTTCCCTGCTGGACAGAGTGTTTCAATGTCCTTTGAAACTGCAACACAGTATTGATGGGTATCACTATGATATTTTCCTAGAAACAAAGCGTAAGTATAACTGTCATATATAAAGATGTTCTGGATTTAGTGGTACCCTTACCTACATACAACTACTTAATGAATTAGTAGTGTTTACAGACCTAAACTATTGACACTTAATATTTGAGTGTAAAGGACAAAAGTGAAGTAGACTTTAATAAATTAATACAATGGACATTTAAAAATTCTTCATGTATTTCATTTTATTTGAAGTTCTTCCATAGTTCAATGATATGGAGACAACTTTTTAGTGATTAGGTAACCTCTGGGATACAGAAGACATGAGAAATGGCCAGAGAGGAGAAACAAAGTGTTAATAGAATGAGCATTTTCACAGAATGTCAGTATTCCTAATACCCTCCCTCAAATCTTCATAAGAGATCATGTCTGAATAGGAATTTATAATGCTGATTTTTCTTTTACTAAATGAAATTGGGTTGTTTTTTTCCTTAGTTGATCTTTGCACACTTAGAGGTTGCTGTGTGACATTCTGTCGTGACAAATTGTTTGAATAAAGCTTATTTATGCAATGGACAGATCCATAGCAGTTAAAAAAGAATTAGATATAGATGGATTACTACAACCATAGCATGCGGCTTTATGCAAAAGGCAATTTGCAGAATATTTTGACTGGTATGATCATACATGTCTTAAAATGCAAAAAGAAAATCTGTACATAAATGTGTTTGACCATAAGTGTGTGTGTATACACATACACACACACACGCACACGCACACGCACACACACATATATGATACCTACCAAACTGTTAGTATGATCATCTCAGACATCGATTTATCTGGTAAATAGCCACTTTCCTTCTTTCTTTATTATTTTGTGTTGGTCATATAACTATCGTAATGACTTTTTTCATCGTAATGACTTCTTTCATGACTAATGCATAATTTACTTAAGAAGTTCTGAAAAATATTTTAAATGTTGTGTAGGTTTATTTATTTATTTGTTTCTTTACTATTTGTGCTTCTCAGAAAAAGCAATAAACCTAAAAATGCAAGTTTTCTACATTTTGCTGCTTTTTGTAACCAAAAGAAAAAGCAGCAAGTGCTGTTTGAACTACTCTAAAGCTTTGCAGAGTAGAAATTAGGCTTCCTTCCTCTAGTTAGATCAGGACTGCGCGTGGCATGGTAGAAAACACATGGTGATGAGAAGCATCTGAATTGGAGGCTAACACTAGTGTTTCCTTGGTGTATGACCTTGGCAAGCTTACCACCCGCTGCCAGCTCGCCCTCATGCTGGTAAAATGGTGAGAAACTGTGAGAATCAGTCCAACTGTGTGTGATCTCTGCTGCAGTTGCCGCCGCTGCTGCCACCACTGCCACTGCCGCTGTCGCCACCCGCTGCCTGAGATGCTGAAGAGTGAATAAATACACGATTTCACTTGTTCCATGCAAGGTTAGACATGTGGTCATGGCGCTTAAGGAGTTTGTTGTAACAGGAGAGGCAGGAATGACACAGGAACCACAAGACAGCTTTCAGTGGCAGCCAGGATGCCTGCTTTAAGAGCAGGGCTTTGCATGGGACTCAGGAGTAAAGGGCCTGTGAGCTAGGACCTGAGAATGTCTGGACCCCAAGAAGGCCTTAGTGTGCTGTGAGAGAACAGCCTTGGCGAGCTGGAGGAAGACTGCAGACGAGAATGTTATACCACGTAAATAGGAAACCAGCAAGAGTTGCTAATAGATGAGGGACCTGGGAAGGTTCGTACCATTCACAGGTTCTATGCCTTGTGAACATACTTCACTTTCCTAGGCTTCTGTCTCCTTAAAAACACTGAAGCAAAAACAAAAACGCCGAACTAAGTAAAAGAAAGACAAGTGTTTATCCCAGTGTGTGCCCTGTAGAGCTCCCTGAGTGAAGGGCGTGTCCCAGCTCATGGGATCCTTCTGCCCTCCTCTAGCTCTGGGCCAAGGGCAGTCCCACTAACTTGAGGGCAGGCTCAGCCTTCTGTCATTGTTCTGTTTTTAACTGTGGTACATCAGCCACCTCTGTGAATCCCACTTGGTGTCTCCCAGCACACTGATGCCGTCTTATCTTACCTCTCCTTAGCTCAGGGTTATCTTAGGGTGGCCTGAGCACAGAGAAGGAAATGAAGAGAACAGTGAGCTGCCTCGTGCCGAGAGCTGAGTCAGGAGAGTGGGAGCTCTGTCTGACTTATGGGGCTGCCCTCCTCACTTGGTGTCTGACTCAAGGCTTTCCTTTAGGAGCACTTTCCTCTGTTGCTCTTCACAAAGGCTGCCATTTGCCTCTGTGAGGTGCTTTGTCTCCACAGAGGTTTTTCCCTTGTTCCCTCAAGTGTTCTGCTAACTCCCTTGTCCACTGAGTGAGGGTGTCTGGAATCCTGAAAGCATGTGCATGTCACTGTGCTCTCGCTGGCCCTTGCCCACCTTTCTATAGGCAGTGGGTCCTACTACAAGAGAGGACATAGACTATGTTTGCTATTTGGGGGCTTGCATTCATAAAGCACAAACTTTTAGTGTGATCTCTTACCTGGAGTCTTTAAGTTGGGACATTAGATGGTATTGTAAGTATAAGGAGAATACTAAAAACAAGTACACTCAAATGCATGCAAGGTACCGTAGTTCAGTCCAAATTATGGCCCATATGTGGCCCAAAGCCTCATGTAGTACTTGTGACCAGAGATTTCAGATCACTGCAGCTGTCTGTAGGCACTTTTTGTGACATGGGTGGACTAGCAAGGTTTTCTTTTATTTTTCCAAAACAATGGGAGAATGGCTAGAAAACTGGCCTGTGCTTAGCACAAATTGGGATCAGAGATCCTAACTAGCAAGCCCCATTGTGAGATGAATCAAGCTTGACTTTGATCATCTTAAAGGGAAAGTTTCTCAAGTTATCTAACCTGAAGCTTAGAAAAAAGTTTAAGTATCAGTCACTTTAGAAGCACTGTGTTATAAAAGGCAGCTGTGTTTGTCCTGAAACGCATTTCACTAGGACTCTGTTCTTCAGGATGGCTGGTTCTCATTCACATTCATTCCCGTGTGTACCCTGCTGTGTACCTGAAATGCCTTTTGCTAGAGGTTCTGGTCCTTGGAGTGGCTGTCACTCATGTCCACCTGCATGTATCTGGTGGCCTCCAGTCCATAAAGAAATCCTCTCTTTTTAGTACATCTCAGTCGGTACCAATTAGTTAGGCTGTATTTGGTTGGGATTGTTCCAGTGAGATTTCTTCCTCTAATGTCAGCTTCTGGTTGAGAAGTATGTGTTAATAGGTCCTATTGCAAGCTCTGTGATTAATTTGTTTGAGATATTTTTTTCAGTCTACTCTGAAAGCCATTACTTTGAAAATCAAATCTAACCACTTACTGAAAAAAATGGACTCATTATAGATATATTCACCAGTAAATCCAATTTCAAAATATATAATCTGAGAAATTACTAGTATGTTGTTGTTTTCTCAAGACTTGTGGTTTTTCTTAGGGTAGTATCAAAGCGTAGTACAGCTGTTGCTCTGCCCATGGGGTACTTACTGTCATTCTGAATAGTTAGTATGCTAAGACCTTACCAGAAACAAAGTTACTCTTTCCTATTCAAATTCCCAAATTGGACACATGAAGAGACAGCAGGGGTTGTTGGTTTAAGCTGTGCGGCATATGTGGAGGCCAGAGAGTAGTGTGAAATGTCTTTCCCAGTCTCTGTCCAACTCGCTTTTTGAGACAGGGTCTCTCTGCGCTCACTGACTTGGCTAGACTGGCAGGCACGCAAGCCCCCCAGACCCTCCTGCCTCTACCTCCCAAATGCTAGGATTACAGGTTCATACTGCCCAAGCAGCTTTTGATGTGGGTGCTAAGGATCCAGATTCAGGTTCTCACGCCTGTTTATTGATCTCATTGCTTGATTGATCCATTGAACTGTTTAGTAGGGGTTAACTCCAGTTTTGAAGTCCAAATGCAGCCCTGACTAATGCATAATTTTCAATATGACATAACTAGAATTCAGCTTTTAATATGAAGGTTCTTAAAGTTTTACAATTTATTTTACAAAAATACTTACAGCCATTCTCTTTCTGAGAACAGTATTTGAGGCATGGACCAGTACCCTAGTATTGGGCCCTGGAGGCAGCACAGGACTGTAGTTAAAGTCATTATTATTATTATTATTATTATTATTATTATTACAGTGATTTTGGGAAATTCTAGAGACAAGTGACACACATTCTACTCAACAATTTTCCCTTTAGTTAGAAAGTCACAATGTGATGCTGGATACTGTGTGCCTCATCCAGAAGAATGTAGAAAGATGGGTGCAGGCTGAACCTGTTAGCAAATTTCAAAAGTAGATGTTTATCATCCACACAGTTACATAAGTGAAGCCTGCAGCTATGTGTAGTGTTCAGCTCTGAGTAGATTGCCACTTTGAATATTTTATTTTTTAATTTTTTTTAGCAAGCACACCCACTCACAATAAAGCTGCCTAGCCTCTGTTTCTTTTTATAGCAAATAAGATCTGTAGATGAATTTGTTACTAAAAAGCCTGTTAATCTGCATTGATTTCTAATTTGTTCTGGATTCCTTAGCTGAGAAATATAGTTCATCACTGGTTGTTCCATTACCTGACAGCGGTTGATGAAGCATCCATGTGCAGAGTGTCGGAGAAGGTTAATACTTATTGGTTGTCATGGTGCTACAGCCGGTGTAGTTTTGCTATCCAAATGTATGACCACCAGCAATGGGACCTGTAAAACTGCAGGACACACACCCAATAAACGGTACCAATGTGCTAGACTTTAATAATCATAGATACTTAGCTTAATACAAGAAACTCTGAAAGTGCACCTCCCCAAACCTGGACTCGTATTTAATATTTTAATATGAAACACAAGAACAACATGTGAAAACTGAAACCTTTTCTTCAATTAACTGGATGCTATTGATCTGAAAAAAAAAAAATGCCCAAGGCAGTGATAGCTGGAATTATGAGGAATAAAGGGTCCGTTTCTGTAACAAAAAGGTATGTAATTAGTGAAGAAGGGGGAGCCTATGTTTTGTTTTAAAGGCGTTTTAAAGAAACAGTTTGAGTGTCGCACCACTAGGGGAAAACAATCTTGATGCCTAGTATCTTGAGTTCTTCTCTGGTTGCATATTTGAATTAAAATTATGATTGCATACTACTTGTTTGCTTGTTTTTAATCTCCACCTGTATTTCACTCAACAAGAATGTAATCCCTGGTTCACCCACAATGTGAGCAACATAAAGCCTGTCTCTGCTTTTGCTTTATTAGATATACATAAAATTTTGCATTACTTAGTTTTCTGACAGCATCCATCAATTAACTACCGAAAAAAGACAATTTATTATTTTTATACCTAAAGTACATAGAAGTTTCTTTGTCTTTAAGATTCTATAGCTTAAGTGTGGATTAAATTAAAACATTCAACCTATATTTGAAATTTAATGAGAAGTCTAATATTTAAAGCATGTGTGCACAATTCTTTCTCTCCCTCCCTCTTCTCCTCTGTCTCTCCCTCCCTCCCCTCTCTGTCTCCCTCCCTCTCTGTCTCCCTCCCCCCTCTCTTCTTCCCTTACTCCCTCTCCTGTCCTCCCTCCTTGACCAGCAGCAGAAGAGATTGTGTCAGATCAGCATGTCTTGAGACTCTCCTGGCTGCCTTCCATTTTCCAACTGATAGTTAGTCAAGCAACTTGTGCTGAGTTTTTGTTTCTTGAAGGCAATGTGTACATTGCTTAGAAAACTGTTCTTTCCCCCAATGCCATTTTAATATATGGCTGTTAAAATTCTAAATTTGAAAACAACTAGAAGATTCCAGAAATTGTTGGACTACAATGTAAAAACTCTCCACAGTATAAAACGTTTTTGTTGAGATTTATTTACAATATTGTCTGATTTTTCTTCCTTGGTGTCAGTGTCAGATGTCCAGTTCTGTTTTCTTGATCTGTAATGTGTCTGTCACTGAACTTTTTCCTTTCTCCCTTCTTAATCAAGCGAGGTCTCATATTAACCACATAGTGGTTTGAAGTAGTCTTTCTCCGGGCCTTCGGGATGCTGTATCCCACTAGTGTTTGCGCTTCCGAGGCGGACACTGGATTTTGTAGCACTGTAACTTCCAGGCTGCCTGACTTCACTATCCCCCGAAACCTGTGGTGACAACTGACAGGGTTCCCTAACACCCCATTTCATTTCTAAAATTACATAGTGCTGCTACGGCCAGGCACTGGCATCCATCACACCCTCACCTCCAAATTAGCCATTACCTAAGCTAGTGTCTGTTGTGGGAAGATGGCTTTATGACATTACTTAAATCGTCTATTGAAGCTTTGTTATCCAGGCGTATACAGCAAAAAAGCAATATATTTCGTGTGTAAGAAAAAAATGTTATGAAATGAACTAAAATGGAAACAGGAGAGAGAACTGTTCCAAGCATTTACACTGGTGGAGAGAGCCTTGAGCTTTGTGACTAGCAAGAAAACTGCATGGGATTTTCAGATTTCTCAAAGTAAGATTTAGTGTTACAATCAGGAAGACTGCGTGATTCTAAGAACTGGAGAATTTAGTCTTTGCCCTGCCCTCAGAACAAACAAAGCAAGTCCTTTGGAGCAAGCTCTGTGTATGCTTGATTTGTTATTTAGTAATCAAATTCACTACCTTAAGTTGTAATTTATGAGTTGTAAGAACTTGCAGGCCACCAGAGAGAAAATATTTTAATCCCATTTGAATTGCTTCATTTGCTTATTTTATATATATATAATATTATAATAAATTATATATAATTATATATAATAAATTATAATAAATTATATAATAAATATATATATTTAAAACGTGCTTCATTTATATATTTATATATATAAATGAAGCACGTTTTAAAATTGTAACTGAAAAACATTGTTGCTTGTGTTGTAACAATTTATATGCTTGTTGTTTTCTTTTCTCAGATTGAATCTGAAAGCACACCATGGCTTCAGTGATTTACTTAAATTCAAAATTAATTATGAGAAATTTAGCATAAATATGACAAATAAAAATTAGTTTTTAGAAAGTGAAGATGGCAGTCAGAACAACTATCCTAGGAAATAATGATGCGTCAGTTTGTAAGGTTTGTCCTTGAAAACATAATCTGTGTTGTCTTTGAGAGCTGGAGTTGCAAAGTATGTTTTAATGAATTCTTCTTCACTTTAAAAAATATGTTTAAAACTACGAAGTCAGAGACTTTAGTTAATATACTATTCTAGTTCTCAAATGAATTGTGTTTTGGTTTGTTTTTCTTTTTAATTAAAAAACAGAAAGCTTTTGTTCTGCTCCTCAGAGGGAAGGCTGGCAGTCCTGTGTTCATCTAATCACTTGACTTGAAGCAGGTCACCCTGGAGAAGCTGGCAGTGACTTTGTCCCTGTCAGTCTGTAATCTTGGAGGGGACAGGAGCAGCTCCTGGCTCTTCCACAGGGCACTCCCCTCCGTGTAGTTCCTGCTTTCATTTTCCCTTGTCAGTGAGCAGTGGTGCCTAATTTTAGCTGAAATCATTACTGGTTCTATGTGACCTGGCAGAATTAAAAATTCTGTTTAGAAGGCCCTTCCATTTTCCATAGCCACTTCAGCTGAGCTGTTTTCTGAATTGCAACTTGTGTGGGAATTTCAAACTATCATTTGTCAAAGAGCTGAATTTAACAGAGCATATACAGAACTCCTCAATAGGGTTTGAGGTGAAATGGGCTCATGCAAGCTTAAAAGCTAATTTAAGACATTTATCAGATATGAAGGGAATGGAAGTTCAATCAGGCTGCAACAGCAAGATGCACACCGAGTGCCAGCCAGTAGAGTACAAAGTGGCATCCTCCCCGACTCTGGCAGAGTGCACCTTGGTGGCTGACCAAGTACCACCTTCTGGGTCTGGGCCACCTCCAGATCAGCCTGGATCAACCTTGAAAGGATGCCCACACAGACAGAGGTAGGCAGTGCCCTGTGGGTGAAGCAGACTAGGCACCCCTTCCCTCCTTCCAGGTGAGCTCCTCCCCTGTGTCCTTTGTTTCTACTTCCTTTCCTTTCTTTCCCAGCTCTCAGGACCTTTCAACCCCTTTCCTTTTTATTTTCTTTTACAAAAAAACCAGAGCCTTGCTGTAAATTCACACCCGCAAACCTGAGGGTCAGAGAGAGCATGCCTGAGAGGTAAAATAATTAAGTCCAGGGCTTAGGACAGAACCCAGCACACTTGGCTCCTGGGCAGCGGTGGAGAGGGCCCTGTCAGAAGTGTGAATTGCCGATTACTTTTAAAGAAAGTATTATTTTCTTGAAGAATGCAGCATTCCTTTCTGTCTGCTTCTTCCCTCAGCTTATGTGGCTTTACCAAGGAGACAATTCTTTTCATAAGCCTTTGTCCACTAATTTTCTTAAATGGGGCTTTTGCCTAGGTTTTTTTATTTTTTAATTTTATTTTCATTTAACAAGAAAACCATACTTTGCAGGTGTTTTGTATAACTTGCCATTCATTATTAAATGCACCTACACATGTCTTCATTACTCAGATTACACGGCTTATTTGTAAAATATGTCCAGATTGCTGGCCTTTAGCTGACTATCCTCTCTGACAGAAATCTTGTGTCTGGAGACAACAGTTTTGCAGATTCAACACTGTCAGCATTATTAGTCTACTTGTGAATTGTTATACAAGAAGCACTGAAATCCCAACAATGGCAAATTAATTTGTCGCTTTCACATGTTACTTGGAAAATTTTATGTGTATTTCTCAAAATTATATGTCCTAAGAAAATTAATTTTTTATTTAACCCACCCTCATTATACCCATATATTATCAAACCTAAAGAATTTCAAGTTCATGTTTGGAAAGAAAGAGAAGACATGTTTGCAAGAATATCCGAGACTTAAAGCAAATGTATAAATACTTATAAATTGTTAGCGTGGGTTAGTGTAAGATAACCACGTGAAAAGATTGAGAGCTGAAAAGCATAGAAACCGGCAGTTGAAATCTGGCCTTCAGAAGTCAGATGAGAATCAAAATTAAAGTCAGAATAGAGAAGAAATAATGCATCTGTTAAGGTGTTTTGTGTGAGGGCTTTATCTCGGTATGCAAATCACAGAGCAGGGAGCAGAGGAAAAAATCAGTGGAAAACATGGAAAGCAAACTGTAGAGTAGATGGAGCCTGGCTGGTTATTTTGCTGACTTCTTAGAACAGATGGGAAATCCGTAGACTAAATCTACAAGTGGAACTATGTGACTAATAGCAGAAGATCGGCAACAGTGCAGAGAGGCCATTTATGGCATCTTCTGTCAGTGCATTTCTTCTGGGCAAATGTTTGAAATCAGATACTGCAGAGGGCCACAGATGTTGTGACAGCCAGCACAGGCATAATGGTTAGTGAGAGCAGCTGTATTAGGAAGGAGCAGGTTCATCTGGGAACCACACCTGACATTATCAGGTTGAAGGGAGCGTCTTACCCTCTTTTTGATTAACTTTCCAGGAATATGATATAAACAGGCTGAACATTCAAAATGAGCTCGCCGACTCCAGTGTGCTAGATCCCTACGGTAATATGTCAATTTTCACTTGATCCTAAGCTGTACCGCAGTTCACTCCTAACCTCACATGTCTTCTCTGAGACTACGAGGAAGGCAAAGCTCCTGCCCAGCACCTGTACTCTTCAAAAGTAGTTTTGGGGAGGATGTGTGGATTCCCAGGTTAAGAAGACTCACATAATACCTGGTAGTGTAATGTACAAGGCCCTGGATTTGATTCCCAATACCTCAGAATACCAGTACGAGTTAACATACATACATACATACAGACATTTTAAAATTAAGTATATAAAAACAAAATGTGAATATTCAAGTAGCATTATGCTTTATAAGAGATTATTACCACAGCTTTAGATAGCTGTTTTCACCCTGTCAGTGAAAATATCACACAACTGTTCTTGGACAGTGTCTTAGACATCTGTTAGTGTATCTTGAAACAGGGTTAACACAGCCATGCACTCCAGAAACACAGCCCTAATGGGAAGGAGAAGCATACTCTACCTCTTGGCGTGGCCCATGTTCTTGAATTCTCCCTCAGAAAATTAGAATGTTATTACTCCATATCCCCCAAAAGAGAAAGACTGAACTGCCCATGATTATGCCTAATATTTTCATCCCAAGAACAGTAGAAGACCATCAGAGCCCAAAATGAAATAGGTTTGTAGTACAAGTTGACCAAGAAGCACTAACCACAGTTACATAGATGCTCCACAGAATGGTGGCATAGGAAAAGATGCCCAGAGTCCTCTTCAGGATGCTGTGGTACCCAAGCAATACTCATGGTTGATGACCACATAAATGTATGGCTCATCTTCCAACCCCTTCTTCCTAAATTAATGGAAATCTCTTCATACACCAGCAGAGAATAAGTCAAAACTGCTTCCAGTGACTCATCTACCATATTCCTTCTTTAGTGTTCACATTATTTAAAATAGTGAAGAAGATGGAACCCAGTGGATTCTCGGGCACTCAGTGGAGAGTGGCAATGATTTTCATTATTTCTGATGTTTAATTAGAGATTAGAGCCATCCTCAAAGCCGTGTAAGCTTCACTCAGAGTTCTCTTTGGGGTATAGAAGTGTGTGTGTGTGTGTGTGTGTGTGTGTGTGTGTGTGTGTGTGTGTGTGTGTGTGTGTGATCAGCACCGACACAGAATGAAATGCCATTGTGGTGCTGTGTTCTCAACCAGGGAAGAAGCAGACTTTGAGGCCTTTTGTGAGATCATGTATCTACACTCACAGTTGTAGAGATCCTGTTTGCTTTGGACTCTGTACAGACCATCATGGTAGCATTGTTTCTATTTTCATGAGAGCTTCTTGGAGTGCTTCATTTCTCTTCTTTCCTTGTTCGTTAAGAAGCTTTGGAGTCCGCTCTCAGAACCCAGGGCAATCTCCCATTTTTCTGCTAATGGGAATACTCTGAGCATGTACTTCCTGCTCTCTCACCTGATTCTCCAGGGTTTTCATACTTTTAGCAGGATATGGTTTTAATGAGGCTTCTAGAAGCTTTAGAAACTTCTTTAATGATTTTGTTTTGACCTTTTACCACTGCCTTTGCTGAGCCTGAATTGATTGTCTATACTGAAATTTGCTCGCACAGTACCAATTTTAATATTTTCACATATAGCTTTCCCCCTTTTTCTTGAGTCTGGAATGGCACATCTTAAGGATTACAGTGAAAAATAAAGGAATAATAATCTTCCCTCCTCCTTTAACAGCAATTCAGTACCCAAGAGTCTGTGTCACCTCTTTGTTAAGAACATAGCAACTGGGATTCCCAGGTGGCTCTAAACATCCAAACTTGCCCAGATTTTCATTCTCTTTAATGCTTTGGACATTTAAATAGAGCCCAGCAGGAAATATTCACTGGCCCCAGTCATTTGTAAACAGCTGGAATCCCCACAAGGCAATGAGCAGGAATAAGTAAGGCCAATGTGATAAGGCCAGCCCTGCCCTCCCTGTCTGTCCTCTGTGCTCTTGGATTCTGAACTACTCTGTTTCTAGTCAGTTTGACTGAGCTTCTCTGTATATGGAGCCTTTGGAAAGTGGGCAAACCGTCAGGAAGCCACAAGAGAGAGCACTCTTCCTTCTGTCACCCGCCTCCTATTGATTGGCTGTCGGCATCGGTGTCTCCTTATTTCTTCTTGATCACATCACAGTTTCTCTTAAGCGTTGAACTTCCAGGAAAACTTTAAAATGTTCCATTCTTTCAAAACATAGCTTTCTTTTTTCCATTGCCTCTATTATTGAGCTTTATAATATGTGGATTTGTTTCTTTAGGATTGGCCCCCTTTCCTTTTCATCTAAACTATTAGCTGTGGCTCAGTTCATGATTTTCTTTATAGTCACTCATTTTCAAAACTAAGCCTGCTTCCTAAAATAAAAGGTAAATAGTTCCTGCCAACCTTAATAACACAAGCCCATAATAGTAGCTGTTCAGGATGCTGAGGCAAAAGGATGAGAAAGTCAAGACAAGCCTAGACCCAAGAGCAAGTTCACAGCCAGCCTAGGCAACTTAGTGAGATCTTATCTCAAAATGAAAAGTAAAAGAGACTCAGGGACCTAACTCACAAGTGCGACCCCAGTTTCAATTCTTAGTACCACAAAAGAAGGAGGGGGTGGTGTAGAAGAAGAAAGAAAGGAAGAAATTTTAAGTATCATTTTTTAAAAATTAGTGATAGAAATAACCTATATAATCGAGAAGTAGGGCAACTCTGCAGCATCTGATAAGGAAGGAACGAAGGAATGAACTAAAACATAGTGATGCCTGGAAATGTCTCATGTTAATTAACCGAAAATAAAGCATTGAGATAGTTCAGAAATACATAGTTCATAGTGACCCTGGCTCAACTCAGTGAAGGTACCAGTACCGTTAATGTTCCCACCCTAATGATTTGTCCAAACTTCTCTGGCTATCTAGAATATCACAGCGTATTGTAAAGGGTTTGCCTGCTTTCACTATCAAAAATGGAAAAATAAAGGACTAGGTAACTTAGTAGCAAATCCCCCACACTTGAACTTTTTGTAGGTCACAACCCAGTTCTGATTCTGCATGCTCTTTCTCTCTCCTGATCTTAGCTGCCAGGACAATGGTGCCCTGGACCTTAGAAGCAGGAATCTTTGCTCAGGGCTGACCCAGTTACATACTCATGGATCTGCCAAACTGAGTAGCCACTGGTCTGGACTACAAAGAGTCCTATCTACAGAGGAACACCGATGATGAGCAGGACACTCATCAGAGCTCTTCATAGTGCTGTGTTGGCTTTACAGAAGGAGGGGAAATACAACAGCTAGCCTGGAGGGGAGGGAGCTGGGGATCTAAGAGAATGATGAAAGGAAACAGGTTCTTGAGGAATAATGGTCATATGATAAACAGGGTATATTTAAAGTATGCACTAGTTTGTTTTGACATGAGTATAAACCCTTGAAACTACCACCATGATTAAATTAATAGACATATCCTGTCTCCAAAAAAAAAAAAAATGTAAGAAAATTCCTGTGAGCAAACATCTGTGTGACATAAAGGCCAGATGTGTGAAAATATGTCAAGAACACCTTTCAAGCCTACAGCTACCTATGTTATTCCAAAGAAGAACGGATCTGGCCAACTGAGGACTTCTAGCAAACTGGAATGGAGGTTATGAGTGAAATAGAATGTGGTCAGGACAGTGATCACTGGAGAAGCCAGGCAAACCAGGCATTCCCAAAGACAGAAAGGATATGAGATAGAGAAGGATGTGGGAGGAAGCAGAGTAGTCTCTTCTGACTAATGAGAAGCCATTAAAGGGCTGCCAATACAGGAGCTCCCTGCTGGTTTGGCATCAGCGTGGGGACAACATAGTCTTGGTGATCTAGAACTCCCAACAAAACTTTTTGTCTCCCTGCTGAGTCTGCCCTTACCTGTGTAAAAAGCTGTTCACAACCTTGTCGTAGATAGTGTCGTGTGGCCCTGCATATGAAAACTTCATGTGATCAGTGCACCTTGTATGCCAGGCACTCCTGTGAGCTATAATGGCAGGTCCTTGCATTTTCATGTTACTCTTGCCCGGTCTCAGAAAGCAGGGGCTGGAGAGAAGATGGCTTAGCAGTTCCAAGCATATCCTGCTCTTGCAGGGGGTCAAGTTCAGTTCCCAGCTCCCATTCGAGGCTACTCGCAAGGGTTTATAACTCCAGCTCCAAGAATCCCATGCCACTGTCCTACACAATTACCTATCTGCATATTGACACTCTCTCTCTCTCTCTCTCTCTCTCTCTCTCTCTCTCTCTCACACACACACACACACACACACACACACACACACAAAATTAAAAGTAAAAAATTTTTAAAACATTTTAGAAAACTTTCACTTAGTGGGGTTGAATTCATTTATAAGTTGAGCAAAATGCTCTTTCTTGTAATGTCCTTGTCCCTAGTTTTTCCCTGTGCAGATCCATGGTACAAGTACAGGTCCTTCATTCAAGTGACCATCATTTTTAATACATATAGAAAGCCTCAAGGCAACATGCAGATCCCAGCAGTGAGACTCACACAGTTGTGGGCATCGTCATCCCTGCTCCCTCCTATCATCTGGTTCACAAGTCTGTCACCATTCTGGTACGTATTTTCTCTGGCAGCCTTCCCATTGCCCTTGTTGATCTTAGTGTGTGAATCCAAACTCAGTATCCATGTCTGCTAACAGCACCTGTTAAGTCTATGTGTTCTAACATTTGGACTGCTTGTTCACTGATGGATGTGCAACTTCTTAAGCTAACATTTCTGCAGCCTTCTTCTCCAACTGTATTTATGATTTTAAAAGAAACTACAGTTCTACAATTATCTTGATCTAATTCTTTTAGTTATTTTACTTTTTGTCTAATATGGCATGTAAATACTGGGTATATGCTGTACTCATGCTGTAGCATACCCTGGTAGTATCTGCAGCAGGCATGATATAGCTAGAGCTGATGTGGGATAGGAAGTGGTGTTTGTCAGGGAGCAGTTGTAACATGGGACAAGGGTACATTTTGTTTGGGTTGTTTAAGGTAGTGATTGGAAGCAGGAAAAACCGTGTCCTAGACAAGAAGGTAGTATAGGATAGAAGTGATGTTCCTGACCAGACTTCCAAGACAAGACAGGACCCTCTGAGGAGTTGCCTTGCCTTCCTGTTGAGAGTGCCTGTTCAGCTGCTCAGCTATCCTGCTGTAGATTTTTGGAAGGCCCACTTGGATGAGGGATTTGTTGGATGAAGTAGTTGGTGAATAAAGACTACTGGTGCTTCCTTTCCTGGCTAGAAGTCTTCTTGTTACAGATTACCCATTCTTTCCTGAGTGACAGCTGCTTGTCACTGAGCCTCCAGCCCACAGTGAGAGCAAGCCTCCAGCCCACGCAGGCCTCCAGCAGCCTCTGTTCCTTATCTGAGCTCTTTGTAAAAATTCAGCTGCCTTTTCTTTAATTTGTCTTTCATCTCCGTAGATGAGCTTTTATTATTTTTTTAATAAAGGCTTAATGAAACGTTTACAATTAGACAAGGAAAGTATAATTTTGTGTTTATACTTTTTTTTCTAATTGGGTCTTACCATGCTACCCAGGCTGGTCTCAGACTCACAGCCCTCATTCCTCAGCCTCCTGAGTATCTAAGGTTACAAGCTTCTACCACTGAACCTATTTCCCACACCAACAGAACATGTCGAGGCATTAATGCAAACACCTGAGGTGTGGTACCTAATGCATTCAAAGAAACCCTGAAGTAGGGAATGATTTTCATCATTTTAGTAGACCACTTTCTCCAGTGGTGTCTGATTTTTCAGACTTTGTGATCTGGGTGAACACGAAAGCCCGTGCAGTGTTTTCCTATAGTCCGTTGACAATGTCAGGAGCAGTCACTTTCCACATGTGTGCCCTTATAAACGTAGCCACTGATGGTGTATTAGTTTCTCTTCTAGTGCTGGGATGAAATGCCATGAGCAATTGAAACTTAAGGAAGAAAGGCTCTATTTTAGTTTATGTTCCGAAGGGATGACGTCCTCATGGCAAGGGTAGCCTGACAGCAGGAGCAGAGGCTGGCTGGGGGGGGGGGGGGGGGGGGGGAGACACTGTAAACCCTCAAAGCCCATCCACAGTGCGTGCTGCTTCTGCACAGCTCTACCTTCTAAAGGCTCCGTAACTTCCCCAAATAGTGCAACTAACTAGGGACCAGAGTTTCATATATATGAACCCATGGGGGCATTTATCATTCAAACTACCACAGTGGATGCCACTGGATCTGCTTGGTAACTGTTTTAAACAGACTTTCTGTCATGTTAGAGGTTCTTATGCCTTTGTTATATTTTAGTCAAACCTGATATGATTGCTCAAGTTATTTTTAAATAGATTTTTTTACATTTAGGCAAAAATATATTAAAATACTTTCAATATTTTGCATGGTTTTGAAAGCTAATTGAACATAAACATCTCTCTTATGCAGTAGTCTTTTTTTTTTTTTTTTTTTTTTTTTTTGGTTTTTCGAGACAGGGTTTCTCTGTGTAGCTTTGCGCCTTTCCTGGAACTCACTTGGTAGCCCAGGCCGGACTCGAACTCACAGAGATCCGCCTGGCTCTGCCTCCCGAGTGCTGGGATTAAAGGCGTGCGCCACCACCGCCCAGCTTATGCAGTAGTCTTAAAACTTCTTAGCAAGAACTGTTAATTGATATCATTATTCTATAGTTTGTTTTTTGTCTGGCTTTTAAACAATCTCATTGTATTTATGCTAGCATTTGTAATCTCAGGTGGCCCATATTTTAATGATGTTGGAATAGTTAACATTTTGCCACTGATATATTTTTACTGGTTTTATTTTTAAATGGTTTTATAAAAGAAAAAACTACCGTAAAAATTGCCTCATCGTGGGGGACACTGAATCTCTAAGCAGATAAGCGAAGTTTCCTTTTCCAGTGGGAATTGACTTGTTCCCTAGAAGAAGAGAGCTGTGAGCAGCGTGGTTAGCTGCCTCTCACACTGTGTGAACAGCAGTGTCTGTGGCTCCTTCTGGGGAGCAGGGTGTCCTCCCTGTCCTGGCTAGACTTGCTGCCTGTAACTTCTGTGGTGAGCGCTTGACCTTATGAACTAGCTAGATGAGCTCACGAGGAAGGAGATGGTGTCAGCCACATTCTGCGTTCCCTGCCCCTCTTCCCTCACAGTTACACAGCTTTGTTCTGGAACCTTCTGTCTGCTTGTTTCTTCGTGTCTCCCTTGAAGCCAAGGCTTGGATGGAATCGACACCAAGCACATCATTTCTAGAGTAGTTTTATTTCCTCTTCAGTCAAGACACTTCCACCAGATACGGAAGTCATGGTAGTAGTTTATTCTCTTGAGGCACTTGATAAGACCCAGGCTGCCCCTCTGCCTCCTGGCTTCTGGTGAGAAATCTGCTTTTGTGTCATCTGGGTTCCCCAGTAGGGAGTGTCATTTCTTTCTGGCTGACTTCAAGAGTTTCCCTTTGCCTTTGTTTTTCAGGAGTTTAATTATAATGTGTCTTCATGAGGGTTTCTTTTCAGTTTTCTTCTTTCAGGCTCACTTAGCTTCTTGATCTGTAGGAATAGGTCTTTCATCAAATTTGGATGTTTTCACCTTTTATTTCTTTAGATAATCTTAAATTGCTCTCATCTTTCTTTTCTTATTCTGCTATTCCTCGGCTCTGAGGGTGGATTCTGTTCTTGTCCCCTGAGATCTCTTCAGTTCTCCATGCCATCCACTGGCCTTCTGTCCTTTCCCCGGCTACTGAGCCCAGTCAGCAAGTCTGTAAAGCTTCTGTTGTATTTTTCAGTTCTTTAGTTTTCCTTTTCTCTGCTGTAACCTCTTTCTTAGCTGAGAATAACTTACATATGTCTCAGGAAGATGTACAGTTTTGCTGAAAACATTTTTATAATACTTGCACTAAAAATCCTGTCGATTTATTTTAGCATGGGATTCGTCTTGATCCTGGCATCAGACAATTTTCTTTTCTTATCACACTGTGACTCTTTGTGCTCTCAGTGTGGTAGGTGATTGTATGCCAGACATTTTGCCTGCTATGTATTTCTAGGTCATACTTGGATTTTTATCTTCAGGGACAGTTATACTTCATTGAAATTTAACATGCAGCCTAATTTTTTGAACTGTGGTTCGAATGTTGCCTGAATTGTTTTTGTGCTTTTACAGGTTATTTCAGTTTTCTCAGTTTCCCCAGGTGACTGGGGTTCCCACTGAATTCTGCCACCTGACTGAGAGGACAGAGGACTTTCTGGCAAGCCCATTTCTTACCTTCCATGATTTATCTTGACTTTTTTAGACTGAGGTTTGGTTTTTGGAGCATATCACATTGTAGAGCATTTTAGGGGTTGCTGGTGTACTGCATTGTGCACACCAAACTTCCAGCTGTCTACTAATGTCAGTTCTATCATTTGCACAAAGTATGGATGCTTCACAAGGATTTACTCTTCCTCATCATCCTCTTTTGTAATGAGATTGTTTATGGATTTCTAGGTCATATTTGGATTGAGAACCACATTCAATAGTGTTACAATTTTTGCTTATCATCATGTGTAATAATTTGGAGACTTGAAAACTACATAAGATATACATAAGAAATAGCAGTCTTTTGGCAACCAGCATCAAGTATCCTAGTATTTTTATTTGATATCTTTCGTTCTTGTGTGTAGTGAGGCTACCAGCCAATATACAGTTCTACAAAATCATCCCTGTTGGAGGTACCTGGAACAGACATCAGTACTTGAATATCCTTTTGGACATCTCTAGTTTCATGGCATTAACTAAATAATGTTAATGTCATAAGAAAATAAATGAGACAAATATTGGCCATTAGTTTGCTAGGGCTGCTGTAACCCTGTTCCCCAACTAAGGGACACCCTTTGCTTGTCTCTGCAGCCAGAGTTGGAGAAGTTCTAATGGTCCACTAGTGTCCACTTCCAGGCCTCTTGGCATCCTCTGGTGGTTGTGTGGTGTATCCAATACTTTTCTTGTTCGGTTGTAAAATTCCTGACAAAAACACCTTAAGGAAGGAAGGAAGGGTTTATTTAGACTTACTGTTGAAGAGAAATGGCCCACCATGAGCGGGGGGTGGGGTGGGGGAGTGGGGGGGTGGCAGCAAGAGAGGAATGGTGCTGGTCACCTTCACTCTGGTTAGAGAGCAGCAAATCTTTAGTATTTCCATTCAGCCTCCTTCCTCATGTCAGTTGAGGACCGAGCCCATGGACTAGTGTGGCCTACAGTTAGCATGGATCTTCCTACATAAGCCCTCGTAAACCTGCCCAGAGATTTGTTTCAAAGTGATTTTAAGCCCTGCCAAATTGATAATCAAGGTTATCAACTGTCACATGTGACCTGTATCTGCATATCCAGTCTTCACAAGAAGTTCTCTCAGTTTTCCCTTTTCATAAGGAATTGGAGGCCCACCCAGCTCCAAGATAATCTCATCTTAACTAAGTATATCCCTAAGGTGTCTATTCTAAAGGAGGTCATAATCTGAGATGCTAGGACTTGGAATTTCATTCTATGAATTTTTGAAAGACATGTTTCCATCTAGGATATGCCAGTCAATTTAATTCTGTATCTTCAGATACATTCTAACAACAATTATTAAAAATATTAAATTCTAAGAGCAAATATTAAAAAATATTGTAAGAGAGCTTCGTAGGCACTAAGTCACTCTCCTGATGTCAGGTAGACATTCATCTCCATACCTTGGTTGCTGCACACCCTGTCCGTTATTTCCCTGTAACTAGCCACCCCTGTTCTCTGCCCTGTGACTTATTGCTGCTTAAATTCGTGGTACAGTTCTCAAATGGTAAACAGTGGTGTTTCAACCTTTAGTCTTTAAAAGTCTTAAAACCTGTAAATCTTAATAATAAAGAGTTGTCAGAAACAAAAATAAGAGAGACAGCCAAGGTAATGAATGACGTTGTCATAGATTGACTTGCTTCTTGTTTGAAGACGGTTATGATGACATCTCACTTTTTTCCTAAGTATCACCTTACCCCAAGTAACTTTACCTGATTGTATTAAGCATGCTAAATATGAAACTGTCTTGGGGTCTTAGAATTTACAGAAGCTATATTTATGCCTAGGGGAATCATTCACTGCAGTGTACATAGTGAAAACTACTGATATTGTAGTAGTTTTTTTTCTTTCTAAAGATTCAGTGCCCCTTACATGGAAAGTGCAGAGTGGAGCATCAGGTGGAGTTACTAATTTAGGACTGCATAAGCAGAATTCTGTGTTTCTGGTGGTATCATTTCCAGTGTAGGGTAAAACATTACGGCCTTCATGACTACCAAGTTATCTCCTCTGTATATACCATGTACAGTGAAATTTCTAAGACTTCATGAGGTCTTTCTTCTGCTCAGTTTTTACTTTAATCCCTCTTCTGAAGGACAAGACGGAGAAACAATTTCAAGTAAAAGTATTAGTAAAATCTTACACTGATTTGCTGATTCTTTATGCACAATGTGTGGAACTGCCAGCAGATTCTGGCACTGTTCCATTAATATAGACTTAGACTATGCAAAAGATTTTGTCTTAATATGCTGTCTTTATTTATGTAAAGCATAATTCTGAACCCATCTGAGTAATGTACATTTAGCATAAGCAGAGTTGTAAGGTGACATTATTAAAATACATAGACCCGCCATCCTGGGCTTCTGCTGAAATATGCTTTTAATTGAAGCAGAATTATGGCTATATGTTTCCCACATGAGTCTGATTGTAACACAGCACATTGGCTTGTACAGTAGCTCTTTGCTGTATGAGAAGTATATAGTAGCCCATATGTTGTAGCTAGGCACTTAAATATTCTGTGATATATATATATATATATATATATATATATATATATATAAAGAATTGTTTGATATAGTGTTATCTAAGCACATGTTATCTTGTGGAAGATGCATCTTGTAGTAAAGTAGATTTGAAAAGCAACTGTTAGTGAGAATTGTATTTACCGATGATTGAAGGTTATTCATAAAAACATTCATTGTTTAATAAAGCTCTATTTCAGCCTTTGAAATAAAAAATAGCAAGAATAAAGTAAACACTCACTGATAGTACTTTGTGTTTACTTTTATAATTTTATTAAATTATAATTCATATAATTTCCAAATACACCTAGGGGGAAAATAGCTTATAGATCCCACCATTTATCTGTAGATTAAGTCTTAGAGTTCAAAATAAGAACCTAAAAGGATCAACATGAATAAATATACTAGTGAAATCTTAATTTTCTAATTCCAGCCTGCAAAAGGAGGTCTTTGGGGCATAATAATATGATAGCTTATGCATCTGTTGTAACAAGTACTGATCAGATGGGAGCTGGTGCCTGGCACAGCACTGATGAATTTTGAAGTCCTCAGTAATGGTGTTTTGCTACAGCATGTTACGTATAGTGCTGCAGAGAAGACCCAAATTGTGGTGATGGAAACCTTTCTCCTCGTATCAATTTATTCTCCCATTCAGCTAACTCAGGGGCTACCTTTTTATTTATGTATTTTGATTAACAACTACATAAAACATCTACTACACAAGTATATAGTCTTGTGCTGGCCATTTCGGTTTACGCTGCTTTGATGAAGGTAGTCACTACTAAAGTTGTGTGTGTGTGTGTGTGTGTGTGTGTGTGTGTGTGTGTGTGTGTGTGTGTCTGGTGTTTATGGAAATAGAGTCCCTCGCATTCTCCTTCCAGTTTGACACACTCCAAGTGTCAAGAAATTCTTTTATAGTCAGAAAATAGCTGCATTTTCCTTATCATCAGTAGTGTGCTCATTCTTTCTCTCCCCCTCTGCCCCTCTTCCAACTTCATCTGTTTCATAATATTATTTATAGCACTGGTGTTTGCTTAGATTAAGCTCCTTTGTTCTTTAAGGCAAGGATTTCTCTATACAGGTTCAGCCCTACAGGTTGATTACAAACCTGTGACCTGTAATTCAATAGAACACTGCCCTATTTATGAAGTCCAGATTTCCTATGCTGTCAGTTAGGGCAATCTACACAAAGACCAAGAGCTTTAGGAACTAAATAAACAATGAGAAAAACATTGGGTCTGCCAGTAACCCTTCACAGGTAATTTAACAGCCTCTGACTACAAGGCATCACTTGTTGTAGATGTCCGCAGAGTATGAAATCTGACATGCTGTCTTGCCATGTTCTGCCAGTAGCTCTCCACATAGTCTCCCTCCAGAACACATGGAGATCTTCAGAGCTTTGTGCTATCCCATGGAGCCCAGGCAGTTATGTTAGAGCAGACAGCCATACCTACATCTTGCCCTATGCCATGTCATGTCGTGGGTTTCTAATGTGGGACATCAGATGATCTAGAATTGGTAGATTAACTATGTTGAGAATTTCCCCTGGTCTCTTAGGGAATACATCTACTAAAGAGCGAGCCTCTGAGCTCCTCTCCCGCTCCTGCTTGTGTGCTAGCACGTAGACTCTGTGGACGACAGGCAGAAAGTAAAAGGTTGCCTCATATAGTGTGACGTTTAACCACCTTTATCCAAAGCACTGTTTGTGTGTGTTTAATTTGCTTGTGTGCTGATGTATTCGGTGGCTTTGCTGCTGGCCTGTGTAACACTGACAGTAGCTCTTAACATAAGTGCTTATAGGTTTCAAAACAAAAAGTGAAATTTGTAGGAGCCAGTCATCAGCTTAAATGGTCTCAATCAGGTTCAGCCAGCTCCCTCCTCTCACCTCAGCAACCACACAATGGGACAGAGTTTGAAACTAGCTATCCAATGTGAATGGGCCTGGAGATCCCAGCTGCTCCCAGATGGTAGAGAGGGCTGTGCAAGGAAACTGTATGAAAGCAGACTGCAGGTAACCTTCCATAGCTGCTTTCGGGTGTGCTTCAGAAGACCTTCCAGTGAAGTATCTTAAACCGATTTTCTCATCAAGATGGTCATTTGAATTCCCACCTTGAATTTGTGTCTAAAGACACGTAAATAAATTATTAGGGGAAATATTAATCTTACAAGCATATAATTGACTATAGAGCATAAGTTTTGAGTGGAAAGCCACAGGTGTTTGAGACATACGGAGCGTGCTATCTGTTAGCTACCTGAAATGCTGAAGCACTTCAGGGTCCAGTCGTCTTTCATCATCCTAAGGGGTGCAGTTCAAGACCTTCACTATAGTTATGGTACTCGGTGATGCCAAACCCTATAATCTAATGCCTTTTAAGTCTTGACTGTGCCTTTATCACACTTGGTAATTGTTTCTTTTGCAGCTTGAAGTGTGACAGCAAAACTAACACACATTTCTTTTTCCTTCACAATTTCGCAAGTAGAAAATAATTTGCTATAGATACCAGCAATCCCAGGAGATAATTTTCCCCTCTTCTTTATGTAAGAACTTTCACCTTTTTCCTTAAAGAAACCGCTTATGGCTTCTTGATGTATCCCGATTCCTGTGCCTTGTGGCTATTGTAAGCCAAAGGTCACTTGAACAGGAATACTTAGTCCAGTACTGCCACTGACAGTCTGATGACGAGCCAGCTATCAAGTGATGAATGGACAGGTAGTAAACACAGTGTGAATGCACTGCCCCTCCAAAAACAGCCTCGGAAGAAGGGGCAGCATAGAAGGTAGCACAGAAGGGAACATAACTTAAACACCAGGAAAGTTTTCCTGAAATTTCCCATTTAGTATTTCTGAACTTCACTGTTAATTGAAACTCTAAAAAGTAGAGTCACAGATGGGGAGAATGCCATGCTTTTTCTCTAGATCCTCATAGTTGAGACATTAATGATCTTTAGGTTTTTTTTTTTTAGTCTGATGTGGAGCTAGTTGCCATTTTAATTGTTTTTTGTTTGTTTCTTTATTTGTTTTTCCTGAATCTAAATTCTCTGTTTATTGAAATTTTAGATTTCATTTTTCTATTTTTTTTCATGATTCCCCCTTATTCTTTTTGTCATTTTGTTCTCTTAATGTAAATCTGTTTTATGTACTCTAAACATTAGTGTTTCCCTAGTCTTAAGTTCAGAATACATGTTCAAGATTTTATCTATTTCTTGACCGGGCTTATGACTTACTGTCTTTCAATGTATTTTTTGTTCTTATAAAATCATACCTTAAAATGCAGATGGCATGTCAGTAAGTCTTCACGGGCATGATGATACTGAATGGAAAGTGAATGAGTTGGATCAAGAACTTGCTCCTTGAAACATTGTAAGCAGATTGGATACCTACATGGAGACTGCAAGGTCACATAGTGCTGCAGAGCCTAAGTGGGAGCACTGACAGAAGAAAACCTTGATCAGTGTTAAATGACCTCAGCTTTGATGATAGCAGCAAAGTAGGGAGTCATTCCATGTGTGAAGGGGGGGAACTTTATGACTAGATACATGGTAGAAAAGTATCGCTGCTGTAATTACAAAAGACTGAGAAACCACAAAATACAGGCAAGCTTGCTTTAGTTAATAAGTGGTAGGAATCAAACTAATAAGCAGGTCTGTGAACTTTCCTAGAGGCCAGCCATGAGAATAGTATCTTCATCCCGCAGTGGAAGAAAGGGGGACTGAAGATCACATTTATCAAAGACTGGTTGATGGGATAATACAGGGTCTTAGGTTGGAGTGGGATGGATGGGATATCGTTATGGTTGAAAACATTGGGAGTTCTATATACAGGCAAAGTATCAAATTTGAGATACCCACGAGCCAATGCAAGCTAAACATTGAAGGGAGTAATTTACTCTAGGATTGTCTATACAATTCAGAAAGACTACACACCTAAACCATGACATCATGAAAGCACTGAGGGGACTTGACAAACAGCGGGAGCATCAAGAAGGACCCATGAGGTGTACAGGTGGCAGATGAAACCCAGGAGGGCTTCCCTGTAGCCTGGAGAACGAGGTGGAGGAAATGGTGAGAGAAGAAATAATTCTTGGCCAGCTCTGCCTTGTACCTGCTCTCTGGCTCTTCCTGTGACAAGAGATGAGAGAGAATGAAGATGGGGTGAATCACAGACTTGTCACTGAGCTGTGAAAAGGACAGAAGACATTACCCTGTTTTGTACACACCTGAAGAAAGTCATTACTTATTAGGACAGACTTATGACCTAATAAATTATTCTTAGTATAATATAGCATTAACAATATTGTTATCAAAGCTTAAAATTAAACTAAAAACAATATGTAGTTTAGAAAACAGTGTTTATATGACTATGATAGCTTATACCAAATTTTACTTAAAAAAAAATTGGATTTAACTTGTGTGGGAGAATCCTATAAAAGGGACCAGTTTAACTAAGTATTTACCCAGTATTTCTACTGTATTCCTTTCCATCATTGTTCTAATCTAGGTATTAATTTTGGTCATTCTACAATATATAATGTATCACCTATCACTTTGAATCATGTCCGAGTCAGTGTTCTGTTGCTGTGAAGAGATGCCATGACCACAGCAACTATTATAAAGCAGAATATTTAATTGGAGCTTGCTTACAGTTTCAGAGGTTGCTGAAGTTGTAGTCCATTATCATCATGGCAGGGAGCATGGCAGCATGCAAGCAAGACATGGTGCTGGAGAAACGCTGAGAGTTTTACATCCAGATCCACAGGCAACAGGAAGAGAGGAAGAGACCAGGCCTGGCTTGAGCTTTGGAAACCTCAAAGTCCACTCTAGTGACACACTCCCTCCAACAAGGCCACACCTCCTAATCCATCCCAAGGAGTGCCACTCCCTGATGACTAAGCATTCAAATATATGAGCCTTTGGGAGCTACCTTATTTAAACTATCACAAAGAAAAGAAATGTGATTATATTTCATTAAAATGACAGGTTTTAATAAAGGGCTGGATTTTTTTATATATAAAACCTACTGTCACTGTTGAAAAATATCTTTCCCTCTATTTTGAAGGAAAAGAGAGGATTTTAACACCTGAATTCTTCAAAAACTCCAAGTAAATTCTTCATTAATGATTACACAGTAACTAATATTAAAATAGAAGATGAGTTGTTTTTATCAGTGGCATTTTTTTCTTTTTTTTTTTCTCCCCACTTTTGAGAGGCCTTAGACACAATACTTAGGGCTAAATTTCTGACTTTCATTTTTCTCCCTTTTTTTAAAAAAAGATGGTGCTTTCCAATTTAAGAAGATTTATTTGAAACTGTAGATGTATCCAACCTTCTTATTAAATAATAAACACAGAACCAATGCAAAGAAGAAAGCCAAGAGGTCAGAGCTAAGAGCTAAAACCTTACCCTTCCTCCTGCGGTGGTCCTACCTCTCCGAACCAGAGCTACCCCTGTGTTAAAGTCTTTATATAGAGTTCCTGTCCTGCCTTCTCATTGGTTGTAAACCCAACCACATGACCGCCTCCTCACAGCCTGTCTGTATAGGCCTCCAGGTTTTCCATGATTGGTATTAAGATTAAAAGCATGTGTATCCAATAATGGCTGTATCCCTGAACACACAGAGACTTACCCAGCTCTGCCTACCAAGTGCTGGAATTACAAGCGTACGCTACCACTGCCCTGCTTTCCTATGGCTTGCTAATAGCTCTGACCCCCGGGCAACTTTATTTATTAACATACAAATAATATTTTAATACAAATAAAATATCACCATATTTCCCCTTTTCTATTTTAATAAAAAGGAAAAAAAAGAAAAAGCTTATAACTAATATAAGAAAAACTATATACAAAAGTACAATAACTATATACAATATATACAAGTAATAAATACCTAAACAATGTCTAGTCCATTTGTATTTGACAAATTCAGAGAAAATAATTTCATTATCTATCCTATTTTGGTAAGTCCAAAATGTATCCTAATTAATCTTCAACTATAACTAACTAATCTTCAACTCCCTCAGAGACCCAAGAAGGAAATAATATTAGCTAACAAAAATAAAAACAGGAAGTGCACATAAGCAACTTCCAAAAAATTTGTGAGTTGACAGAAACATACAGCTGTCTGGACAGTCACCTGAGGTTTCTCCGAAGTGCTGGGGCATCATCTTCAGCCTATAGGCTTAGCATATCTGACAGACTCATTTGTGAAGTAGGATGTACACAAGGTCAACAGTTCAATCTCACATTGAGTGAGAGTAGTCCATGTACCAGAAAAACCTGAATTCCACTAGTGTCATGTCATGATTCAGGATTTTAAATTCTGGAAATTGTTGATGGTTTTTTAATTCAGCTGTCCATTCTTCTTGGCTGTGTATATATGGCTTCATCTCAGCATCCCATTCTTCTCCATATCCCTCTATCAAATGCCAGTCTACTATTGAGAGGCGTGAGCTTAGTTACTCTTCAAGAATAACTGTTTCAGCTGCTGTTCCATTGCACATCAGAGGCCATCGGCCCACTGCCTGTTCAGCTGCCTTCGAAGAAAAGGGCACTGTACCTTTTTCGAATTGCGAAGGCCACTTCAGGGATGGTGCCATATTGTCCTGGCCTCTGAAGATGCCTTTTGATAAAGCCATAACCACACTTGTTTTGGCAAGAATCAGTAATCCTTTGTTTTATGTCCTGTCTGTCCATTTTGTCCTGTTGATTCGAGGATACTTGGTTGTCCAGTGGTTAACTTTTGCCACAATGAAAGTTAACTCCATATGCAGTTTCTTCAATGCCCATATTTTCTCTGAAGTAGATTGGTACTGCCAGGAGCCAACATGTCTCATAGTCATAACAAAAAAGAAAAATTTTCTAAGTTATTAAAACATTTTAAATGCCATATTCTGTAGATCTCTGAAGGGTTTGAAGATAACCTGTCTATCTAAAATATATCTACTCAATCTTGAAAACATACCTAATATAACTACAAGTTCTATTATAATATCTAACTACTAACTTTCATTTCTTTATATCCTAATAGTTGGTAATATCATTCAAGGATCAGAAAATTGCATTACATTGTTAGATGAACGGTACAATTAGAAAAATATATATAACATTTTCTAACAATATCAATTTCAATATATATAATTTGTATACAATATAAAACAATCCAATCCAATGTAAAGTATTTACATTTTTCTTTTCTTTTCTTTCTTTCTTTCTTTTTTTTTTTTTTATAAGAACCTTAAATCTAATCTCCTTTGCTTAGCCTTTTTTCTAACCCTTGACAACAACTTGTAACCAACCCCCCTAATCAATGAAAATTATCCCAGACCCAAAACCCATTAAAAGGCCAAAAAAACCACCCGACCCACACCACCTCTTTGGGAATGTGGGCGTCGTATTCTTGAAATTGCTTCCTGCTGGGTATGGGCGAAGGTATCTTTATCCTGAAAGAAAAATTTTAGGTTAATTGTCAAATTCTAGGAAAGGTAAATATATCCTTCGTTATCCAGTCTGTGTATAATGCCAAAATTCAGGTTTTATCCAAATCCTTATTCAAGTAGTCTTTGAGACTGGATCATCTCAGCTAGCTCTTCTCAAAATTGCTCTGAGCACTTTGTAGTTCAAAGCTGATCTGTAGATGATGTTTGTCAGCTTAGTGATGTTATTATTGTCCACGTGGAATTGTTGTTGTTGTGGGGCCCCATCTTCTTCCTGGAGACTTCAGTTGATGTTAGGCCTAACCGTGATTTCCTGCAAAAAACTGATAAGAGACTCGAACACAAAGACTATATATGCGACTTTTTAGAATTAGTTAGTACTCTATATGACCATTTATATCTTAACAAAGTTTAAAATGTATATATATCTATATATATTGATCTTGTAAATTTTGATATAAAATTCATACTTTAAGAAAAGTTTAAAGAATCAGAATAGAATCAAAGAGTTGAGATTCGTAATAGAATAGTCCCTTAATTAATTTAGCTTTTCTCCTGTCCCATAGCAGAAGATGGCTCTTTTCCTCTGGCATGATACAGGGAGTTTGCATTTTCCTTTTAACAACATGCTTGAGTTTAAAGAAGGAGAGAGCCATTCTCCAACTCCAAAGTCAGCTTTAAATTTTAATTGAACTCGGACTATTAGAAGTTAAATACTGTTAAATCTTTAAAGAAAAGCAGAAACAAACATTTAGGAAGACATAAAATTTTTTTAGATAACATACCCATAGGCCATTTCACTCTGTTTCTTAGGATAGATGATTTGTTCCTTTTCTTCAGTTGTCTCATTTGTCCAGTGTTCTTCAAATTCCTTAACCTTCATTCTCCTAAAAGACAAAAACAAAAACCTTTCCCCAAGGTTTTTTGGGGATGTTCCTTTTTGACAAGTTATCTGATTAAATGAAAAGGCATGTGTTACTGATGTAAGTTAGTTTAAATTGGATGTTTACGATAGTTGATGAACTATCACCTCCTCTAATTAAGAGGTCTCTCTTGTTCAAATCGAACCTTTATCAATTTTGATGGTACCCACAGCTTATCTTCTCCTGTAGAGATAAAAGCAAAACCTCGTCCCCAACGTAACACATACCCTGGTTTCCATTCTGAGGTCAGCACATCCTTAAAGTATATAGGTTGATTTAATTCTGTAGTTTTTTCTATTATCCAATGTCTCTCTGCAGCTGTTGTTCCTTTCTCATTAGCATTGAGAAAATTCAAAGTTAATAGAGCATTATGTAGTCTATTTCTGGGGGTTTTTGTTACTCCTTTTTGTTTATTTAGCATATCCTTTAGAGTTCTGTTTGATCTTTCTATAACTGCTTGACCTGTAGGATTATGTGGTATACCTGTAACATGGTTTATATTATAATAAGCAAAAAACTGTTTCATTTTAACAGAGACATATGATGGAGCATTATCAGTTTTGATTTGTGCAGGTATACCCATAATGGCCATAACTTCTAGCAAATGAGTGATTACAGAATCAGCTTTTTCAGAACTCAAAGCAGTTGCCCATTGAAATCCTGAATAAGTATCGATAGTGTGGTGTACATATTTCAGTTTTCCAAATTCTGCAAAGTGAAACACGTCCATCTGCCAGATTTCATTCCTCTGAGTACCCTTTGGGTTACATCCTGCTGGTAATGGTGTTTGATTGTAGAAGGAACAAGTAGGACATTTCTTTACTATTTCTTTGGCTTGTTGCCAGGTTATGGAAAAATCCTTTTTTAAACCTTTACTATTTACATGATGTTTTTTATGAAATTCTGAGGCCTCCAGCACATTTCCTATCAATAATTTATCAATCTCATCATTGCCTTGTGCTAGAGGGCCTGGCAGACCAGTATGGGATCGGATGTGAGTTATATATAAAGGATGACTCCGTTTTCTGATTGTATCTTGTAATTGAATAAATAATGAAGTTAATTCTGAAGCATCGTGGATAAATTCTGCAGTCTCAATATGTAATACTACTCTAATATACAAAATATTATTTGTATGTTAATAAATAAAGTTGCCCGGGGGTCAGAGCTATTAGCAAGCCATAGGAAAGCAGGGCAGTGGTAGCGTACGCTTGTAATTCCAGCACTTGGTAGGCAGAGCTGGGTAAGTCTCTGTGTGTTCAGGGATACAGCCATTATTGGATACACATGCTTTTAATCTTAATACCAATCATGGAAAACCTGGAGGCCTATACAGACAGGCTGTGAGGAGGCGGTCATGTGGTTGGGTTTACAACCAATGAGAAGGCAGGACAGGAACTCTATATAAAGACTTTAACACAGGGGTAGCTCTGGTTCGGAGAGGTAGGACCACCGCAGGAGGAAGGGTAAGGTTTTAGCTCTTAGCTCTGACCTCTTGGCTTTCTTCTTTGCATTGGTTCTGTGTTTATTATTTAATAAGAAGGTTGGATACATCTACATTTGGCGCCCAACGTGGGGCTCGAACCCACGACCCTGAGATTAAGAGTCTCATGCTCTACCGACTGAGCTAGCCGGGCAACTTTATTTATTAACATACAAATAATATTTTAATACAAATAAAATATCACCATATGAAACCATTACAGTTATTTTACATGAGAATTTATTGCCCTAAAGGCCAAGCAAGGTGAACACATTTAAGATGCCAATGGGTCTCTGAGTTCAAGGCCAGTCTGTCTAAATAGCAATTTCTAGACTAGGCAGGACTGCATAGTGAGATCTTGTCTTGAAAGAGGAAGAGAAGGAGGAGAAGAATTGCCTAGTATGGGTAAGGCTTTGGTTTGCTCTCCAGAACCACAAAAAATAAATAAATAAGCAAATAAAATTTAAAAGTGTTTTTAAACTATACATTAACTGAAAATACTTTTGAAGAATTTATTTACTAAGATATCCAGTGTGCAGAGAAGCCAGCACTGCTTCTGAGATGGGGAGGAGGCACAGTGGAAGAGAACCCATGGTTTGGAAAGGGTCATGAGGGCAAGAGCCCCAGATGAAAGAGAAACCTCAGTGGAGGAGGCTCCAGGATGCAGCTGGGTAGCCTGGACAGGAGGAGCCAAAATGCTGCAGAATCCAGGGTGGATGTGCTGCGAATCTAACAGAGCCTGGAATGAGGGAGGAGCTGCAGTGGAGGGGGAGCCACTCTGGCTTTATCAGCCCAGACAAGCAGCCTGCTCTGAGACTGTGGTACTGTTGGCCATCGTTCTCTCTGGTTTCGGGGCCTCTGGGCATCTGTAATTTCAGAGTATCCTACGGCAGATGACACTAGTATCTGACTCTGTTACTCCAGCATTGTTAAGAGTTAAGTATAGGGATGAGAAGAAAGGTGGTCTCTGGGGAATTGAGAACCCTAGTAATGTTTCAGGATAGGAAACAGTGATCTTAACACTTGGAGGTAATGGGACTGATGTGTGAGTCTATTTCTCTATCAGCAACAGCAGGTGTCAATGGAGGCAATGTCTGAATACACCTAGGTGAGGCATGGGAAAGGTACATAAGACACCATTGCCCCTCCAGGGGAGGCTGTGATGTCAGGACTAAAGCCACATGGGGTCTGCACCGCCCAGAGGTGCTTTCTGCACCTGAGTAGGAGAGCTAGCTTTTTTCAGCCATCAGTTGAGCAACAGGTTTTATCAAGTGCCCATTGCATGCTGTCACTCAGTCATACTCCAGGTGCGTCCCAGAAGGAGAAGAACAGCACTGACTTCCATAAAGCCTGTTGTTACTTCTGCATCAGACAGAACTAACGTGCTTCTGTGGAGTGCTCAGAACAGCAGATTGCAGAGAGAAATGCCAAGTCCAGAGATGGGCTCAAATACTTCCAGGATGGTGACAGCATGTGCTAGAAGAGTATGGGTTTCTCTAGCTTCCCTGGGAGCTGGAGCAGGGGCAGGTGGTGGGCTCCAAGGAGGGTATGAGTCCAAGAACGTCAGGCACCCCACACTTGGTTGACGTGGGTCTGAGAAAACTGAACAGGGTGGTTTTATTTCACATGTGGATTATTTTCCAGCTACAACTTCACTTTGCCTTAAGCTATAAAAACTATAAACATAGGCTATAAATGTACTCTAAGATATATACCATATAAAATCAAAACTTACCAATGCTGGTATGAGACTTTTAGGATTTAGTGGCTTTGTAACGGAACTCCAAAATTGCACAGTTTTCCATTTCCCATTCTTACTGTGGACTAAAAATGTGAGTTCAGCCACACAAAATGGTTTGGGGTCTTTCTGATGGCTTCCTTTGCAGGATGCATCTTAGGTTAAGTAAGTGTTGGGCTTTTACAGGTACGCATTCAGGCTCTCTGTCTACCTGTGCCTGCCATTCATAACATCTTCCTAGTCTTCTTTTGCAGTTTTCCTATATCTTGATCTGTAAAGGTGTAAGGCTCCCCGCTAAACTTTCCTGCAAAAGTGCTGAGGCAAACAGATCTCAGAAGCCATTGTTAAAGCTGGCCTCTTCTCAGATGCCAGTGCTCAATAGCAGCCTGACTCACTTCGTTTAAAACAGTGAAGAACACTAAGCAGTTCGTACAGGTGATGACCAAGTGTCATTGTAGCTCACTAATCATAGCCTTCCTTGGGTTGTGGCATTAGGCTCCTTCAGTCACTGTGTCCTCGCAGTGCAGCTGGACCACTGGGCCCTCGCAGTGCAGCTGGACCACTGTGCCCTCACACTGCTCTGTGCCCTGGCACTGCTCCGTAGTGAACGGTTCCCACTAGCAGCCCAGTGCCTGGTGATGAGGGTGTGGTGTGACATCTTCGAGATTCTGCTCACCATCTTTATAGACTCCACCTGTGTTTGCTGTCTTCCTCACACAGCAGCTAGAACAGTAAAAATATTTCAGCATCTTACAAGCAGACATTGAAGTTTTGTTCCAAAATGGCAAATTAATTCTGTCTCTAGTGGTTCCAAATTATGTAAAATCGAAAGAAATTTCATCTCTGATGGGTCCTGTCATTTTTGTTCAGTAGCATTTTTTTTAATTGAGGAATTAGGCCTTTTTTCCCCTTCTACAGAAACTCATCCATCCTGTTCATTGTTATTCCTGGGAAACTTACTTCCTAGCTGTGAAATTCTCTTGTGTTTTTTTTCACCTTTCCTGCCATTGAATTAGCCTAATAATACTGCTGCTACAGTGACTTTTCATGACCTCAGACATAATGTTTTTACAAACCAAGCCAGCCAGTTGTTCAAGAGCTTTAGAGAGCAAAGCACAGAGGGCACATTTTCCTGTTGAGTCCCTGCTTTGCAGTTTCATGACTTCTGGTAGTCTGGTTTCCTGTCACTGTTACAGAATACCTGAGGTGATCACCTAAGGGAGGAAAGGGTACTATTGTGAATGGATGCTGAATTGTTAACCTTTTAAAGGTCTATTCATTTATTTCAACTCCTTAGTATAACTTAGAAAAATCTTTTGCAGTATTTTTAGAATGTTATCTTACACTAGCTCTCAGTCATGTAAGTTACCTTTTCTAGTATATGCTGTGATGCATTAACAACCCAAAGGCTAATGTATTGTCAATAGTTGAGCATTATTCTAATTGCACCATATATTAATGTACAAATAGTCCTACTCTGTCCATTTTATTGCTATAATTTTGACCTCTCTATTTGAATCAACCTATATAACATTTTATCTTGTTCACTACTCTGGCAATTTTCACTTCTTAAAAATATTCTTTAGATGTTAGTGTGTTCAATAGGTAACAAAACTCAGAAGAAAAATTAGATAAATATTGCTCATCATTGAAAATATTCTGAATTACTTTACCCAGAAAATAAAATAGAAAAGTTGATTTCATGAATCAACTTCCCAAAAACTCTCTTACTATTTTAAGCTTATGTACACAATTCCTGAATAATATTAATTCATCCCTTTTCCTCATAATAGTGTTAACTGAAATGAGGAAAATTTGAAGGCTGCTATTTGCCAGTTGATAGTAGTAGTAGTAGTAGCACAAGTCTTGGTGCTTTGCGTTCCTGGTTATTACAGGCACTTGAATTTGTGTTGTCTTTAGAGAAAGCGTACAAAGTAAGAAGGAAGCTTGTCTTCTAAAAGTCTGCCTCATCAGTCTGGGAACTCAGAGGCTCTGTGTCTTTCCCTTCCACAGCACTTTTAGAAGTGTGAGTGGAAGAGCACTTCATGTTTACTGGAGCTACTCACCTTGGCCAGACAGGGACACAACCTACCCAGGTCCTGGCTGTTGGTTTAGATGTAAAGAGCTTGCTGGTAACTCTTAGAGGAAGGAAAGTAGGCTCATGCCCTTTGGAACCCCAGACCAGACATTCTAGGCAGTGGGCACAGTACTTCCACACTTCCATCAGAGTTCCATTCTAAGCCTACCACAGGATTATGGACTGATATGTTTATCTATTTTCACTTGTTTGCTTCTTTGTAAAAGGAAACCCAGTTCTTTTCCTGACTGATTCATGGTCTTGTTAAAATGGGCTGTAAAGGTGATTGAAGAACACATGGCATTGCTGCTGCCACAAGATAACATGTGTCCGAATGCCACTCGAAAGTGTCTTCAGAATTGCTCTGATTGATAGTGGCTCCACCAGAGCACAGACACTAGTTTATAAACTGTTCAACATAAATGCAATCTGATATGATCTCATAGTCTTTTTCTACAGCTTAATTAATGCAAAATAGATAGGAGCATGGATTCTCAGTAGAGATAACATAACATATTTCTGGATGCTCTATGTTTACTTGAAAACCTTAGTTGGAAACATACTACTAGAGAGAGCATCTACCCTGTTACCAGAGGATACAGTTTTGACATATCATATTGAGAAGACATTACTATCAAATTAAGAATTTTAACCAAACTAAAATTTACATGCTAAAACTAAATACTGTCAATTCTATTTCTTGGGCAACCTAGTATTATAAACTGTTATGCAGGAGAGCTAAGTCATTGCTGTTGACTAGAAGCCCTCCATCAGTGAACATCTCTGTCTTAGGATTCACATGCTCTTCCACAGTCCTACTTTACCATGCTGTTTTCAGTACAATATGGCTTTAGAAATATCTCTACCTTTTCACACTCAGAATAAGAAGCATGAGATCATACTCTTTTGCAGTGGATACAGAAAACTGACCAAAAATTGATATTTCCCTTAGTTCGTAAATTGTAGATTAGGATGCACATGTACACACCCAACCTGTTTTAGAGGATCTTGTAAATGACGTATATCTCTTGCCCTGTATATTGTAGATAAGAATATTCTTTGTTGCTATAGTGTTTTACTTTTCTTATTGATTTATATATTTCCACAAAAGAAAGAAGGAACAAGTAAGGCTTTAATGAATATGTTTATCTTACATACTCTCTGATATGCCAGTGCACATTAATAAAAAATTATGTGCAACATTGTGTCAAACAGAATCCTTAAAATATTAAGACTTTATATTATATTGTTAGTCATATAAAATAAATAAAAACACAAGACTTATTATATAAAGGCAATTTTAAGCTTTTTTATTTTCAATACATTTTACTTAAAATATAATTATACCACTTCCTCTTTCTTCCCTATAACCACTACCATGTCCTGTCTCTTTAGCCCCTCCCATACCCCACCACTGTCCAATTGATAGATTCTTTTTCTTTGGTTACTGTTGTTAGATCAAGATGGTTGGATGGATGGATGGATGGATGGATGGATGGATGGATGGATGGATGGATGGATAGATGGATGGATAGATGGATACACAAATATATAAATACAACCTATTGAGTCAGTTTTTGTTGTTTATATGTATATGGTTTCAGAACTGACCACTTTGTATTGGATAACCAGTTAGGCAGTTCATCCCTGAAAGAGACTCATTCTCCCTCTCTGGGCAGAAACTGGTTCTTTTTCTAGGGGTGGGATCCTGTGAGATTTTTCTTTTCACCTTCTGAATTAGCATATCTCTTGCTATTGTCATTATTTAGGCCTTGTTTATATAGCCATTTCTTCGAGAGAATCTCACCGCAGACTCGTTGCTATTCTTACTCTTAGAATATGTCTGTTCCCTCTTCTGTGATGTTACCTGAGCCATAGATGAAGGAGCTGTGTTCAGATGTGTCCATTAGGGCAGTTTTCCACAATCTGTTGATCTCTGCTTTAAGTCCATTTTGTCTCCATTTGCTGTAAAGAGAAGCTTTTTTGATGAGCAGTGACAGCCACATTTATCTGTGGATATAAAGATAAAGTTTTAAATGTAATTAAGAATTAGGCTGGTCTAGCAAAGTAGCAGTAGTGATTCTCCTCTACGATTCATGACCTCACCAGCCCTGGGTAGTTGGTTAGAGTTCTAGTACCAGGCATGATTTCCCTCCTGTTGAGTGGGCCTTAATCCGCTAGGCAGCTGTTGGTCACCACCCGTATGTGAATTCTGCTATTATACCTTAACAGATATTTTGCCATCATGGTCATTGTGGTTCATAGGTGTCGTAGCTGGGTAGAACTATTCATTGGTTCCCTTCCTTGACAATCTGTATATTACCTTCTGGTATCATGGAAGCTAGACTGAAATCATCCTGTCATAAGTATGAGGTGTTTGGGCAGTGGGTTCTACCTTCAAACTCTGAGTGCAGCCAAGGGAAATAGCAATAGCCTGTGTGTTGTGCAGAGAGTTACCTGAATTAACCTGATCAACTGCTTAAAGGAGGCTTCTCATGCCTGATACTGGGGTTTTCGTTAGTTTATGGTTCTTATGGAAACCATTGTCCGCTCAAGTGATACAACTTCATTTAAGATCACACACACACACACACACACACACACACACACACTTGTATATGTTATGTATCATTTTAGGTAAGTGTAAAATAGTGATTCATTGAAGCTTTATCAAACAACTTTGTTGTTATTTGTTCCTCCTCCTCCTCCTCCTTCTGCATTGACCCCCTTCCCTTCTCCTCAGTTGGAGCCCCCGATCCCTCCTCTTTCGTATGAACTATATTATTGTGCTGCTCCCCTAGAAATCCCTCCCCCAGCCTTCAGGTCAGCTCCTCTGGTTCCTGCTGCTGCTGTGCAGTGTTTACTCACATCTGAAGATTTGGATCTAGGAACTACACATGAAAAACAACATGTGGCATTTGTTCTTCTGGGTCTGGGTTACCTTCCTCAATATGATCTTTTCTAGCTCCAACTGTTTACCTACAAAGTTCATGATTTCATTTTTCCTTGTAGCTGAATAGTATTTCATTGTGTATATGTGCTACATTTTCATTATCTATTTATCTGTTTAAGGACATTAGTTAAAAAATACTTTCTGGTCGTGGTGGCGCACGCCTTTAATCCCAGCACTCGGGAGGCAGAGCGAGACAGATCTCTGTGAGTTCGAGGCCAGCCTGGGCTACAGAGTGAGTTCCAGGAAAGGCGCAAAGCTACACTGAGAAATCCTGTCTCAAAAACAACAACAACAAAAAAAAAAAAAACCAAATATATATTTTTTGGCTGAATTTTATTTTTCTGTTTTGAGAACAGATTAAATTTATCAGTCTCTAGTTGATAAATTACCATAAATGTATCAGAAACTCAGAGGCATAAGATACCTGTACAATAGAAAGTCAGTGCTACTGCTGCTCTTAAAAAGCATGTGATGATATGATGTCAGCATAAGTGAATTTTTTCTCTTTAATCTGTGTGTAGATGACCCTAAAAATCATGTTACCTACGTAGCTCTCTTGATAGGTGATTGCACCATCCAAGAAGTCTTGTCAGCTTTTTAAGCAATAACAGGAGAATGAAAAATCATTGTTAGCAATCATCTCCTGAATTAAAACCTAGTTATCATGTCACTCAGAAGCTGTGGTTTCAGGTGTATGGTGTGTGCCCAGTTTCTGAACAAGAATTTGTGTTGTGAAGAAAGCTGTGTTGGCAGAACCATCACACACCACCTTCCTCTATGAATCACACTCTATTGAAACAATATGAGAATGTCTACTTTCAATGATAGAGACGAAATTCTTGAGAGAAGAACATAGTAATGGGAACTCTGGGAGGACAGTGAAGCCACCTCTCTGGAGTCCCTGTGGCCTAATTAGAGGGTGAAAACCTGTAGCCAGCAAATTAAATTTTAATTGAAAACTAGAAATAAATGAGAAAAAAGTAAAATAATTTATCTTTAAACAAAGTTTCAAGATCTTCATAATAAAAACTGCAAAGTACCACTCAAGAGCTAAAGTAAACCTAGAAAATGTCAAAAAGCGTGAGTGGGAGGACCCAGGTTTCTCAATATCACCTCCCTCTGTGGACCTAGATCCAACAGAGTACCAATAGGAGCCTGAGGGGCCTCTGGGCTGCCTTAGAGGTCAGCATGGGGTCTCTAAGATTTGCATGAGAACACAGAGAGCCTGTAACTAAACTAAACCAAAGAGCTGCTGACTAGATACAGTAATTCAAGCACACAGACATGGAGTACAGAAGAATCTACAAACAAACCCATAACAGGGCACCTGTGTTCAGGTGATTGCCAACAAAATGTCAAAAAGGAAAGACTGATCTTTTAAACAAATAGTTTGGGACTATTTCTGTGTTCCTACAGGGGAAAGAGATGCTGTGACCTTTATATCACTGGCAAAAATAACTCAAAATCAATCAGAAACCTAAAACTAGGAGTGTTGAACAAACACAAAAGAAAATCTTTCTGACTTTGGGATAGTTAGAGGTTTCCTAGATGCGACCTAAAAAACATAAATGCTACATGGTAAGAAAAATAATTGAGTGGAAGGTCATCTGAGTTGAAAGTTTTACTGTCTTTTAAAAGGTAAAATAAATAAAATTACAGGGTGGCATACACCTTTAATTCCAGCTGAGACAGGCAAATCTCTCTGAGTTCTAAGCCAACCTAGTATACATAGTGTGTTCCAGGCCTGCCAGGGTTACATGTTGAGACTGTTTCAAAACAGACAAAGAAATAAAGAGTAAAAGAATCTGTACAAAATCAATTGGGTTCTAAATTTCAGAGTTCTGAGCAAGAAAACCAACCATAACTCAATGAAAAGAGGAAAACTTCCCCCCGATTGACAAAAGCTGAGACTGTAGAAGGAGCTCAGTTGGTACTGTGCTTGTCTAGTACATGAGGGCCTGGGTTTAGCCCCGGCACCAATTTGCAAGTGCCCATCAAGTACATGGTGTGCTTCTCAGTGTGCCGATTGTCAAAGGCACACAATTGACTCATTAGTCAAAGCCATGAGAAGATCCCTTCAAATTATCTAGAGCAAGGCAGTACCAAATGCTAATGCAGCCACTGTAGCCATCTGAATTGTCTGGTGTTTTGGTGGGAATATAAAATAGTACTGCCACTTTGGTAAACAGTTCGACATATTCTTGTGGTGGTATTATGTTCCCCAAAATATTGTGTACCCTAATAAACTTATCTGGGGTCAGAGACAGGTCTAGATACAAAGGCTAGAAAATGGTGGCACTCACACCTTTAATCCTAGCATTTCAGAAGTAGAAATCCCTCTGGATCTCTGTGAGTTCAGGGCCACATTGGAAACAGCCAGGCATGGTGACACACACCTTTAATCCCAGAAAGCAAGACTTTAATCCCAGGGAGTGATGGTAGAAAGGAAAGACATATAAGGTGTGAAGGCCAGAAACTGGAAGCATTTGGCTGCTTAAGCATTTGGCCTGGTTAAGCATTTGGCTGGTTAAGCTTTTGCCTGGTTAAACATTCAGGCTTTTGAGAAGCAGTTCAGCTGAGATTCATTTTGAATGAGAACTCAGAAGCTTCCAGTCTGAGGAAATTGGATCAGCTGAGGAATTGGCGAGATTCATGCTACATATTCTTATAAAATTAAATATGTACACAGTATATATGTCAGAAGTTTTATTTTTTATAAATGTCCCCCAAAGAAATGAAAACATGCAGTCACACAAAACCTTGCCCTTGGGATGGGACAGATGGCTCAGAAGTTAAGAGGACTTGTTACTCTTAAAGAGTACTCAGGTCTGGTTTCCACACTGTAGCTCACAACCATCCATAATTCCAGTTCCAGGTAATCCCACACCACCTTCTGACCTCCACAGGCACCAGGCACACATATAGTGCATATACATGATGCGTGTCATAAACATAAAATAAATAAATCTAAAATTAAAAATTAAAACCCTTGTTTTTGGTGGTCATAGCAGTGTTGTTGAAGATAACCAGAAGTTACAAGTAAATAAGAGTTCATTGAGAGATGAGTTGATAAACAGTTGTGATCATTATATAATTACAGTGGTAAGGAGAAAGCCTGAATAGCAACAGAGATGAAGCTCATGGATGAAATAGGTTGACACAAAGCAAATGCTTTCTGTGTGGTTGGATTTACTGACTTACTATACTCTAGAAAAGACTGATCATTAGTGACCAAAGCAGGTCTTTGTTGGGATGCAGCAGGTTACTAACTGCAAGAGGACTCGGGAGCCTTTTTGTGAACTGCAGATGCGCCATATTATGACATTGGAATGTACTCTGAACACTTAGAAACCTGTCACAACTATCTTGATACACAGCACAGGTTGCCTGGTCCCATAGACCTGTACTTCTCAGCTTACCCACAAGTGGGCAAAGAAAGGCAGATGGATAATTTCACTATTTTTTTTAGGAAACTATGAGCTTGGCATGTCAGCATCATGGCATGTCAGTTATTAGCATCATTTTGCTTTGTCATTAAAAACATATATTTTCTGTATTGATTTTGCTTCTTTTTATTTTTACTTATCTTCAATGTTGGATCTATGAATTTGACTATTAAAGTTATATTATTCTATAGGTTCTCCTGAAAATTAAATAATCTGCTCTTGAGCAATTTGGATGTCTTCTGAACCACTTACTTCTTAAAAATATTATTTACTAAATTCAAAAAACATTTCTAGAAAAATCTTGGTAAGTGCTTTGCATACTATTGCTGCAGTTTTCAAGGGTATTGTAGAGTTGAGAGAAAGCAGTAAATACTATCAACTGAGGTACTTGAGAGCTACAGAAGGTTAGTAGACAATAATGAAACCCACCCTGTGTAGCTTTCAGTGAATCCCTTTTTTGAACCCTAAGTCCATCAGCAAGTAGTGTACTTAGCAACTTAATCTATTTCAACCAGCTTTAATGTCACTGGTTTTGGTTAACTGGGCAATTGCCAAGGTGATCTAAAATACTACAGCAAAGTTGTGGTCATTAAAGGGAATTTTGTTTTAACTGTCTTTTTTCCCTTAACTTCCTGGATTTGATTCCCTGGAGACTACTGATTATATTCCATTTCTGCATGTTATTAAACATGTGAAACTGTGTGACAGTAGAAGTATTTTTCAAAAGCAAAACTATTAACAGGGTTTCCTGAACTCTCCTCCAACACTTCCTAACTGTGCAGTTGGTTGAGAGGGTATAAACCTTTGGAACTTTTTACAGATGATTTTCAGGGAACTTGGCCATGAGCTTTCATAAATGCCACATTAATTCTTCTTGCAGAGCAAAACACAGGCTCACCCCCAACTCTTAAGTTTGGCATCAGGTATTCAGAGGATCTTAAACTTACCACAGACGCCCTTTTTTTTTTTTAATTTGCCATCACACAGCTTAGTGAAATGGAGTACTGCCCTACAAACAATTTGTTTGTGTGTACGCTAGGCTATCCTTGAATTTAATATGTAGTTGAAGATGACCTGAAACTCCTGATTCTCCTGCCTCCCCTACCAAATGCTGGGACTATATATGAGTGTAATCATACTCACTATCTTTTGTATATTTTCCTTTAAAAAATGTCAGCTGAACTAGAGAAGGGAAAGCAGTGCTGTCTCTTGCCTGGTCTTCAATGTGCAAATGGCCCAGAAAAGTCTGTGGATCTGTGAAGGTATAAGGGGCCCTCTGAACTGCCAGTCACCCAAGATGAAACCAGTGTCTGGTGTTCTGTCCCAGCTTCCTTACACATTCAGTTAGATTTTCTGTTGTATTATCACATGTTTATAACAGCTCAGACAGTCTAATTTGTGAGGCTGGGAAACAGATCGATCGCATGGCCATGGGAGACCAGACTCTGTAGGCAGTGGGTGGGAGTCCCCACAAGTTCAGCATAGTTGTCTACTTCCACTTGGGCTTCAACGGTTAGCATAGCGTGGCACCTTAAAGGATGAGACGAGTATTTAGAACTAATTAAACTTCTGGACTGTTTTGATTCACGCAACAATAAGAATTTAAACATTTTAGGATCAAAATTTAGAGAACTGCAAATCTAAGTAATTTAACTAAGTCTTTACTAAGTAGTTCCTTGTTCAGTGAAGAGGAGAAGTCCCGGGTGGTCATTTTTCAGTTTTAAGTGGAACATTAGCATTATAGCATATGCACATTTTTTTTTTCTTTAAAATCAATAAGTATTCAGTATTGGTCACTAAATTTAAAATGGCTGTTTTTAATGTTTCAAAAATTGATCCTTACCGTAATGAACTTTCCATAGATATTTATGAAATAAGTTTTATGTTCGGTGATTTCTGTAGCATTGCTGAGCCTATTGAGTCTTCACTAGTGGCCATTGCTCCTTCACTTAATACATGTCATCTTAAAGTTTAAAAGCAAACCTGTGGAGATTCAGGCTGATCTGCATGGAAGTATCACTGTGGTCAAAGGGAACCTTGATACCACGTTCATCCTGCTGCCCAATAATGTTTTCAATGTGCAAAGAAGTATATAATGTGACCCATAATCAGGAGAAAAGCGTGATCGCCTAGAAAGGATAAGGATGAGGGAATCAGAATAAGTAATATAATAGCAATAATCTAATCTGTAGTGTCTTAATATATGTGAACAAAGTAGAAACCATAAAATAACCACTGAAATCTCAAAACTGGGAAACAACCTAAAATGCAGTGTTTCCAGATTAGCTTAAAGGGATGTTAAATGTATAGAAAAGTATAGTGAATTTGAAGTTCTGGACTGAAAAATGTGCTGACAAGTTCTGAGAGATGAAAATGGGAAGAAAAAGGGTGTGAGGACAGAGGGAGAGGAAAACTGTCGGAGTCACTCCTCCTGATGACAACCGTGCTATGAAGCTGCAGCTCTAAGAGCAGGGTGGTTTGGGTGCAAAAATATAAATAAGCCCACACATACATGTTGACTGGTTTTTCTGTCAAGGTACCAAAGAACCTCTTTCTGACAAAAGGTGGCAAGCTACTTAAGTGTCCATGCCGACACCAACCACAAATTTAAACAGTGAGCCTTGAGGTTGCCTCATGCGGAGCACAGACTGCCCTTGAAGTGGACAGCAGAAATAAATGCAAAAGTAAGACAATGGAAGTGAGGGAAGAGCACAAAAGCCTCTGTGGTTTGGGTTTGCATCACAGCCTACTTTGTAAGAGAGCACATAGTTTGAGCCAAAATTGAAATGTTACTGGACTTCATTGAAATGATGACTTCTACTCTTTGAAAGACTCTGTCCAAAATAAGAAAAAAGAGACAAGGAAAGCCACAGAGCAACGGCAAGATGTGCTGTACACACATCTGACAGAAGACTCCAATGCAAAATCTACACAATACAACCCAAATCAATTTTCAGTAGACAAAGAACAGGAAAGGTATATGAAAGAGGATGTTCAAGCAGCCCCAAAGCCAGTAAGATGATGCTGTACATTGCCAGTCATCAAGGAAATGAAAATTAAACTCAACCCCCTGCTCCTGTACCCTCTAGAACAACTCATATCTGAAAGACAGGGAAGCTGAGTGGTGGTGAGATGTGGGGCATGTAGGGTTGCCTTGGCTGTTGTGGTGATGTTTAATTATGTGGTTGTTGGAAAACAGGTTATCAGTGTCTTAAAAATTAAACACATACTTAACATATGAATCAACAGTTGTTCTAAGAATTGACCTGAGAGCAGTAAAAGCATATGTCCAGGCAAAGATTTGTATTTAGTGTTCACAGTAGTTCTAGTCATTGTAGCCAGAAGCTAAAAATAATCCCAATGCCCAGATGAATGAGTAGATAAGCAATCTATAGAGTATTACTCTGTGATAAAATTACCTTCTGATGCTGACAACAGCATGGGCAGCTCTCAGAAACATTAAGCTGAGCAGAAGCGCCCAGCACACAAGTACATGCTGTCTTCTTCTGCTCATTTTATGGTCCACAATAGGAAACTTTTATCTTTGGGATCTGCTGGGGCTGAAGCTAGAAGCTTTGGCAGTGGTGGTGGTAGCAGTGACTACCAGCATGCTCATAGTTGCCAAAACTCATTAAATCATTCACTTAAATTACGTTTACTTCATTTAACATAGTTGTAATTCCCTAAGGTCCATGAGAACAAATCAGGGAAGCTGAGAGGTGGAATGAGAAACACTGAGGAAGTGGCAGTCATCTCTGCCCTAGTCAGGTGAGACCTTTGGAGAACCGTGTTTGAAGTGGCCTTTCAAATGTTGCACGCGCTGAAGTGCACTGTAGGAGCAGAAAACACTGGAAATCAGACAGGTTCACAGTCAACAACAGGCTTCTTAAAGACTTGCCACCTACCTTTGTGAATGAGAAAGAAGCCTGAGACACGAGACTGTGGAGCTGAGTGTCATCATCCTGTCTTGTGCTGTTTCTGCTCGGGACCTCTCTCTCTCTCTCTCTCTCTCTCTCTCTCTATATATATATATATATATATATATATATATATATATATATATATATATGCAGCAGTCCCATGACTTACTCTCAGAGGATCATCAAAAGGAAAATGGTGGCAAGTGTGATGCTTCAGGACTAATCCCTGGAAGCTGAGGCAGGAGGATTGCAAATTCAATGCCAAGCTGGGTTGTATGGTGAGATCTTGTCTAGGATCAGGGAGGGAGTGTGTATGTGTTTGTGTATACATATATACATATAATAAGTGAAAGATTCTGAAATGTCTACATTACAGAGCAAGAGAAAAGTATAAGAGCATTCTTTGTACATCCTTACAAATTTCAGTTTGAAATTGATTCTAATTAGGAAATTGCAATGTATAAGAAACGAGCAACTATGTTAAGGTGTTATTTATGGAACTGCAGGCAAAGTTACTATGAGGAAATCCCTAAGAAGCGTAGGGTTGGTTAGGAAGTGTTCTCAGAGCACTTGCATCTGGAAGAGTGCAGCATGCAGGGAGGAGCATGCTGGGCAGAGTGTAGGCAACTGTACTCACTCCTGCAAGGCAGGTGGCAGGGCTGGTCTTTGCTTTTTAAGGAATGTAACTCCACTGTTACTTTGGACCAGGTAACAGGGCATGGTGTTTGGGTCTAAGTACAAGAAGAGATGCCCAAAGCGGGTGCCCATAAAAAAGTCCCTCCTGAGGGCAGATGCTGGCAGAAGCAACCAGGGACAGCAGGCACAAAATCACTGGGATGAATTCTGAAAACTGCGGCTTGATTTTTGTTCTTGTTTGTTTGCTAACTTTTGGTTTTGATTTCATTTGTGTTTTTTAACAATTGATAAAGGCAGCAAATGTTTGTGATGAGCTACTCACACATAGAAGCAATGCAGTCTCGAGGAGAAATGTCATAGTGTAAGAGCTGCGGTACTCTGGGTGTGCTTTAAGACCATGTTGGAAATCTTATTTCTAGACACCAAAAAGAGCAGCACACAAAGGCTGAGAGCATGAGTTCAGTCCCTAGGACTGACATGGTAGAAGAAGAGAACTTGTCTTCTGGCCTCTACACATAAGCTATGGTGTGCACATGTGCATGTAAAACACACACACACACACACACACACACACACACACACACACACACACAGTCACACTAAATGTAATTTTTTAAAATCTTATTTTCTCAATTGAAGAGTTTCTCTTCACTTATGTAAAAAGACAAAGACTGTGAGGTTGCTCATTTCCTGAATGTTTTTAATTGAATATTTTTATTAGTTCTTTGAGAATTTCACACAATGTATTTGAATACTATTTCCCCCGCCCCAATTCCTACCTGCCCATCCCTCATTGTGTCCTCTTTTCAAACCCATCAAGTCCTGTCTGTGCTTCCTTCCCATGTGCTGGATGTGCAGCTCTCCACTGGAATGTGGTCCTCCTGCTACACCCTAAGCAGCTGTTTCTCCTTCAGGAGCTATCAAATGCCAAGGAGTTAGTTTCACAGCTAGGTGGAACTTCATGTCCACTTCCCCTGTCCATGCTGGGGTTTTGTCTGGCTTGAACTCACGCAAGTCTTATGCAAGCTTTCCTAACTGCTGAGTTCCTGTGTTCGTCTGCCGTGCTGTGTCCAGAGACCAGTTTCCTCGTCATCATCCATCACCTCTGCTGACTCTTAAGCTCTTCCCATCTCTCTCTGCAGCACTCGGGCTGCTTTTTGGAGAACATGGCAAAATCTTAAATGGGCCCAGAAGGTGAAGCGGGTGGCTACCATAGTCACCTGCCCAGTGGGGACTGCATCTTGGACAAGATCAAAGTTTGGGACAAATTATGACATGAGTGTCTCAGGATCATGCCCTCAGAAGGATCTGAGCAGTGACACTTGATGACAGTGTTTTATGTCTCACTCTACACCTGATGGACTCCTAGTTCTTTTGTTTTGTGGTTTTTTTCCAGACTAAGGTTTTTAAAGAGTTGGTCCATGACTTTTTCATCTTTTTCTCAAGAGAAAGGGCAGAGGTGAGCAGGGAGTTACAGAAGAAAGCCTTAGGCTTTGTTCTTCCTCCATGGACCCAGGACAGGGCATCAGCACTAGGACCTCACTTGATGCTGAAAAGCTCTCTCCACTCTCCTAACTCCCCAGGACTTCCCCCGACACACCTTCCTCCTTTAGACAACACCTTCAGGGAAGGAGCAGGTGCGCATGCTTCTGCCTCACTGACTCTGCTTGTCTAAACTCATTTTAACCATCAGGCATGGAAAGTCATTTATTCTTAACATTTTCAAATTCTGGTTTTAACTGTTGTGATATAAATAGTTACAAACTATAGAAACTTTGAGTGTGAATTGCTAGGCATTCAATGCTAGGGGTTATATTTAGAAAACATTTAAGAACATTTTCAGCACTAAACATGTAGTACTCAGTATTAAAATGGTTATGCGTTCCGTGATGCTATTTTCTGTTCATATGCCTGTTTACGATCCCTCATTCCCATAATTCCCCCTTGCGAAGCTGGACGGTCAGCCAACAGTCCCCAGCTTTAGCCGTGAGAGCTGTACAACTAGAAGACGATGCTTCTGGTCTCTGGGTTAATGGTAGCACTTTGGAGGAGATGAAGAATTTGGGGTTTCAGTTCATCTCCTTGATGACTTGAGAAACCTTACCACTTCTTGTTGTGATAAAATTAATATACTCAGGAAGTACTTGATCTCTGCTGGCTGGATATTTTCATTTTAAAATTTCTTTGGAAAAAGGTAGTGAGGTCAGGAGTCTGCTAGAAGGTAGCTTTGAGTAGTTCTGGGTGCACCAGAAGCAGTGCTCGGACTGCGTCCTTCAGCCCTTTGTACATAGGCAGAGAATCGCTCGCTGGGAGATGAGCTTTAGGATGGGATTCAGAATCTGGTTACAGCTTCTGCTAAGGAAACCGGGAGCCTCCAAATGGACATTAGACACTTTCGATTAGAAAGAGGGTAGGAAAGTAATGAGCCCTGTTTCTAAATGAATTTAAAAAGCAATCTGATTTTAGCTCTTGGAAGGCAGAGAAAATAAAATAAAAACTATTGTACTTTATTTACTAACCAATGAATTGGATTGTCTGCCTTTTATTACAGATATAAAGTAAAGACTATGAAGAGACAATCATTTTTGCAGCTATCAGACTTTCAGTAACATATCTCCCGTGGTTTAAATAACAGATAGTTTAAGTGTTTTTCCATTACCTTTGTGTAAATGAAAAATGCATAAAATATTTTAACAAGGCAAAGTAATCCAAGGAGATTGTTATTTTGTATTACAAATTAGGTTATTTCTGTCATAAAATTAAAGTAAAAAAAATCAACGTTAGGACATTTCAGCTTAATATCATTTACCAGAAGGAACGTGTAACAGATTTAATGAGCTAGCAGGTCACCTGGATCCAGCTGTTTCCGACCAGCTTTATGAAACAGAGAAGGCAGAGAGCAGTGGGAGGTAAGCATTATTACAAGCTCTCGAGGAGCTACAGAATCGATTTCTGCTTGAATGAATTAATTTAGATTATCAATTTATAACCAGCTACACGAATCCCATCAACTCAACAATTCAGTGAATGATCAGGTTCAATCTTTGTAAGGGCTTCGCAATTAGGAGCCTCCAGCAGCCGCAGTCAGGGCCTGCCCTGTGGCAGTGTGTCAGGGTTCCTCAGCCAACAAAAGGGAAAAGGAAGTGTTTACTTGGGTATCTTGTGCAGGCAAAACCACCATCTTTTTTTTTTTAAATTAAGACAGTAAAGTAGAAAATGGCTGTAAATATATGGGCTGGGCATTTTCTGCCTTTGGAATTCTCTTGGTCCCAAGAAAGGTAAATTTGAATACTCCAGCTGACTGTGGTGTTTCAGTTAACGGTTTGTTTTGTTGTAAAGTTGTGAGTGTGTTTCTTCATATTACCATTCATTCACCACCACCACCCGCCTTAACCTTCTGGTGACTGTCACACTGCATACTATATTCATAAAGAAAACAGTATTGTGTCCATATGTTAAAGACCAGCAGTGAACTCAGATCTCATAAAGATCAGTAATAGTGTAAAAGACAACCTTTGTCTACCCGGATGCCCACATGGAGGATGCATTTACCTAACTTGTCACTTTGGGGAATAGTCCTTGGTTACCCTTTTGCTCTTGAACTGGTCATGACCACTGCTTTATAGCACGGTAACTAATCATTGTGCAGCTTTGCATTCGGTGGATTGTGACAGCAAGTGCCGCAGGGAGTGAAGCAAACAGTACTATCTGAGCATCGTGGGTGCCTTACTGCACCAGATGCTCACAGAGGATGGAGTGTGCCCCTGATGGCACCCTGCATGGAATATTACATAGTCCTAGGAAAGAATAAGAACAATCTTTGCATTGATGAGGAACAGTATCAAATGTTTGTGGAGAAAAAGCAAGATGTAGTTCAGTGGGTGCAGTGCACAGCTGTTTGTGTTAATGCTTATGTCTTTTCTTGTGGTCATTAAGTATCCATGGGGCAGCCCACAAGTCACTGAGGAGCCCCCATCTTGGGAAGGTCTTGATCTCTGTGAACACAAATTGGAAGAAGAATTACTATATTTCTTTTCTATACCCTTTGAGTTTGTGTAAGTATAATATCTATTCAAAACTCATTAATTTTTAGATGGTATGATGTATTTCTAACTCAGAAGATTCTTAGAGAGTGCAAAAAGAAAATGAGTGTTATTAAAATGTGCAGATGGAGGGGGGACGATGTAATGATATTTCAGTTAAAAATGGAAAAAGATAAATGGGTAAAGGAGTGGATGCTGTTTAGCTATAGCTGTTGACTCAGGTCTACTGTGTAAAATGCTTACACTGGGTAAGCACACACCATCAGCCTAGAAAAACTTGACAGTATGGTCTAACGTAAAAACTGTGCATGTACCCCGGTTGGCATTGAATAGCTATCGCTCAGTGGCAATAAGGATCAGCATGAAATAGGCTAACTGGACAGACTTTGTAAAGAAGGCATCCAAGCTTTAGTAATGTATGTAGCATAAAATAACATCTCTCAATTATGTCATGACCCATGATTAGAGTATGTTCGTGTCTGTAGTAGAGGGTTAGCACAAAGAGCGGCCTTACAGGGCTCTGAATGGATGCAGGTAGCAAGCTCAATGGCACCACTGGCCTCGGTGTCTTGCTGTTGGGTGTCACGTGTGCCTTTCTTTTACATTGTGAGAGAGCATGTCAGCACTGACTTAGTGAGAAAAGGAAGGCTGAGAAGACAGGGGAATGGTAGAAGATAGCTGAGCCACAGCTGCTGAGTTCTGAATCATGAAGGTCATTGGTAAAGTGTCAGGGAGGCTGGGGAAGTAGGGAGGCATGCCACAGCACTACTGTAAAAAGAATGCCGAGGTACTGTTGGCAGTACACTGAAAAACCTCCAGTGTAGCATGAATCTTAAAAGTTCTTAGTAATAAAATCAAACCCGAGGCCAGTTATTGGGGTCAATGCTGGTAGATCAGAGAGACAGAACAAGCCACAGCTACCTCACCTCACCGGATCCTCAGCTGGTCTTGTCTCCTCAGACTGGAGGCCTCTGAGTCCTCATCCAGAATGGGTCTCAGCTGAATTGCTGCTCAAAAGCCTGAATGCTTAACTAGCCAAATGCTTAACGAGCCAAATGCTTCTAGTTTCTGGTCCTCACGCCTTATATACCTTTCTACTTTCTACCACCACTCCCTGGGATTAAAGACTTGCTTTCTGGGATTAAAGGTGTGATGAATCACCATGCCTGTCTGTATCCTTGAACACATGGATTTCTGCCTCTGGAATGCTAGGATTAAAGGTGTGTGCTACCACTGCCTATCCTTTATGTTTAATATTGTGGCTGCTCTGTCTCTGACCCCAGATAAGTTTATTAGCATGCACAATATTTGGGGGAATACAATACCACACTCCAGCCTTATAAATTTTGAGTCAGAATATTTTAGATGGTTGGTGGATGTTGATTATGGAGAAGACCTTCCTTACTGCCATTGCTAGACAATAGCTAGCAACTCTTTGTGGGCCAAGAGCACATTTTTAAGATGTTGGAGTGAAATGCACCAGATGCTTGAATAATAAGGAGTACTAACACACTATGTGACTAATAAATGTAGAACAAGTGCAAGGCCAAAGGAAAGAAAACCATTTAACACATGGAACTATGGAGCTGTTCCCCCTGAAATGCAGATTGCCTTCATGTAAAACTGTAAAAAGCAAGGGAAGTGGCCTTTCTGGAACCTCTAGTTCATGTTTTCCGGATCGAGCAAATAAAAATGCAGGATGCCCTAATGAGTTTGAATCAGCTAAAAAAGTCATTCTTTAATACAACAGTGCCCCCAGTATTATCATATTTATCATTTGTCTGAAACTCTGGAGTCACCCACTATTTTGTCTAATAAGCTTTATCTATTGTCATGGCTCCTATCACCCAAAGAAACAATACCCACCAGAACAGTAGCAACAATGAGTACAAAATTTTACATCCAGGTGTTTGTAAAGATGGATGTCTTACTGTGCTTTCTATTGCTGTAATAAAGACTCTGACCAAAACAACATAGAGAGGAAAGGATTTATTTTATGTACAATTTACAGTCCATCACTGAGGGAAGTCAGGCCAAGGATTCTAGACAGGATCCTGGAGGCCTTGAGGAAGCAGAGGCCATTGACAAATGCTGCTTACTGGCTTACTCTTCATAGCTTGCTCAACCTGCTTTCCTATAGAACCCAGGGCCTCCTCCTGCCCAGTTGGTGGCACCACCAACAGTGGGCTGAGCCCTTCCACATCATCAACCAAGAAAATGCCCCAAGCCAGGTGTGGTGGAACAAGCCCTTAATCCCAACCCTTTCCTTTTCAAGACAGAGGCAGGAGGATCTATATGAGTTTGAGGCCAGCTGAGGCTACAGAGTGAGACCCTGTCTCAATAAAAGAAAGAAAAAGAAGGAAGGAAGGAAGGAACGAACGAACGAACGAACCAACCCCACCAATTTGCCTACTGGCTAATTTGATGGAAGCATTTTCTCATTGAGGTTCCCTCTTTCCAGATGACTGGCTTGTGGCAAGCTGACAAAAACTAGCCAGCGCAGTGGAGCAGAGAATAGGAGCTGAAATGTTGTAGGTTGGTAATTCCTAATTTAGTAGCTCTCAGCTGAGATTTTTTCTCTCTCAGAGACCGTATGACAGTGTTGGGAGATGTGTGGGATTATCATCGCTCTAGGGATGCTACTGACACCTAGTAAGTCCTAGCTAGGCATGATTGACAATGTCCAACAGCACAGCGCTAGGGCAGCTGCACCACAAAGAAGACCTGGCCACAAACAGCAGCACTTGGGGTGGCTAACTGATCTAGGCAGTTAAAGAAAAAGGAGAGAAGCATCAGTGGGCAGGTTGGCAGGTATTGGTGCCCGACAGGTCCCTGGTTCTCGGCTTGCCCACGTGGAACTGCCCAACTCCCAAGGGCCTTTGCTCCATATTGCCTTGTGATGAGTCCTGGGTGAGATGATGGAACTAGCACCTGAAGCACGTTGATAGGAGTGTGTACAGACCCCAGTGAAACTCCAGCTTTGTGAGGTGAGGATAGAGCCCACAGACATGGCTCCCATGGAGCAGCATCTGTCAAGGCTAGAGAGAGCTCTGTGTGCCAGGTGAACAAACTGTAGTGTTCAAAATCAGTTTTTTGTCTGAAAGGACTTTCTGTGTTCTGAGAGTGTGAATGTCTTTCTTTCTCATAGTTTGATGGTTGAGCCTTTCATGACTTACATAATAGAGCTTCTCTAACCAGAGACTTCTGAACTCGAGTTTATAACAGGCGGTCACTTCCATGACTGCCTTTCTTGCTGAACCCCTTCCACGTCACACTCCCTCTCAGGGGTCCTCTTGTTGACCTCATATAAGCTGAAGCTGTGGTGGGGAGGGGTCAGGTCCAGTGTCCATTGTATCATGGACACGCTGGAGACGGTGGGTGTCACCCCATCTTGTAGTGCCTGCCCTCCTCTTCTCAGAGGGTGGGAATCACAGCCTGCTCCGTCACAGGTCTTGGGGTTGGTAAGGAAAAAGCAAATGTGAGTGTGTTTTAAGACAGGTGGCACCCTTGCTTCCCTGGACTGGGCTTCTTTTTACTGGAAACTGTACTTGATTGCCTAACAAATTGGAACAGAAATCTCTAAATCCTTATATATGTGGACACAGTGGATATGGTGGGGTTATTCAGCACTATCAGCTCATTTTAAATAGATGAGGTATTCCTGTTTAAAACACACCCATTTATTTCACATGACTAATCAGAATTGCAAGAATAGCTCATCATGGTTTTCATGTTGAAGCACTGAGTTTGGGCATGTGTGGGAGGAGTGATGTTTTCAGTTGGGTTTCTAGGTTGGACTTGTACCACAACCACCCGAGAGGGCTCTGGCCTACACAGAGGCTGGCTAAACAGCTCTCACCTTCTTCCCTTGCCAGAACTGGCTTTTGTATTATTAATGAACAGGATTCTTCTGCAAGTCTTGGGCAGGATCTTGAGCCTTGGCAGGGTTCTGTGGAGTATTCCGAGTGTGTTCCAAAAAGTACAAGGAAGATCAGAGAAATTAGTTTGAATTGTAAGTCTTCCCTCCCCTCCCCTCCTCCGCTCCCTATCCCTTTTCCTGTTACTCCTTTCCAGCTTGTGCAGGGGAGGGGAGGGGGGAGAAAAAAATAGTTTTTTAAAGAAATCTTACTAATATTTGTAGCTAGAGTTTTCCTGCCTGGTCCACAGTCAGGACAAATCTCTGTCACCCGCCAGTCCCACGGCCGCTCAGACCCGACCAAGTAAACACAGAGACTTATATTGGTTACAAACTGTATGGCCGTGGCAGGCTTCTTGCTAACTGTTCTTACAGCTTAAATTAATCCATTTCCATTAATCTATACCTTGCCACGTGGCTCGTGGCTTACCGGCATCTTCACATGCTGTTTGTCATCGTGGCGGCTGGCAGTGTCTCTGACTCAGCCTTCCACTTCCCAGCTTTATTCTCCTCCTTGTCCCGCCTATACTTCCTGCCTAGCCAATGGCCAATCAGTGATTTATTTATTGACCAATCAGCAACACACTTGACATACAGACCATCCCACAGCAAATATTTGTCTCGGTATTCCAAGAAAACAATTTTTTACTTACTTGCTGGTTTCTAAGAGGGAAGGCCTCAATGGCATCCAAGGCCAGCCATACAACATGTCACTGATATTGGCCACAGTATACTGGATAGTACTCTAGGGACCTGTAGAATCTCAGCAGCTGCCAATCTACCAACCCTTCCCAAAGTTCTCTCTCCAGAACATCCAGTTGAACATGGATGAGAACTGTAAAACCTAGAACCAGATTTCCAGACTTGAAGCTGTCTTGAAAAGGTCAAGGTTCAACAGCCCTTTTCCCGTGTCACACCCACGGGTAGTCAGCACGGGGCACGGACACTGTTGAATTGGTCCTGCTTGTGGTTCCTGAGCAGTCCCTGCGCCTGCTAGCCCTGAGTGTGCCAGCAGTAATGTACACTTCCTCCGAGGTCAGGGCCCTCTCCCCTGCACTGGCGTCCCTGTGCCCACTTCCTTCCCAAGGCCAGCTGAGGAGAGGAAGCTAATAGCACATTGCCCATGGAGCTGAAGACTAGCAGCATTTTCCTGTTGCTGTAAATTATCTGGAGTCCTTCACCGGTTTTCCTTGTTGCTGAGGAGCCAGCAAGGGAGGCCCACAAGCTGACCGAATTCCGAGCTCGTGTGTGTCAGCTGACACCTCCATGTGCAGTAGAGACAGCAGGGTTAGACTCACTTGGCCCTCATCACAGCAGAGCCTGCGTCTGAGAACCGCCCTCCTGTCGCTCCTACACGATCAAGCTCATTCTTCATTGATGAAAATTCACAAAGGATGAGCAGTTTTCATGATTTTCAAGTGTTTGTTTTATCACACTTTACTAATACTTTATGTGCAAAATGAAAGGTGAAGTATCTTCTGATTTTTGTTTTGTTTTGTTTTGCTTCAGCCATAATCAGCTGTAACTTTTCAGTCATGTGCTGTAGAGGTCTTGTGTGCAGTGCTTTCAAGAGCTGGTAGAGGCTTCTTCCCATCACACCGTGCAGCTGGACGGACACATGACCTCACAGTCCTGAGGCTGCTATCAGCCGTGTCCCCATTATTGATAGTAGCAGAGATATTGACAGTCTGCACTTGGGAGGAAAATAGGAGTTTGATATGACATATTGTGTGTCTCAGCAAGACTCATAAATAATTTTGACAAGTTTTTGTATGCATGGGAAAGTCCTTGATTCAGCCTCCCATAAAAATAAACTTCTATTATGGAATGTATTTGTCAAGTGGCCGCTTGATGGATGGAGCTGCGTTTACCCCGTGGCAGTTGGATGAGTTTTAGATGCACAGCTTACCAGAGAGGATTTACGGGCAGTACAGAAATAATTATTCAATAGGAAATGCATAATTCCTGTACCTGAATTTTCATTTTTTTTATTGTATTTTGTTTCTGTTGCTTTTCTGGTCTCTAAAACAAAAGAACTTGCATATTTTCTCCATCCAGAACTATTGTTTCTACGAGGTTTTTATGTTGAAGCCAGTGAACATTCTGATTCATCATAGACCCCTGCCCAAACTGAGATGGCATATTTTTGAGTCTGTAACTTTAGTTTTTCCTTAAGATATATTTCTTGGATATTTTCTCTCTCTCTCTCTCTCTCTCTCTCTCTCTCTCTCTCTCTCTCTCTCTCTCTCCCTCCCTCCCTCCCTCCCTCTCTCCCTCTCCCCCCCCTCTGGAATTTTTTTCTTATTGAAATGAAAAATGTTGGACATAGTTTGGACTTTTTACCTGAAGTTACCGCAGCTGTGTACTAATTTCAGTATAATTGCACAGTCATATTCTGGCTATGGGAAAAGAAAGAATATGATCCCTGGGTTTTCTTTCCTTCTGCTCAAAGCACATTTCTTTCCCACCTCCCTAAAGTACTCTTAAAATTTCTCTTTCTTCAGCCGTGCATTTGGCTGCCCTCAACTGAGTTGAAATTTAGAAAGTGTTAGACTCCCAACACCTGTGATGATGTCCAGCTCTGCTCTCTCCCCGCCCCTAACCTTGAAGGTGGCAGCTCCTGTCGGAGAAGCTGGTGGTGGTGTTGGGGCTGAGTGTCCAGGTGTGGAGCTTTGTGCTGGTGTTTTCATGGCGGCTCCTTGTCACTGCTGCTCAGCTCCTGAGACATCAGAGTGATCACTGCTGCTGCTGTGTTGGGCTGCGGGTGCTCTCCTTTGTGTCTAGCTTCTGTTCTGTGGTATTGTTTGCCCAGTTCTTCCTCCCTGGCTTCCTAAGTTGAATTCTTAGTTAATTCTTAGTAAGTTTTCTCATCTCTTTTAAAGCACTAACACTGAACAATTACCCCCCCCCCCAATGGTGGATTAACTGCATCTCAAAAGTTTCAATTTGCTTGAAATTTTGTTAAGTACTTTAGTCTCTTATGTTATTTTGAATTATTTTATGCTTCCTGATACTTAGAAGTTGTAAATATTTTTACTTGTTATTAATGTGTCATTTATTGCACTGTGACCAGAGAGTGCAAACTCTGAATCTGTTTCTTTGTTGACACTTTCTTTTGCTGTAGTGGGTGTTCTCATTGTTAACATTTACGCAGTTTCATCTCTCGATTTTGTTTACCATGTGTGGTTTATGTGCTATTAGATTAAGCTTCCTGCCCTTTAAAAAACAAAGGGCCACAGCCTTAAACTCTTGATGTTCCGTCCTCAGCACTCCTGGTGCTGGCGCTGTAAGCATGGACCACCATGCCACCTCTTTGAGTAAGCTTCCTCCTGTGCAGTTCTGATCATCTGGATCCTTTCTGAATTGTGTAACAGTCACAAAACACAAAGAGAGGTTTGTCAAAGTTTTCTGATAAAAGCTGTTTTTGTTTTTTCCTATATGAGGCCTTTTCTAAAGAGGTTTGAAGAGGAAGACTCACCATGAATGTGGTAGCGTCGTTCATGAGTTGGAGTCCCTGGATGAATAGAATGGAGAAAGCAAACTGAGTACCAGCCTTCATCTCTCTCTCTCCTGACAGTGGGCACAGGGTGAGCAGTTGTCTCATGCTGTAACTGCCTTCCCCACCACGAAGGGCTTATATCCTCTCAAACTATTAGCCAACTCAATCTCTTCTTTCTTTAAATTGTTCTTATCATAGGAGCACAAGAGATAACTAGTAGAGAGAGACCACATCTAATAACTTTAAACTCTATCATGGGTATTAAAACTATACAGTATACAGAGAAACCATATCACATAACTTTAAACTGTGTAATAAGTGTTTATGTTAAAGCAATCTACATGGGTTCAAGGCTGTCCATGACTTTAGGTCTCTGTTGGACGTCTTGGAGCATACCCCTAACAGTTAAGGGTAACTACCATACATTATGATGTCATAGTGCTACAAAATAAATCTAAAGCTATAACCCATTTGAAATATGTTTTAAAGTAAATGTGACAAAATGTTATTTTCACATAAATAAAGGTAGCGTTTTTGCTGCAAATGGTGACTTTGTTGATGGTCCGTATTTCCCCCTTTTTGTATGCAATGGCATCTGGAGCTCATGTGCAGATCCTCCTGTATCTTATTTTCCATCCAGAACTGTGGTTCTGATCTATGTACTTCTTTCCTCCCTCTCTGTCAGGTTCCCACTCTGGTCTGCACTGTGTTCCTTCTGTCCTCCTGGTGAGGATCCCAGCTGTTCTTCCCATTTTTTTTTTTCTCCCAGAAGAGGCTAGGAGGAGGGTAGCATCATCACAATACTAAGTCTTTATTTGCAGAAATGCTCAAGTCCTTCAGCAAGTTGTTTTTACCATGCAGTTAAAACTTTGTGGTAGTTGCAAATACAAATTTCTACTATATTTCATCATTATTTCACTGTTCTTATGTAGAGAAGCCATTGGCTTTTGTCTGTTTTTGATATACCAACCTACTCCACTCTGTTCTATTAACTCAAAGCTGATTATTTCACATTTTAAGGTAGTCTTTTTTAATGTTTATACATACACACACACACACACACACACACACACACACACACACACACACACACATATTTTAAAAATGGGTGTTTTGCCTTCATGTATGTCTGTGCACCACATGTATGCCTGGTGTCTGTGGAGACCAGAAGAGGGCACTGGATTCTCTGAACCTGGAAGACAGACAGTTGTGAGCTACCATGTGGGTGTTAGGAACTGAACCCAAGTCCACAGTAAGAGCAGCCAACAATCTTAACGACCAAGCCATCTCTCCTACCCATAATAAACCATACTTGCTCTAAACCAAGGGCAATGAATGATTAGCAGAGAAACAATCCAACTGTTAGATGTTCTGCATGGCCAAATGGGTGAAGTGAATGCCCACAGTTCAAGGATTTCATGACAGTGTTGTATCCCACCACAGGGAAGTGTATCTGTTAGCACACTCACTTTAAAATACAATTTCTCAGCAGAATTGAGCCGTGTATCCTGTAATGCTTGTTCTTGGCTGAGTGTGGATGATACAGTGAAGTCAGTGTTTTGTGTGGATGAGTGCAGGAAGAGAGACAGAATTCTTGTTAAACAGCATCTGACCCTCCTACACTTCTCAGACAGATGATCATTTCACTTGAGGCTGTCTTCTTCCTTGTTGTGTATTGCCTTCTACAGCCCTCACCTGGGAAGTTTTGATCTACATGTGATACTGTGGACAGATAGTTCTAAGAGTGGCCTTGATCTGAGCCATGCTGGGAATCTCCGGGTCTGCCTTTACACTGCAGTGCTCTCCAGCTAAGAAAGCAAATACATGGAATTTCCACAATCAGGGAGGCAGGGTGCTGCATTTTATTTTTTCTAAGATCAAAATTGTAGTGATGTTGTCTTAATCAGTAGGCTCCAATTCTCTCCTCATTGTTCATGCTGCTGGTATAAACTATGATCTGACTTCCCAGGGTCCCCAGTCACTTACTTGCTCTCTGTCTCTCAGATTTGCTGAGAGAAGGGCCAGGCCCATGTATCCTCAGGAGTTCTTTCTGGTTGTTTGGGAAGTGTGAACTGGGGAAATGGGTATACATGGATCTGTGGGAGATGTTAGTAGAACAAATGAGATAGTTAACTCACTCTAGAGCTTTGTGCATACACACCTTAGTTCCCAAAATGTGTAGTAGAAACATTTGCACAAAACTAATGAGTGTGTGCCTGATTTTCTGGCACTTCGTTATAACTATTAAGAACAAAGCAACACTGATCCTTTATTCTCCTGGCTGTGTGCACAGTCGGGTATGGTAAGGCAGGCATGTACGTATGTCAGCCCATCAGAGTAGCATGTTTGTCTATATAGCTACATAAAAGTACCATAGACTTCCCGGAGGCTTTGGTGTGTAGCTCTGGTAGAACCAAAAGGAAAAGCCCCTGACATCATGTTGTTCCACCTGAGAGATTGAGAGTACTTTTTGCTACATAAAAATCACATGTTTGGATGGGAAATGAGTCTTAAATCTGTAAAACACTGCTCTTTAATACAGATGAAAGAATGGCCCCTTATCCAGAGCAGTCAAATCCCCATGGGGGAAAAAAAACAGCAGAATGCAGCCTCTCTGAACCCTCCCAATGAAACCCTTCTTTATCTGCTGGGCTTTCTTTCTCAGGCTGTAAGAAACTTGGCAGGAAAGATGCCCCTAGAAAACCTGTGTGAAATTATTGGGTTCAAAATTGGAATCTCATTCATGAAACCTTTCATCATTCTTGGTCTGAGCTCAGTTTTGTTTTCTTTCTTAGACAGTTTTAAATTTACAAAAGTAATAATGAAATTTTCATAGCAAGTAAAACAACATGAGCACAAATAATGAAGCTAGCAAGCCATAGGCTCCCTACAGATTCCAGCTCACAGCAGAACATGCCTCTTACCTCCTTGGGTGGGCAAAGAGCATGTGGCCCTTAGAACTTTGCCTGAGGGAAGGAACAATGCTGTCCACTTCTATAATGTGCTTTCCTATCCGATGTAGATACAGATCTAACTTATCTGAGTGTATATGAGAGACACTGTTGAGGGCTCTCTCTCCTCCAGTTATGCACCCATCTCCAGGACTCTCACAGGTGTGCTTTTGGGTTGTCTCTCTTTATTCCACCACAAGCAATGCTATGTAAAATTATTACTGCATATGTAAATATCTTGGTTCACAAACAACCTGAATATCAGAGAATAGTAAATAGTAAGAATCTTATTTTCCTATTAATAAAATAATTGTCAATAATTGATGAATTTCATTGAATGAAATCATTAATATAGGATTCAGTTTTTGTCTTGGTGGTTTTTAACTGTCAAACCTGAGTGGTGTTACTTTTATCTCTTAACTTGCATTGTGATTGCACTTTGAGAAGGCTTAAGTTATAGGGACAGGTGTTTGAAGTATTTTCTCTAAAAGTTCTGCCCAATTACAAAATGACTTCATCTGGGGAATGTTCAATGTTTTTAATAGCCTAGTGGAATTTATATGCATACTCATCAAGAGTAGTGGAATTTGAATTCACACTTTGTATTTAAATATTTATTGTATTATACATCAGTACTCCCATTTTGTGGGGTGAGGTGACACCACTCCAAGGCCAGTTGCCAGTTTGGTCAGTGTCACAAGTCAATCCAGATCCTCGGCACTGTGCTGCAGTTGTTTCACAGGACACTTGAGCTCTCTCCTCACAATACTTCCTGTTTGTGGTATCTTGGGCACTTGTGCTGTACGCCCATTTCTGTACGCTTCGGGAGGGTGCCTGCCTTACAGAGGCCATCAGAGCACTGGGTAAGTGGTCTGGGAGCACAGACGAAGGGGACCCAGGCTCTGTGACTGGGCTACATGGTGTGGACCATTTAGACCTCCCACACTTTGTTTTCCAGCTTCACTACCCTTTGCAGAAGGTCTTAGCAGTAAGTTTACATGTCCAAAACTCAGAGAGCAGGACTGAGATTGCTGATCATGGAAAGGATGGAGACTGCATCTCAGTAGAAGTGGACACTGAAATCTCTGCACAAAGCACAATCAGGAAAATAAAACTGCCACAACTTACTATTTGGTGATTCAGTGTCACACAGAGTGAAAGTGGGGTGCAGATACCTCATACTGTGCATGGCCGGTTACTCATTAAGATTAACCTGTGTACACTTAAATGCAAACATTTTTCTGAGTTAAGCTATCAAGTTTTGATTTCGAGATTGGGTGGTTATTTTTATTCATTTGTATTGTGTGGCTCTCCCGGGTCTAGCATACTGTCTTGTCACTGTGAAGATGGCAGACAACCCCTAGTTCTGTAAAGGAAAAGAGAGGTGCCTGATGCCCCAAGTGAGCTGAGCTTAGTCCAACCTGAAACTTAGTGCACAGGTGGCGCTGTACCGAGCATCTGTTATGGCAATCAGGATGCGCATCTAAAAAAAAAGTAGCCATGTGACATGTGGGCAATTTTAGGAAAGTGTTTAGTGTAGATTCTGTTAGAGGAGCTGTGATGCTTCACAGCAGGAACTGTGGGTCCGTGTTTATTAAGCCACAACTCGGGATTTGTTATGTTTTATTTTAGGTGTTTTGTTGTTGTTGTTTTGTGTTTTTCTTTGCACTTCTCATGACCAGTTTAACTTCAACGGAGGAGAAGCCCTGCTCACTTGAAGCACACCTCTCCCCTCCTTTATGCTTCACAAATAAAAGTCCCTAGAAGGCTTGGCCTCAAAGAGGAAAGAAAGACCATGGAATGCTCTGGATCTGTGCCCACCACACAAGGTGAAAACAAGCATTCATGTAGCAAAGTGTGCTAACTGGGGAGGACTGGTATTCGTGGTCACAGAAGCATAATCCATTCCGTTAGAGTGCAGGGCCAAAGCTAAGTGCCACTGGCCAGCATGTGCCCGTGTTCCCTCAGGACCTCTTTGGCACCCCTAAAACACTTCAATAAAATTTTCTCTAAAATATATATATAATTTCTTTAAAGGGATACAGAGGAGGGAGGGAGGGAGGGAAGGAGGGAAGGAAGGAAGGAAGGACGTACTGGCTGTTTTTCTAGTTTTCACTACTAGCTTTTCCTGACTCCTTTCTTTCTGTAATCACAAGTGATATCTGCCACATTAAATTGGCCATTTGGGTTCATTGAATCAATATATGGAGTCCCATTTCCAGATAGCTTGTGTTTTTGCAAATTGGGAAAATCTTTAGACTGTGGATCAGATCCTGATGGACCCCACTGCCTGCTTACCAGCCCCGAGTGCTCTTCAGCATTTTCACCTACTGTATGCCTTTAAATTGATTGTTTTAAGATATGCTTTCTACTTTGACCTCCAATATCAGGATATTATGCTTTTACCTGACAGTTAAATACCTGTGCACCAACCAAACTTCTTCTGGGGTTGTAAGATTTCCAAACACACAGTTTTTACTCTTTCTTCCATTTGGGAGTGGCCATCTGTCTTTTTTCTCAGCTCTAACTGACACAAAATGCCCTTAGTCTAGTTCTTCAATGTAGGTCACCTCTGCCACTTTCTTGAAGGTCAAATCATCTTGAAAGCTTGCTTTTAGCAAACATGCATGCAGCTGCATATACTTAACCAAATCAGGGCTTTCCTTCCAGACAGTGATTCTGCTCTTGTCATTCACCCTTCTTACTGGTCAGATTCTTACTTCATTTGATCATTTCTACAGCACCAACAAAGATAAAGTGTAAAGAATGTAGTTTAATGTATTGTAGATGAGGGACATGTGCTACTATGTCTCCATTAGACAAAGTATATATAAAAAATGTTTCTACTTGTTTTCCTTTAAATTGAAAGAAAATATAAGATGATTTATGTGTAGTACTTTGTTTTTCTCCCTAAAATGTCAAGTAATTGGGCCATCAAGGTGGCTACTGAGGGAAAGGTGCTTGCCACACAAGCCTGAGACAACATGGAAGGAGAGAAGCTACTCCACACAGTTGTCCTCTAGCCTCCACCTGTGCTGTGGTAAGAGACGTGTGTACACAGTAATCATTTTACAAATTTAGAAGCTGAATCTGCTATGTTCAGACATGTTCCCCTGAGCTGGAAACTTCACTCTGATTTAAGAAGCATGCATCCTGTTACCTGTTTTCAGGAACAGAGACACACATTCTACCTCAGAAGTTGATGGACCCTGAATTTACTCTTGATGTTTAAATAGTAGATCATCTTTTTCTATTTTATACTCTATAAGCAAGCTGATTTGTTTGAGAGAACTAAAGTGTTCATCTTTTGCTTTTGCTGATATTCAAAATAGTCTGAGGGAAATACAACTTCTGGAATGTTTTTATGTGGTCTAGGAGATCTGAAGAATAGATTTTAAAGTAGAAATATGGGCCATAAATATTTTAGCTAAAACAAATCAGTAAAAATGGGTGTAACAGTTATCAACATTTTCATTAAGTCTGTTGTGTATGAAGTCATCCTTGGGACTCAGTGTGTAGATGCTCACACTTATTGAAATGTGTAAACAAGATGACAAAGAATGAGCCATAAGAACATGAAATGCTCCAAGATATCCACATTATGTCTGAGTAAATGAGATGTGCTCCAGTGCACACAGTAAAACAGTGCAGACTTGTCTACAGAGTGGGAAGTTTAGATATTCTTTCTTTATTGGTCATTCATAGAATTTCAGGCTTCCTAACTTGATTGATGAAGTTATACCCTTTCATATTAACTAATGACAGGTAATAGAAAAGCCTTACTCTGATAGAACAACATAGAATATCTCCTAATTTACCACTATAGTTTTTATCAAAAGAATGCCCCCCAAACAAACAAACAAAAATAACCCCACACACACACATTAGGTCTGCCCCATCAATTACTAGAATTCCATTGTTGTTTAAGGAGATGTGTTTCTGCAATGTGACAGGCTTTAGAGGATTTTAGCTTCTTCAGGATCCTGGAGAGATAAATGAAAGCACTTGTTTTAGTTTTATAACTTTTATTGGCATCTACCCACAAGAAATAAAACAGACTATAAACTGATAGTCTTAGCTAGGTGTGTTTTAGAAACCTTTTTGTATGTCAGCTTAAAGAAAGTGTTCAACAACCTAAAAGTTGACAAGAACTACCTTTCAGCCCTCATAGTATTAAACTCATATTTTTATTTTGGTATTGTGCCCATATAACCACATCAAGCATACTCTCTGCACCTGCTGAATTATTTAGTAAACTTGCAGGAAGTAATAGCTGTTTTTTTTCTAAGCGTTAATTTTAGGTGTTATGTGTCAGAAGAGAATATGTAAGACTTAGTTTTCGAATTCTCACGTCCATGCTTGTAGGACTAAAGGTGGGTTGAATTTGGGTGGAGAGTTGATATGGCTGAAATGTTCTATTTTATGTGAGTAGTAGTAGCAATAGTACTAGTAGTCATAGTAGTAGTAGTAGTAGCAGTCATAGTAGTAGACACAATCTCAGTACAGGTTGAGTGTTCCTTCTCCATAATGCTTGAGACTGGAAGTACTTTGGATTTCAAATTTTCTACTTTTGTGAGGCCTCAATTTAAATACAGAATTCATTTGTGTTTTATGTATTCCTTATACATACAACCTGAAAGTAATTTTTACAATAATTTTAATTTCTTTTTAGTCAACATACAAACTATTGTGTTTTTTATTACATTTTCATATGACCTTGTCATTGTACTTCATTTCTGTTTGTCCATGTTGCCCTCTCTTGCCACCCCTGCACTTCCCACTGGTCTCTTTCCTCCTCCCACTTAGTGCCCTCCACTCTGATATCAGATGGGTAGATGGACAGACAGGCAGGCAGAGTCTAGATAGGAGAGAGGTGTGTGGTATCAATTTCTCCCTCCCATACCCATTACTTTGTCTTCTGCCCTGTTCACTTCCATCTCTTTCTCCTGAAATAACCCCCTTCTTTTTTTTTCATGCCATATGAGAGAGAGAATTAAATTTAGACTCTTTGTATGAGAGAAAGCATGATGTTTCTCTGAGTTTGATGTGATGTGACTTCATGCGATGATCTCCAGCTCCATCTATTTTCTGGCAAATCACATCATTCTTTATAGCCGAGTAAAACTCCACTGTATATCTGTACCACATTTTCTTCACCCATTCCTCTGTTGATAAGAATTTACATATCTTACTTGTTGTGAATAGTGAAGCAAAAAACATGGATATGTAGATATTTCTGTGGCATGCTTACAGTCCTTTGTTTATATACCCTCAAGTCATAGAGCTAGGGTAGGACTATCACACGATAGTCCCACTGCTAATTTTTTGAGGAAGCTGTATGCTGACTTCCATGGTGGCTGCACTAGTTTACCTTCATACCAACAATGTGTAATGGTTCCCTTCTCCTCACATCCTTGTCAGCATTTACTTGTTCTTTTGATGATAGCCATCCTGACAGAAGTGATGTGGAAATTCAGTGAAGTTTGGATTTGCATTTCTCTAAGATCATTGAGCCTGATTGAAAAATATCTTTTGGCCATTTGTAGTTCTTCATTTGAGGACTGTCTGTTCATTAGTCTGTTTATTGATTAGATGAGTTGGGAGTGATTAGTGTTTGATTCTCGAGTTCTTTATATATTCTAGATGTTTTCAGAACATCTTTACCCATATCCCTATATCTTGAAGTGTTTTATGTCTTCCTCTATCTGTGTTTTCATTTTTTATATTAAGGTCATTTTAATTAATTTTTGTACGAGTTGAGAGAGAAATACAGAGAGATCTAGTACCCCATTTACCCAGTATCATTTGCTAAAGAGACTGTCCACTCGCCAGTGTATAATTTTGGGACCTTTGTTGATAATCAGGTAGCTGTAGCTCTTGATTTATGGGTTTATTTCTGTAGCCGCTGTTCTGTTGCATAAATTTGTGTTTGGTTTCTATCCCAGTACCATGATGTTTATGTTATTAGGACCCTGAAGTATAACGTGAGGTCAAGTGTTCAGATACCTTCAGTATTGTTCCTTGTGCTCAGGATGGCTTTGGAGACTCAGGGCCTTTCATACTTAGGAATTTTAGGATTGTTCTTCATATTCCTGTGAAGAATGGAATTTTGATCAGGATTATATTGAATTTGTAGGTCACTTTTCATAATACCGCCATTTCCACAATATTCATTCTCTGGACCCATAAGCATGAGAGGCCTTTCCATCTTCTAGTGTTTCCAGTTTCTTCCTTGTTTTAAATTTTTCATCTTAGAGGTCTTTCCTATCAAGGGTTAGATTGATTCTTGAGTGTTTATTTTGTTTAAAGCTATTGTGAATGGGATTTTCTCTCTAATTTCTTTCTTGGCAAGTTCATTATTGGTTATAAAAAGCTACTGATTTTTTTATGCTCATTTTGCTCAAAGTGTTGATCAGTTATATGAGTTTTCTGGTGATGTCTTTTTTAAATGTAGGATTGTTTAGTTCTAGCTTGCTTTTGATTGCTATGATAAACCACTCTGACCAAAAGTAGCTTGAGGAGGAAAGGGTTTGCTTAGCTTACACCTCCAGGGCACAGTCCATCATTGAGAGAAGTCAGGGCAGGAATTGAAGCAGAAACCATGGAGGAATGCTGCTTACTGACTTTGCTCTGTTGCTTGCTCAGCTACTTTCTTCTATGTCCCAAAGCCTAGGGATAGTGCTGCCCATAGTGGGATAGGCCCTCTCACATCAACCATCAAATAAGACAGTTTCTCACACATGTGGCCAAAGACCAACCTGATCAAGGCAGTCTTCATTTGAGATTCCCTCTTCCACATGACACTAGATTGTTTCAAGCTAACAATGAAACTAATCAGTACACATATCTACAAATAAGGTAATTTGGCTTTCCTATATTCTTGTTATTTTTATCTCATGCAGTGTTGTTCTAGTTAAGACTTCAAAACACTATATTAAATATGAGAGGAGAGAGTAGACCACTTGTTTTGTCCCTGATTTTAGAGAAAACCCTTCCAAATTCCCCCTATTTAGTATAATTTGGATACAACTTTATCGTAGGTAGCCGTTACTATATTGAGGTAGGTCCCTTCTATTCCTGGTTTCTTCAGGACTTTTTAACATGAAGAGATGTTTAACTTGTTCAAAAACCATTTTACCATCTATTGAGATCATTATGTGTTTTCTTCATGCTAGGTATATTTATGGGATATAGTATGTTTGTGAATTGTTTATGCAAGGTCATCCTTGAATTCTTGGAAGGAAACAAACTTTATAATGGGGTATTATCTTTTTAATGAGCTGTTGAATTTGGTTTAAGTCTTTTAGTGTGAATTTCTCATTCTCTGTTAATGATAGGTGGTGGTGTATAGTGTTCCTTTTTGTTACGCTGTTAGTTTATCAGGACAGTCCTGGCTCTGTAAAATGAGTTTGTTTACATCCTTCCCGTTCTACATTAGAGGTAGCTTTGAAAAGCACTTCACTTGTTCTTTCTTAAATATCTGGTAGAATTCAGGGCAGATCTATATTACCATGGCTTTCCTTTGAGGGAGAATATTGCTGCTTGAATCTCATTGCTCATTGTAGATATGTTTAAGTTGTCTATATACTCATAGTTGGATTTTTTTAGGTCATATATATATATATATATATATATATATATATATATATATGAATTTATCCATGTTTTCTAGATTTAATGGGTTTAATTTTTTTATTTTTATTTCTTTGTTTGTTTCCTGCAGGTATTCAGAGTATTTCCTAGTAATTTCTAGATCTCACTGGTGTTCACTATGATGTTTCCTTTTTCAGTGCTGATTGTAATGACTCGAGTCATTGGCTTTTTCTTTAGTGTAGTTTATTTTATTTAAAGAGCCACTTCTGTGTTTCATTGATTCTCTGTGTTGTTCTTCTAGCCTGCATCTCATTAATTTCTGCACCGATCTTTAGTATTTCTTTGCTTGTAGTTTTGACTTTGTCTTGTCCTTGTTTTCCTACAATCTACGTGTTAAGTTACTTATTTGAGTTCTGATTTTTGATGTAAGCACTGATAGCTATAAGCTTTCCTCTTAGAACTGCCTTGTGCTGTATTCCAGAATTCTGATGGACTGTTTTCATTTGATTTTAGGAATTATTTAATGTCCCTTCAGTTTCCTCAGTGATTGACTGATCATTTAAGTCTGCTGTTCAATCTCCCTGTTAAAAACAGAGAAAGAGTAAATGATGAAGCTAAAATTATCTAGGGGTAAAAGGAAAAATAGTGAATGAATTTAAAAAACTGAAAAAGAAGCAAGGTTTTCTTTTTTAATTTAAGAGAAGCCTGGAGAAAAATATTACAGAGAGGGAGAGAATGGAGTAAGAAATAAAAAAGATATGATTGCACATTGACTACAAATGCATGGACACAATTAGATACATATTAGAAAGGGGTTTAAAACTTTAAATTAAGCTCTTTTTAAAAACAATACCCAAAGTATATCAAATTACAGAAGAGGAAACAAATATTCAGAGTGTAATTAGTGATTATACAGCTTTAGTAAAAGTCTTTGTATAAATATACATATATAATTTAAATGAAAGTCTCTCATCTGGGATGGCTGACACTGTCCCCCTAATGAGCCAAAGACTATCTAAAACAAAACAAAACTAACAAAAAGAAACAGGCAAGAGAAGCCCTCTTGAGTTCACAGTCAAGGTTGTCTAAGAGGCTCCAAAACATTACAGGTTATTGATACTGCCCTTGGTTGCCCTGCAAAGATGGAAGGTAAGTTCCTGTTGCTGAAGACACTATTCACTTCAGATACCGAACCTAGAGGGCCTGAGCTAGAACTGACATAAATGCATCCTCCCTGAGGACTAGCTTTCATGGTACCTAATGGCACCATACAAGATTCCAAAGGAAGGAGTCAACCAATAGTCCTACTTAGTGATGCCACAACAACGATCAACATGGCTCGATACCCCTCAGGTGCCGCAGTAGCACACCTACCTTGGCAGTAACCAACAGCTCTCTAATTGGACTTAAGACCTGCTCAACACAAAGGAATCATAGCTAGTACTGGAAACCCAGCAAAGTACCCAAGGCTATTGAAGTCACAGATCCTGAAGAAGAACCTGAAATCACTACTTTGCTAAATCGCCATAATCTGTAACTACATACACTCTTAATATTTGTCCTTATAACCCACCAATAAGTGTTGTAATCTTTACCCTCATCAAGGAAACTTCTCTTTGCAAGAGATGGAAGCTAATACAGAAAACCACAAGAAATCAAAATGCAAAGTTTTGAAGACCGGTCCCAATGATATATCTGCAGACTATATCCCCATGGAAGAGCACACCAAATGGTTATTCAATACCAGATGGTCATCCCTGACCTGAAAACATATATACAAGTAATGTTATACAAATTGAACAGGCTATATTTAGGAATATATGTGTATATGCATATACATACATGCGTGTAACAACAATTAATGAAAAAAGAGTTCATGAAATTGAAAGTGAGTAATGAGGGATATAAGGGAGTGTTTGGAGGGAGGAAAGAGAAGGGGAAAATAATATAATTATAATCTCAAAAATAAAAGAAAAAATATTTAAAAATAAAAAAATCAAAATAATATCCAAAGTATGTTAAAAAAAATGTCAAAAGAGGCCTCAGGGGGGCAAGAAAAGAACTATGTTTTCTAATGACCAACTATTTCATCAGCTGTGTCTCTTCCCTCTACTACTGGAGTCTGCCAAATAGGGGGTGGTCAGTGTAAGCTGGAGTCTCCTCTCTTTCCTACCGTTTGGGCCCAGATCAGCCAAGTGCCAGGTGTCCTCCCTTTTGTAACTTCACTGCTTTGATTGTCCTTGGATAGGAAAGAGGCAAAGAAGTGTTTCCACGATGTGCAGTGTAAACAGCCTGAAGGTTAAGGACAAGGGACACAACACAGTGGTCAACGTATTTTTCAGCGCTGGGTCAGCGATACTGCAAAGTGGATGATTATCCCTATGAGTCAGACAGATCTGGGCTTAATCTCTAGATAGGATATTTTGCAGGTACATGGCCTAACCTCTCTGAAGATGAATTTACTCAGGAAAAATCATGGTCATCGTACAGTATGCTCAGTGAGTAAGGTGCTTGTGAAAAATACCACTTCGCATATGTCTTGTGAACATTGAATTTACTATCAGTGTACCCAGTCATTGTAATTACCTTATTGTAATTATTATAAATGGGATCATACCAATATATTCATAATTATAATTAATAATTATATTCAATGACGTATCATATATAACTAATTAATAGTGAAGGGTAGCAAACTTTAATAGCCCCTAAATAAGTCAGCAGAAATTTGGGGATCCAGCTAACTAGAACTACCCTTTGATTTACTTTTGATGACTGACCGCTTCCTGGTTTCCCTTCCTCCTGCTTGTCCAGATAACTGGAAATTAGCTGTCTTGAACTCAGATAACTGATGTTTTGAAAGCTTTCTGTGTGGGAGATCGACCCTTACTTACCTGTGAAATATTACCTGCTCTTGCTATTTGAGTGTATGTTTGATTGCAAGTATTATGATACATGTCAGCTGGTCTCTTTGTGGAACCTGCTTTAAAATAGGAAACCCTTTGATTTGGTTGCCCTGTTTAGCTCGCTTCATTCTGACAGGTACTTTTGGATGTTTTAAAATTAGTTATCATATGTACTCACTTTGTATTGGCTTAGTTGTCTGGGGTTTTTTGTTTGTTTTTGGTGGTGGTGAGTGGGTGGGTGGTTTGGTCTGCATACGCTTTGCACATTCAGAAGGCACTACAGTATTACTAAACCTATTTTGATCCGAGGCCTGTGATCCAGGAAAAGAGAAGAGAGAATGTGTGGCACTCTAAACTTTCCCTTAGAATTCCTTATCTAGCCTGTGAGCTGAAGACTCACACAAGTCTGTGCTTATGCTTGGAAGCAAGGTTTCCTGTGGGCTTTACTGAGAGCCTTACCCTTACCTAAGTCGAGTAAGCCATTCCAGGGGTTTTTATGCTACAAATAATTACTCTGGAGTCTTGACAGAGGTCCTGAAGCTGGCCGGCTGGGTTCCAGACTGTGTATTAGAAGGCCTGTTCTCAGGGCAATAGGGCCAGAGTACTTGAGCAGTAATGAGGAAGGATTCTGTTGGTGTTAACTAACTTATTTTCAGAGAAAATTCCTCTATCATCTGTGTCTTTTGATTAATTCACCATATGTTTCTGCCCTTTAATCATACAGTGTAGAACCTTTACCTAAAGTGTACACAAAAAAAGATGTGTTGCCTTTTTCAATTTTGTCAAGATAGTAAAACAATGCAGTGTGAAATTCCAAGACATTGTCTCCACATGAGCACACACTTCTTATAACCTGTTACCATGCTCATTTTCAAATGTGCTCACAGATTATTATCTTACTTGTAACCAAACAGTCCAACTAGTGATTCTGAAAATTTAAAGAGTATCAATTTGAAGTTCTGTGTAATGGTGTGTATTTTAAAGGAATTATCTCAAATAACTTCATCTTATAGGGACACATTGTCACAGATGTTTGCAAATCTAAGTTTAAAACTGATGTAAGTATTTTAAGAAAACTGAAATAATGTCACTGGTAAAATTTATTTTCCCAAGTGCAGATGTAAGACATCAGGTTCTCAGACTGACGGCAGAATTAACCAAAAACACCATCTGCTTCAATAATTATCTGGAAATACCCATATTCTTGGATCTGCTTGATACCACTTAGTTTCCAGCTTTATTTTATCTGAGTTTGCACACCAACCAGACTAGGTTGTACAAAACGGAGACTACTTCCATCTGATCATTTTTAAAACTGTGTGTTTGCATGAATAATGAATCTGTGAATTGTTACTAAACAAGCAAATTATTTGCGTATGTGTCACATCGGTTATCAAGTCTGCACATGTGACAGTTTCAACAGCCATCACGTAAAATGCATAGAGCTTGTAACCATATGTTTTTGCTTGACAAAAAGCTAAAACTCAAGATCAATTTTCAATATGGAATGCACAAATTAACACTTTAAAATGCACCACAATATGTACAGCTTGGCAAAATTTGCAGAAATAGCACGTTTCTAGATATTAACTGATATCTTTGGATCCGACCTTAAGGTATTCAATCATTTTGATTAAAAGACTGATTTCTCATAAAACCACAGTCTGTTGGAGGCGCAAAGCCAATGACATTTGAGCATTCATATATTTTCATAAACTTTGAACAATGTCAGTGAGACACCTCTTCAATCTTGGCCACACAACAGCAGGGTATTCAATCTTTCTTTAGCTTAAGACAGAAAATTTGAATATCAGCATAGGGTTATAAATGTGGTGTGCTCTGTGTGGAGTTTTAAGGTGCAGTTCTGGGCAGTGTATGGAACATCTCGCTCTGCCCTCCTAGCCGCTGTTTTCCCTTCTCTTTACCCCTTGCTGCTCTACAAAGGTATTTGATGATCTGAAAGTGTTTTGTTCTGTAAAAGCAGTTCCTTTGGAGATTTTCCCTGATGTGAGATGGGTGCTTTTAAAAATGGCTACTTACAGAGCAGAATGCTCAGTTACTCAAGTGCTGTGATGACACAGATGCCCTGATATTTCTTCAGCAACTTTGTCATCTTTTGAACATAATAATTAGTCATTATGTTGCCAACGTACATCTATTCCCCTTTGGCCTCCTAAATGAGGTCTTTGCAGAAACTGGACCTATTTCAAACAGTTTGTTTTCCAGTTGCATTGTTTAATAGTGATTATCCTGTATGGTTGGTGAGAAGTGTAAGGCTTTCAGTTTGTTGTAAATAACGGTGTTAAGTGTATTAACATCCACTACAAATAGCATGTCTTTTTTAAGTGTTGTCTCACAAGCAGCTCCAGCAAAAAAACAGATGGGCTGTGAGGAAGCAAGCAATTTTGTCATGCCCAGACAGAAAATGCAACAGCAATCTATTGGTAAAGAAGCAGTGAAAAAGTATTTTAATGTATTGTAATGAATGATGGGTGTCAAGAAGTATTTATCCAAACCCACTTGATCTTGTTAGTCCTGATATTGAGTAGGTCCTTATTGGAATGAAAAGCTTTACTAGTGCTCTTAGACAAGGACAAAGAATAGCAAAAGAGTGAAGAGTTGGTTTCCGTTGGCATTGTCCCTCAGGACTGTGTTCTTCAGTTATTGCCTTCCTATAGGGATGTCAGCCTCTTATGGGCAAGGGCACAGGTGACTCTGTAGCATAGAGACCAAGCAGAGACAGAGTGCAGGACATACTCTGGAGATAGAGTTTGCAGACATCATGTGTGGCCTGGTTGTTGGTGTAGGTATTGTAAGCATGTATGGCTGCTAGGTTTCCATCTTGAGTGAGGGGTTTTTCACTTGCCTCTCTTTGTGTTCTCTGATTGGGGAGGGTGGTCACTTGTGGGGGCATTAAGGAGACATAATAACAGCTGTGGGTCCGGGTTGAACCCTAAGGACTCAAATGTTCAAAGTCAGCCCAAGAAAAATGAGTAGCCACAGGAAAGTAAGGCATGGTCAGTGAGAAAGAAGGAAGGAAGCAGATGCAGCTTCAGGAAGGAAGGTGAGGGTAAAGTCAGAATGCTCAATAGCTTCTCTGAGAGCACTTTCAGACCTCCCAGCTTTGGAACCCATGACTGAACACACACTGCCTACTATGGAGCTCTTGTTCACAGTGGGGCAATGTCGGGTGTCATTTGTCCCAGTCTGCTGTCCTTGACCTATGTGTACATGGACCTTAGTCTAAAAATGTTCCTGTGTCTTCAGTCTGTCTTCCCTCTGGGTGTGCTAGTACACTAATCTCTTCTTCAGAAAGACACTGCTCACACTGGGTTCAGGCCCACCCTAATGGCTGTATTCTACCTCCACTGCCTCTTTAAGGCCTTATGTCCAAGTACAAGCACATTTTCAAGTCCTGGGTGTTAGAAATTGGCAGTGAATTTGAGAAGACACAATTCATCTCCTAACAGGCCCAAGATACATGTTTTAACCCTGCACTACAGTAAACAGAAACTGCCAGGTACCAACTTGGGACCAGATGTGTCCCTGCCTGTAGAGAACGAAGATGAGAACTGAAGAACACAGCCTTCTCTGCCTAAGGGAGGGTGTTCTCAGGGCTGTCTGTGTGCCTGCTGGCCACACTGCATGCCCCATGAATCAGGCTGTTTCTGTGGTAGACTGACTGGGAAGTGGGTCCTCTGCCGGTGAAAACCAGTCAGACCGTCTTTCCCTGCCGCACGCTCGGGTATCGCAGTTGTCTCCATAGTTATTAGATTAAGACTGGCCTATCCCGAGTACACAGGGCTGCTTGACCTGCGTCCTGAAGTCTGTGGCTAACATTCCACTCTTTCTATGTTCTCCTCTGTGCTCGTGTGTTTACTGTGTGCCCGTAAAGACACACTCAGAAGGTGCTTCCAAGGTAAAGTGCTGAAGCGTGCTGATCTCAGATGCTACGTGAAACGAACATGCACCCTGTCCGGTAAACGTCTGAACAATCCCAAGCAGCAGCAGCAGCATGTCCAATCTGACTTTTAAAAGCAACAGCCGCCAGGATTCTGACCCTTTCCTTCTAATGTCATCCTTCTCCACAAAGTGAGAGCTTGGACCTGGCAGGTCCTGGTCAGAGCAGAGCAGATCTTCTTCCTGCTTGTGTGAAGGCCATGCCTGTCACCCTCCTGTGTGGGATGCCATGTCTACCACCATTCAGAGGATGTGCCCCCCTGCCAAGCCACCCCCATTACCCATGATATGTGATGGAGAGATCAGAATGTTTCTATGGTTTGCTGAAAAACTGTAGAGGTAGAGGAAAGTTGAGTTGAACATGCTTTCAGTGCATTAAATCTTTCCCTTTCAGTATTTTATCAGGCCATACCATCATGGACGAATACCTACATGAGTATGCCGAAAGCATACTTTAACATGTCGCACTGTTATAATTGTAGTAACAGAAAACAGTTTCAGACTCCAAGTGTGTAATAAGATATAAAAGTTAGAATGACTACTTGCAATAAATTTTTTTTCTTTAAAGGAACGATATGATATATTTGTGTCCTGAAGTCAGATAAAAGTTACATAGAACAAATGTTCTTGGAGAAAAGTTTAATTTTGAAAGTCATATAGTGGGCTGGAAAGAGATGGCTCAGTGGTTAAGTGCACTTGCTGCTCTTGAAGAGGACCCAGCATTAGTTCCCACACCCACATGGTAGCTTACAACTGCCTGAAACTTCAAGTCCAGAGGATCTGTTACTCTCAGGCCTCCAAGAGCAGCTGCATTTAGATGGTGCTGTAAACTCAGAGGGGCATATATACATACCAATAACTAACCAAATAAATCTAACAAAAACATAGTCTTTTGAGAAGGATATTTATAGACAGGAAAAACTGTGATTATGCCAAGTTCATTAGTCTACCTGAATTATAAATTTTCATGTTACAAACTAAAAAATTTTTACCCATGAACTTCATGAGACTTAATAGCTGCCAGCAGTAGCAATCATAACTGCACACTAGTTCCTACTCTGTCAATTGGAAAACATGACATACTATTATAAATATGGTGTATTGTTATTATGCATGATTACCTAAGGAATTGAGATCATATATCCACAAATCACATTGTGGGTTAAATGAAGACTTAAACAGATTCCGTTGGGAATTATCTGCATGATTTGAGTGGCTTTCAAAATGTGGACTATCAGGAATATAGAATGCTAGCCTAGTACCTGATGTGTGTGTGTGTGTGTATGTGTGTGTGTGTGTGTGTGTGTGTGTGTGTGTGTGTGTGTGTGTGATATTCTAACTTCTGTGTCCTGATAAGATACTGAAAAGAGAGTCATTTTGATGACTTCTCTTCCTGCCACAGCCCTCTCCAAGTTCCTACACACAAGAACTTCATGGTTTACATGACTACTCCAAAGAAAAGAGTCTGTCCTCTGTACCCAAACTGCAGGGACTTGTCTTCTTATGAACATTTTACCATCATTGATGACCCCTCTGTAATTCAACACCAGTTTGAGTCTCTAGAATTCTGGTTTGCTGACCTGGAAGGTGGCATCCCCGGGTACAGATAGGAGCAGTTCATGCTTCCACAAGGGTCCATGTGCATGTAAGGACAGAAACAGACTATAGATCTCATCTTAAGGGTCAGGGCAAGCCAACTAGTAGGGTAAGTTGAGGTTCCTATGATGCTGAATGGTATAAGGGCCATCATCTTAAACACAGCTTCAGATCAGTAAAATGATAATGTAGAGAGGTAATATAATTAATGGATTTCAATAATGTTCACTTTTCCTTTTTTGTTTGTTTTTTGTTTGACTGATTTTGGCATATGCTGGTCCCAGAGTGGCTCTGCAGTTTTCCTTACCTTGTCTCATGAGGGAGAAGATGGGTTCTCTTTTCAAAAGACCAGGACACTCACAGTTGTTAGAGTATGGAGAAAATTGATCAAAATATTAATTAGACTTTTGTTTTGCTAGTTTGCATAGACAGATGGAGTTCTGATCTTTAACAGCACCGTGACTCATGGAACTGCATGTGTACTAAGATGCCATTATTAACACAACAGTAGTTTTCAGCAGTTGGTAATTATTGGCATAATTAAACATTTATCAAGAAATGAGTATTTATCATTCATTAAACTTTCATTAAAAATCCATCTTAGCACAGGCTAGATTAGCCGGTGATTCTCACATGATAACTTCTTAACTTCTGGCACCAATATAGATATTTCCATAACTGTGAGCAATTACTGGATTTCAGATGCATTTTGTATTAAGCATTTGTTAAGGCTTGGACCCAGAGTTAGAAGGTACTTGGCAATATTCTTCAGGGTTTGCAGTATTTGGCACTTTTTAGCAGCCTCACTAGGAAAATGTGTTACCCTTGGCAAAGGAAAGTTACTGCTAAGCAAGCTCTGTAATGACATTTACATAGCTTAACTTCTTCCGTAGATGGTGTGTTTACATGTTTTAGAGATGGAATTCCATAGTAAACGCCAGAACTGAAGTAGTAACTTGTAGAGTCACCCTCTAAATGCCACCATAAACCTTGTGTTGCCACCCTAAGGTCTCACAGAGCATGTCCTGTGTGCAGAGACATCCAAAGAGTACATTTAGATGTATTAACTTAGATACATCCCCATCCCCAGAACTGAGGAAGTGAGCAGTGTGGAAACAGACCTGTAGAGATCCATCTGCCAGCTGCTCTCCGCTCCTTTACTCTCATTTCTCTCTTGTTTTTGTTAGCTGCTCACTACAACTCACCAGTATGATCCTCCAGAATGCCTTGGTGTTGTTTAGACATCCGGTATGTTAAAACATCCACATCTTCTCAAACCTTAGTCATCTACATGGTAAACAAGAGTTCTAGCTTTGAAAAGATATAGTACACTTCCTTAGCAATAGTCATGCTGCTATGTAGTAGCAAACCAGGACTTCTTATTCCCATTCTTAACTTAGTACCCATTGGTCAACCACTCCATATCCTGCCCTCCTTCACCACCCACAGCATCTTACAGCCACCTTACCCCTCAGCTGCTTTAGATTTACACAGTACTAAAGTCATGCACTTCTTGATAAACTGATCTCCACCTCCAGCCTTGTTTTCACACATGACAGGACTTCATTCCTTTGATGGCTGAGTAGTATTCCATTGTATATGTGTACCACTATTTTTTACCCAGTTCACCAGGTGATGAGCGTCTACCTTGTTTCCATTTCTTGGCCATTGTGAATAATACACAATGCATATGCAAGTACAAAGGAGTCTTTGGTATACTGATTTTATCACTTTAGATATACCCAGTAGTAGGATACCTGGATCATATGGTATACTAGTTTTTAGGTCTTTGAAGAAACCTACCATCTATCTTCATAATGACTGTACAAATTTACTTGGCTATCAGCAATGTGCAGAAGAGAAGTTGTTGATGTTTTCAAGTTTAAGTTATTCAAAAGCTGCAATTTTAATATACTTTTTATTTATTCTTTGAAGATTTCATACATGTATACAATGTATTTGGGTCATACCCACTTTTTGCTTCCCTCCTCCAACTGCTCCCAGATCCCTACCCACAATGTCCTTTCCCCAACTTCATGGCCATATATATATATATATATATATATATATATATATATATATATATGCTATTGAGTCCAATCAGTATTATTTATTATTTGTGTGTGGTATAGGGCCTTCTGCTAGAGAAGGGGCCACCTCCTTGAAGAAAGCACTCTCCCTCCCCCAGGAGCCATCAACTACCAATTGTTCCTCATCTAGGGGTGGGAAAGTTGAAGTTTTAGGCCTGTTACCTCTGTAGTTACTTCCAGTGTTCTCTTATTTGAGTGGATGTAGAGTCCCAGCCTGTACTTAGACCGGGTTGCTAGGATTAGCCTTTGTCCTGCACAGCTGTGGGAAAGCATTGTCTGTGTTGATGGTTCTGGGTGCGCTCATCAGCACTAGACACATGGGGAAGATCACCATCCGCTAACTAAGACTGTTCAGAAAACCTCTCCACATGTATGCTAGTGCTTCAACTCTTATTCCATATTCAGCAACTTTGTTTTTGTTTTCTCTTGGGCAAAAAATTTACTGTATCAGTGCTTTTATGTCACAAGAATGAATTGAATTTGTACCCTTTAGTGCAAACAACAATAGACAGAGTGGTAACCTAGTGGAAAACAAATAGACACCCCGTCCCTTTTGGGGATTCAGAGAGGTTCAGAAAGATGGAGCTGACGGTGGAGAGGTGGCAGATAAAAAGAGGCCAAAGCAGGGAAGAATCCCGCGGTCATTTATTACTGTGCCGTCTTCATAGTGTTTGCTGAACCAAGGTGCAGAATAATGATTCAGACAAATAGCGTTAATCATAGCAGCAGCCCCTTGGCAAGCGCAGTACCTTGCTCCGCGGCAGGAGACCTAATCAGATTCTCCAAAACTTGTTCCACAAAGAGAGAATTTTCTGTCTTTAGTTTTTCTGTGGATGTCTTCCCATGGGATATGTCACCTTTAAAAGAAACAGAGTGTTAAGAAATTGTTCCCTCTTCCTGTCTACTTTCTCCAACCTCAGAAAGAATCATGTTCAACTTCATGATGAATATTTACAGTGGAACTGTATTATTTTTATATTTTCTTCATATTCATCCAATATGGGCAAGAGCTGTAATGACCAGTCAAAGCATATCTTCCACAGTGCTGATATGAGTTCATCTTACTTACTTACAAATGATTTTCAGTGGCCCTTTGCCTAATGGAACCAAACTGTATTTCATGTGGGAGTTGCTGTTCTGTGAGTCAGAGAGAGAGAGAGAGAGAGAGAGAGAGAGAGAGAGAGAGAGAGAGAGAGAGAGAGAGAGAGAGAGAGAGAGAGCAAGGGAAGGGATATGAGAGAGAGAGAGAGAGAGAGAGAGAGAGAGAGAGAGAGAGAGAGAGAGAGAGAGAGAGAGAGAATTCAAGGCTGACCAAAGGGTATTCCATGTGTGCTTATGAGGGTCTGGTAATGTGCTACTTGGGCTTACATCTGTGTCATAAGCCAGTCAAAATAGTTCCATCTGTTGTGTTGTGAGTTTTCAGTGATTTTTAAAACTATTAGCCTCATTGGTAGACCATATTGGTTATTTCCAAGGATATAAGGTCATCAGTAAAACCATAGTTGTGTATACTTTCAGGTTCTTTAGTTGTGTGTGTATTTCACCATCACTCTATCACACACACACTTGGCTGTTGTGTAGAAGAGAAAACAATTTAGAGATGTGTTTCTACATCATCTCGGGGGGAGTTAACCTGACAGGTGGGAGGTTAGTGTCCACACTTCCAGTTCTGTGCTGATTTGCTGTTTTCTTCTTCATAACTCCAGGTAGACAGCCAGAGCTGCCATCTGATGTGCAGGTTAAGTGTAGCTGCAGGTAATTATACATCATTAGAGGAAGGAACAACAGTCCTGAAAAAAGATGGAAGCTTTGCACTTGTGGCTGCATGGACACTCCATCTGTCATCTAGCACAGCACCACAAAAATGAGTTGCAGCAGCCTTTGTGTAATTTATAGCTCAGTGTGAGGAAATTAAGCCGTGAGTCACACTGCTTTGCATGATTAGCACTAATGTGTTTTGCACCCCCCCCCATGACAAATTTGGCCCAAAACTTTTTCTGTGATACCATTTTTGTTGCCCATTTACCAAACACTGGCTTTGTTGCTGAGCATAGAGCTACTTTCTGCAGTTATGACGGGTAGATAGCTGTTGTGCTCTAGATGTGACAGTTGGCTTTCTCCTACCATTGTGTCTGTTTGCCTCTACCCTTCATATAAGCATTGGTAGAGCAGCAATGACTGCCGTGCTGTGTAGCAGCCTGGATGTCAGGCCCCGGCCCCATATCAACTCAGTAGTCAAGTCATTATTAATCATACAGTAAACTTCAAAGATGGCAGGCATAGAATATATATATTGGAAATCACCATGCACAGGAAGGAACAGTGACTGATAAGTACTGGGCCTAGAGCCACTGTACATTACAGCTGTACAATCTGTCCTGGGAAATTGTGTGTGTGATCAGCACATCCACCCTAACCTCTAGAATACATTCTCAGAGCCAGTTCTTGGCGTCTGAGGCTTCTTTTAGCTATGATGCCTTCTAATAGGGTGAGGACTCACAGTAGAGTCGGATCTGTAGGTATTAGTGTCAGGAAGAATAATGTCTTGCTTGCCCTTTCTTCTGGGTTATTGCATGGGTTATACAAAGACAGGGATGAGTTCACAGAAAACAAAGACACCAGAGGTGGTGGGGACAGGGAATAGGTGGGGGAAGTAACCGAACTTCAGAAACACATGACTCCAGCTGATGCCAGAAATAATGGGTAGCTCTTTTCTCCCAGAGCAGCAGCAAGCATAAAGGTGCCTGACATAACCATTCCAGGCATCTTGCACTGGGGAAGGTGAGCTAGAGCAGAGGGGACTAACACAGAGGGGTGGCGAGCACTCTAAAAACCCTCACTAAGTTTTAGCAATAACTTCCCAACCTTTGCAGATGGATTACAGCGGAAATGAGAAAAACGGTGTAATTCTGTGGTTTCATTTTCATTGTGATTTACATAGACAAAAACAATGTTGATAGGGGAGAAATATGATTTAGAGGTGGAGGGTAGTGTCACCTAGCAGCTCCTGAGTGTGTGTGGAGCCCTCATTGTTTCATAGGAGAGAATTTATACCATTCGTTGTTAAAATGACATGCCTGAATGAGTCAGACCTGCCTTATTCACACCCAAGATGAGGAACATGATTTATTATCTGTCCTTTGAATTTCTGTGAGCATTCTGTCTAAACTTTAAAAGGGGATTGCATTTGCGATTAAATCTTAACAAATGTTGTTTTAACTAGACTGCAATATATGTTATTGACAACAAGCAACTTTTCTTCTCAAAATAACATTGGTGCTTAGGCATGCAATTTACAAAAATGACAAGAAGGGTGGGACTTTTTCCAAGGTGAATGCAAGTTGACTGATTAGCTGGTATTTTAACTTGGATTCTTGCAAATTACAGACATAAGAAACCCTGCAATTTATATGTACTTTGGAAGTGAAAGCTTTAATCCCGTGACTCAGGAAAGTAAAGCGGTAATAATTTAAGTACCATATTTTATTTATCCCTCAGGGTTGTCAGCTGATACGAGAAGTATTTCCACTATTTTGGGGTTGCTGCCTTTGGCTACCTAATTGCTTCTTAGGAAGTAAGAGGGAAATTGCTTATATAACTACATGGAGAGTCTTTGGCAGCGTCGAGCCAAGGCATCAATCAGTCCATCTGGGTAAAATCACAAGCTGACTCCGATATTGCTAAATATTTATACTGTCAAATACACACAGACATCCAGATGAAAAGAGGCATTCATTACGAATTCTCCAGCTTGTCAGTTTAAAGATGTAGATTAGAGGAAAACCTCCCACTATGGTGCTGCATGCTCAAGAAAAGTCTATATTTAGCCATTCTGAGCAATAAATATCATCATATTGCCTCATTTAGGTAAATAGAGAATAAATATTGTCAAGATGATCTAGAGATAATGTAAACAGACCCCTGTTCAGAGTCTTTTGCAGGGAATTCCAGGACAGTGATGTGCTGGTGACGCTTCAGGGTTTGACCCTTTTTCCTAATCACGTACCCCTCCCCTTTTTTGGTAGCAAAGATGTGTTACTGACACATTATGGGGAAAGATGAAGGGAAAGAAATGAACCACAAAGGTGATTTTAAGTTGTGTGAATCCAAGCACTAATTAGCACTTGTGCCGCAGCATTGTCTTGATAGTCCCCAAGCTGCTGATGCCAAAAATAGAGCTGTGTGCACTGGTGCTGAAGCCACTTCCCAGCTTAGCAGAGCTGGAGAAACCCTTGGAGCTCCGGAGAGCCCGGCAGCCCAAAGGTTTGGACAGTGAGTGGCAGTCCACCTAAGCAGGCCTCACCCTGGACTTAGTTTGGTACACACTGCTCTGTGATAAGAGTTCTTACAGAGGATTGGCCACCACAGATGAGTGCCATACCTTGACACAGATCAGGTCTGTGCTGAAAAACTTGCACACAGACAGTCCCATTGAATGTGTGTTCTGTCTGAGCAGTGAACATGGCCCTTTCCCAGGGGCACACACACTCTTCTCTTCACTGGTAATTGATAATTTTAGAAGTTATACTCGAAGGGAATTTTAACTGATGTCAAAGTTTTAGTTAATTACACTAGATGATTTTTTGAGATTAATAATTAACATCCCTCTTTATAACTAAATATCCATAATTAATCAGCAAATCATAACGTGAAGACTAATTAACTTCAAACTCAAATTCTAACAGAAAATCCATATTACTCTACAGCATCATTAATTACCAAAGTAATCAAACTTATCTCTCACGGGTTGTAGCATAAAGCTCTGTGGGTTCATCAGCTCAGCCTTGTGTGCTAAAGCCTTTCCAGAGGACTTCAGGGACAATGATGAGATTACTGGATTGCTCAGAACTAGCCACATGCTGCCTTATCACTAAGCGCTAGGGCAGCTAGGTGGGAACCCAGCAAAGCAGAAAGTTCCTAGATTCACCTTTCCACAGGAGGTTAACCCAGAAGATCTCTGATGAGAGGGTAATTTAGGTTTGTCTTCAAAACAGAACCAAGCTCTTTTGTCTTTTTTTCCTCCTCATGAAATGCTAGTTGACTAATTTAAAACAGGTCAGTTAGCAAGAGAGAGCATGCAGTTAGCAGGCTCACAAAAATGTGTTGTTGCTTTTTAACAATAAAAATATATCAATCATTAAGTGCTAAAAACAACTAAAGTGGGTGATGTGAAGAAGAGAAATGTTACATACTAAAAAATTAGCATGGTGTCACGGTACTCCACATGGTACCCAGTTGGGGAGAACGGGCTGATGCCCCTGTACGCTGCAGTGGACAGGTAGCTTTGTAGGGTTTTCTTTAGAACGTAGCAGTTAACAGTGTAATTAAAATCCACCCTTCCATCAGTGTACCACCTAGTTTTCAAGTGCACACGTGGAATACTGTTCTTTTGTGTGGCAGCTGTAAAAATCCTCAGCAATTTCTACTGTCAAGAAAACTCTGGATAAATAGGGGCTGTTAACTTAGGCAGATATCGGAGGTTATTTGGTGGCAATCAGGAACTCACGGCGCTTCAACTAATGGGTTATGATCAGAAACTGTTCCTAATAGCCAGCTAGACGGATCTGAATATGAAGATTTCTATAATTTTGTTGTCAGCTTGTGATGTACTCTAGTGCTAATTATTTGGAACAATTATGTTTTCCTAATAACAAAAGAAGCAGCAGTGAATTAAGCAGGCTCACCTTCAGATCTGCAGATAACAGTTTAAATGCACTTGCCATTAAGAAATAGCATTTCTTTTTGCTTTGTGGAGCCCTAATTATTTCAGATGCTTGTCTTTTAAAGCCCCTGCCTTACTTCTTCTAAACCTATTCCATGTGTCAGTGTACACTGATGACTTCAGTAACTAGTATTTTCTCGGTCTTCAGTTTTATGTCTGTACCTCCCATAGACTACTTACTTCATTTGGTTATTCAAAAACCGTAATTAGTGTGGTAATTAACATGTAGGTCCTTCAGAGGAAGACTGCTAGGATCCTGGGACATCTCTTCTCATCCTGACTGATGTGTGGATGATAAAGAGACTGAGGTTGATGTGGTGACAAGATGTGTCCTCTTGCATGGTAACTGTGCTGCAGGGAAATTCAGACAGGACCTTGGTCCACAGGGCCTCACGTTTGGAAAAAGTAATTATCCACACTGTTTCTATAATTCAACTAGGTGTTATCCTGCATTTGCAGCTGTCAAATCATTTGTTTTAAATGATTTTTTAATATCTTATGAATACTTGAAAGTTTTGAGTTTTGCACATTATCTCCTACTTTTTTAATACAGAGGCCAGATTCATTCATTCATTCATTCATTTCTGCCTTCCCTTTCTTGTCTCTTTTTTCTCCATTACTTAGTCTTTCCTGACAGTTTATCTGTGGCATCCGATGCTAACTTCAGTCAGGGCAGGCCATATTTTCTAAGTTGTAGTTGAAAAAGCTCAACTTTATTTGCTTTCCTAGAGGCTTTTTGCTTCAGTTTCACCTTTCTCACGACTTGAAAGTGTTGCTTCAGCCATGGTGAATGAGTGGTAGGTACACAGTGAGACTTGACTGAACATGAAAGTTCCCGGGTGTTGGTACTGGCCCCTGCTCTGTGCTCATTTCAGTGAACATTTGGCTTAGTTCCTGTAAGTAGAGTGCCTTTTGTCATCATTGACATCTACCTCCAAACTCCTCGTGTTTTATCTCCCAATAAGTCATATGAAAGGATGAGATAACCTCAGGAGCATCTGCCCTTCCTAAGTTCAGTGACTACTTCAGCTGGCAGTGGCCAGAAAGGCAGGATGGAGACTTTAGTTTATGGTAGCAGTGTGGCAGAGGCAGTTCAACTCATGATTAACTAGGAAACAGGATGAGTGACAAGAGCCAAGGTTGGTTATGCCCTTTCAAAAGCTCATCCCTAGTCACATACTTCCACCAGCTAGGCCCTACTCCCAAAAGTTTCCAGAACTTTCCAAATCAACATCACCAGCTAGGGACCATACATTCAAAACATGTGACGGTGAGGGGCAATATTTCAAACCATACCACAAACATTGTTTTTAGATAATGTCCTAAAAATGCTGCTAGATTGTGGCTTCTTCATGGGCTGAAATTCAGAGTGAAATCGGAAGAGGACACTGGCTGTTGGATGTAAATGTTGGTAGAGAGCAGTTGTCAAGGGGACTTAGGACTACAGGTTAGTTCCATGCTTGTTATGTCACAGAAAGACTGGCTACTGATCTGTGTTTAAAATGGAGGGGCAACTCTGTCTTTCTATCTTATTATCAAGTAGGTCTGTCAGTTTGTTCAGAGTGTACAGTGTGTCTTGACTCTACTCTCAGTTGCTGAGAGTTCACTGCAGTTGCTTTTGAACCAGAGAAAAATCAAGCCTTTTGATATTATGAACTCTTTAATATTTTGTGTCTGACTGTGTGTATTTGTTAAATCATGTTTGCCAATGAGTGTAGCTTGAGTTTTCCTGCCTGGCCCACAGTCAGGACAAATCTCTCTCACCTGCCAGTCCCACAGCCACTCAGACCCAACCAAGTAAACACAGAGACTTGTATTGGTTACAAACTGTATGGCCGTGGCAGGCTTCTTGCTAACTGTTCTTACAGCTTAAATTAATCCATTTCTATAAATCTATGCCTTGCCACATGGCTCGTGGCTTACCGGCACCTTCACATGCTGTTTCTCATCATGGCGGCTGGCAGTGTCTCTCTGACTCAGCCTTCCACTTCCCAGCTTTATTCTCCTCCTTGTCCCGCCTACACTTCCTGCCTAGCCAATGGCCAATCAGTGTTTTATTTATTGACTAATTAGCAACACATTTGCCATACAGAACATCCCACAGCAAATGAGAACATGGAGTTGCTATTCTGTAGACATCATTTATATTGGCCTATATTGGTGCTGCTATAACTGAGTCTGTAGATCTATTGTTTCTGATATGTAGTTGTGGTCCTTAGCTTTTCTTTCTTTTTTTTTTTGTCTCTTTTTTAATTTTTGAGATTGTCATATTATTACATTTCTCCCTTCCCTTATCTCCCTCCAAACCCTGCCATATATACCTGTCTACTCTCCTTCAAATTCATGGCCCATTTTTTCATTGTTACTGCATGCATATATGTATATAGTGCTAGATAAAGTTCTTTCTGTAGAGTTGAGGCCTCGTGGACTTTTACTCATTCAGTTTGGCATGTCTGTTGGTGCCATCCTTGTTCAGCTCTCTGTTGTGCATTTTAAAATTTCTATTATGTAAATATACATGGGTGGGGGTTATATGCGCATGACTGTGGTACCCATTGAGGCCAGAAAAGGATGGTAGATCCCCTGGAGCTAGAGTTACGGAAGGTTGTGAGGTGCCTGACATAGGAACTGGGAATCAAACTCAAGTCCCCTGCAAGAGCAGCAAGTGCTCCTAACCACTGAGCCATCTCTGCAATCCATATAGAACCCTCTTAATACCCCTGAGTCTGGTAGGAGGAGGAAGCTTTGAAAAATGCTGTTGGGTGCACATGGTGGTCTAACATGACGCATGCACCACACGGAGGAACTGTGCCCCATTCCTGAGCTGTAATTACTTTGAAAAAGTGGTTCTAGAGACGATGAAAAGTGACAGCATGTCCTGTGCAATAAGCACGGCAGCCAGACAAGTGCACACCATGAGCCGCTCGACGTTCTCCCCCCGAATGCTGAAGGTGCTTGGCGAGGAACCTGAGGCCCACACATGGACATAGAGACCGAAGCCCTTAAGGCTTGAAGCTGCCCACACAGGCAGTGCATTTTAGCCCAGGTCTGCCCGAATCCTGAATCTGTCTAAAGACGTGATTAGGGAAGATGATTAAGGAGAGGACCAAACCATCAACAGTTAGGAGCCTTGCTGTATTCATAAGGGAATGTAAAAGGAGACAGCCATGACCACAGAGAAAGCAAAGTTCCCTCCCCATCCTCACTACAGTAAATCCCTCCTAAACACTCAACAGCTTGAAATTGCCTTCATGATGCCGTTTTAGCAGACATGGAGCCCTGGTAAGGCCCTGAGTCTCTCACCTTTGAAACACACCAAGAGAGCAAACAAGCCGCAGCTGACTGAGCGGGCAGCCAGTGCTCTGCCGCTGTGTGACTGGAAGACAGACAGTCAAGAACAACGTTAATTAACCACAGCTACAGCCAGCTGGTAGACAGTCCAGTTTGCTGTCTTCCTAGAAAGCGGAATGAATCTAAGGGTGGTCTTTCCTTAATGAGGTAGAGTAGATATGGACAAAACTCAAGTCTAGATGGCAGGAAGAAGCCCCTGGCATCACCCCTAGGCAAAGCACCATGCTTGGCTGACAAAGACCACCTGGCTTCAGACAGTTACATCTCTTCCTCACAGGCATCCAGTTCACACATATTTAGCATGTCAGAATATTTCTTATTCTTGAATTTCTATATCACCAATTAAAACTGAAACTTAAAAGTAAATGATACTCTAACTTAATGATTTGGGGGCTTCTTAAACTTAAGAGGATTATTTGAACAATAAGGCCTTCATTGTCTCTATAAAATGAACAGGAAACTAAACAGATGGGATTTGTCCTCAAGTGCCAAAACTAAGACATTGAATTATTTTGATATCTAGTTGTAGCTAGAGTTTTCCTGCCTGGCCCACAGTCAGGGCAAATCTCTCTCACCCGCCAGTCCCACAGCCGCTCAGACCCAACCAAGTAAACACAGAGACTTATATTGCTTACAAACTGTATGGCCATGGCAGGCTTCTTGCTAACTGTTCTTACAGCTTAAATTAATCCATTTTCATAAATCTATACCTTGCCACGTGGCTCGTGGCTTACTGGCATCTTCACATGCTGCTTGTCATGGCGGCGGCTGGCAGTGACTCCCTTAGCCTTCCGCTTCCCAGAATTCTCCTCTCTCCTTGTCCCGCCTATCCTTCCTGCCTGGCCACTGGCCAATCAGTGTTTTATTTATACAGAACGATATCCACAGCACTAGTGATTTTAAAAAGGAAGTCATAAGTGTCTTTTAGAGTCCTAATAATCCATAGATAAAAAACAATGGTTTTGACCGGTGTGTACTCATGCAACCATCTCCACAACCATCTCTGCAACCAATTGAAAACTGTCACATCAGAAAGTCCCATTGTTTCATCATGGCATATCCCTACTCCGTAGCATTCAGCCTGTGACTTTCCCTGCAATTTTGTCTCTCCCAGAATGACACATAAATGGAAGTGTCAGTATGCTGCCTTTTACTGTATTTAACATAATACTTTTGAGAGTCATTGCTATGGTTGAGCCTAACATCACTTAGACTCTTTACTGAGTGGTAGTCCATTGTATGGATGTATCAATGTGTTTATCTATTCTGCTAGTGGATAGGTATTTTGGTTGCTCTACTTGGGAATGGTTATAAACTATAAATGTTTAGCACAGGTTTCTAGTTAAACTTGTGTTTTTATTTAATTAGGAGGGCTATTATGGAAAGACAGGGAAAGAAGTGACCAAATTGTTGTCCAAAAATGATTACACCACTTTGCATTCTCATCAATAATATGTGAAAGAGCAGTGCCCCATGCCTTCCCCAGCACTTAGTGTTATCGGTCTTCTTAAATTCTAGCCAAATCCTAGTCCTTAGGTTGTGTAGCTTGTAATGGGTTTGGTCTGTGTTTTCATGGTGACTGTAGATGTCAGTTTCTTTTTTTAGTGTGCATTATGCATGAAATGCTATAATTTCTAGAGAAGTGCTTCCTGTAAGTGAGTTAAAACATAATCCCTATGCTGTGGAGCCATATAGGTCCTGAGGCCCTTCCTGTACAAGCTTGCTGATTATTTGAGGATGATTTTTTTACAACCTGATTGCCACCCCACGTCCCTTTGTGGCAGCCTGTGAAGCACCTTGCTTTCTCCCTTCTCTTCTCTCTTCCCCTCCCTCCATTGGGTTTTCTCCATCAGATTTGTGGGTGAATCAAGACTCCTCCATTGATGTGTGCTGCCTAGTGACAAGAGCAGTGCTGTCCTCCAACTGAGGAGGTCAGTTAGCAGTGCAGGTTCCTAGAATGTCTTTGTGAGGCAGCTAGCATTTGATGATCAGGGACAGGATGTTTTCCTCCACTTTGAGGAATGCTTATTATCTTTTTCTTTTCTTTTTTTGATAATTTTATGCATGATACAATATGTTTGAGTCCATTCCCTCCCCTGCAGCGTCTCTTGCCCTGACCACCACTTTTCCCTCCTAACTTAATGTGCTCTTGAGCTCTCCCTGCTTCTTCACTACTGTCTCTAAACTCACTAAGCCCACTTTCATTGCCTGTACTTGTATGCATGTAGTGCCATTTATGTGGCCAGCTTCTTAGGGATCAAACCCCTAAAAGAAATTTTAATTACTTGTGGTGTGTGTGTGTGTACATGTACAGGAAATTGGGGATCCTATCTCTATGTTGGTTACAAAGATTGAACTAATGGCATGTCAGTGGTTTTATCTCCTGAGCCATCTCACCAGCCTGATGTTTTTATTGCTAAACTATTATATTGAATAGTTATGTGTTGTTCTGACCTGTAACTTTTGGCATCTACTAAATGGTTCTGTAAAAAGTACTGAGGATGAGGTCAGCTCTGGAGCCAAAGAGAAGACAACACTAAAACCATCTAGCAAGCAAGAGCTCTTGGCCTTTTCTGAAGTATTAAGAGCATGTGATCAAAAAAAAAGCAAGTGATCTTCTCCTTTTCCTTTGAGGCAAAGAGAGTCATATTCCAGTGAGGGCATAACCTGTTTATATGAAGCCTTGTGGGCTCATTGTTGGCATTAGTAAAGAGGATAGGCCTGCAAAGCCTGTTCCTGGACAGCTTAGTTTCTAAACAAGTCGTGCTAAAGGTTCTAGAAGGAGCCATATTGCTCCTGGATGTTGCTATTTGGGGTGTTTCTCCCTCCAGCTTGACTGGCTGACTTGGTGTTTTCTTCTGTCCTGTGTTCATTGTCTCTCATTCTCCAGTGTCAGGCACAGTACTGGACAATGTTCTGATCAGGAAACAGATCTGGACTTGGATCAACCTGTGCTACTCCTATTTCTGCATGGCCCTTTACAAAAACTTGTAAGCACCCAATGAGAATGAGATTTTCATTGATAGGGCTATAATGGTGGGTGAGTGTTTATTAAAACAAAATTATTATTGTTCTATATAACTTAAGAATCTCTTCCTCTTAGAGACCACCACAGGCCTGGTATTTCAGGCAGAGACTGACAGGTGACTAGTTATTTACCAGAGTTCTGCTGGGCACTCCATACCAGCTACAGCTACATTCATCATTCAGTTTGCAAATCCCATTTTAGCAAAGAATTTCTTCAAGGGTATCTATGCAAAATAATTAAGTCAGTGATATGTTTGGGTAAGAAATGAAATATATTCCAACTTGAAAAGTAGAAGAGTGAGTGAGTGTGTGTGTGTGTGTGTGTGTGTGTGTGTGTGTGTGTGTGTGTAAGTGTGTAAAACAATATTCATATCCATGTGTGCTAGGGGAAGTACAACACATGTGTAGATATGTAGGCATACTTTTCTGTCCCACCAACCAGTTCCCAAATAACCACACAGAGACTTATTATTAATTATAAATGCTCAGTCAATAGTTCAGGCTTGTTACTAACTAGCTCTTACATTTTAAATTCACCCATATTTCTTATCTATGCTCTGCCGTGTGGCAGTACCTTTTTTCAACATGGCAAGTTCATCTTTCTTCTCTCCACATTGCCTCTCAACTCTGCAGACACTGCCCCTCTTCTTCCCAGCATTTCCTCTGCCCCGAAAATACTGTCTAGCCATCTGCTGATCATTTTTTTGTTAACAATGAAAGCAACACATCTTCAAATTACAAAGGATTATTCTATGGCATTTCCCCTTTTGTCTAATTAAAATGGAAGATTTAACATAGTAAAACTATATATAATAAAAACAGTTATCTAGTAAGAATTACAGTTACAATATCCAGTCTGTTTGCATTTGGCAAAATTAGAGAAAATATTCCATAATCTATCTTATCTTTGTGAGTCCAAATTTTATACCTAATTTACATTTTATCATAACTAAGAAAAACTTTAATTATTTAGTCTTGAACTCCATCAAGGACCCCAGAACAGTGTAATGTTACCTAACAATAAGGACATCTGGCTGCCTGGACATTCACCAAAGTTCTTCTGTAACATTGGAGTATCCATCTTTGGCCTACAAGCCTAGTATATCTGACAGACATTTTTGTGAGGCAGGAATTTTGAAGGACTGTCCTACCTTGACTTGGCAAAGTTTGGCAGTTGCTTATTTTTTTTTTTCATCCTGCTGGTCCAATTTGGACAGCAGTTTAGGCAAGGGCAGTTTTTTTGCCCTAATGGCTAGCTTTTGCCATAAAGAAAGCAAACTCCATATGGAGATTCTTCAGTGCCCATCATCTTCTTTATTGAAGTAAATTGGTACAGTCAAGAACAAACATCTTACTGTCATGAAAAGCCTTAGGTTATTAAACATATTAAATGCCATATTCTGTAGGTCTTTGAAGACCATCTGTCTATCTAAATATATCTGTTTAACCTTAAAAACATACCTAATATGACTACAAGTTTGATTATTATAGATGACTACTAACCTTTCTTTATTTTTAATTAAACATTACATTTTTAAATGAGTTGCATAAGCACAATACCCCAAACAAGAGTAGAAGTATACATATAATATAGCAAAAATAACTTTAAATTTGTATCAATAAACCAAAACCCATACCAACATAAAATATTTTGAGATAAATGGTTGTTCAGATTAAAGTAGATTCAATAATCTATCCTTTTCCTATCCTCTCTATATAGATACATTCATCTCAACAGAAACTTTTTATAATCCATCTCTCTCTAACTGAAAACAGGTTATTTTTCATTTTGATTAAAAATGCATATTAATAGCTGAACCATTCAGCTTACATTGTGCACATCAATTATAAGCACTGATCTTTCCTCTTTAAATATCCTTTTTGGCTTGAGTTGGGGCATCCACCAAAACAATTGCCAAGTCACTGGTTTTCTGCACATAAACTCTTCTTCTTTGAAGAGTGGAAATGCGGCTCATGTTTCCTGTAAATGCAACAAGAATGTGCCAGGCCCATCTGCGTCTGCCTCCTGTGACAAAAGCACCCACTTTTACCCTCACTGTCTTGTTCTCCACCATGCTGTTCATGGAGCTGTTTGGTAAATGCCAAGGTCGGGGGCATCCATTCATTCACCACTCTGTTCTCTGTTATAATATTTCTCACCCCTCCACCTGCTTCTTTTACAAAATGGAAACCTTAAAGTCAAGAACCTTGAGTAACTGTATAAGGTTTCTCAGGCTGAAACCAGGGGCTTGATTTGGGATCTCAAATGGAGTATGAACTGCATTAGGATAGATGCGTGTGCTCTGACACATAAGGATCCCATCTACTGCTGTGCAACGCAGAATCCACAGACCTAGTGTATTTTCCTCTTGCTCTGTTTCTTCATCTTTATGAGTAGGCATTTCCCATCTTTAAATGTTTAAAGAGTTTAAATGTGACAAAACAACCAGCCTAGACTTAGCTATTTTTACTGCTCCTGGATTTCCATTCAAATGATCAGAAGCAAATCTTTAGTGCACTCACGCTCAGCTAAATATGATCACTATAAATCCATTTGAGCTCTTATGTTACAATCAGCACATTAATGTCTAGATCCAAATAGCATAAATGGCTGCTGTGTTGAGGAAGAAGGGGTATATTCAATATACAAGAGAGTCTCTGCTTTCATATCCAAACACAAGTTTTTAAGATAAGATGAGCCCAGGCAGTAGGTAATGTTTTCTCTAGACTATTCAGGGGTCCTTCTGGTTGCCTAGCCAGTGGCATGTTTTGTCAGCAGTAGCCAGTAGTAGCAGAATTCTACTGCTGGGAAGGCCTGAACACACCCAGAAAACACGCCCAGAACTTGGAAGCCAAGGAGCTGTGGGACACAAACCCATTTCAGGCACTGTTGCCTAGTTTTTAATGTCATGTATTTTAGAGTTCTAGGGGAAAGTTCGATTGTTCTAATAAAATTGCTATCAAATAGTTAGACTGTGAAATCATCATGTAGCCAATTGGTGATCCTCAGGACCAAGTCATCCTTCCTCTTTGAACAAAGTCTCAGATCCTGTCAAGGGAGAATACAGCATCTCTCTTGACTTAGCCCCTTTGAATGAACACCCAAAGGGTAGAAGTGTAGATTTACTCCAGTACTTGTGTTATTTTTTTTCAGACCCCTCTCTTCCCCCGCCCCCATGTGTGTGTGTGTGTGTGTGTGTGTGTGTGTGAGAGAGAGAGAGAGAGACAGAGAGACAGAGAGACAGAGAGAGACAGAGAGAAGGTTAGAAAGTATTTTGAAGGGAAAAGTAAGTATTCCTTAGGAATAATGTGCCCCAAATTCAAGCTAATTTATAGCACATCTTGTAGAATATTTTGAATCTTGCTTGAACGTATATAAATTTTAAAACCTAGCTAATAAAGCAAAACTTGAATACAATAAGCAGACTTTACTAGAGAACTAAGACCAATGGATTGAACTAAGTTATAGATGCAGGAATTAACTTGGTATTATTATGTTATATTGGGAAACTGGTTATGCATGGCTAGTGGATGGTATGGTGGTCCAATTACTAGCAGGACAGAAGTGGAGCAAGTATTATTCTAGCTAATGTCTGTTAAGTAGACAAAGGGAAAACCAGAACTTTGACATTAGTCTGCACACTGAAATGAAGGGCTGTTCTTCTAGGTAAAGGGTGACTGCTGGTCATGTGAGGTTTCTTCTCTGCGGCCATAGTCACAGCAATGTTGGCAATTTTGTGTCACGTGGCAGCTTTGTCAAGCAAGCTCCTGTAGTGGAGATTTTCCTAGGAGGCCTTTCCTTCCTGTTTTGTATGTAATTTATGAGAGACTTCTTGGAATTTCTAAAATTATCAGATATCTTAGTGATACTTTCCAAAGCTTGATTCCTACTAATAGATAGCTCAGCACTCTGTGAATTAAGTAAAAGAACTGTTAGATGTGGTGGTATTGTGTTCCCCAAAATATTGTGCACCCTAATAAACTTATCTGGGGTCAGAAAACAGAACAGCCAGTAGATATATAGGCCAGAAAATGGTGGCACACACACCTTTAATCCTAGCCTTCTAGAGACAGAAATCCATCTGGATCTCTGTGAGTTTAAAGCCACACTGGAAACAGCCAGGCATGGTGACACACGCCTTTAATCCCAGGAAGTGATGTCAGAAAGCAGAAAGGTATTTAAGGCATGAGGACAAGGAACTAGAACCTGGTTAAGCTTTTAGGCTTTTGAGTAGCGGTTCAGCTGAGACCCATTCAGATGAGAACTCAGAGGCTTCCAGTCTGAGGAAACCGCTGAGGAATTGGCAAGGTAAGGATGCGGTGCCTTGTTCTGCTTCTCTGATCTTCCAGCATTCACCCCAATACCTGGTTCCAGGTCTGTTTTTATTAATAAGACCTTCTAAGATTCGTGCTACAGTTAGATCTCCAGGATAATGCAGACATGCACACACAGTAATCAAATGGACATATATAAAAGCTGAGACATATAGTGTCACTCTCTCTGTTCTGCCCTTTGGCGATTCTGCTTTGCGTTTCTTTCAGCCAGCAAATGAGGAATTAATTCAGCACTGTCACTCTGATTGCCTTGCTACTCCAGGAGAGAACAGTGTTTTGTTCAGCAAAATGCTTGACATCCTATAATAGTGAACAGAAGTGAAGGTAAACAAGGGTATTCCCACAATTTGGAGAACATCATTCCAGGTTTCCCAGCCCATCATTTGCTTCTGTTAATGAAGCCAATAATCAAATTGCCTGTCTTCCGATTTTATGTAAAATGGGACGTGTGTGAATATCCACAGTTCACTGACCATGTGTCATAAAGGGCAGTGGCCAGAGCAGCAGGTGGTGCCATACTGGCCCCATGGTGGTTTGTCCATTGTGGTAACAGGCCTGCATCCTCTTTGGGGTCTGGATGCTCGCCCCATTCCCTGTGGTTCTCAACAGCACCCTCCTCTGAATGATGAATTGTGTGGTCTTTGTAATAGTACAGGAGCCTTCCAGAAATTTAGTCTTGTCTTCCTGGTCTCTTGTTTAGCATCTCAAATTGGTCGTCACTGTCTGTTTGCCTCTTGTGACCCATGTCTTGACTTCCCAGTCTCCTTGCTTGGCCCCAAGTCTTCAGTTGTTCATGTCTCTCAAGTCTCTTACTCAATCTTGTTCTCTTTCCTCAGGCCCCCACTCACTGTCTGGGTGACCACAGCTCCCAGTTAATTTGTGGCATTGTGTATAAAGCCAAGTGTTCAGTTTCTCACAAATCCCAGCCTTGCCCCTGGCCCAAAGCTGACTGGACACCCCCTCTCTAGCTCTCCCACAGAAAATAAGCATCTGGTACAGGTGGACACTAATATGCAGGCCTTTTTTATAAACCGTGGTAAGTTGTCCATGATCTTTTAAAAACCCCACCTAGATTGTTTTCATAAATTTTTATAATTATGTCTGTTTTGTTTGATATTACAAGCCATGAGCATGTACTGTTTGTACGCACCTACTCTAGAAAATGGCATGGGGTTTTTTGTTGTTGTTGGTTGGGTTTTTTTTTGTTTGTTCGTTTGTTTTGGTTTTGTTTTGTTTGTAGTATCATTACTCCTGAAAACATAAATGTTAAATTGGACATTTCTTTGAATTTGGACATAAACCCAAGGCTACTATGGGTGTGTGACTGATTCTCATTCTGTAATACCTAGTCACATGGACTTTACTGTGTGGTACCGTTCCTGTGGGAAGCATATCCTGAGTAGGCACTGTTCTAGCTTTCAGAAGAGAGCTAAAAGAATTGTAAGCCCTCATGCTCCAGGAGATGTGGTCTCATACAGCTTAAACTGGCCTTGAATTTGTTATAGAGTACAGGATGACCTTTAACTCCATACCACTCAGATAGTGAAGAGAGGGAAAGAAGAATCCCAGGAAGGTGACCATGAAAATGGCTGGGTCTGGGGACTAAAGTCACTGCAGGGATGTCTAGGACTACTCCTGACATGATGACCAGTGGCTTCTCCCTCCTGCCAGCAGCTTCAGCCCTTGGGGATCAGACCTTGGGCATATTAGCACATTGCCTTTCCTCTTCTTTCCCGTTACCCTCTACCTCTGCTACCCACCATATTTGATTTGGTCTCTGCCTGAAAGAGGTGGGTCAAAGTTTGGTTCCATCTTGCCATACAAGCTGAGCGTCTCAGACAGTACTCAACCTTCTTCTTGTGCCCTATCCTCCAGTACATAGTACCCAGCTTTCCTCCTCCCTTCCCTGTCTAAGGTCATATCACTCCCACTGAGCCTTCTGATCTACTGATAATTATTCAAATGCAGTGGCCGCAGTGTGCCCAGTGCTTGCAGAACAGTCCAGGTTCCTTCCCTTGGGGAGTTTGTATTCTGAGGAGGTGGGGCAGACAGAGCTAAAGGATGAATGAACACAGTAGAGTAAGTGTGATGAGCCCTTGAGGAGGTAGGAAGTGTGAGGAGAGCTTGTGGAAGGCTAACTTGCCTACAGAACTTCAAGAAGCAGGGGAGCTACAGCGTCCTTAATCCTTTATTCTCATTTACCTATGCAGCTGTAAGAACCTCCGAGTTTCACCTCAGCCTTCAGTGCATCACTGGAAGGGACCCTGTCGGGATATAGTATATCATTGCACCTGCAATAGTGTTGAAAATGGTGTTCCATACCATGGGCCGGGACATTTCATGCAGATGTCTTGCAGGTGCACAAAGTTCACATTTGGTTTTCTTTTGAGCATCACCTACCAGGTACCTTGTGATGCCCAGAGCTAAAGCTAGGCTCACACACCCTCCCTTGGAGCTCAGGTAAATCCCTTGATTGAAGTTGCCTAGCCCCCTGATCAGGCAGAGCCCATCCTCAAAAGTGTCAGCCCTCAAACGGCCTGTCTGATGGGCTTGGGTACATTCTCTACAATCCCAGCTCCCTGCTGTATTAATAGGACACATAAGTATCCCTGGTTTGAGGGCTGTCTATAATATCCCAAAACTGTTTGCCCGGCCTTCTGTTATAGAAGGCTCAAGTGCCAAGCATGATGCTTCATTTTCTGGATGGAAGTTCATTCCCCTCTGGGTTCTGTCACATTGGCACTCTAGAGCCATGTAGAGCGCCTCTGTTCTGATCCACCTTCACGTACCAGAACACCTGTTTTCATGTATTTTTCAAGTCTCAACTTAGCTGTTTCCTCTATACTCTTCTCAGTTTACCAGTGTTCCTCTTAGAATGTGTAGCTCAGGAGCCAGTGTATAATCTGCAGCACACCCTTGCTCTTCCTTCCTGAACCTCCTCAGTTCCTGTATCCATGCAGCCATGTCACTGTGGTGACCCTCCTGGCAGCTGAGACTTTGAAATCCCTTTCCCACTCTCCTAATTTTGGCAGTTTTTAGAAACCTTTGATTGTAGGACCTTATATGTTGCACATGAAATTGATTTACATGTGTGACATGCTTCAGATATTAGTCATATGAGTTTGTTCCATATCCACAAACATCACTTGCATTATATACTAATTTCAGGTTATATAAATATAGCTATACCTTACACCCCTTAAAATGTAGCCGAAGCCTGATACTGGGTGCTCTCTATCCACACGTCAAGCACAGTATTGAATATCATACCTGGATGCTCTCATTTGCTCTTCAAGACCATTAGTATTATTGTCCCCATTTTATGCATTGAGACCCCCAAGATTTTAAAGTTCAGAAAATTATCTAGAGCTATGTAATGTCTGAGGATTTGCTAACTTTCAAATTAACAAGTTATGCTGCCACAGTCCCTGGATGCCAACATAAGACGTGAGGTGCCCAGGTTAGAGATTACCGTCTCAGTCATTGCCAAGCAATAGCCGGATAGTTAGCATCTGCCCCAGTCTCCCAAGCCACAGTCTACTGAGGCTGTCAGGAAGAGGTGGTGGCCCTTGAACATGGTGGGCTGTAGTATGGCGTGTAGTGTAGGGAGCCTGTGTCTCCCCCATAAACAGTATGGTGTCTTTCTTTGTTCAAGAGTGTTTTCAAGAGTGTTCAATGTCTTGACTATAATGAATAACCAGTTTCCCTCTTTTTTGGAGAAAAATACCATTATTTTCCCAGCCAGATTCCAGAAGAGAGCATTAGAAAACAGTGTGAATAAAGGCAACTGGTCTTTCTCTTGGCTCACAGAGTGTGCAGAAATGCAAGAGGCCTGCACAGCCTCATTCCAGGTACAGTGGGGAACTGGAGCCAGAACACTGATACCACTGCTTGGGCTTTTCCTGTTGGCTTGAAGATATTTTTGAGATTATTTCCCTTTCACCTATCAGTTCTTATCATCGCTTTGAGGTAGGACTGAGTAATTGCTAGGTATGGAGCTGTCATGACAGGTAGCAGGATCCCCAAACTCTGAAAGTTCTCTGTACAGCACACTATGCAAAAGATTCTGAGTGATAGCTCACTTTCAAGTTAAAGGAATGTGCAGCTGAGGAAGACTTAAATATTCTTACATTCAGATTTTAGTACTGTCTTCATAGAACCTAGATCCTTCCATGGTGATGATAAGTGTGTGACACCATGCAAGTGTCAGGTGTATTCTTCCACGCACGAGTAGGGAATTCTAGATGTCAGCATGCTAATGGTTTCACTGTGTGCACTCACCTTTTCTCCCTCTGACTCTCTAAGATCTCAGGATGGGCAGTAAAGTGGTTTGTTTTCCAGCAGGTAGTTAGGTGGAATGTGGCGGCAGTCCGCAGGACTTGTTGGAGCTCTGGGGTGGTGGAAGACAGGCACTGATACACTGAGCCATGGAGGTTTTTAAGCTGCTCCAGCTCCCTATTGCCCTGCCCTTTAAAATCCTGTACAGATAGTGGAGAGTCTACAAGTATGGTTTAAGCTCTGTTAGGACTTTCATTCACTAGCCTACTGCAGAGCAGCTATCTTTGGGGTACAGAGGCTGTTTTCCTGTCTGATGCCCATACCTCCACCTGACCTCTGACACACTTGCACCTTTGATGGGTGCATAGAAGACCTCTGTGTGGGGAGTGGGAAGAGCAGTGTGAAAGCAGAATATCTAACCAGACTCGTGGTATGGCTGTGTGCGTGCTGGTGTGCCCCTACAGTGTTTTTGTGTATCCTTGATTGCATGCATGCACTACATGTACGTCTTATGGAAAATGAAGGATTGACCAGCCTCTGTGGCATCCTGTAATGAAATCATAGGGTGTTGGGTGTTGTCTTGTGCTTTGGGGTTGTATGTTAAATCCTTCACTGCCTTTGCCTCTGTGGAATACTGGTGCTAGAGAACACATTGCCTGCCCGTCTGAGAACACCCCACGCCTTGTAAGTGTTCTTGTGAGTGAAAAGACAAACACCTGTTTAGCAAAGCTTTTGAACACCTTCAGGAACTTAACAGTAGTTTTAAGAAAAGAGTTTTTCATTTCCACCTTTGGCAGTACAGCGGGTTGTTGTCGCCCCGTGTGTAGCCCAAGCCCCACACTCTATGCTCGCTACATTTGATGGTTTACTTTATGTAAACATACACATACTTAGAACCTTGCTGGAGGGCTCTTGTGTGACACACATAGCTGCCGGAACAGACTGTCACCTCCTGACCCTTCAGTTGCCATACCTGCATGCAGGCATGTGGCCAGCATCCTGGAGAGTCTCAGACAGGCACACATGCGCAAGTGTCCCTGAGTCCCTGTTTACATGCAGTGTTTTAGTGTACTTTCTAGGTTTCCCTCTGAACCTTCCTTGCCTCTCAAAATCCAGGCAGGTGTGTGGAGGAGGGACTGGCGCTCATTACTGTGCCTACAAACCTTTGTCATGGAGCACCGGCTACTTGGCCTTTGGAATTATAAGTTAGGTTTTTGTTTTGTTTTGTTTTGTTTTGTTTTGTTTTGTTTCGAGACAGGGCTTCTCTGTATAGTTTTGGTGCCTGTCCTGGAACTCTCTCTGTAGACCAGGCTGGCCTCAAACTCACAGAGATCTGCCTGACTCTGCCTCCCGAGTGCTGGGATTAAAAGGCATGTGCCACCACCGCCCGGCTATAAGTTAGTTTTTATTTGTTCTTGTCATTTCAGAGTTTAAACTTCATGATTTGTCTTTCATTTGACCTTTTTAAATCAACTTCAAATTTTATTATCCCATGTGTATATTACTCTTTAGGGCCCAGAGCACAGATATGTTATGATTTTTAAATAGGAAAGAAGCATAGAAGGTTTTTGAAAGACTGAGTAAAGATTTCAGTGTCCACTGGTTGAAAAGGAAACATTAAATTTCCCTGTTGGCTATGGCAATACCTACTTTTGCCAGTGTATGCAGGAGGCCAGAGGAACAACATGAGTTTCACCCAAGTTGAACCATAGCACTGAGCTGCCCCTCAACCACGTGGGTTGATGCCCTCTATCCATTCCTCCTCACTGTTTCCAACATGGGCATCTTTCCTTGGTGCCCCACCCATGATGCCCAGCCTCTTCTGCTGCTGCTTCAACAGTCTTGCAGGCTGAGATGTCTTCCCTGTGTTGAGATCAAACTTTGCAGGACTGTCCCCCACAAGACACTTCAGTTTCCTTACCCAGCCAGACCAAGAGAAAAAACAGCCATGTGCCAAGACCATATGACTCACTTTAAGATGGAGGGAAGAAGCTCGCATTGTCTTAAGCAGCTGCTGTCGTTTGGCTAGGAGCAGATGTTCGACCTCCAAGAGCTTTGCAGATAATTAAAATACTCACAGTTAGTGTTTTACCCCAGCTGTAGGTTCTGTTTACTGTAAATTTGATTTTAATGGTGCCTCTGTGCTGTAGCTGGGAAGCAGTTTGCTTTTTACCTTCATACAAAAGTGTCTGCAATGAAGACAAATGTATGTTTCCTCTCATTTCCTCAGGAAAGATAGCACGATACTATAATATGGAGGAGATAGGGGCTCAACTAGGAAAGTGAATGTCATCTTCTCATAGGGCTTGCCAGGAAACAAAGGGGAAACCAACTGAATCTGCTTTGTTAGCCCTCGAAAGTCAGCCTTGTGAGAGGCGTGCCCTCCAGCGACACTGACTAAGCTTTGTATTTACATAATTTTAAGGTATGTATAATGTGTACAACTTTTGAAAAATAGGTCTTGTCTCCTGATGTTGTGTTATCTGTACTGGGCATTTATAAACTGTCAGAGGACATTTCGGAAAAGGTCGTTGGGCTTCTTAATTTCCTGATTCCATAAAGCAGAAAAGAATGCCTGTACTAGTTAAGTGAAGTCAAACCCAGGCAGGCGCACGTGAGCAGATGGGTGCTGTCCACCTGGAAGAGCTTGCTTCAGGAAGGGCCCCCCACTGCAGGGCTGGCAGTCTCCAGCCCTTCTTCAGGCCTCTAGCTTCCTTATAGGAAGAGGGGAAAGCTGAAAACCGTCCTGTTCTCAGCTTCTGGCAAGAACGCTGACCCAGGTGATGGTGTGCAGGAGTAAGCAAACCTTGGTCCCCAGCCGAGTATGTTCCCAGGGAGGCTACACTGGAAGGAGATGTGAGGACACCCAACACAGACTGGACTTCTGGCCCCATGCACCCAAAACCATATCTAGAATGTGAGAGGTACCCTGTGCAGGTGCAAGCATAGACTTCCTCATTACCTCTCTCCCCTATGCTGATACCTGCCTGCTCCCCCCAACACACACTAACCACCTCTCTCTTGGTTTGTCCGAATGGACTTGAGACATTTGAGCATGCTGCTGGTAAATCACCTGGCTGTTTTTAAGAAGTGCTCTTCATGAGTAAATGACAAGACCAGAGCATTTTACAGTCTAACTTTAAAGTGCCATTCCATCACTGTGTGAAACTTGATGACACTATTTCTGTCACTTGAGTGGAATTTCCAAAGTTATATAGTTGGCATTTCATGATGCATTGCTGCAGCTCATAGGAGTCTGCTCAGCAGAGAAACAGTTAACCACTGCCTCCCTGCCACCCCCTCAAACCCTGGCAGGATAACCTTAAAAGACGTGTTCCCACCTCACTGAGTGAGATTTGTGTGCCCAGCTCCCGTTACTGCCAGATCTTCATGCATGAAAATGATAATATATACCTAAGGGTCTGATATAACACAGAATTTCTCTAAAGGTAAAACATTGTCTTTTACTCTTTGTCACTCTTCAGTGCCCATGGAAATACCTGGGCCCACAGAGGCTATTCTTGGTAAAGTTAGAAACCCGAACAAGTATATATTTCCAACCTGAGATAAAATTTATTCTTCAGTTTTTTTTCTGGATATCTTAGAATTCTTCTCAGAGGTCTTCCATAATCATCTCTGTCACTGCAAGCACAAAGCACATCACTGGTGGTACTTAAGAAAAAGAAATGAAAACATGTGGTGTCTAAATGATTGTCCTGGTTCATTGTGTGTACCAAAACTTGCATGGTGCCTCTGCAGAGTTTGTATATTTGACCTTACATCTGAAGAGCTTATTGGTGGCTGGACATCAGCTAATTTTTTACAGGATAAATAATTCCTTTGTCTCTTGTGAAGCAGAGCCTTCATCAAATTGGGGCATAATGACGATTTCCACTGCAGTTTTTCAGGGTGTACCTGCGTGTGGTTAACTGGCATCTGCTGTAACTCTGAATATTTTGCCAAGATGCCCTTTAATCATTGCTGTGGTGCATTTTAACTCATGCCTAGGTGAGCCACATCACTGAGGATTACCTTAGGTTCAGAATAACCAAGCCTGTGCTCTGAGACAAGCCTCGCTATTATGATGGTTCCATTTAACAAGTGACTAAACGGCTAAAAGTAATTCTTCATTTTGTGTCTCAAATATCCTGCCTGTTTCTGTTTTCTCTGTGAATTTTATGAACACTGGCCAGAATGTGCTTTTCTAACTCTTGGGGTAATGGGCATGAGATACTGACCAACTTGTATTCTCAAAAGAAAAAACAAAGTTATGCCTTATTTACTGTTATACAAGGCCAGGAGGTGTCTCCCACCCCCATCGCTGTTATTATTCCAGACACCTCCTCTTTTTTTAATCCCAGACAAGCCCTACACAGCACTGGACTGGGGCTTTCTGACAAGAATTGAGGGCATCCGTATGTATGTGTGGTGTGAGAAGCTGTGCAGAGGCAAGGAACCCCTCCCCGTGTGGGCTGGACCAGGCTGCTTAGAAAGCTCTCCCTCTAAAGCAGGTTGGAAGCGGGCACCCCGCACGATGCCAGGGATTGTTGCTGTCTTTAAGATGAATAAATTACGGAGCAATTATCGACATTGACTTGACTGGCTAAACTATTGCTGACTGCTATTGTGAGAATAATGTATTCCCTGCTTTAAACTTCTAAAAGGTTATATTTCACTGAATTTTAATTTGTCATTTTTCCTGCTTTCACTTGAGAAACTTATAAGCTTTTGTGACATTAAAATATGGCTCTAATTTATTAGCATAATCTGTTAATATTGTTTCATTTTAATAGACATTAAGTATGATTTTTTAACATTCTTTTTAAAATTACATCTTTAAATGGAAGTCAGAAAAAATTATACATGGCTTAAGAATCACACTGTCATGTGTGCCCCAAATTTTTATATGAAAAGTATTATTTTTTGGATTATTTCATATTGAAGGTGCTTTAATTATGACAGTGAAGCAGCCCAGCATTTTCAGGGTTTAGTGGCTTAGCCAAAACAGAAACTCTAAACACAGAATCTGCAGCATACCCCAGCACCATATAAACATTTAGTACTGTTTAAGAGAGGCTCCATGTGTGAAATAAATGCTGGCTCATAGCTGCGGAGCAGTTTACATAGGATATTAACACCGCTCTCGCAGGCGTTAGGCATCTCACCCCACGACACGTCTTTTTAATGCCATCTTTATCTGCTACACGATGCATGAAATCTACTTTCAGTTTTAGAACCGCCAACAACCTTTGACCCCTTTAGTGCAGACACAATGTGACCTTTCTATTGTCATCAGCCTTCACTCTCCTGAAAATTCTATGAATTTTTATTACAAGTCTTTTTTAAACCAAGCTGAGGCTTCCACAAATTACTTGCCACAGATGAGATGAAGTTGTTGAAGTGGTGTTAGATAAGTTTTACAGCCAGCATGTGTGCGGAGAGGGGCCCACGCCTGTGTCCTACAATGTCATAGACCAGTAACTGCTGAGCCTACTATTGGATAAATACATCATTTTATGGAACATTGATTGTTCTATAAACCCAATGGAGTATTATGCTCTATGATCAAACCATTTAGATTGTGTGTAGAGCACAGAAAATGCCATATTCAGGATGGCACTAAAAGTGCCATTTGTGTATTTTATGGATGTCATTACAGGGGAAACTTCTCTCTGTAGGCCCTGTTTACTGCAAAATTTTTTAGTCTGTAATGACATTTTTCATTCACAACGTATGCCTTCAAGAGAGGGGGCCCTTGTTTTATTTGTTTCATTTGAGTTTACTGCACAAATTCTGTACATTTTAATTAAATGTAAGCTTAACAAAAGCGTGCGGTATTTATTCTGGGGTGGTGGGTGGGTGGGGGACAGTAACCATAGAACAGCTCGTACACAATGGAAGGGTCAGGTACTCAGCAGCTCCATAGCTACCCAAAGCCTGACAGGGAGGGGGCAGGCCCTAGCATGGTTTGGGGAGGTGCTACCCTGCACAGCTTGCCTATCTGCCCCAGAGCGGTGTTGTTTCCATCTCTTGAGCCTTTCTCTTCCCGAAGGCTTGGCTGGTTCATTGCTGTGTTCTAGTGCAACAAGGCTTAACCCAAAATCACTTCCTTGAAAACAGGTCCTAAGTGTGTGTGTGGGGGGGGGGGCAAAGCCCACCTTTATTACCAGCTCAGTTGGTAACCCTTCCACACATTTAGACATGAGCAGCATCTCACAATAAAGGGGCTTCATAACCATGAACAGGGCTGCCTTTTAACTCCATTCCCAACTTCTGCACATGACTATGTTGCCCTATTGGAAACAAGTCCACGGACTAAGTATAGGCACTCTGATATTGTCATCCCTCTGAAATCCAACAATGTCTTTTAAATACAAGTACAGCACAAATGCTGGCCAGGTGTCCACAGGCCAGATCTGCACGCTCACTGGAGCAACAGCAGTAACTGGGCCATCCAGGGTGAAACCTGAACAGTGCCCTGTCCACCAATGCCACTCCGTGAGGCCGTTTGCACTGACAAGTTTCAGAGTCCATATTCACTAGAAAGAGCATGTGTGCCCAGTACATTCTTGATCATAACCCAGTTAGAATCTAAAGTTACAGTAGAGATTCACATTCGTTTAAATGACACTTGAACTTCTACATCGCTCCACATTAATTCATTATGGTTGAAATGGAAGAATCTTCAATGGGTGAATCTTTTTCAATCTGATTGAGGCTGTTACATTTTATAGGTGCTATTTTTCAAAGCAGTACTGACAGCACTCGAAGTTATTAAATTGCTGAATCAAAAGACGGACCTGCACTCACATTTATGAACTATGATGGACTAGCCGGGGGCCGTGCTACCAGAGGTTAAGATGTTGGTGGCATTAAACTTCATCACAGACCAAACTGACTGCAGTATTTACCACACAGTTTACTTTAATGGTCTGGAAGTAGCTTAACTCATTTCTGGATTCAAATGAACTGAACATGTAGTTCAGAATTCATAATTATCAATGCTGCAAGGGATTCAAAGGATTGTTCTGCATTTCCTTCAGTCGCCCAGTGAGGAGTGGGATTGCTGAGGCTCAGGCAAGTGACCTCTCTTGCCTCCTAAAAATAGGATGTTGTTTATTTCCCCCAACTTGGTTTCTCCTGATTTTTAATGTAATGGCAGTATTCCCTTCTTTTGTAATTATTGGGGCAGGGCAAGTTGAATGAAGCACTCTCTTTATGTCATTTCCTGTTTTTCCTCTGAATTACACTGTGTATGACCTTGAAATTAAAATGAGCAGAAACAAATAAAAATCACAGTTTAGGAAGGCAAGCAAAATACTGCATGCTGAGCTGAAAAGTTAGAGTTCAGTTATGAAGTTGCATGCATACCAGAAGAGAGCCTGACAGACCCAGGTGATAGGGCTGGAGGACCCAGTGGGTGACAGACAGACTGATGAGGAGCCAGGCCTACCCAAACCCAGGCACAGATGCAGTCAAGTGTGTGGTACTCCTCAGTGCTGGGTGTCTTCAGAGATGGAGTCAGTCTGACGTCTCAGAGAAGACACCTGAGAAAGGGTAAACTTGAAAGGACAGCATGTGGGCAGGTGGAGCCATGCAGACCTGATTGAGCTGTTTCTGGAGGATCCTGGGCTTTTGTCCTCTCACACTTACCAGCCAGACTCTTAGGTCCACAGAGCAAAACACTGGTCCAGGCAAACGAGAGCTGTTTCTTTTTTGAAAAGTAGAAAGATTAAGTGGCACCAGGAGCTCACAACCACAAGCAGGTTCCTAAGCGAGCCCTTCAGACTCCTGTAGGGAGGTACTCCACATCCCCAGGTAAAAACCTGGGACACCATCTTGGCCTGCAAGCCTGCAGCTACTATCCAAATATCTGCCAATTAAGGCACATCAGAAAGCAGCCTGACTTAGTGGTCCAGCTTGTGCTCCGTTCTCAATAGGGGAGTGAGTGAGAGAAGCAAGGATACACTTCAGGTTCAGCGGTCGTTGACATCCAGGACCAAGGGGAGAAGCTTAGTTGACTTAAGATACCGAGATCCCTCTCCCAGCGCTCCCTACTGCACCAGCCTGGACAACATCCCTGACACAGATCCTGTGGCTACCATTGAGCACAAAGAAGGAGCTTTTGGGAGTGGAGCTGGTCTAGTTGGTGCCTGTCTTTTCTTGAGCTAAGATTTCGTGACTTCCTAACCCTTCTAAGGCCCACAGCATAGAGAGTTTTCCAACAAAGACCAAAAATAACATTTAGCAGCTAGTGAATACTTCCAAATCCAGGACCACTGTCCGGTAGTCTGGGAATTAGCCTAGGCGTGTCCTCTTGGCAGACAGGACCAGCAGCTTCTGCCGTAAACCCAAATGCTATCCTTACCCAAAGGCCCTGTTGGGTGCTTGCACCCCGGGTTAGCCTGGTCTTGAAAGAAAAGCTTTCTTGTAGTGCATCACCAAGGCAGTTAGCAAAACTTCTGTCTTTAGGGCATGGCAGTCATAGCTAATGAGCTGCAAGTCTTAATCCCTCCCTCCCCCTTGGTAAGGATAAAGCACATAGTTTAAAAAAAAAAAAAACTGAACATGTCAATGAGAGTGTAAGATATGTCTCAAATGCGCTGCATTGACACAGGGAATGTGAACACAGATGTGAGTGGGTCATTTTCTTGTTTGGGAGGGGAGGGTGACAATAAAACAATTTTAAACTGATAGAAAAGCTAAGATTTAGAGAAAACAAGAACTCTACTTAGAATCATTCTCTACTTTATGAAAAGGAAGCCTACGGTTTCCATCATTTCTTACCCTGTTGAGTTGTGGACTTCTAGAGGAGGTCATGAAGGTATACAAGTGTGTGCCTCACATCCATCCTTGCTGTAGACCTCCAAGGACACCCACTCTCTCTGGCCTCATTTGCTCTCATCTGTGCTGCTGTTGCGAGATGGGCCCAAAGGTCTCTCTCTCCTAAGCCAGGCCAGTCCTGTCGGGGCGCAGACACCTTGACTTCCTGAGCAAGCAGCTCCCCCACGGACTTGTGGCCCTCAAAGGACAGGCTGACCTGAAAATAGAACGGCTGGGTGAGTGGCAGGGCAGAAGCCTGCACCTTCTGTGTCTGGCCTGTTGATAGCCTCAGACCAGCTTCGCCCCTGTACTTCCTTCCTGTCCCTTCCCCATCCACAAGACAGGGTCTTACTGTCTTCAGGGTCACGGTGTTCTCACTGAAAGGAATTTGAGGTTGACGAGGAAAAGCATACACTCTGTTGCCCCTGTGTCACAGTTCCTTCTTCTGTTTAAAAGCATTCAGCGGGTTTCTGCGCACAGACGCCAGCGGTGAGATGGCCGAGCATGCCGAGGAGCCTCTGCTCACATCCCCCTGGACCTCTCTCTGCCTTGCCCTCCGGGCATCTCCCTGTCCTCTACGGCCCAGGCCATTATTCTCTAGCAGCCTGAGTGTGTGGTTTCTGCATCTCTTCAGCCTTGCTTGTGCCCTTCCACAGTGTCTGAGCAGACACAGCTTTGATGATTGTGTATCTCCTTTAACACATGGGGGACCTGAACTGAACCGGGGGAATGAGCTGTTCACTGGGCTCCCAGAGCCTGCCTTTCAGGCCAACTCAGGGAGACCTTCTTCCCGACTCCAAGTGCCCAGGCCTTCTGTTAGTATTCCTGTGCCCCGGACCTGGCACAGTGCCCATGCTCTCAACAGAGCCACACTGGTCTGCCTCTCACTTTGGTTCAGTAAATATTTCTTGCTATGAACTCTTACAACTGCATTTACTAGTGACATTTTTTTAAATTTGATGTGTAAAGCTTTCATTATCCTTATTGATTAAACAAATACCTGTACTTGATATTTGGACCTTAAGAAAAGGTTTTCCTTTGGATTAAAAGATCCTACTGCTGGCTCCCAGCTGGCCCCCCTTACTGTCCTTGCTGTTGGAGGTGAGAAGAACCATGTGTAGCAGTTTTCTCACTGCTGTGACAGTGGGTGGCAAGAAGCAACTTAAAAGAGATGCAGTCCATCGTGGCAGGGCTTGCAGCAGCCGGGCACACTGCAGTCAGGAAACTGCAGTGGGTGCAGGTGCTCCGTTCCCAGCCTCCTTCTCCTTCAGTCCAGGCCTCCAGCCCAGCTAGTACCTCCTACAGCTAAGGTGGGTCTTCCACCTCAGTTAGTAACCTGTCACAGACATGCCCAGAGGCTCGACTCATCCAGATAATCCCTCAGAGGCATGTCTAGAGGTTCAGGTAATCCGAGGTGCTGTCAGGTTGAGAGTATTGACCATCACACTGAAGGAGCTGTCTGCATTCCGCCCCAGGACCCCTACACACCAACACTACAGCAAAGAATCAGCTTTGGACAGATGTCACATGAGTATGGAAAGGAGTGTCTCTCATAACACCCCTGTTAGGTATACACATGAATGAGCAGCCTCCTGGTACTTCTGGTGGGGCCTCCTTGGCCTCGGCAGGGAGAGCCGCACACACTTTGCTGAGGCTGCAGAGCAGCTGCAGATGAGCTGTCTGACTTTGATCCTGAAATCCTCTTTCCACACTAACTGGTCCCTGTCTCCCACAGGCATCGTGTCCAAGTCCTATGAGTGCCGCCTGAAAGGACAAGGAGCCACCTTTGTGGAGACAGACAGCCCCTTCACTGCAGCCACCCTGGCCGAGGAATCACCTGTCAAGGAGAAGTCCCTGAGAAGCAGCAAGAGGCAGGCTTCACCCCCTGAGCAGGTCCAGCAGGTCATCATCATCCAGGGCTATGATGGGGAGTTTGCCCTGGATGCCTCTGTGGAGGAGACTGCTGCGGCCACACTGCAGACCCTGGCAATGGCTGGCCAGGTGGCCAGGGTGGTTCACATTACAGAACACGGGCAGGTCATTACCACAAGTCAGAGTGGGTCGGATGTGGGCAGCGTGGTACCTGGACCCATCCTTCCGGAGCAGCTGGCGGATGGGGCCACCCAGGTGGTTGTCATGGGGGGCTCTATGGAAAGTCACAGTGTGGATGAGGCCCTTAGTCCAGGCAGTGCTGTGATACAGCAGGTTACCAAGCAGGAGCTCTTAAGTCTCTCTGAGGCTGGAGTGCCTCCATCTGACACCTCCTCAGCCTTAGATGCACTACTCTGTGCTGTCACTGAGTTGGGAGAGGTGGAAAATAGGGCAGGGCATGAGGAAAAGGGCAGGCCCAGCCACAAGGATGTGCTGATCCAGCTGCCCAGCCAGGAAGCAGCCCATGCTCATCCCAACACAGAAGCCTCAGAGACTCAGTTGTTCCAAGATGGTCAGGAGAGTCCAGCAGCCATGGAAGTACTGACACAGGTTGTCCGGCCCTCAGCCATCATCACGTCTCAGGAACGAGCCCAGGTGGCCTTCAAGAAGATGGTTCAGGGGGTCCTCCAGTTTGCTGTCTGCGACACAGCTGCAGCCAGTCAGCTGATGAAAGATGGCGTCACCCAGGTCATTGTGAATGAGGAGGGTGCTGTCCACATGGTAGCCGGAGAAGGCTCCCAGTTCATCATGCAGGAAGCTGAGACCCATGGCCTGCGGGTACCAGCTGAGCACGTGGACCTGGTAGAGTCAGAAGGGGAGATCTCACAGATCATTGTCACAGAAGAGCTGGTCCAAGCCATGGTCCGTGAATCCAGCAGCAACTTCCCTGAGGGTGCTACCCACTACATTGTAACAGAGTTGCCTCCCGGTGTACAGGAGGACTCGGGTGTTTACTCCCACACTGTGATAGAGACAGCCAGCTCTCCAGAGATCCTGCAGGCTGGGGCTGTACTCGGCAGTGCTGAGGCTGTGGGCACAAGCAGCACTGAACAGTTGACCAGTATGGTCATCTATACCCAGGATGGCTCCCCAGCAGCCACAGTGATCCAGAGCCAAAGAGAAAACAGTGAGCTCCAGGAAGCATGAGGCAGGCCTCCATGCTGGGCACAGTGCAGTGTGCAAAGATCTACCCGGGCCAGTACAGAGGCTGCTGAGCTTTGCTGGTCACGCTTACTTCAGAGGTGTGCTGAACAGGCCCTTCAAGCAGGGGTAACATTGGCCACTGAAAAGGCACCAGAGGAGAGCACAGAGCCACGCCTACACCTAGGTTGCCCAGCAGCCTAAGAAGAGTGGATGGGCAGGATGAACCCTGTGCCATAGAGCTGGTCACTGGGCCCTCTGTTCATGGCCTTGCCCCTCAAACACCACTGTGGTGAGAAGCAGTTTTCCCTGGTTTTTCTCCCATACAAGTTCCCTGTTTAGATATCAAAAGAAAAAGATGGTGTCCCTGATGGGAACTAGGAAACGTCTCTAGCCTCAGACCATCTGTACGGGCTGCTGCTCATGCAGCTCCTCTCCTTCCATCGTCGATTAAAAATCGGAGCTACAAGACTACGTCTTAAAGCAGTGAACACCTTGTTGTTTACTGTTACTAAGCTGGAGAGAATGGTGTTCCCAGACCAAAGGAAGCCTGTTAGTTCATTTTATGTATAAATTTCCCTTCTGAAAGTATTTTAGGTATTTCCTTTGCCATGGCCATTCTGCACAAGAGAAATCTTTCATCTGTGGTTTGAGAAAAGTCTTGAAATTTTTACTGAGTTAAAATCCACCTTGGTTAAGACAATTGATTCTCATCCTGAGTTCATGTCGTACCATAACGTCTGTACATGAAATGTCTACTGTGGAAAATATCACTCATTGCTTTTTCTAACAGGTATCTGTTTGTATGGGTATCTCTTCTCCAGGATTTATCTGTGACTGTCTGGGAGTGGGAAGGCTGACGTTGAACAGTACAGTAGAAGCCCACCCCTGGCCTGCCTCCCAGCACTGCCTCCTCCATGGTGGGGTCACTGCAAGTGCCGGCTGCAGCCTTATGTTCTGCTCAGTTTTCTTGATTCCACTGCTTTTTTTTTTTCTTCAAAATTGTAAAATAACCCCTTTCCTCAGAGGCAAAATTGTTTTTGTTGTTTTCTTTGAAATAAAATTATAGCATTAAACTAAGGGTGATGGCGTACTCTGAGTGGTCAGCCAGCCAAGGCTGTGCCTACAGTGGTCCTGCTGGCCAGCCTGCCCAGGAGGGTCCTCCCTCTCTGTCTTCACTTCATGTGTAGCCGACAGCTCCTGCAGCCCAGTGCCATCACATAAATGACAAATAGCCCAGGCACAGTCTATCCTGGTTAGGGACAGGAAGACAGTCTCTCTGTCAGTACAAGAGCCATTTCAGTCCCTTCCTAAGGCCACAAGAGAGAGCACCACAGGGCCTGGCCTCTGGCCTCCTGATTGCTTTGCCTTGAGTTGTGTCCATTCCAGGGCCAACTCCCTACACCCAGCCACCCTCCAAGCAAAATAATAAAAGGTAAAACTTGAGCTTTGGCACTGACTTATAATTAGCTAAGTGTGACTACTCCTGCTTCCTAAAAATGGCAGGGCTTCTCAACTCCTCTTAAACAATGTCTTTGCCAAACCGTGACAGGATCAACTCCCGTTTGTTATCAGGATAGAGGTGACCTTTACAAAGTGATGGCCCTCTCCAGGCTCCTCATACATGTTAAAAAAAAAGGGGGGTGGGGTGTTTTTCAGTGCAGATATTTCTTCTTGATCACCTCTCCCGTTGGCGCGGCCCTGCGGTCCTGAGGCTCAATGCTAATTCTTGCCTCTGCAGAGCCCTGTATGGCTAACCTTTCCGCTGCAGTCCAGGGCGTTGACACTGACATGCTGTAGTTTACCGTGTGTGATTTATTTAGGATAAATATGTCTCAGGTGGCATTTAATCCTTCATAAAACCAGTGTAGCCTGCAGTGTCAAACCAGCAATCACGTTGTGTGCGCGATGAAAAGAGCAGGTCTTTGCATAAAAAAAAAAAATGTACAGAGGGTGTTCTTAGACTCAGAAAGATTGCAAGGCTTCTCCAAGCTGTTGTATCCTGTAATTACCTATAGAGCTAGGTTAATGGTACCTCTCTTTTCTCTCTCATTACACAACTATTGGAATGTAAGGAAGTTTAAGAAGCACGTACACAAATGTGTGCCTCAGAATAATGAGGCATGGCAGGGTTTGTGAGCAAAGGACATTCATTGTAGCATGGATTGTCTATAAGGACGACGCAGCGAGCTCACAGCTTTCCTTAAGGTTTTTTCGAGAAAAATGTGACAGTTTTAAGGAAGTAAAAAGCCCAACCAATGACATTTTTATGTAGAGATTGTAACCCCAGAAGACCGTGTTTATATTGAGCTACAGCCGATTGAATGATCCAGCCTCAAGGATATCTGCACGCAAGGAAGACTGAGCCTAAGTCAGCATATAGATACAGTTTAGACTTCAACTTCCATGCCGAAAGTTGTTAGTGTGGTGGAATGGAGGATCACAAAGTAAGACAGCCATTTCTGGACATGGGACTTCCTGTCACACAAGGTCATTTAGTGTGATGCTGCCACTCGACTCACATGGCCATCTTTGTGAGAGGCCTCATCCCTCCCTGGGAGATGAGTAGTCACTGCTAAACATCCTTGCAAGAAAGGAAATCAGACAGTCTGATGCAGAGACTGAGGCTTTCACGTATTGGTTTCCTGAGAAGGACAAGTACATGTACTAAGACTGGGTCCAATAGCTGTGGGAATCTCTGTCACTTACCAGCTGAAAGTGTATGAAAAGCCAGCACCAGATAGCAGTCACAGATTATCCAAGATACTTCCAGTAAGAGAAAAGGGATCTCAAGATCGAACTGAGCTCAGTTCTGAAGCTTAGTGAGAGCTGGGGCGGGCATGAGGATGGAAAATTTCTAAAAGGAAGTCTGACATCAGGGGGCTTGGGCTAAGCTGACCAAACAGCATTGCCACTTGGGGCATGAGATGGGTGGAGGATGAAGACCCTATTGGATTTCCAGGTCCACTAGATACTATTAGTGGGGATCCTGGCCTCCCCAGCTCAGCAGATACCGTTAGTGGGATCCTGGCCAATTAGCAGCTTTCTTGCTAAGGGGTATTTTTAAAAGGAAGCCCTCAAATGATCATAGATGCATCAGACAAAAGTTTCCTCATCAAAGAAACTGTCAAAGTCCTAGAAGATGGAGGGTGAGGCCTTAGTCCATGTTAGCCTTCTCCACCTAGAACACAGCCAAGACTCCCCAGGCCCAGTAGCCCCGCCCAGCACTCCTCTGTGAGGAGCCTGACCCCACTTCCCATCAGTACCCATCTAGGAGAATCCCAGCCACACAAAGCTGCTCTGTCTTTCAACTCTGTCCCACTTGTTTCCTGGAGGGGAAGAAGGAAGGAGGGGAGGGAAGAAGAAAGGAAGGAGGCCTAAGCAGAGGATTGAGGAGCCATCTTAAAATCTTAACCTGGAGTGGGTCCGAGGTTCAGCAAAGGCCATTCAGTTAGCACCAGAGAACAGTGCCTGTCACTTCGCTCACTGGCCATCAGCCCTTAATGTAAGGGGGTTCAAGCTAACTTGAACAGCCTCCTCCTGTTCCATCACGTTGGAGAATACAATTCGTTTTCTACTCCTCTAGGGTGATATCATTTTACATGGAGAAAAAGTTAACTGGGGTGGCAGTTATATGTTTCGGAAGCACCTTCTAATCAGGGATGGGTGATTCATGATTAGCTTCAGCAGGCGATCCATCTGACATGGAAGGGGAAAAATTAGCAGCTGTCACTGCTTGATGAGTTAATTTCCTGATGGGCCTGACACTGAAAAGCCATTTGGAGTCATGGCTGTGGCTGATGAGAAAACCTGGCAGTGCTTTTATAACTGGAGATAAAGACAGGGCAGAGGAGCTGCCGGAGAAGGCCTGTCAATCTACTGGGGAGTGTTGGTGTCTGTGCTGGGGCTCAGGCCGAGGCCACACTGCCCTCTTTATTGGCCATACCTCTGATGGGGAGACCAAGCACCTAGTGGCTGTGGAAACTCCAGGAGACCAAAGGACAGCTCCAGGAATACATGGGGTATTGACCTTCAACTCTGTCCTACCCTACCTCTGTTCAGGAAGGCCACTTCCAACCCAACAGGAAGGAGCAGGCTTGGTCTTAATGTCTTTTAAGTAGGAATTAAAGAAATAAGTGTATAATAAGCTCTACCTTTGTTACCAAGCTTGGCTTCTGGGCTTCCCTAGGAAAGGGTAGTTGGCGAAAGTTTGGTGTATGGAATTCAGGGATCAGGACCAGAGCCTATTGTTTACCAACTAGAAAACACAGGGACCATTGTAATCTTCAGGGACAGGCTAGGAAACTCCTGTTTCTCTTGGATCCTTGGTTTGTAAAATCAATGAAGAAGGAGGTCCTAGAGATCTCCTACTTGAGAAGGAAGCTTGGGGCAATGACCTGCTTCTTTCCAGAGCCAAGCTGTTGCCCAGGCCTGGTTTCTGGTTGCTTTTCATGCATTTGGGACCAAGCTCTGCAAGCTGAGAAACTTGCCCAGAACTGGCTATGGAGAGCCACAGTCTGAAGCACTAGAATGTGGTCACAAAACCCATTCCCAGAGTTGAATAAATCAATTCTCCATATCTCCAGCAAAGAACCATTCTTTCCTCCATAGTCTGCATTTGCAATACCTTTCAATAAACTCTTTAAATGACCTAACTTCAACATGGCTTTCACCATCATCAAAAGACAATAAACTACCAGAATAAACACGAACATCCAAGCCCTCGAGGGTCAGAACCATATTCTCAGTCGTCTTCTACATCTCACATTGCTCTTCAAATAACCTGTTAAGGGGGAGAATTAAAACAAACACAAAGGAAAGTATTTACTTTTCATTTCCAAACTGATTCCAGGTTAGTGAAAACCTGTTGGATTCTCTGGGTGACCCATGTCTAGCTAGTGTCCAGCCGTGCATGCTGCTGTGAGCAGTGAGGACATCTTGGTGCCTGGTTACCTTGTTCTCCACAGCCTCAGCAGTGTCCACAGCAACTGGCCACAGTTGGGGGCCGGGGAGATGCAGCTCCTGGCTTGTTCCGTGTGGCTTCTGAAGATGGAAAATGTTTTCATGTCAGTTGCAACATGAGACCCATTGGAACACACAGTTTTCCGAACCCACAGCTAGGAGCTGAGTATCTTTTGGTGACAGTGGAGGATTCACACTCTTGGGCAGGCTACAGTTTCTCAGCCATGAAAATGGCCAGGGCATGGGATCTACCCACACAACAGCATGGTTACCAAAAAGTACCCTCACTGGGGTTGCTCCTGCAGGATGCTACTATCTCAAATGCAAGGTCCTACTTCACAGGGCCCAAGGTGCTCTTCCCAAACTGTTGCTGAGGATGACCGCTAAGTCAGAGCCTCTGCACTTGGGCGCTTGTGTGACCCTTAGTGCCCCACCAGAGTGCACACTGGGCATTCTCAAGGGACCATCTAGAGGGAATAAAGAAGTCAGGACATGAATTCCCCCATTTGCCCTCCATTCTGGTTTTGTTAGTCGCCTTCCTCTGTCCCTGCAGTCTCAATTTCGTCAACACGGCTCTTCAGAAGGAAGGAAATGAAATGCATCCTGAACCTACAGTCTCTTGGTCAAACCAGTTAGATCACATTCTCATCATATTCCAGAACGGTTCTTGATGAAGAGCCCTGAGACTAACCCTCATGACAAAGGTCACATCAGGGTCACAGGCTTGTTACACATAGTGAGGTGACTCTTCTGGCTTTTATAGGCACAACCTTCACTCATAATCATAAAGAAATCATCCAAGTTTCTCCCCATGGCACCAGGCTGTTCTTGGTAAAAATTGTGTTTGCTATGTACTGATTTTTTTCTACCCTAAGGTGTTGGGCCAAAGCTATTCACTCCACTCACTATGCATTCTTGACATGTTATGAAAAGAAACGGTGTTTGAGGTCATCTGGAATGATTGTGACATTTTCTTTTCTGGAGGAAGATCTTTGACACTTGGCAAGAAGTCGGGAGCCAAGGCAAGCAAACAAGGGCATGCCAGGTGGCCCTGGACCGCAAGCCTTGCCTTCAGCACACAGCATCTCAGTACTGACCCAAGAGAAAACTGGACTAGGGAAGAGCTCCAAGGGGAGGGAGGAGAACCCTGTCAACTCTGAAACATCCTCCAACATCCCAGTATACTTGAAAACGGGACCCATGTGTAGTGTCTGGACCCATCCATCTTACAAACAATTCTTGAGAGGAAGAACAGCAGAGCATGCTCCAAAATAAATCTGCCACAAACTGTCACCCTCTCCCAGAAGTCAGGGAGGCTGCACCCTGAGCAGAGCCTCCAGTCCCTTCTTAAGAGCAAACAGGAAGACCGTGGAGCTGATGGCCATTCGGTACCGCACACGAAGTGGGGCAGGATGAGAGGCTTGTAATTACAAGGGACTCAAGTGGCCCCAGAAGGATGGTGCTGAATGGCAGCTTGAGTTTGGAAAGAAATCACTGTATACCTCCAGGTCTGGAAGACTTAACCTGCCTGGTGACCCACACAGCTGTTAGCGTTTTGAAGGAGATACACTTGCTGGGCATTGGTCTGGAACTATTCCAGAAGACTTCTGCAGACCTAGATGGCATAGATGGCAGTTGTGCTGGTGTGATCCTGAGTTGAGGACCAAAACTCAGTCTGGGCCTTGGAGCTGATAGAACTAAGATTAGAACTAAGATCACGTCAGATGAGCCCATGAGTGAGATGCCATGAGGCCATACTGTGTCCCAGCAGTATTCATCAGTCTTTGGAGAATGGAGTTTAGAAATAGATAAATTCTCTGTCAGTGTACCCTGAGACTAGACAGCTATTCATGAAATGTTCAAAGGATTACCAGAAACATAGTGCAGTCTGTGCATGGCTCCAGTGGCAAAGTGTCCCCAAGGAAGTTGGAATTAAAATCAGAGGATCTTGCATGGCTTCGCTGAGTAAAGCTGGCAATGGCCTGCTCAGAGCTGCAAGGGCCCAGCAGGGTTGCTAACTATGTCAGGTCAGTCTGACAATGACCTGGGTCCCATGAGCCACCCAGATGATCACTGCAGGCCCTGTCAGTGGTGGCATATGTCTTCCCATGGCCAGTGAGGAGCTGCCAAGCTCAGGCTGCATGATACGGCACGTAGACTAGGAGGCTCAGCTGCACGAGATGGCCAGACCTAGGACACGTAGCACTGTTGCTGCCTCTGGGCTCTGGCTTCCTTCCTCTGAATCCCAGAGCCTCTTCATTATTTTACTTTGCTTTCTGGTTTCTATCTCAGTGCTCTTTGATTTCACATTTCTGGGCTCTCCTTTGGGGGCTTCAGAAGTGGGCTAGGGCACTACAGTCTGCCTGAAGGCTGGACACTCTGGGTTCTGACTCTCCTGACTGTGTAGATGAAGGTGGAGGCCGAGGTCCTCAGGCCCCAGCAGTCTCGTGCGAGGCAGGTGTCTGCTCTTCACAATGACCTCAGCTAAAATCCCTCTTCTTACTGGCTTTGAAACAGTTTTCTATGGAGCTATCTGTCCTCTGCAACTCCCTCTCCTTGAAACTGTACTACCATTGTATTGTGGGAACTGTAAGCCCAGAGAGGTGGAACTGCACTTGGACATCTTTCCAAGAATATGACTTGTTTGCAGGCTACATAGACAAGCTATGCAGTACTACAGAGTACGCTGGACTGTCAAGGTCCAGGGGCTCCTTCGAAGTGATGTATCTGGGTAAATGATGTGGGTAACTCAAGGTAAGCTGAGGCCAAGGCCAAGGCAACTGGTCTGGTGCGTGTGCATGTGCGTGTGTGTGTGTGTGTGTGTGTGTGTGTGTGTGTCCCCTTTCGTTGCCACAGTGAATGCTATATCCTGCTAAACTATCAGTCTAGTGCAGTCATGGAATAAAGACTGTCAGCTATGTAACCTCTCTGAAGATTCCCCTCTCTTGTTCCTTTTTCATGAGGATACTGCAAACTGTATTCTGGAAGAAGCTTTATTAGTTCCAGGATTCAGAAACAAAAGAGAGACGTAAGGTAAATAGAGGAAATGCACAGGGTGCGGTTATCAGAGCACATAAAGGGGGAGCTGTAACAAAAGAAATGTCAGGCTGAAGAGAGGGCTCAGCAGCTAACAGCACTGGCTTCTTTCCAATGGACCCGGGTTCAATTACCAACACCCACATGGCTGTTCACAACTATCTGTAATTCCAGTACAGAGGATGTGACACTCTCACTTGGCCTCTGTGGCGACCAGGCATGCACTTGGTAGACAGACATATGTGTAGGCAAACCACCCATATGCATAATTTTCAAGAAAAGAAATGATATAATATTGACATGTATAGAAAATAGGTTGTGAAGGTCTGGATAGTATAGAACACATGAGTGGGGCAAACAACAGTCTAATCTGGGATATGAACAGTGAGACAGTTATTAATGTTGGAAGAAACTAAACATGCATACAAAGTATCAACTGTTAGTATCATATAATACATGGTTTTTCCATGAATGATATACAGACTCCTGCATCTTGGGAAGTGAACCGACAGTGTCTAAGATAGACATATCCACTTTAGTGTCAAGCAAATTGCCATTCCCATTTCCTATCTAGATGGAAAAAAAAAAAACATCTCACTGTCTGGTCATTCCCTACCCACGCTAGCCATAGGGGGAGAGGAAATATCAACAATGTGTTGGAAGGCTGCTTGGGGATGGGTGAAGGCAAAGCAGAGCGGAGAGCTCCCTGGAGAAGGGGACAGTAAGGGAGAACTGGCTGCAGCCCCTCTCCACTAAGGCCCGCCTCACCTGATGTTTGAATAGGGCTGGTTTTCTGAACATTAGGAAAATGTAAATGTACTAATGTAGTAGGAAGTAAATAGTCCTCTGTTGTAAAAACAAGTGACTCTTTCCTCTCGAACTGGATTGATGCCCATTGCCTCGCCATGCTTGGCTGACGGGCTGGCTCTAAGCCGTGCTCCTCTTCCCCTTTGCCTCAAAGCCTGATAGCATCAGGAAATTGCCAAATCACTGGCCACAGTGCAAGATGTCCAAACAAAGAGATATTTCAGTCCACAGTCCATGGAATAAAAGCATGTCATTTCACTAGTTTCTGATAGACTTGCTGAAAATGTGTGCATGCATTCACACATGCACATGCACGCACACGCACACACACACACACACACACACACACACACACACACACACACACACACAATTTTGCTATTGGAAAGTAATTGAGTCTGTAACTTCAAATGAACTGATGGTAATTCCTACCAATTAGCTCTGTAATAATCACCTTGACCATGTTTAGTTATCTGAGCAAGAGGCAAAATTTCATACTATTACATACCAAATAACTTTCATGAGATACAAGTAGTCAGGAACACTCAGATGTTTCCGACTCTGCATCTCAGATGGATTTGCTGATATACTCTACCATCTTGAGTCTATTAGCATGACTCACACTGAAGGTTTAGAAAGAGAAGAATGAAAGCCTGTTTGTCTGCAGTGCAACCAAGGAAGGGGTGATTTCCAGGAGCACAAAACTGCACGGGTGGAGAGGCTCCCCATCGCAGGAGGGCAGTCGCTGCACTCCCAGAGCAGAAGGGGACTTCTGCATAACAGGTGTTCAGCCTTACCGGGTTTCCTGAACGCTGATGCCTTTGACGTTGTTGTCTTAGTTTGGGCAATCGTGCATCTTTCCACCCAAAGAACACCAGTGGCAATGATGAGTTAACTTCAGGTGAGTCATCTCAGACTTCTCTACAGTAGCTCCTGGCCAGCTTGCTAATGTCAGGACTCGGTCTTGAAGTCCATCTGCTTCCCCTACGGCATATGTGACACCACCAAGGGAGCTGATGGTCTGCAACTTGCTCCCAGCCCTCCTTAGCAGCAGTCAGAGGGGAAGAGTCAGATATGTGGTCTTAATCCTAAGGGGGAAGCATGCTAACAGCCAACGCGAGGGCGAACTACACTGAACTTCATTTATAAAGAGAGCTGCCGGGGTTGATGGGGCAGAGCCCAAGTGAACTCAGTTTACTCTCTTTTCTTGACCGTTCTATCCCAAGGAACTGTCTGCTTGGCTGAGTCAAACATGCCCCTGGGTGTCCCCCAGAGCTGATGTGAGGAAAGGGGGCACTTGTGGGGTAAGTTGATAGTATCATTAGCCCTGGGTTCAAAGCCAGACACTTCAATAAGCTTATTAGTGGTAACACCGACACATCCTTGACATTTCTTTTCTCAATTGGTTTTGGACTTGGAAAGAAAAGAACTTTCCTCTTCAACTCCCCAAAGTATAGACTTCAACTGTTAGCATTAGCTCTTGATTTCCATCCCACAATAACACAACAGATAGCCTATAAAGCCAGCCTGCTAGATTTCCATCCCTAAAACCCAGACGCCATGCTGCAGAGAATTAGGAGAGGATGGGAACATCATGGTGGCCACTAAGTGGGACCAGGCCTGGCCCTTGAGGACCCCTGAACACCTGCCTGCTGAGGCTCCACCCATTGCTTCTGTTCAGAGGAAAGGAGGCTGGCTGGAGTGCCACCATGTCTGACCTGGGTCATCAGAACCAGCCCTTGGTCTCGGCCTCTCCTCTCACTCTGCTCCTTTCCACTGGCCTCTCACTGCCAGGGTCACCTTCCCAGAATGGATTGGATCTTACCCTTTCCTGCTTGCTCTCCACACTGGCTCTCCATTGCCAGAATAAAGAAGTATCGGTAGAGAGATGGGTCCTGGGGCCTGCTCCAACCAGAAGGTGAAGGAAGCACCTTGGAAACACAGCTACTCTAAGAGGTGACCCAGGCCCATCTCGAGACTGAAAACTCTGTGGTGGATAGGAATACACCTCCCCCTACACAAACGCCTTTGATTTTATTGACCCGACCAAGCAAGGGGAACTGACTGTCCAGAGTACCTCCCTGGTGGCCAATCCAGTGTACAAACTGTGCCTCCTTGTCAAAGTTGTTCCCTAGGCTGGTGACTCTGAAACTGACTGACCTCCCTTTGACCCACACACTTTAGACACGGTGGGAAGGAAGGCTTACAGAGCAGGGTTTATCCTTACTGTTCTGATACGCTCCTAGTTCATATTCTACTACTTTTCATCATAACCCTTCAGCTAGTTCAACCCACACACGAACCAGCCTGCACTTGGAAATCAGTGCCTTAAACCATTGGTCTCAGACGTTCTAGAGATGTTTGTTAAAATACAGATTCCTGGATCCTGCTGCAGGTTGGGGGTGGGGGTGGGGGTAAGCGCATGAGCACAGAAGTTTGCAGCTTAACAGATGTCATGGTTCTGCAAGGGAGATTTTGTTTGTTTGTATAATCTTTGCATTGGAAATCCCTCATAAGCATCAACAGCTCTTTATTTACTGAATGTGTCCCTTAACATTTCTTTAATGCATTCGCCCTCATAATGTTATAAGAGTTAATATAGGAAAGCAGTTATAAGAATGCCCAAAAAGAATAAGTGTTCAAAGAATGTAAGTTATCACCATCCTTATCCCTTCAATCATCCTCACTATCATTCCCACCGTCACCATAGAGATAACCATCACAGGCACCACTTTATCATCATAACCATCATCAACACCTTTGTCATCGCCATCATCACTATCACAATCCCAATGTCACCATCATTACCTTTATTGAGACATTGCCGCCATCATCATGGCTGTCACCTTCACCATTTTTATTATCAGCTTTACCACCACCATCATCACGATGGCCATCACCTTCACCATTTTCATCATCACCACGATCACGACCACCATCACCATCATTATCCCTGCCATCATCACCAATATCATTAGTCCTATCAATGTCATCATCATCATCATTGCCATCATCACGAGAATGTTGAAACAGAACCCTTGACCCACACATGCTTCTTCCTCCAGGAGTTTCCCTATCTCAGTTGATGACACCATTCTCTCTTAGTTTCTGCAGACAAGGTACCCCAAACTGCTTTTCCTTCCCCTTTGTAACCATGCCTCAAGTCCCACACACTCCTGTTCCCAGCACTTCCATGACTAGCACTGAGACCACTCACAAATATCTCTCGCCTGAACCAGGCAATGGTGTCTTTGTTTATATGATGACTTTTAAAAAAAAACTGATCAGATCATTTTGCATCCTAGTTGGACTACTTACCTGTGACAGAGCCATAAATTCCTAAGATATGATGGTATAAATAACAGTAAATGCTGTGTATTTAGAATTTTAATTAACTTACATCATAGGGTCCCAGCTCAAGGTCAAGGAGTCAGCAGAGGCTACTGTCATCTGAAGACCTGACAGGGCAGGGGGACCCACTCCCAGGATGAGAACATGCACAGACTCACTGAGGGGCCTCTCTCGGCTGCTCGGTGACCTCATAACATGGGGCATTTTTCCCAGAGGAAGGGGTCTGAGAAGCTGGAGCTTCAGTGTCCTTTAGGAGCTAGCCTCCAGCATCCCATACCTTACTTCTGCCTTGTTCTATTTACTAGAAATGCTTTGAAAAGTTCAGTCAAGGGGCAGGGAATTTGACCTCATCTTTTAGTGGGAACGGTAAAGGATCTGAGTATAATGTTAGCCGTTATCCTCTCCTACACCATGGATGTAGTTGTGCATCTTTTGGAGGGAACGGTAAAGGATCTGTGTATAATGTTAGCCGTTATCGTCTCCACAACTATGGATCCAATTGTGCTGTCACGTGCTCAAACATGTGAAGCTCACTGAGCTCTTCTACGTCCAGGTTGCTCAAGCTGTGTATTTGTGTTCTAGAAGTTTCTAGAAGAGCCAATTCCTTCCAAGTCTCACTCCTTCAGAGAGGCCTTTTATAGACATCAACATAAAATACCCCTTTCCTTTGTCACTGGTAGGAAGTAACTTTTTGAAATGTCAGTGCTCATTTTTATTGGCTTTTTAAATTTCCTACGATATATTTTGATCATAGGCTTTCTTCTCTCCCAACTCCTCTCAGCTCCTCCGGAGGAAGTAGCTTCTGGGTGCTTGGCTCTGCGTGCTTCTACCACCAACAGGAAACAGCTGGAGAGCAGGCTCCTGACTTTCCAGACCACTCCAAGCTAAGTAAATGAATAGTATCCACACCAGCCTCGCTCCAAAGGACCTAGCCAAACCCTAAGAAAATCCTCCTGGATGGTCAAGTGGCACCATGTCCATCTGGAAGAGTGTAGAAAATTCAGCTCTCACAACTTCAGTCTAGCTTTTATTCATTAGAACTCTAGGGAAACAGGAGGAGGGGAGACTTGCCAGGCCACCTCAGAAGCGTGGTAATATAACACAGTTTACCACAAAATAGATGAGTTCGTTCACACTGAGTCCCACTGAACAAACTTGCCTGCATTCTTTTGTGTAGCAAATGGACATGTATGGACATGTGTGTGTGTGTGTGTGTGTGTGTGTGTGTGTGTGTGTGTGTGTGTGTATGAGTTCACATATTTGTGTCCTATAGCCAAAGTTATGTTTTCTTAGCCTTGTTTTTCCTAAATTGACCAAAAAAAAAAATATATTCTCTAGAAAATTACTCATGACCTCAGTTAGTAAATCAAATTCTAACAAAGGGAGATGTGACCAGAAAGGAAAATCCGGGAGAATAAAGTCGCAGCTGTTGTTTTAAAATGAAGTGAGGAGGAGGAGGAGGAGGAGGAGGAGGAGGAGGAGGAGGAGGAGGAGGAGGAGGAGGAGGAGGAGGAGGAGGAGGAAAGAATCCTCCAGAACAGTGGCTGGAAGGATCCGAAGCTTGCAGGCTGCTCTGCCACCGGGTTCACAATGTCGCCTTTGCGTTTATTCACAGTGACGACGGCGTCATTTTTATTGGCAGGTTCTGCAAAGTCTCTTTCTTCTCGGATAAAAAAGTATCTTTAATTTTGAGAACTTTCCCATAATCATTTTGCCGTTGCTAATGACTCTAACCTTCCATAAATGACTTCTCCCGTCAGCCTTCATTTGACATCCCGCGCGTGCTCCTTCTTCCCGCTCGGATTCCCCATTTTTCAAGCCACAAGGCGGACTTCATTCTGCTGAATTCCAGCTCCTTCTTCCTGCCTCAGATTGCCTATTACCTACTGCAAAGGTCATTTTGAGTGTAATTCAGCTTAAATTACTTTATTTTCTAATCGCTGGATTTCTTCTCTCTGTGGTGCCCTCAGTCGCCCGTCGTCTCCCGACTCGCCCGCCCCAGTCCATTTTCACGGATATAGCTCCTCGCAATGGCTCCTGGGAGAATTGAGTAAAAAGGACCCCTGGATCCACTGTTTTAGAAGATGAGGCGTGTACTGGCAGCCTGACGTGGTGGGAAGGAGACGGTGCTTTCCTCTGTGAAAACTCCAACAAAAGCTGGCCCTGTAGTCTTTGGGTCGGATTCATTTCGGTGTGATGTGTTTTTTTTAATTTGCAACTTTTTATATTAAGATTTTAAAAAAAACCCTTTTAATCTCACCCTGGAGTCTCGAATAAAAAACCTAAACATCATGTCTGTCCTCATTTCAGAGCCCAGTCTGTTCTAAGTTCTCCAACTCCTTTTCAGAAATGTGTGCCCCCCATTCCAAAAGAAAAAAAAGTGGGGAGCTCATCAAGAAGCCTGAGCCCCAAGCCCTGGCATATGCATAGGTGTTAAGTGTGTGTGTGTATGTATAGATCCACACATATGAACATGTGTGGACAAGTATAAGTGGATGTGTACTCATCCTCTGGTGAGTGTGAATTCATCTGTAGAAACCCGCACATGTTGAGTATGAAGATATGTGAGACCTCACATGTTAACTTACGTACATGTGTGAACCCATGTGCACATGTGTGGCTTGGTGTGTCTATGTGGTCATGTGTCTATAAATCTACGCATATATGAGTATTTGTATTTGTGTGCATCGGATAGCATCTATGCACGTGTGAGTGAGGGAATGTCTGAGTATACGTGTGTATGAGAGAATGCCTGAGTGTACGTGTGTGAGTCAATGTCTGAGTGTACAGGTGTGAGACAATGTCTGAGTGTGTATGTGTGAGTGAGATTGAAGCAGTCATCTGGTAGACTCCTTGTTATGGAAATTCTGCCTCAGCTGGAAACATTCCTCCTTGGGTCTCTCCAGAATGTTCTGTGCTGGTTCCTTAAAGGTGACAGTGTCCCAGGTCTGTGGTGGTGGCTCCTGGGTTCTCTGCTGCAAGGACAGTATGTGCAGCTAGTGGATGGATCTGCAGAGGATCTTTGCTGCTGTCAGCTGAGACCTGCATTTCAGGGGGTGCTCAGGGTCTGTGTATAATGCCCCAGCCTCTGAGAGCCTCTCTCCTCCAAAGTGCCACCAAGCCTTATGAGTTGGCCAACTCACAGCCTCTGACCTGGCCACAGTTCCAGAGAGAGTCTCTCTCCCTGCTTACCCACTTCTCTCCTCATTCCAGGCTCTGCTCTATCTCCCTGCTTAGAGACCGAAGTGTCCATGCCCGCTTCCTGTGGCATCAGGTGCCAGAGGAATCTAAACAGTTAAATCTGAATTGAACTTGGAGGCACTCCTGGGGCAAGGGTCCTGCCTCCTGTCTCCCATCTTTTCCAGGCCTCAGACTGACGATTTTTACTGGAAATCGTCCTTTTCGGCATAGCCTTTGTTAGAGCAGGTAAAAATAATGAAATTAATATGACAAAGGACCACGCACACGGCCCGCCCAGGGAAGGCTGCTTAAGTGACCTTAAGTAAGATAATAAGCCGGAGTGTGAACAGAGGACTTTGTCTTTTCATGTTGGAGGCAGCCAGCGGCAGCTCAGAGCACGGGCAGCCTTTAATGACACGACAGTGTGTGCATGTGCCGTCTAATTAATCCCATATTTTCACACAGCATAATTACGGAGCCGGGGCTGAGTTATTTGGCTACTGGAGGTGGAGTCGCGCCGGCCCTGTCCTCTGCTTGGCTCTGCACAATTTATGATGCTTCCCAGCGAGATGCCGAAGCCCATGTGCAGGCCGATCTGTCACCTTCCCGTTATCAGGCATGGACCGCCCTCAACACTGGGCGATGAGGGCTGGAGCAAATTGCTATTTTTACAGGATATGATAAAGGCAATGTTGCCTTGTGTTCAAATCCTTAACTGTCAAGTGAAAGAAATGCACAGGCCCTCACAGGTGGTGTGCTGGGTGGGGTCTTGGGGGCATGCCTCAGCCCCATGCCAGCCCACCTTGCTCCATTGTGATGTTGTTTAGACACACCTTCCTGGCACAGGGTCCCCTATATGGAGAACTCTCCAGGATGGCTTCCCTTCATCAGTGCCACTCCAATTCGGACCTGTCTGTCTTGGTATTTGCTGGAGCATGTTTTTACAATAGTGTACGTCTCACATAACTTGTCATTTGGAATCTTCTGAAGTTCCTGCTTCGTCCAGGGACTCTGGAAGATTTGAAGTTTAAGCATTTACTCCCTGGATGGGCCAAGCAAAGCTACTCCTTCATAAAACCTGTGGGGATGCATGGGGCTGGGATGAGGTGAGGCCCGAGGTTGTCAGAAACACAGAGAAGACTGTGAGTACAATGCCAGCCTCACCCAGGAAGTCACTGGAGTGGCAGGAGGCATAGGCCACGGACAGGCTGAGGGACTTGCACCTAGCTTTAGCACCCCAGAAAGGACCCCCACACTCTCCAAACCATGGGTTTGCACAGAGCAGCCATAGCTCCTGTACTGTCCCTCCGTAGGAGACAAGACCGAAACATGTCTGGAAACATTCAGGTGCAGGTGGGTGTGGCAGCAAACGCTGGAGTGTCCTGGAGTGGGTTTTAATTTTGTGTGGTACCAGGCAATGGTGGTGCATGCATTTAATCACTTGGGAAGCAGAGGCAGGTGGGTCTCTTGAGTTCAAGGCCAGCCTGGACTACAGAGCAAGTTCCAGGACAGTGAGAGCTATGCATAGAAACTCTGCCTTGAACAACCAAAAAAAAATTGTGTGGCAGCCCAAATCCAAGGGTCAGGGTGTAATAAATTATTAAATGGTCACCAGCTTGAGCTTTCAGCCTTCTTAAGCTCAGCAGGGCCACATCCCAGCCCAGCAGCTGTGTCTTCCATGTGTGGCAGGTGTTAGGAGGGGACAAAACACCCAAAGGTGGCCCTGAGCCTGCAGCTCCATGTCCAGTCTGTCTCCAGTGCACCAGGCATTTCAATTTCAACATCTCATTTCTCACTCAGCATCAGCTAAAATCTTCTAAACAACTCTTTAGAAATTCAAATTTAAAAGTAAAGTAATTGCATGCATTTCAGCATATTTCTGAATGATTTCATAAAAGTATATTTGTTTTAGGTAGTTGGCCTCATGAGGTATGTATGGTTAACTTCTGTAAGACAACGATTTTTGTATCTCAACATTGCTCTTACTTAACAGTGGCATAATTAGGGGATTTTGAAGACAAATAAGTATATGTTGAATGGGTGAGGGGAGGGCATACTCCACAAATTTAGCATTCATATTTTGCCATATGATTATAAACCGTGACACTTTAGCAGATTTAAATAGTGGTAGTAATGTGTGAGTACTCACTGAACAGATCCTATCTTTCAGGGCTCACCAGTAGGAAATGTGAAAACCTTCCCCACAGTCTCTTCCTTTCCGGCCTGGTGAGTCTAGAGAGGGTACAGAACTCTTCCCAGCCACATTCAAGTGGGAAAGGTGGAGCACATCCTCACCTGAGTGCTGTTGGGGGCACCGGCAGGCCATGTTCCAATGTAGGCCCCAGGGAGCCACCGAGTGACTGGAAACCATTCCACTCTGCTGCACGCAGGGCAAGTGGGATGGGGGACGCACCCCTGGCTTCTGTGAGAGACACAGGAAGGAACCATTGTAGAGGACGGGGAAGAGTAAGATGTGTTGCCGTTTCCTCCAGATTGAATGTCCCCTGGTGGCAGGTGGGGAGGAACGATCTGGAAGGTACAAAATAGTCCAAGACTTGGGACACGAAACATGGATCTCTGGAGGCCCCTGCCTCAGGTTATACAAAGCGCACACAATTGCTGGGATAGGAAGTCCATCCAGGGGTGGCACACCCCTTTGCAGTTTGTGGGCGACTTCTGAGATGCGGCTCCCATGAGTCGTCGCACCTGCCGGGGTGGGCTTTTTGGTAAGGCAGCTGTCCAAGTCACCCACGCTCCTGTAAGTAATCCCAACAGATCCGCTGGCTGCCCAAGCTAGACTTGGACAGAATTCTTCCCTTGGTCTGTCTTTGTTGTCTCTATTTGTGGTGACTAGGAAAAAAAACCGGCCAGGAAGCAGGAGAGGACACCAACGGTCCTAGGAACGCCAAGCTGAGATGCTGCTGGAGGATGTAGCTGAGGACTCTACGTTAGCCCTGGGGGACCACTATCATTAGGCTGTTGGGAAAGGAGCAACACCCAGTGGAGAAGCTGTCCCAGACATCGGCAGGGCTCAAGCAACATTCCTTCAGCATTCCCAGACTCCCGCAGGTCTTGGTTGAAGCAGTCTGGGATACTCCTGGGCACTGACCAGGGGCTTTGCATGCCTGACCAGCTCCTGGACACACTGCTGTTGTTCAACCTCAGATCATGCACAGGAAAGCAGAGACTGTGGCGGACACTTCAGTGTGTCTAGTGCAATGCCACTTTGATCCTGTCTCCTGTGCAAGTCTCCACTCTGGCTCCTTTGGTGAGGAACCATTTCTTCCCTTAGAGAGTTCTGGGTGAAGTCTGCCTACCCTTGGGTGCCTCTTTCTATCTGGGCTTAGCTGTCAGTATATTGCCTACAAAGCAACATTTGCCTGCTCTGTGCTTGGGCATTGTTCACCTTCCACTGCCAAAGCCACCCAAATGATCATGATCACTCTTTAGTGCTTTTGAAGATGGAGGTCAGGTGGCGGGAAATAACAGATCATCTCTAAGAAAATACCTGAAAAGAAAATACCCATAGACCTCTCTTGCAGTCTTGCAGCCCTCATACTGAAGCACCATTGGTTGCTTGCCCCCACGATCTTTTCCAGTGTTTTGTTGAAGTCTCTAAATACAGAAACATGTTCTCACGGCTGGGTTCCAGTATTCAGATCCACACAAGTTCCTCTCCCTGACAGTCACCTCCCAAGGGTTATCAGAACCATTACAACACTGCACATTGACATTGCTCACTTCATGCTGCAGAGTGGGCGGCATCTTGTCTGGCTTATAACATCATGTTTGGGACCTGTGTCTGTATTGCATATGTAAACATCTCATGGTATTAGTACTGATGGATCCGTGACACAGGATATATTATAGGCAATGGCTAGACCATAAAGACCCAGAACTCTCACACACAGCCTGTAGTTGCCTGTCCAGAAATGAGCCTGTATCTACTATAGGTACCTGAGAAGCCACCAGACCCCCAGAAAGCCAGACACTGACTCTCCTGACAACCCAGGAACCTAAACAACTTCTATGATCGCCTCACTTGGCCATGACTTGATCATTAGCTAGCAGTATCTTTAATTTCTTACTACCAGGGAAAGAGGAATATGACCCTTGTCCTACTTAGGCTGTCTGTTGCTGTGATAAAACGCCATGCCCAAGAGTACCTTGGGAAGGAAAAAAATCTACGTCATCTTCCAGATGACAGTCCCTCACTGAGGGATTCCAGGGCTGAAACCAGGAGTCAGAAACTGAAGCAGAAGCCATGAAAGAACACTGTTTATTGGCTTGCCCCCATGGCTTGCTCGGTTTTCTAGCACCCAGGACTACCAGCCCAGGAGTGGTACCTCCCACAGTGAGCTGGACAATCTCACATCAATCATCAATCTAGAAAATGCACTGCAGACTTGTCTATATGCAAATCCTATGGAGGTATTTTCTCAGTCAAGAGTACCTCTTCCCTAACGATCTAGCGCTGTGCCCAGGTGACATAAAACTGACCAGCATGCCTTGTGAAGAGGACACACAAGCCATCACTAATAAACCATAACCTTTCCGTTACTGTTATCCCCCAAGATGTCATGTTAATATTAACGTGAAAATATAAAACATTGCAACTTTTCAAAGTCTCACAGTATTTACAAATTCAAACACTTTAAAAGTTCAATCTCCTTAAAACACTCAAAGTTCAAGCCTCTCTAATATATCCATGGTCTCTAAACTTACCAGTCCCTACAATTCCACTGTCTCTCTAAAATTCCAAAGTCTTCTAACTAGGAGCTCCTGTAAAATCAAAAATAAGTGAAGTGCTTTGTAGCAGGAATCTTAGAGAGTTTTATTAATAAAATCAAACCCGGGGCCAGTTATTGGGGTGAAATGCTGGATGGTCAGAGAGACAGAATAAGCCACAGCTAACCTCACCTGGCCAACTTCTCAGCTGGTCTTGTTTCCTCAGACTGGAACCCTCTGTGTCCTCATCCAGAATGACTCTCAGCTGAACTGTGCTGCTAGAAGCCCGAAAGCTTAACCAGCCAAATGCTTCTAGTTTCTGCTCCTCACACCTTATATACCTTTCTGCTTTCTACCACCACTCCCTGGGATTAAAGGCTCACTTTCTGGGGTTAAAGGCGTATGTCACCATGCCTGGCCATTTCCAATGTGGCCTTGAACTCACAGAGATTCAGAGGGATTTCTACCTCTGGAGTGCTAGGATTAAAAGTGTGAGTGCCACCATTTTCTGGCCTCTATGTCTGTCTAGTGGCTGTTCTGTCTCTGACCCCAGATAAGTTTATTAGAGTGCACAATATTTTGGGGAACACAATACCACCACATTTCCCCTTTTTTGTCTAAAATTAAAAAAGCTTATAACTAATACAAGAAAAATTATGTCCAATAAGTATATACAATATACACAGTCAAGATTACATTTCTTACTCCAAGAAGGAAATAATCAATTCACAGTCCCAGTCAAATCCAACTAAAACCAAAGTCCAACAATCTAAAAGGATCGGCGACAGACATCAGAGATTCACTATCAGTCTCTGGGCCACTTCTCTGACTTCACCCTCTGCAGCACACACAATGTGTCTCCTAGACTGACTCTACTCCATGGCTGCTGCTACCCTTGGTCGTGGTCCTCTGGTGCTGGCATCTCAAAAATATTGACATCTCCCTTGCAACTGGGCTGTACCAATGGCCTCTGCTGGCCTCTCTTCAGGGATTCCAGTCAACCTTGCCACAAGATGCCAAGCCCCAGCCACTCTCCTTTACCCCTTCATTCCTTCAAACCCAGTACCACCTGGGAAATCTTACACATTAACCAATTCAGCTGCCAGAACAAGGTAAAAGTCTGGCCACAGCTTCTGTGTACTGACTCTAAAAAAACACTTCCCAGAAGATTTCATTTCGAAGATGCTGGTCTTCCTTAATCACTACCAACTTCTTAATTTCAGCTAACCAATATCAATTGTTCTGATAAAGCAAAGGATGGTGGTTCTGAATTAAAAAAATCAAATAACCTGATAGAATCTTTAAGAGACTGTCAAAACTTCCCTCTGAAACTTCACAAGACAGGCCACTATAGTCTACATTTCTCTCAACATTCTTGTCTTCAGAACTCCTACAGATCAGCCTACTGAGATCTGAGAACTAAATGGTTTTTCTAGCCCAAAGTTCCAAAGTCCTTTCATAATCCTCCAAAAAGGGAGAGAGAGGGAGAGAGAGAGAGAGAGAGAGAGAGAGAGAGAGAGAGAGAGAGAGAGAGAGAGAGAATGGGAGAGAGAGAGAGAGGGAGAGCAATGCCCTACAACTTGGTACCAATTTCTTAGTTAGGGTTTCAGGGTTTTTATTGATGTGATACAACACCATGACCAAAAGCAACTCAGAGAGGAAGGAGTCTGCTTCATCTTTCAGGAAACAGTCCATTGCTGTGGGATGGTCTGTATGTCAAGTGTGTTGCTGATTGGTCAATAAATAAATCACTGATTGGCCAGTGGCCAGGCAGGAAGTATAGGCGGGACAAGGAGGAGAATAAAGCTGGGAACTGGAAGGCTGAGTCAGGGAGGCACTGCCAGCCGCCATGATGACAAACAGCATGTGAAGATGCCGGTAAGCCACGAGCCACGAGCCACGTGACAAGGTATAGATTAATAGAAATGGATTAATTTAAGCTGTAAGAACAGTTAGCAAGAAGCCTGCCACGGCCATACAGTTTGTAACCAATATAAGTCTCTGTGTTTACTTGGTCGGGTCTGAGTGGCTGTGGGACTGGCAGGTGAGAGAGATTTGTCCTGACTGTGGGCCAGGCAGGAAAACTCTAGCTATAAATGGTGTCCAACGTGGTGGTAAGAGTTTCCACCTAAAAACTGAGAAAAAAGATTCTAAAATGGAGCTAAAAACAGCTTCCTAATTGTCTCTCTCAAATGAGCGGCAGCTGCTGGTTTGAGCTACTGGTGGGTTCCTATCGTACTTGCTCAACCTGCCACCGTATGGCGGGAATGAGGCCTCTGCAAGTGGCACATTAAGCTGCGTGATGGATTTAGCCTTTGCTAGTACAAAACAAAAAAAGAGGTTTTTGGGCTACACGCTGCTTGGATAAAAGCATAGACCCATGATAGCTCCCAGAGCTGGTGGAAAACATACCACTGCCATGTTGGGAAGCTGAGGTGGGTGGAGCCAGCAGCCACAGCTGCTGCAGTTTAAAGCAATAGGTTCACAATAAGACAGATTCAGATGTAATAGTTTACAATGTGTGTAAAATATACGTAGGCTTGAAAGAGACAAAAGTGATATATACAGTTATATAAACAAATACATAGTTTTAAAAAATAAAGTCTTTAAAGAGACAGTAAAATTAATATAAAAAATAAGCCACGTAAAGATGAATATTACACAGAGAATCTGGATTGTGTTGTCTTTGGGGTTTTTAACTGCAGAAAAACATTTGATCATAAAAGATGTTGAGTTAAACCAATATGTATATTTTAAAGATACCTTGACTTCAAAATTTGGATGTAAGGATGTGTTGCCTTGGAAAGGAGACTCTGCTTTTGTTCCCACAGAAAGCCAGAGGCTATGGATTTGTTCCAGATTAAAATACATCAAGTTTGACCAGCCAAGACCCCCTGAAGGTCTCTGATGACACCATGACCCAGATGATTCAACATCCAGAATGGTTTGAAGGCATCTGGCTCAGACAATACAGCCTCATGGACTATTCCATAATTCTAAAATTTTCTTTGTGTCCCCATAAGATACAGCGCTCCTCTCCAGCAGGAAGTAGTAAGAGAAGCTACGCCCAAATTCCCAAATTACATGTAATTTTACTTCGTTAAGGTTAAAACCTTCCTTTTTGGAAAAAAAAAAAGAAAAGGGGAAGTGCTGTGGGATGGTCTGTATGTCAAGTGTGTTGCTGATTGGTCAATAAATAAATCACTAATTGGCCAGTGGCCAGGCAGGAAGTGTAGGCGGGACAAGGGGGAGAATAAAGCTGGGAAGTGGAAGACTGAGTCAGAGAGACACTGCCAGCCACCATGATGACAAACAGCATGTGAAGATGCCGGTAAGCCACGAGCCATGTGGCAAGGTATAGATTAATAGAAATGGATTAATTTAAGCTGTAAGAACAGTTAGCAAGAAGCCTGCCACGGCCATACAGTTTGTAACCAATATAAGTCTCTGTGTTTACTTGGTCGGGTCTGAGCAGCTGTGGGACTGGCAGGTGAGAGAGATTTGCCCTGACCATGGGCCAGGCAGGAAAACTCTAGCTACAGTCCATCACTGAGGGATGTCAGGGCGAGAACTCAAATGGGAACCAGGAATCAGACCTCGAAGTAGAAGCCATAAAGGAACACCACATACTCGCTTGCTCCCCAAGGCTTGCTCGCTCAGCCTGCTTTCTTAGAGCATACAGGACCACCCCGGGGTGGCAAGCTGGGCCCTCCCATATCAATCATCAGTCAAGAACATGCATTATAGACCTGCCTGCAGGTAAATACTGTGGAAGCATCTTCTCAATTGAGAGCTCCTCTTCCCAAATGACTTTAGCTTGTGTCAAGCTGGCATACAACTGACCCGCTAGCACACTGCTTGTGGTGGTTTGAATGAGAATGTCCTCCTAGGCTCAGGTAGTTGAATCCTTCCTCTATAGTTGGTCAAAGGATTAGGAAGGATTAGGAAGTGTACCCTGCTTGGAGGAGGTGTGTCAGTGGAGGTGGGGTTTGAGGTTGCAAAAGCCTGTGTTGTTCTCAGTTAGCTTTCCTCTGCCTCCCACTGTGGATAAGAGGTAAGCTCTCAGCTATTGCTCCAGCATCATTCCTGCCTGCCTGCTGACCTGCTTCCCACCATGATGGTGGGCTGTCGACTCTAACCCTCTGAAAATGTAAGCCCCAAATAAAGTCTTTCTTCTGTGAGTTGCCTTGGTCATTGTGTCTTATCACAGCAATTAGGAAGTAACTAAGATATCCAGTAACCAGTCATGAGATATCAGACTTTTTTGAGCCTCTGGCTTACACTCTGCTTGGAGATAAAGCCAGCATACAAACTATCGTGCTCACCCTCCATTTAAACACTCTTATTAGACACACTTGCTTTCTCATTTGGTTAAACTTGGCTTATTTCCACAATGCGTATTGTGTGTGTAGGTCCTTTCTAAAGACACATGCATGTCTCCATGTCTCCTATTCTGTCTATTCCATTGTGGATAGACATTTAGGAAGATATGGATGGACACTGGGGGAGTTTTAGGGTTAGGGCCGGTAAAGACAAAAAAGGACACCCTGCTAAGTGCTCACCTTTCTGTGTAGAGCAAGCATCAAACTCAGTATATGGGCTCTACCAGTTTCCCTCTCACCACGGAGGAGTGTTCTGGTCACTCCGCATCCTCACCAGCACTCGGTGGTACTTGACATTTTTATCGTATGCTCCGCCGAGCGTGTGGAGTAATTGCTGTACAGTTGCCATGTGCATTCACCTAGAGATAAGTACAGCGGTGCAGATTTCCATGTTCTCGTTGACCATGGAGCTATCACCCTCTTGTCTTTTTAAAAAACGTTCATTGAGATATAATTTACAATACTAAAATCTCCCATTGGAAACACCCCTTTTAGTGATTTTAGTGTAAGTCACAGGTTTGTGTCATTATCCACTCAACTTGATATTAGAATACTTTCATCCATGAGAAAGAAATCCCATGCCAATGTGCATGGGCGACTTTCCTCGTCACGGTGACCAGATGTCTGAGAGAAGCAGCTTAAGGGAAGAAGGGTTTACCGTGGGTCACAGGCCAAGTGGAGGGAGTGACAGCAGGCACCTTGGGCAGTGGGTCACACTGCAGTCGGGAAGCACAGTGGACAGGACGTGGGACTGGCCTAGAAAACCTCAAGACACGCCCCAAGTGACTTGCTTTTTTTGCAGCAAGTCTCCACCTCCTGAAGATTCCACAAGGTTGTCCTGTTGTGGAATATTATTTTAACTGGGCAAAGATGTGTTACCTCTGTTTATGCTGCATTTGTTTAGTGATGTACGGATATGTGTTTAATTATGTAAAGATGTGTTGCATCTGTTTCACCTGGCCGACCTAAGGCACCTGATTGGTCTAATAAAAAGCTGAATGGCCAATAGCTAGGCAGGAGAGGGATGGGAGGGGTTGTTGTGCAGAGAGAATAAATAGGAGAAAAGAAAGAGAGAGCAGAGGAAAAAAGAACAAGAGAAGAGGAGAGGAGAGAATGAGGAAGAAGCCCGGGGCCAGAAGCCAGGCACTGCCAGCCAGCAGCCATGAGAAACAGGGAAAGGAAGATATACAGAAAGAAGAAAAAAAGTAAAAGCCCCAAAGCAAAAGGTAGATCAAGAGAAAGAAGTTAATTAGAGTTAAATAAACCTCAGCTAGGCCAGGCATTCATAACTAATAAGAAGTCTCCGTGTCATGATTTGGGAGCTGGTTGCTGCTCCAAAAAGAAAAAGACTGGTACATTGTCCCAAACAGTGTCATCCACTGGGGACTAGAGTTTCTAATACTCGAGGGTACTGGGCATATTTCACAAAGCATACCACCATGGCAGTACCTTGAAATTCCAAGCAACAACTAGTCTCCTGTTTTCCTCTAGGAATTTTATCATCCTCATTAACACGTTCAGGACTGTGGTCATTTTGAATTGATTTTCACAGGTGACGAATGTCGCTCAGAGTCCAATTTAATTATCCATGTATGGATTTCCTTGTGTGTGAATATGCCAGCACTACTTTCTTGAAAGACAGTTTCTTTCAACAGGCTGTCTTGGCATACATGGATTATTATTAATACAAATGCTTATTTGTGGTCTGCCAATGGTGTCTCAACGAAGTGTGTACCTGGCCTAACTCCAGTATCACAACATCCCTCTTCATAGCACATTCTGAAATTGGAAATTCTGAGCCTTCAACTTTGTTGTTCAAATGTTTTGGCTCTTGTGGTGTTTCTTTAGGAGACATGATCAAATTTCTGTTCACCCTTGACATCAGTGACATACCAGAGAAACTGTTTCACCACGTGTGGCCTGGCACATCAGTGAGTTCACTGGGGTCACTGACAATAGCAGGTGATGGTCTGCAGTGGCGGCTCGGTGGTTTACGTGCACACTGTTCTTCCAGAGACCCTAAGTTCAGATCCCAGCACCCACCTGAGATAGCTCACAACTGCCTATAGCACCAGCTCTAGGGGCACCCGCATACGGAGATGTGCACACATGCACATAAACACGTAAGAGGATGGGTAAGAGAGCTCACAGGATCATGGGTGACTCAAAGGCAACTGTATTGCCAAAAACCCCAGCCCAGCCTGGGTGATGTCCTTTGGGAGATCACAGAGGCTATCTAGTGAGACCTTACTGAGGATCAGAGAATCTGAGCTTGCTTTACCCAGCAGGGCTGCCTAAGGAGATGATTTGGCCACAGGTGTGCTTGCAAGGTGTTTGGAAGGGTCTACACTTGGCTGTACGGTGTGCTTTGATCTTGCAAGGGGGGGTGTCTTTTGCCTTCTCCCCTTGGTGTATTATAAAAACTCTTTTGAATAAAGGATGAGGCTGGTGAGTATTGACCCAGGCCCTCCTGAAGCTATTCTGTGTCTCTTTCTTCTCATCTCCATCCTTCATTCTATCTGATATTTCTTAATTCCTCTCTCCTCCACCTAAGAGCCCTTCAAAAGGTGGGAGCAGGTTGGAGCTGGACTCCGCAGACTCCCACAATGACTCAATGAAAGTGTCTGCCTGGAACTCCCTCCATAGCTTGCAGACTGCACTACTAGAGAGTCTCCCCTCCCCCCAGCAACTTTTCCATGTTTTAGGGCTTTGGTGAGGAGGGGATTGTGAGTCTTAGAACGTATTTTGCTTGCCCAGCTTTCTAAGTTTTCTTGGCTATTATGAGCCTCCCTTTCCCCTCCAGGAGATGTTCCAGTCTAGGAGACATGGCTGCACATATGCACATAGCTCATTTGTTTACTTGAATTTTTTTTTTTTTAGGATAACTTCATCCTTTCTTTCAAAATGTGCCCGGGGTTCTGGCAGTGACATTGAGTGTGTACCTCAGTTAACTGGGAGGAGAGCTCTTCCCAAGGTAACCGTTTCCTCATTTAAGCCACAAGCATGAAAAAAAATCTCCATTTACTTAGATATTCCTTAATTTTTTTCACTAGTTCTGGAGTTTTCAGTGTACAGGTCTCACATTATTTTTCATATTATTGTAGATGTAATTATTTTGTTTTCAGTTTTAGATTACTTCTAATGTATATAAAATCTCATGTACTCATTTTATGCCTTAACACCCTTGCTAAGTAATTCAGTAATTCTAAAAGGAATTTTGTGGCTTCCTTAGGAACTTTCTCAATGTAAAACCATGTCTTCTGAAAATAAAAATAGTTTTATTTTTTCCTTTTCATCCACTCAGGTGTCTTTTGTTTCTCCTCATCTAGTTGTCTGGTAGATCCCACAGTTCAGTATTATAGTGGTGGGGAGAGGGTCCAGTTCCTGTAGATCCCACAGTTCAGTATTATAGTGGTGGGGAGAGGGTCCAGTTCCTGTAGATCCCACAGTTCAGTATTATAGTAGTGGGGAGAGGGTCCAGTTCCTGTAGATCCCACAGTTCAGTATTATAGTAGTGGGGAGAGGGTCCAGTTCCTGTAGATCCCACAGTTCAGTATTATAGTGGTGGGGAGAGGGTCCAGTTCCTGTAGATCCCACAGTTCAGTATTATAGTGGTGGGGAGAGGGTCCAGTTCCTGTAGATCCCACAGTTCAGTATTATAGTGGTGGGGAGAGGGTCCAGTTCCTGTAGATCCCACAGTTCAGTATTATAGTGGTGGGTAGAGGGTCCAGTTCCTGTAGATCCCACAGTTCAGTATTATAGTAGTGGGGAGAGGGTCCAGTTCCTGTAGATGCCACAGTTCAGTATTATAGTGGTGGGGAGAGGGTCCAGTTCCTGTAGATCCCACAGTTCAGTATTATAGTAGTGGGGAGAGGGTCCAGTTCCTGTAGATCCCACAGTTCAGTATTATAGTGGTGGGGAGAGGGTCCAGTTCCTGTAGATCCCACAGTTCAGTATTATAGTGGTGGGGAGAGGGTCCAGTTCCTGTAGATCCCACAGTTCAGTATTATAGTAGTGGGGAGAGGGTCCAGTTCCTGTAGATGCCACAGTTCAGTATTATAGTGGTGGGGAGAGGGTCCAGTTCCTGTAGATCCCACAGTTCAGTATTATAGTAGTGGGGAAAGGGTCCAGTTCCTGTAGATCCCACAGTTCAGTATTATAGTGGTGGGGAGAGGGTCCAGTTCCTGTAGATCCCACAGTTCAGTATTATAGTACTGCAGGGTCCAGTTCCTGTAGATCCCACAGTTCAGTATTATAGTGGTGGGGAGAGGGTCCAGTTCCTGTAGATCCCACAGTTCAGTATTATAGTACTGCAGGGTCCAGTTCCTGTAGATCCCACAGTTCAGTATTATAGTGGTGGGGAGAGGGTCCAGTTCCTGTAGATCCCACAGTTCAGTATTATAGTAGTGGGGAGAGGGTCCAGTTCCTGTAGATCCCACAGTTCAGTATTATAGTGGTGGGGAGAGGGTCCAGTTCCTGTAGATCCCACAGTTCAGTATTATAGTAGTGGGGAGAGGGTCCAGTTCCTGTAGATCCCACAGTTCAGTATTATAGTGGTGGGGAGAGGGTCCAGTTCCTGTAGATCCCACAGTTCAGTATTATAGTAGTGGGGAGAGGGTCCAGTTCCTGTAGATCCTACAGTTCAGTATTATAGTGGTGGGGAGAGGGTCCAGTTCCTGTAGATCCCACAGTTCAGTATTATAGTGGTGGGGAGAGGGTCCAGTTCCTGTAGATCCCACAGTTCAGTATTATAGTAGTGGGGAGAGGGTCCAGTTCCTGTAGATCCCACAGTTCAGTATTATAGTAGTGGGGAGTGCAGGGTCCAGTTCCTGTAGATGCCACAGTTCAGTATTATAGTGGTGGGGAGAGGGTCCAGTTCCTGTAGATCCCACAGTTCAGTATTATAGTGGTGGGGAGAGGGTCCAGTTCCTGTAGATCCCACAGTTCAGTATTATAGTGGTGGGGAGAGGGTCCAGTTCCTGTAGATCCCACAGTTCAGTATTATAGTGGTGGGGAGAGGGTCCAGTTCCTGTAGATGCCACAGTTCAGTATTATAGTGGTGGGGAGAGGGTCCAGTTCCTGTAGATCCCACAGTTCAGTATTATAGTGGTGGGGAGAGGGTCCAGTTCCTGTAGATCCCACAGTTCAGTATTATAGTGGTGGGGAGAGGGTCCAGTTCCTGTAGATCCCACAGTTCAGTATTATAGTAGTGGGGAGAGGGTCCAGTTCCTGTAGATGCCACAGTTCAGTATTATAGTAGTGGGGAGAGGGTCCAGTTCCTGTAGATCCCACAGTTCAGTATTATAGTGGTGGGGAGAGGGTCCAGTTCCTGTAGATGCCACAGTTCAGTATTATAGTGGTGGGGAGAGGGTCCAGTTCCTGTAGATCCCACAGTTCAGTATTATAGTGGTGGGGAGAGGGTCCAGTTCCTGTAGATCCCACAGTTCAGTATTATAGTGGTGGGGAGAGGGTCCAGTTCCTGTAGATCCCACAGTTCAGTATTATAGTGGTGGGGAGAGGGTCCAGTTCCTGTAGATCCCACAGTTCAGTATTATAGTAGTGGGGAGAGGGTCCAGTTCCTGTAGATGCCACAGTTCAGTATTATAGTAGTGGGGAGAGGGTCCAGTTCCTGTAGATGCCACAGTTCAGTATTATAGTAGTGGGGAGAGGGTCCAGTTCCTGTAGATCCTACAGTTCAGTATTATAGTGGTGGGGAGAGGGTCCAGTTCCTGTAGATCCCACAGTTCAGTATTATAGTGGTGGGGAGTGCAGGGTCATATCCTTTTTTTCTTTATATTAGGAATAAAGCATTGACTCTTTCACTATTACATAAGATACTAGCTGTGAGTTTTTGATAGATGCCCCCTTTTTCCTTAGTTAGAATGAAAGGGTGTTGAATGTTGCCCACTACTGCATCTGCATCTATTAAAACCACTACATGAGCCAGCGAGATGACCCGATGGGTAAAGGCACTTAGCACCAAGCTTGACAGCCTGAGCTCAGTCCCTGGAAGCACACAGTGAATGGAGAACCCACTCCACAGCAAGCTGTTTCTGACCTCCACACAGGCACCACAGCATATGTAACATATACACATGCACACACAAATAAATGTAACAGAAATTTAAAGGCCTTTGTGTGTTCTCCTGTATTTAATCATATGCTGTATTTTATACCTTTTTAAACATTAATAACCAACCTTACTTATGTGGGATAAATCCCACTTTCCAAGATGTTGAATCTGTCTTCTTTGTTGTTGGTACAAGCATGGTTGTTGAGGGCTTTTCTCACCTCTCTCCCTGAGACACACTGGCCTGTAGATTTATCATGCTCTACAGGGCAATACTGATGTCATAGACTGAGCGAAGGGAGATTTTCCCCCTCTGTACTTTGAGGGAGATTTTTTTAAGGATTATTAATTATTATTTAAATGCCTGATGAAGCCAAAATAGCCTGGGTTTTTGTTGGTGGAAAGTCTTCAAATTATTACCCCCCTCCTTTTTTTTTTTAAACTTTGCATCGTTTATTTATTTAGACCTGTCTCTTCTAGAGTTGGTCTTGGAGTTCGTGTCTAGGAAGTTTTACCTTTCATCTCTTTGTGTCATCGTGAGCTTATAGTTTCCATTACAATCCCTTACAAGCCTCTCCCGTAAGGTGGATTTATTATACATTCCTGCTTTCACACTCGATCTTAGGAATATGCAGGGCTTTTCTTCTTGACGGTTTGAGCTAAAGGTATCTCGATTTTGTTGGCTACCATGCTCTGCCTCATTCTGCCACGCCCATACGTTTCAGTATATTGTGTTCAATTTTCCTTAATTCAAAAAGATTCTGAAATAGGGTCTTGTTGTGTAGAACAGCCTGCCTCCAGTTCACAGAGATCCACCTGACTCTGCATCTTCAGTGCTGGGATCAAAGGTGTACACTGCCACATCTAGGCCCCAGATTACTTTTGTTTATGATTTCTAATCTAATCCACTTGTTATTCGGAAATATGTTATTTAATGTCCATGTATTTGGATTTGTCCAAATGTTTCCTTATGTTATTAATTTTAAGTTCCATCCTAGTATATTTAGAACATATTGATCTGGCTTCAGTTTTTTTAAGCTGACTGAGTCGTATTTGATGTCCAATATGGAACCTTTCCTGAAGAATGCTCCGTTTGCACAAGGCGATGTGTGAGGTATCCAGTGGGTGTCTGATGGTTTAATTGACTTATAGGATGTTGGAGCCTTTTTCTTTGGTTAGCTCTGGCTTAGTTTTCTTCTTCCTGCTTTTCTTTTATTGTTATTATTATCATGTTCACGTACATCAAACCCAAGGCCTTGCGCGTGCTGACTGAGTGCTCTGCCACTGACCTGCCTCCCAAGCACCTCTGTTTTTGAAAGGGAACATTGAGCTCTGACCACTATGTGCTGAGATTTTTGTCTTCCATTTCCCTTGTTCATATCACAGTTCGTATCAATGTCCTCCTCGTATTCCTTACGACTTTTGCATTAAGTGATATATTTTCTAGTTATTGTCGTAGTCTGTTAATGATTTTAATATACATTCTTACCTACACTAATGACTTTATTAAAGGGTGCTGTTGGGCTTCCGATAAGTGGCAACTCATCTGGATCCACCTCAGATATGCCGACCTTAATTAGAGTATCACATGTAAACGTCTCTCATCTGTCTTTTCATCTTTATGTCGTCACTGTTTTCCATCGAGAGCTTGAGTCTTGTAAGCCCAACCATGTAGTTTGTAATTATGATACCATGTAATCTCATGTTTTTTAAAGAAACATAGAACGTTCTTTCATAGCATTCGTTACGTTGACCTTCTTAATTACAGTGGTTCTCTCACTTTCTGCTCTGGGTCTGAGTAATCCCTTGGTGTCATGTCCTTATTGCAGTCCGGCTCTGTCCCCTCTGCCTCCTTCTCAGCTCCTGTCAAATGTTATATTTCCATATGTGAAGGGCCTATGGAGGGTCGTCTTCACATTGTTTGAAATACTTATTTCAAAAGATGCTGATGAAGTGTGTAATTATACAGTGTTTTATAGTTACTTACCAAACTACCGTTTCCAGGCTGTATGTATATAAATGTGTATCATCTGGCATTGACGGGGCAGATTTTCTCCCCTTTCTGATGGGTTCTTTTCCACTAACATGAAGAATGAAGATGAGGATGAGAAAAGCGAGGAAGATTTTGTTTTCATGGGAGTGAAAGCTGAAAGGTGAGGGTGCTCACTGGTCACAGGATGCTAGCCAAGAGCAGGTTGCCCAGGAAAAGGCTGGGCCTAGGGGTGTGTTTAGGCTCAAGAGGGCTCTGACTGGCTGGGTGTGTGGAAATGAGGTAAAAGGCAAGACTTAATCAGGAAAGGCCTGCCAAACCTGGGGGAGAGAGCAAGAGATTCAAAAGGTTTCTCAATTGGGTGGCTGTGGTAGTTTGAATGTAATTGGCCCCCACACTCTCATAGGGAGTGGCACTATTAGGAGGTGTGACTTTGCTGGAGTGGGTATGGCCTTGTTGGAGGAAGTGTGTCACTGTGGGGGTGGGCTTTGAGGTATTCTATGCTCAGGGTACCAACCAGTGTCTCAGTCGACTTCCTGTTGCCTTTAAGATGTAGGACTCTTAGCTACTTCTCCAACACCACGTCTGCCTGCATGCTGCCATGCTTCCTGCCATGATGATAATGGACTGAACCTCTGAAACTGTAAGCGAGCCACCCAATTTAATGTATTACTTTATAAGAGTTGCCATGGTCATGGTGTGTCTACACAGCAAAAGAAACCTTAACGCAGACAGTGGCCCTGTTCCCCTTGCTGTTGCGGTGATCGCGGGATAACAGCTGTTTGGAGGGAGGGGTGGAAACAGCTTGTACGCAGTGGCCTTTGAGCCTTGTCTACCCATGGTTCCACCACTGCCAGCAAGGTGTGGGAGGCTGTCCCAACCCTGTTACTTCTCATTTCTGAAGAAGTAACTCTTACTGATTTAGGAAAGTATAACTCCCCTTGACCTCTGAGTGTGCTCTCACCATGCTGCTTTACAAAGCCCCTGTTTACTGAACTCAGTATCTGGGCCCTCTCAGTGGCCATTACTGACTAAAACAAGCATGTGTGTTCTAGTTTTCGTGTCGTAACTTTCTGTGGAATTCTTGCATTTTAGATCATTGCTACTGTAACTGTGGCCACTGAGGACCACTCTGGAACATGTTGTCACCGTCTATTTTCTGTTTACATGTCATTACATAACTGTGCTAATTTAGTGAATTCTGTTCCTCAAGAGGTCTGTACTTTCTGATGTTCTTGTCCGTTTTTCCTTAAGTTTTAAAGTTTTGAGCCTGACTTTCTAGGGTCGTTCCTTGTCAGCACAGATTAGCAGTCAGCCATGGGGCAGCAAGAGATCATGTCTGAGCCCCTGAAACAGTACCTTTTCTCTTTTGTACTTTTGGATCTGCCTGTGACTTGGAGATGCGGCAAGCTGACAAGGTTAGCCCCAGCTCAGCGAGATGCTCGAGCCCCGACTTCAGAGCTGGAAGTACTCCGTCTTCTTGAACACCACTCGGCTGTGGTTTTAACCTCTTCATCTCTCTTCCTGGATTTGACATCTGCTAACTGAGCATGTTTCTGAGGCACAGTTTGGTAGTTTGACACATGCAATGCTGGCCTGGTCCCTCTTCCATGAAGCTTCTGGATGGTCTGCCTCTGTGGATAGCATGCTCTCCTGCTGGCCTTTGATAACCACGATCTGATTGCTGTGGTGTTTTGGACTTTGCTCTCTGGCATGAATTTCTCCACCTGAGCCTTAGGCAGGGTAAGGTATTGCTAGCCTTGGAGGTTTGCCCTGACCTCCTCTGGGGAAATCATCTTGCTACAAAGCAAGTGCTAAGCAGGAGATGAGAGAGATCCATGTCTCACTGCTGTCTCTCCTGAGTCCTTCCTATAGAGCCAGAAGTCAGGGGTTAGGAGAGGTTGGGAACAGGTACCACTATAGGTCATCCCCAGCACAGAGCCAGAAATGGTAGGCTTGGCCAACATTCACTTAGAATGGTCTTCCAGCTCAGAAGTATGGGCAACATAAGCTACCACTCAGCTCTCTGGCCTCCAGACCTTAGCACAGAGCCATGGAGTTGAAAGACGTCCCTCTTCACCAAGAGCCCCACTCATATCCACCACAGAGCAGATGCTGGGAGTCAATGGATTGGGGGATGATCTGCCTCTCACTGCCACTCAGTATGGGTGCCGGCAGTGTGGAGCTGAAGGTAGTGGGATCTACCAGGGTCAATCCAGTGCTTTGTAATCCAGAACAGATCCTTCACCCAGGTGTGGGGGTGGGAGCTGGGCTTGGCTGCCTCACCCCTGGGACAGCTCTTGGCAAGGAAGCTGGTGAGGGGTGGGAGGGAGTGGGTACAGCCTGTAACTTGAAGGCCATGCCCACTCACTGCTCTCTCCAAGTGTTAAAGAATGGTTGAACAAGTGCTTCTCTGTCTGTGATGAGTCCTTTGATCAACTTCCAGAGGTTGCATGGCCGCCTTTGTGAAATCCACCAACCTAGTGGATGCCTTTTTAGGAAAGTTTCCCCTAGTTCCTTAGATCACAGGCTGGAAGTCCCACTCTGATTTTAAAAGGCTCTTCTCTCTCAGTGAAATGCCTGCTCATTTCTTTACAAACGCTTCCTCTGGCTTGCCTTTCTTACTGATCTCCGTGTATGTACCTTATGTTTTTATAAATAGCCCCTTGTTGGAGACATGTACTACAAAGCACTCTTCCACTCTGAGGGATACCATTTAGTAGTGTGCTTGATAAACAGAAGTTTTAAATGTGTTTATTGGGGTAAGGAGATCATACTTGCCTGTGTGTGTGTGTGTGTGTGTGTGTGTGTGTGTGTGTGTGTGTGTGTAGCAGTTTCACTATGTAGTCCAGCATGGCCTCCACCTCATGATCCTTCTGCCTTGGATGCTAATACTAAAACACCAGGTGTGAGTCACCTTACTGACACCATAAAAAGTCCTGGTACCAGGTAGGATGCTTATGGCTTCTTCAGCCGCGGGTGGTGACCTCACACCAACTTCAATACTAAATGTGGGGGTCATGGGAAATTTAGCATCCATATAAAGTTTCTGGATGTATGACAACCAAAAATTAATTCCAAACCAAATCCATAATGGAGCTGAGGTGTTTTGGGAAGTGCTCACCTGTGTTGCACGCATTTGCACAGCCTCACTGCCACCTTGGTTCTGAACACACATGTACACTTGGCCTCACATCCGTCATCATGCCAGCCTGTTGTGGAATATTAGTCAAACATGTGTTGCACTCTTTTATGCTGTGGAATATTTGTTCAATGATGCAAAGATGTGTTGCATTCTTTCATGTTGCGTTTGTTTAACTCTATTAAGCTGTGTTACTTTGCCTGTCTAAAACACCTGATTGGTCTACCAAAGGGCAGAATGGTCAATAGCTAGGCAAGAGAGAGAAATAGATGGGGCTGGCAGGCAGAGAGAATAAATAGGAGAGAAAAGAAGAGAGAGGAGTGAGAAAAGGAGAAGGAGAGGAGGAGGAGGACACCAGGGCCAGCCACCCAGCCAGCAGCAGAGTAAGAAGTAAAGAAAGACATAGAGAAAGGTAAAAGCCCAGAGGCAAAAGGTAGATGGGATAATTTAAGTTTAGAAAAGCTGGCTAGAAACAAGCCAAGCTAAGGTTGGGCATACATAAGTAAGAATAAGTCTCCATGTATTTATTTGGGAGCTGTGTGGTGGGCCCCCCAAAAAGCAAAGAGTTAAAAACAAAAACAAAAACAAACAAACAAAAACCAACCACACCAGCTGGTGACAGCAAACGCTGCATGAAAAACCTCAGCCTTAGAAATGGGACTTATTATGTGTTATGAACCGCAGTGTTTTCGTTATACATACTTAGTTTTCTGCTCTTATGGAGACATAGTGGTTTGTTTACAGAGAACAAAGATTTTTTTTAACATTGTTAACATTTCCTAAGATATACATATGAAATTGTCTATCTTTGAATTAGATTGTGTTAGAACAGTTTAGTCTAAAACTTGGTATTTGAGCTACTGTCTTGAATTTCATTTAAAAAAATAGTTGAATGAATTTTAACCTGGTTTTAGGACAGAATTTCCAACAATATTCAAATGACTGTAAACGTATTTCTACCTTTTTGTACTATGTATTGACGCACAGGTGACTAAGGTGGCCACCTTGGCACTGGTGACCTTAAAGTCAATATATCAATCATCTCTGGGAAACGTTGAGATTGCTCTGTATCCTAAACCATCATATATTCAACCAAGACCTAATTTTTCATATAAAACCAAGCAAGCATACATATCTTAATTGTAAGTAAATTAGCTTTTGTACATATACCAAAGAGAAAATCTTTTATGACTTTTATCAGCACATGATTGATTGTGTACCTACTTTATGTGGCAGGCTTTCTCTTGGGCCACCAACCAGCTCCCAAATCATGACATGGAGACTTATTTTATTAATTGTGAATGCTCAGCCTTAGCTTGTGCTTGTCCTTCTAGCTCTTATAACTTTATTTAACCTGTTTCTCTTCATCTACATTTTGCCTCAGGGTTTTTTGACTTTCCTTCATTCTGTATGTCCTATTCCGTGTCTGCTGGCTGATGGCTGCCTGGCTGGCCCCAGGCGTCTCCCTCTCTTTCTCTTTCATTCTTTTCTTTCCTTCTTTTGTTCTCCTACTTATTTTATCTGCTGGCCAGTTCTGCCTATCCCTCTACTGCCCAGCTATTGGCCATTCAGCTTTTTATTAGACCAATCAGGTGCCTTAGGCAGGCAAAGCAACACATCTTTATGTAGTTAAACAAATGCAGCATAAACAAATGTAACACATCTTTACATCCTTGAACAAATGCAGTAAAAACAAATGTCACACATCTTTGCCTAGTTAAAGTCATATTCCACAAACTCTTTACATACTGGTGTAACTCAGATCACGTGCAAATCTCTAAAGTGAAAACGAGGAAGACACTAGAAGTCCTGCTCCGGTTTGCCACTCTCTTGAGGCTTCCAGGGATATGCCGAGCTCCTTTGGTGCACTTACACTTTTATAACGTGTCTAGCAATAGTGAGTTACCGCAGGAGTGACACTACTCGGTGTCAGACTGGGATGGGGTTAATTTGTGAATTACTGCAGAAGTAGCATCATCGATTCATTGGGTTTCCCCTCTGTAAACATAGTATATTTCTATATTCATGCCTTGAATGTTTTTCTCACAATTTTTTACCAACTGGAAATGTAGTTTGGTGCCTAAGATCTGGTCTGGCATGTATGGATTTGATCAGTGGTATTTAAAGAAAAAAATGTTTTAGTGCTCAGTGTGAGTGTTTTTGTATTGTAATAGATGATATCTAGGTATTTGGTATCCTGGACATTATGTTTGTTTCTAGTTTATAAATGTACTTATGCTGGGTGGTGGTGGTGCATGCCCTTAATCCCAGCACTCAGGAGGCAGAGCCAGGCGGATCTCTGTGAGTTTGAGGCCAAACTGGTCTATAGACCAAGATCCAGGACAGGCACCAAAACAAACAAATAGCAACATATATATATATATATATATATATAATATATATATATTATATATATATATATATAGTACACCTGATAGCTATCACTCTCTGGTCTGGTCTGGCTTGTGTGTCTGAACACCTGGTTCCCAGCTGTGGTGCTGTGTGGGGAGGTTATGGAAGCCTTAGGAGGTGTAGTCTTGCTGTAGGAAGTGCATCACTGGGGATAGGCTTTGAGGATCTGTAGCCCAATTCCACTCTGTCTCTTCTCTCTCTGCTTCCTGACTATCAGGCCGCCAACCTCATGCTTCTGCCACCATCCCTTCCCTGATATGCTGGGCTGTATCCTCTCTGGAACTGTGAACCAAAACAACCAAAATAACCAAAACAAACCCTTTCTTTCCTGACTCCCTTCTTGTCAGAGCATTTTATCCAAGCAACAGAAGGGGGGAAAAAAACCTAAGACAGAAATTGGTGCCCAAAGGTAGGGGCATTGCTGTGGTAAACCCACCCATGTAACTTTCAGGCCTTTGTCTTGTGGAAGGAATGTGGAGGATTCTGGAACTTGAACTGGTAAAGTCACTGAATGCTGCACCAGGCTCATCACAGGGTTTCAGTACTGTCAGGGCCAACACCTGAACAGATCTGCATGCCCTATAGTCCCTCCAGAAGAAACAGAACAGACAGACAGACATGCACAAGGGCCTCAGGGCATGAGAGCAAGTGCCAGCCACGAAAATGAGGACATTTGTGACCTCTAGACAGTCCCTCCACTCCACGGTCCACCCGCCATTTGCCCCACTGTATTGCAGTTTGGTTTCTTCTTCCCAATTCTTGCCCACAGACCCGCTAGAAATACTCTTTCTTTGTATTTCTCAGAGCTTCCACCTCCAGACAAATGTTCCCAGGTTTTCATCTCCTTAACCAGCGTACACCAATGTGCTGCCCAGTTTTATGTCACCTTGACACAAGTTATAGTCATCTGAAGGGAGGGATCCTCAACTAAGAAAACGCCTCCCTAAGATCAGGCTGTAGACAAGTCCATAACGCATTTTCTTAATTAATGTGGGTGGTGCCATCCCTGGGCTGGTGGTTCTGGGTTCTATAAGAAAGAAGGCTGAGCAAGCCAGGGGGAGCAAGCCAGTAAGCAGCACCCCTCCATGGCCTCTGCATCATCTCCTGACTCCAGGTTCCTGCCTAGTTTGAGTTCCTGTCCTGACTTCTTTCAGTGATGCACAATAATGTGTAAGTGTAAGCTAATGAACCCTTTCCTCCCCAGGTTGCTTTGGTCATGGTGTTTCATTGCAGCAATAGAAACTGTAACTAAGGCAACCAAGTATCCACTGTGCTCCCGGCACAATGGGGTTGTATGAGGAAAGCATGCCAAGCCCCCACCTGCCCTGCAGACATGGAGCCCACAGCACCTGAGGACATCCACCTGCCCTGCAGATACAGAGCCCACAACACCTGGGAACATCCACCTGCCCTGCAGATACAGAGCCCACAGCACCTGGGAACATCCACCTGCCCTGAAGTTACAGAGCCCACATAAGCTGGAAACATCCACCTGCCCTGCAGATACAGAGCCCACAGCACCTGGGAACATCCACCTGCCCTGCAATGCAGAGCCCACAGCACCTGGGAACATCCACCTGCCCTGCAATGCAGAGCCCACAACACCTGGGAACATCTACCTGCCATGCAGATGCAGAGCCCAGAACACCTGGGAACATCCACCTGCCCTGCAGATACAGAGCCCACATAAGCTGGAAACATCCACCTGCCCTGCAGATACAGAGCCCACAGCACCTGGGAACATTCACCTGCCCTGCAATGCAGAGCCCACAACATCTGGGAACACCCACCTGCCCTGCAGATATAGAGCCCACAGCACCTGGGAACACCACCTGCCCTGCAGACATGGAGCCCACAGCACCTGGGAACATCCAAGCTGTGTTAAGTGATGCATGACCCCTGTCCTAGGTGCTGCTTTGAAGAGCAAAAGGGAGGAAGGATGGGCCCTTGAAGAAGCAGGGGCCTGAAGAATAAGAAAACAAGGGAGGAAGAGCAGGGGCCACAGAAAGACAGGCTCCACGGTCTCCCATTTTCTCCCAACCCTGCCCAGACATTTTCAGTCTGTTCAGCAATGAAGCAAATCCAGATTAAAGGTATCAAATTTTTGCATTAAACTCTACCAAGTCACATTTATTTTTATGTCTGATGTGTCTGACATCAAATAAACAGTTATTTTAGAAATCGGGAGCATCACAACTCTGTGACATAGCCAACCTTTAAAAAAATGAATGATTTATTTAAAAGGTTGAATGTGTCATATGAGCATTTAGATCAACAAGCAAAACATGAGGCATCCTGGCAGCGGGGGCAGCCTGCAGCCTGCAGCCAGAGGAGCAAAATGGTTCCAGGGAAGCAGGCATCTTCCTCCATAGTAATTAACCACCACGTGACTGAAGCTCAGACGTTGTTTCTATTTTCTTAATGCTATTTGTTGTGTAACTGCGTTTTATTTAGTTATTTGTTGTGTAACTGCCTTTTATTTAGTTTTTGTTTTGGTTTGGTTTTTGTTTGTTTGTTTGGTTTTTTGCTGTGGGGTTTTGTGGGGGGGTGGGGGTGGGGGAGGTGGGGGTGGGGAGGGAGGTCAAGGTTTCAATACTAGCTCAGGATGACTTTAAATTTGCAATCTTCCTGCTTTGGCTTCCCAAGTGCTGAGACTACATGTCATGTGTCATCATACTCAGCCTTTCTTTCTTTCTAAGTGGTTTCTTTCTTTCTTTCTTTCTTTCTTTCTTTCTTTCTTTCTTTCTTTCTTTCTCCATTTCTAAGAATGGAACCCATGGTAGGTAAGTGTCTACCTTGGAGCGGCATGCACAGATGTTAGATTCTCTTAGCTTTTGTTTGGGGCTGGGCTAGATCTTAGGAATCAACTAAACGCTGTGCTTAGCTGCCCAGGGCCGGGGCAGCAGACATTTTTGTGGGTTTTTTTTTCCTGTTACCTGACCTGCTCCCATTAAAATCTGTTGGACAGTAGAGAAAGGGGTACATTGTAGGATCTGGAGGTGTGGGGACAGATTTCTGCCTGTGCTTGGGTTCCTCCTATGTGGCCTGTTGCTCTGCAGGGAGTCCTTGTAGCCCCGTGCGCTGAACAGGCAGAACCCACAAAATGAGACAGGGCAGCCTGTGAGGGGTAGGGGGAGGCTCGGGAGGCTGAAGACCCATCAACAGCTGTGCCTCTGCCTCTCAGGGTCTCATCTTGTTCATATGTAAATAAGAGGTTGATTCTAGATCATTCTAAAGGTCTTGCCTGTTCCTAACACTCAATTACATGGCCTCTCTAATGTCCTTAATTGTAGGGTCCATGTCCTGTGTGTGTTTATCCTTGTGTCAAGCACAGTGCGCTCATCAGATGATGTGGGGTTGAGGGAGTTGAGATGGGAGTCCAAGGGGGGGGGGCTGTGATTCTCCTGGAAGGGAGGGGTTAAATCCAGTGAGGAGACACAACCATCGGGGAGGCACTGATGTGGAGTCCACATGGCGATTTCCTGTCGCTGTCCAAGTATGGCCTTGAGGGAGAGGCTGGGGAGAGTTTGGGGAACTATTTCTGTGAGGGGGCAGCTCCAACCCTGATCAGAGGGAAATCCACCCTGGGGGTAAGTGAGAAGGAGAACAGAAGGGCAGGAAGGGACTCTGCAGACCTCTCCTAGGCTGCTGCCACAGAAGATCCTGAGTCTCAGTGGTCCACAGAGCCCAGGAGTCCCTCACCTAGCAGCACCTAGATGTGCCTGCAGAAGAGGGAGATTCAGAGAAGGAAGTGAGAATATGCACTGGTAATGTCTCTCCCCCATTCCATTAGGCTTCTTACAAAAAGCCTTGTAAGCAATTTTCAGCAAAAGCATAGCATGATGAAACCAACAGACTGGCCGGACTGGACTCACTGTCTCCAAGGCGTGAGTGCATTGGGCTGTGCTTCCTCACAGCGAACCCCCAACACTACTTGCCCTCAACCCCTGAATGGTACCTACCCATCCCCTAGGGCACTGGGGGGTCTCAGACCTTATGTTGAAACCCCTTTTCCTGCTCAGCTTTATCCCAAGTTAACTGAGGGTCCCAGGTGATGCCTGACCCATGACACTAGAATCCTGGGAATGCTGTCCCGACCTAGCCCCCTGCTGCGTCTGTAGCAGACAGGTTCTTTCCAGAACAGAATGGATAAAATAAATATTACAAAGAGAGTGAATATATGAGTTTACAGGACATGGAGTTCGGAATCCAACAATGGTGTCTGCATGCTGGAGACACCGAGAACCTGGTATCTGCTCAGTCCACAAGGCCTCAGCAGTCCCCATCTGATGCTGAAGGCCTGGGGGACTCTTGGAGAGCTGCTTGTGGTGTTGTGTTCCCCAAAATATTGCGCACCCTAATAAACTTATCTGGGGTCAGAGACAGAACAGCCACAATATTAAACATAGAGGATAGGCAGTGGTAGCACACGCCTTTAATCCTAGCATTCCAGAGGCAGATATCCATCTGGATCTCTGTGTGTTCAAGGATACAGCCAAGCATGGTGACTCACGCCTTTAATCCCAGAAAGCGAGCCTTTAATCCCAGGGAGTGATGGCAGAAAGCAGAAAGGTTTATAAGGCGTGAAGTTCAGAAACTAGAAGCATTTGGCTGGTTAAGCTTTCAGGCTTTCGAGTAGCAGTTCAGCTGAGATCCATTTGGATAAGGACTCAGAGGCTTCCAGTCTGAGGAAACAGGATCAGCTGAGGAATTGGCAAGGTGAGGTAGCTGTAGCTTGTTCTGCTTCTCTGATCTTCCAGCGTTCACCCCAATAACTGGCCTCAGGTTTGATTTTATTAATAAGAACTTTTAAGATTCATGCTACAGCTGCTGGTCTTCAGTCCACACTGGGAGGATGAAGAAGCTGGGTTCTAGTCAGTAAACACAACAGAACAGCAGCAATGGGTTAGATGCCCTCTGTTGCCCGAGGTGAGGCTGGCAGGCAGCAGTACTTCTCCGTGGACTTGTGTATATCCTGGCTGCTGCAGGAAGTACCACCCAGTTGGAGGCAGGAAGTACCACCCAGTTGGAGGCAGGAAGTACCACCCAGTTGGAGGCAGGAAGTACCACCCAGTTGGAGGCAGGAAGTACCACCCGTTTGGTACTAGTCTTCCCAGTTAACTCTTTCAGGAAATACTCTCACAGACCCACCCAGGGGCTTGCCCTTTAGATAACTCCGGATCTACCCAAGTTGACAATCTGGGTTAGTCATCACAGGGTCTGACACTGCTCGGCAGCATTCACGTTGGCTTCTGCATGGCTTCAAGCCCACAGGATGAGTTTGAACTTGTACCATGAGCCATTCATCCATTTCTGCTCTACAGTTGGTCGGCTCTCCCAGGGGCCACCTGCTCCGCCTCCCAGGGTCCTTTCACTGCCTGTGTCTCCACCGACTCCCTCTCCAGGAGTTCTTTTAGCAGCAGGGGGAGCTGTCCAGGTGGAACGTGGAGAATTTAGAGTGAGTGCTGCTGGTGGCTGAGACCCTTAAGCAAGAAAGCCAGGTGACTGAGGCCAGGCAGGTACTGGGGACACCACTGTTAAGTCTACTGTTGTTGTCCCCATGTCCCTTGCTTTACTTCCCATGATGATTGTTATATCAGGCCACAAATGGCTGCTGGGGTTCCAGCCATAACATTCTTGCTTAAAGATGGGGCAGAGGGTGAGGGGTGAGGAGATCTTTTCCGGAAGACTTCCCAGCCCCTCTGGGTGTACCTAGGCCAGCCATTGACAAAGATGACCTTGTTTCAGATAGACCAACTGCCATTTACTCCTTGGAACTGGGAGAAGGGGGTCTGTCTTCCCTGATGCCTGTTCTGTGCCCCATATTGAAAATACCTACCATCTATTGGTGGAAAATGAGAGGCGCCCAGCCTGAAAGGGGGCCCCTGCAGGCACCCCCTTTCCCGCTCTTGGTTCTCTCTGCAGCCCCATCTCTGCCACCCACAGACTTATTTACCACCCCAGCGGCGCCTCACACCACACCTGAGTGTGGGAGTTGATCGGCACCCATGGTAAGAACTCCTCCTGCCTCCCAGAACTCAAGGCTGCCGCGAACGTGGCTCCATATTCCAAAGGCGGGTTAGGTGACTGTCTTCCCTTGCCCACCCCAAAGTCTTCCCACCACAGTGAAGTGGTCACTCCACAATGGGCCTCCTCATCCCTGCCTTCTCCCTGGGCACAAGAGAGTGGTTAACTCGCATGACAGACAAGTGGGAGTGTGTTAATTCATTTTCTGAGTAACCCAGCGTCCATGGGTGTGGTAGACTATTAGTTAAAGATGCGTTACATTTGTTTATGCTGTGGAACATTTGTTACTGATGCAAAGATGTGCTGCATTCTTTTATGCTGCATTTGTTTAACTCTGTGAAACTGTGTTACTTGGCCTGTCTAAAACACCAGATTGGTCAAATAGAGAGCTGAACGGCCAGTAACAAGACAAGAGAAAGGACAGGTGGGGCTGGCAGGCAGAGAGAATAAATAGGAGAAATCTGGGAGGAAAGATCAAGGAGGAGCCAGAAAAGGAGGAGGACACCAGGGGCCAGCCACCCAGCTACACAGCAAGCCACAGAATAAGAAGTACAGAAGGGCCGGGTGGTGGTGGCGCACGCCTTTAATCCCAGCACTCAGGAGGCAGAGGCAGGTGGATCTCTGTGAGTTCGAGGCCAGCCTGGTTTCCAAAGCAAGTTCCAGGAAAGGCGCAAAGCTACACAGAGAAACCCTGTCTCAAAAACAAAAAAAAAAAAAACAAAAAAAAAAAAAAAAAAAAAACCAGAGGCAAAAGGTAGACGGGATAATTTAAGTTAAGGACAGCTGGTAAGAGATAAGCTAAGCTAAGGCCAGGCTATTCATACGTAAGAATAAGCCTCTGTGTGATTCAGTTGGGAGCTGGATGCCGGCCCCCCAAAAGAGCAAAGAGTAAAGAGAGTGAAGCAAATGAGAACACACGTATCCTCAGAAGACGATGTGCCCAACACCCAGGACACCAAAGGATGGCGATGGCCGCCATGTGAGTCACAGAAGCTGGCACCGCTGGCGGCAGGGGGTGGTTGGGGCGTGGTTTTCTTTTCATCTGCCTCCTCTGGTTAGAGATGGAGAGAGGATCCATTTCCACTCCAAAGGCCCCTTGATCTTGAGGTAGCACAGAGTGGAGAGCCCCCAGGCCTGCACAGGAGCCCTGCAGCCTGAGAACTACTGGAACCTGCACAGAACTGCCCATTGTCTCCTGCTCTGATCCCCTCTCTTCTGGGGAGGCAGGCCTGGCATGTGGCTGGTGGAGTTTTTGTTTCTTGGTTTTGTTTTTTCTTTCTGTTGTTGTTGAGGTCTTGGGTTGTTTTGTTGTTATTTTGGCTTTTTTTTTTAAATTTTGTTTTGTTCTTGTTTAAATCCCATTCTCACGCGTCCCTTGCTGGCCTTGTACTCAATGTGTAACCAAGGTGACTTTCACCCTGATCCTCCTTCATGCACCCAGCAAATGCTGGGATTGCAGACACCTAGTTTATGGGGTGTTGTTGCTCAAACTCAGAGTCTCGTGTTTGCTAGAAAAGCAATCAATCAACTGAGCTACATCCCCGACTGTCTTAGTTTGGGTCTCTGTTGCTATGATAAAACACCATGACCAAAATCAATTCAGGAAGGAAAAGGTCTATTTCATCTTAAACTTCAAGGCCTCACTTTATCACTAAGGGAAGTCGGGGCAGGAACCTGGAGGCAGGAACTGAAGCAGAGACCATGCAGGGCTGCTTACGGGCTTGCTTCTCACAGCTTGCTCAGCCTGCTTCCTTATAGAACCTAGACCCACCTGTCCAGGAGTGACTCCACCCACAGTGAGCTAAGGCCCTCCCACATGAATCATCAGTCAGGAAAAGGCACACAGGCTTGACCACAGACCAATCTGGTGGGGGCATTTTCTCAATTGAGGTTCCCTCTTCCAAAATGACTCTAGCTTTCGAAAAGTTGACATAAAAGCTAACCATGTCTCTGGTTCTTAATAAATACCCTAAGAACTGGGAGAGAGGAGAGCTTTGGGTCCGGGGAGACGAAATTTACTGTGGTGCCATCCCAAGCCAATAAATACAGGCCTGGAAATTGGCCTGGCCCCTGGTCTCTCTCTGGAGTGTAAGATGTATTTTGATTCCTACCAGATGCTCCGTATATTTCTGTTATTTACAAACCTCACTACAGGGCTCTCACTCTCCCTGCCCACTGTGGCTGAACCGGGAGAATCCAGCGGTATCTCTACTCTGCTGAGAGCCTGGTCCTCAGCACTCACCTCCTCTCTGGCTCCACCCGCCCACTTAGTTATGGCCCAGCAGTGTAAAATATTTATTTTATTTGGTTACCTAATGATATTAAAAACACAGTATGTATTATTTATCCTCAGCCCTGGGAGACATGGCCGGCCCCGATGGTACTCGGCAGCAATCAGAGCCAGCATGGCTCTCCGGGCTGCACTTACTTTGTTTACTGCAGAATTTAGCACAGGTGGAGGGGCAGGGAGACTTTACCTTCCTCCTGGGAAGATTTTTCATCAGATTGTAAAAACGTAAATTTAAGTATGCAGCCAGGCCCTGGGGAGCTGGTGTTTTCTCCTCAGCCTGCAATGCTTCCACTGAGTCACTGAGCCCAGGGAACGGCTTGGCATCCACAGTGACATCAGCAGCCCTACAGCTGGCCCCTCTGGATAAACTTGCCCAGTGTCACCAGAGTCCAGGCTGCATGCCATTTCTGCCACCTGCCAGTTTGGACTGTTAGAGTCCAGGAACCACCATCCCATGGTGTCCTATTAATTTCTTGCCTTGCCTGTTGGTTTGGACAGAAAGCAGACCACCAGAGGCAACAGCCACCTGGCTAAAACGCTTGGTTTTGTCTCTCTCGGCACTGGAGACTTGGAGCTGATGGGGTCATCGGGGGTGGGGGGGGGTGGGGGGGGTGGGGTGTGTGTGCAGTGGGCAGACAGGATGTCAGAGCTTGACCTTGGATCGTGTGCCTGGGACTCGCCAAGACGAGCCGTGACAGAACGTGGCTGATTTATCCTCCACAGCTGCAAATGGGCCTTAACTATGGTTCTTCTCCCCGTGGGCTCTTGATCTAGCAAAACTCTTTCTGGCCTGACTTGTGGAGGAGGAGGCAGGCCCCTGATTCTAAGCATTCCACAAGCTTCCATTTTAACTGTGATGTTAGAGAATCCCACTGTCCCCAAGTCCTGTGGCTTTCTGGAGCTCTGGGAGGGCTTTATCTTCCACATTTTATCATGGAGAATGTGCTGAAAGGACACTCCAATAAAACCAGGGGACTTTGATACAGATGGCAGTGCGGTTTGCTCTGAGGGAGGGGGTGTGTGCTGCAGAGTTCCAAGGCCCAGAGAAGGGTTTGCCTTGTCCTCTCAGTAGCTTTATGGCGCCTCACTCTTGGGTGGGGTGGGTCAGAGCCTGCCATTTCCTCTCCTAGGCAGTCCCCTGCATGCATGAAATTCCACACAAGGGTCTTTCCTGCAGGATCAGGAATCCAGCAGAGAGGAGCAGAGGAGGAGAGGAGGGAGAAAGACAGTATGATAGTATGGGGCTCAAGGTACCTCAGCTTGGTGAGGGCCCCTCCCCCACATGCTGGGCCCTGGCTCGTCATTCACAGGCAGGTGGCGTGTAAGGGGTACCCTCAGTCTTGTGCACCCACTTTCTCAGACCCTAGAGCAACTTCTGTGGGCACAATGGCTGTTGTTTAAAAACCAAGGCAGGATCTGGGGAGACAGCTCGGTACCGAGCCTGCTGCATAAACACGAGGCCCTGAGATCAGTCCCAGCACTCATGAGCAGGGTACCGTACACCTGCCAGACTAGCACTGGGGAAGTGGAGACAAGTAGATCCCTGGAGCTCACTGGTTAACCAGCCTAGACTAATTGGTGAGCCACAGGTCCCAGAGAGAGGCCCTGTCTCAGAAAAATAAATAAATAAATAAAACAAAACAAAACAAGAAACACCCAAAATTGATCTTTGACCAAAATATCAATGAGCACACACGAGTGTCCCCCTGCACGCACACACACAGCATGAACATCATGCACACACATGCAGGTGCATAAAATAATTGTTCAAGATTAAGGCAGTGCTCCCTTCCCTGGGACTTCACAGCAAGCGAGGAGGCTGCAGCAGCAGCTCGTAGGTGCCACCCACCCACCTCGTCATCCCTTGCCAAATTTATCAGAGCCAAACGGATTAGGAGCAAAATCATTATAATAAAAAATAAATATGTTGGGTGAAAAATGGATTATTAATTCAAGCTGTGCCCTGTATCCCAATAATAAATGACCCGGCACTGGGGGAAGCCGGCTGCTAAATTAGAACTAATGGGGGAAGGTGCGTGAGCCCCACCCGCCTGCTGGCCCATGGGGGCCAGGCCCTGCCTACTGTCCCCCAGCTGGCTGCTCCCTGTGTGACAGCTCCCGCAATCCCAAACTGACAGCTCCTCACAACTGCTGAAGGAATCCAGCAGTAATTAAGCCATTGCTGGACTGTAATTTCCTTGAGAAGTAAAAAATTCTCACACAAGAAAAGGTTACAGAGACCTTTTCCGTGTCAAAATTACCATGCCGCATGAATATTAATGCTCTTAATGAAGACAACCCTTTTTTTCCTCAGGAAGGTTCTGGAGCAGGTGCCAAGCCAGGAATCTCACTCTGGGCTTTATGGTCTTAGAAGTCTGCGCAAGCAGTGTCTCCCCCCCTCAGCCACACCCCTTCTCTTTCTGTCCCCAGCTCACTGAGTGCCAGAACGCTGTCCATGCTGAGGACAAGTCACCTGCCTCACTGGAGAAGGTGCCAGGGTTGAGATGAAGAGATACAAGGAGCTGGGCTCCTGCAAACAAATCTGTGTCCCCAGCTGCCCTCACGGTGTGGGAACACCACTGAGAGAAACATGCCACAGGGACTGTGCCCCCCTCCTGCCCAGCCAGCTTTACCACCTCTGTTTCAGGGACAGTCTTGGATGGAGGAGTCTGGTCTCCTACTGGGCCCTGAGGTCACCAACTTGTGTTTTTTGCCACAGTTCTCTGGAGAACAGGGATGGCCCCGAGGGACATCAAACGCCACTGTACCACATGGAGGGCATCGGCTTGGGGTCTGCATCTCTGTCTGATTTGCTTTATCAGGGCACAGATGGAGAGGTACCTCACCCTCTTTGGGCTCTGATTTCTCTCCCGGAAGAGTAAGAAGCTCCCCAAGCAGGTCCCTGTAGCCTTGGGGACATTGATAGAGGGGCTTTGGGACTCATTAGGGGGCCATTTTAGCATCTCTAGTAAGAGACTCAAGGTGCAAATATGATCAGTAATAATATGATGAAACTTAAAATTTTTGTATTTGTGTTGGGGGTGAGGGGGGATGAGGGTGTGTGTGCGTGCATGTACGTACGTCAGAGGGCAGCCCGCAGGAGTCACTTCTGCCCTCCCATCCTGTAGGCTCCTGGTACTGAATTCAAGTCATCACATTTGGTAGCAAGAGCCCGCACCACTGAGCCATCTCTCTGCCCCGTTGATAAATATTGTGACGAAGTGCTCTTGGCCCCTGGTTACGATCCTTCATCCTTTAGTCCCTTGTTTTATGGAAATGCGCACAGCAAAAGCAGAGATGCTGGCCACATTAGACACAGTCCCTGTGCTGAGGAGGTTGGGAGCCTCCCCAGGGTGATGAAGTCACAGGCCCTGGGATGAGAAGAGATGGTTTACCAAAGCAAACCTGGGCAAGAACTAATTGTCTGGAAGTCACTCTACTTGGAGAGTGCGGAACACAGTGGTTCCAGCTATGAACAGGTCACATGACCTTCCCTGCAGCAACTGAGTACATACATGTTCAGACCCTAATGCATAGCTGTGTCCACACCAGTGCAGAGGAGAGGGCCCAAGAGGCAACTGCCACTGTATGTCACTCCTTGACCCCCAAACCCATAGGATATATCACCTCTGTCATCACTCTCCCTTCCTCTTTTAATGATTAGTCATTTGTGACGTAATACGGGCCATGGTTAACCAGTAATAATAAATCTGGTCATTTTGGTGAAGGCATGTAATACTGTGTGTGTAAAAGGTAAGCATGATATATGGCTGTGGATGCTGATGTAATAGCTATTAGATTTATAATGCATCCAAGAAGCATAATTTTACTATAAAGAGCAGTAGTTTACAATCTTATTATTGTTTATCACTGACGTCAGTGCAGGCCCATGGTAAGAATCAGATTGCAGCTAGAAACGAGGTCTGCACATGGCAGCTGTTCTGGCAGAAACGGCACCTCTTCTGAACCCACAGGGGTTTTGAAAACAACACAGCAACAAGGCCAGGCGTGCTGTCTACAGCCACACAAACCTACGCCATCTACTAAATACTTGTCCTGAGATGTGGGCTAATTCCCCAGTAGGAGACACCAGTGAGATGCCACGATGCAGCCCAAGAGACCAGTGCCCACCACAGGGCGGGACCTAGCTGCAGCTCTGTCCCAGGAAAGGAGAGAGGCCTCCAGACGCTGAGGAGTGGGACTGGCAAGGGCGTCAGGGGCTTGAGATGGTGAGGCGTTGGGACTGTTGTGTGTAGGTTTTACTTGCAGGTTGGAAGCAAAGCTATCAGAGGAATCCTGACTCTCTTCATTGTCTACAGGGGGTTTTATCCACTGTTCTCAATGATGCTCTCCACTTCCCCTGGACGAAAAAGAGACTTACAGTCTCGGGCCTCCAAGTCAGGGAGGGCATGGAAGACAGAAAACCCAAACCACACTGCCTGGTACAAGCTTCTGAAGACATGTGCAGGTTTTATGACTGAAGGCTCTGCTGTTTAATGTCACCAGGACGAGCTGATGGAGTCACAGCCTTATTAGGTAAATCATCCGAGTTTCAAGGGCTGAGCACCATGGGTGGGCTGGAGCCGCCTCAGTTGAGGGCCAAGCCCAGTGGTGATGGGAGAGAAGGAGGAGGCTGGTGCCTGAAGTGGGGACATGTTAGTGTGTATGAACCGCGGTGAGCGCCCATTGGTTCCTGCAGACGCTGACTCCCGTGTCTTCCCCAGCTGTCCACGATCCTCATTGTATCTGAAGCCTGCTTAGAAACAGTAAAAAGTATTAGCAATATATGTCCCTCGGTTATAAAGGTCTTCTACAGGCAGCGAAAGCAGCGACTGTGGGCGGTGGGTGCCAGCAGGCTCGTCTTTCTGTTGGTGTGAGAACTTCTGGGTATCGGACAGATGTGGCGAGGAGAGCCGGGCAGTCTGGCCGAGGCACTTTTCTTCCCTATTGTCCTGTATTACCGACGGTGAGTGTGTTATCTTTCTTGTGGCAGAAACAACTTAATGGAGAAAGGCTTTATCTTGGCTCACAGCATCGGGGGCTCAGTTCAGGGTCATTGGACCCCAGGGGCTTAGGCAAACACCATGGCACGGGGAACATGTGGCAGAGTGAGTCCTTCAGTTCATAACAGACAGAAATCAGTGACAGGAGAGGGCAGGGACAAGATCTGTCCCCCAAGGATGTGCCTCGAAGACTTACTTATTGCATCTAGATCCCTCCAAAGGGCACCACCTCCTAGGAACCAAGCTCCCATCACATGGCATTCGGAGCAGAGGCCGCGATGGTTAAACTCTCAACTTGGCACAGCCTAGAATCATGTGGGATGTCTCGGTGAGGACTTCCATAGCTCAGACTGGGCCGTGAGAGACTTCTTTAATTGGTTTAATTGAGGTGGGAAGACCCACCGGGATATGGGTGGCATCATCTCAAGGGCTGGGCTGCGAAGTGAGTAGAGTGAGAAAGGCAAGCTAATCAAGGAGGCACGCACGCACACGCTCCTCTCTTGACGGTGGTTGTGACGTGCAGGAGGCACGCCTGCGCTCCTCTCTACTCTTGCTAGGTGCCTTAACTCCTCGCCACCGTGACTTTCCTGCTGTGATGGACTGTACCACGAAACATAACCCAAAACATCAACTAAAACAAGCTGTTTCTCTCGTAAATTTCTTTTTTGGGGGGTATTTTTTTTTTTTAATCACAGTGATAGGAATGAAGCCAGGACAGGGCACACTTCATACCCAAGCCAAAAAGAACAAGACAGTTTTTCCCGCCAGGTTTCTCCTGTCAGAGGAGTGTGCACGGCTCACTCCACTCCCTGTGAGCTGCCTGAGGTCAGGGCTGCGGCTCACTCGGGCCTCCATCTGCATCATTTGCTGTGCTCCGGGAACGCATGGGAAGAGCCAAGTCTGCACATGTCTTATCCATCTGGGCTCTGTGCAGTGGGTACAATGTCATGGGGTGGGGAGTATTCCTCAGACTACAGTAGATCTAGCTAGATGTCCATGAGTACCCCAAAGAGGCATTTGAGGTTCTCAGCCCAGCATGCAGCACGCAGTGCTTCCGGCCCCGTATCCTTCTCTGTATTTAATAGGGGCTCTGACTTATATTTGTGAGACCAGAGCATTCTATTCAAATTCATGGTGTCTGCCTTCCGCCCTCATTGTAAACTTTCCACTTGGAAAGAAACAGGTAAAAATGACCAAGCGCAGCATCCAAGACAGCAGGTCCTCAATAAACGTTTGTCAAATGAATGTACAATGAATGAATGAGTTCTGTCCACACAGAAACAGCAGATAGGACCCTGAAACAACCGCAGACTGATTTGGAGATGGGTATCATGGAGGTCATGACATGGGGTCACCAAAGCTGTGTAACAGAACTCAGCTTTCTGGACAAGGACACACTGGTGGGCACACTGGGTGCTGGACAGACCCCTCAGAATTCCAGAGGCAAGTTTGTGCGTCAGTGAAGCCACCACCGTGGTTGCCGAGAAGCCTGTCCTTCAACCTCTCTCCCTATTCCCCATGACTGGGGTTTACTGTTTCTGGCACCCACTGAGGGCCTTGGCTGATAGAGGCTTAGGGGGCCAGGGGTGGCCTGGGTAACATGTCTGCACAGTCCTGTTCAGGGCTATAACATTCTGAACATGCTGACTGGTGCTGTCCGAGATTTAACAGTTAATATTCATGAGCCCCACCCACACAATGCATGCTTTAAAATGGCATTTTTGATATCGAAGAGCAGGTGACATTTACACACCACTTGAACTTTCCTTCAGTGGTTTATATATTACCATTGTGATCCTCTACAAGTGTGGCTTCCGGGGAGCTCGTTCTCGGCCGTGGACTCATTTCTAGAGTGGATGCAGTTGCGTATTGGTGGCCTCTGATAGTGGAAGCTCCTCATGGTAGTTACCATGGAATATTCTATTTCAAGTTATGCTGGGCCATGCAGTAATTTTCGAAAAGGTAAAGATGAAAAGCAATGCTTCTATATATCCAACAGAAATTTAAAAATATAAATACTCCCATCCCTGTGAGTCTGCAAAATTGAACCCAGAGAATTATTCCAACTATATAGCAAAAGAATGGACTTTCCACTGTGGTTCAATGGGTAGCTCAGTGTCTTCCTACAAGGCCCAAGGCTGGAGTTGAATTCCCAGCTGCTCTCAGGTCACAGGTGGAGACTGAGCCTACTGCAAGGTGGGTAGCCGTATCCCTCACATAACTCATGGCCTTACTTCTCCCACTGTGGTTAGACTGTAGATCAAAGAGGGCGTCCCAATATGCTGCTCTTCTAAGATACAAGCACTCTGCCCTGCCTTCGTAGGCAGTCAGGACAGTGGGCACCCTCCACATGTCCACCCTTACCAGACTGTGAGCCTCAAGGGCAGGCCCCCGCGGCTCGGTCACACCTCCCGTCAGTGCTTTGTGGTACACAGCAGACACCTAGTGCATGCCTGTCACCTGGCACGTGGCATGCTCTGTACGGTGCAGGGACAAGCAGGCTGCTGCTGCTCTTCCCCGTGAGAGGAGCAACAGAGAGACCCTCGTGTAATGGCACAGGCAGAGTGTGTCCTTCTCTCTGTGTCCGGGGACTCAACAGCCACCTGCGACAACCCTGATTTTCACCCCAACATCCAAGAGTGAAGAAGGAAGTGGGGAAGGAAAAGGAAGGAGGGAGAAGAGGAAGAGAGAGAAAGGGAGGAAGAGAGAGGGGCGTGGAGGGAGGAGAGAGGGCCGGAGAAGGAGCCCTGTGGCTTTGTGATGTTTCCCTCCTGCCATGCCGTGAGGACTTCATCCACAGATGTATCTGAGACTTCTTCTAAGAGAATGTCTGGTGTTTTCTTAAGGAAAATTCCTGAACCCAGAATTCTAGCTTCCTGGACATGGGCCTCAAGGATTTTCAGGGAGCCACCACCCTGTGACCCTCCTCACAGCTAACTAGTGCCTGTCACTCTTAGCCACAGCGATCACAGCCGTCCTGCTGCCTCCAGACAAGTTCCGCTACTTTTATCTTATTCCATTTACTTTTGGTGTGTGTGTGTGTGCGTGTGTGCGTGTGTGTGTGTGTGTGTGTGTGTGTGTGTGTGTGTGTGTTTGCATATGTCTGTGTGTGTATATATGCACATGTAGATACACTCATCTGTTCATGCACTGTGGAGGCCAGGCCTGTCACCCCCGACAGCTTCTTTAATCTACCTTACTTTTTTGAGACAGGGTCTCTCACTGTTTCTGCTAGACCAGCTGGTTAGCAAACCCCCAGGATCTGTCTTTCTACCTCCCCAGCGCTGGACTGCAGGTGTGCCTCACAGGCCTTGCTCTTATGTGAGTTCAAAGGACTCAAAATCAGGTCCTCATGCTTGTACAGCAAAGCTACCCACTGCTACTTTCCCAGCTTCTTCCTGATGTTATTTATTTTATCTTAATAACACTGTATTATTTGAAATCTTCATACATACATTTATATACTGTATTTTGATCATATCTATCTACCACTACCTCCCTCCAACTCCCTCTAGTGAGCCCCCACCTTGTCTACCCCTAAAGTTTATGTCTTCTTTTTCTGTTGTTATTAATTATCCCCTGAGTCCAATTAGTGCTGTCCACATGCACATAGCTGTAGGGCATCCACTGGGGCAGAGCCAACCTACCAGCTGACATGTGCCCTAAGAGAGTGGCTCTCCCTCTCTCAGCAGCCATCAACTGCCAGTATATCCCCCCAAGGACAGCCAATGGGCCTCAGCTCTTGTCCTGGACTATGACATGGCTGGATGGGCATCTTGTGCAGGTCTAGGAACCTTTGGATTCAAGCAAATGGGAGGTTGAACATAATGCCTATGGAAATAGCTCCAAACATGAAGGACTGGGCCCCATGAGCCAGGGTCCTATATCCATGATTGCTGATGTCCTGAAATGCTCTTTGAGACCCTGGGACCATCAAGTTCCTCAGGATTGCCCTCTCCAAGTTGAGGAGGATGCTCCCTGAACTTTGCCCACAGCCCATCCTCAGAACAGTCGGCTGCCTTCCCTGCTCTGGGGCCTGTGATGGACACAGCATGATGGTGGGAAGGTGTGGGAGAACTCTGCTGCTCACTGCATAGCAGCTGAGGAGTAGTGAGCTAGAAAGACACAAGAAGGGCCAGGAATACAGTAGAGCTTTCTAGGGTGCAGCCCCAGTGACCAATTTCCTCCAGCTAGGCCCCACATCCTACTTTGTACCACCGTCTAACAATGCCATAACTTTACTAATCTATCGAGGGGTTAGTCCGAGGGGTAGTCGGCACTCTCATGTGCAATCATCTTTCCACAATGGCCCGGAGAACAAGCCTTCCACACACACGGCTGTAGGGGACACCACATAGCACATACTGTGTTTGACATTGCCCCTCTCTTTGCCTTTCTGGTTTATCTTCTGAGCATCTTCCTCTCCATCTCGGCCCCACCCCCACCCTGCACACACTGTCATCCTCCACCAGTGTTCTCCCATCACTCCCCAACGCAGTTGTCACTTTCAGTCAACCGTTCTCCCCCAGGCTCTCTTCTTCCAAATGGTAAGTAGTGAATTTAAATTTCCACATCAACCAAACACATTCACTCTCTGTTGTCTGAGGGAGGGAGACAGTGTCTCCCAAATGTGGACTTTCTCTCCTTTATCTCTCCCCCTTCCCCAGTCACCCTGCTCTGACTCTCACTCAAAACAAAGATGTTCTTTATCTACCGTGAAGATGGGGGTGGGGAGGTTCTGGAAAAGTTGGTGTCATCTGAGGATCCTGTGGGGTGAACACTGGAAATTTGAAGGAGAGAGCTCATGGTAGGAAGTCTAAAAGGCACCATAGGAGGACTTTCCCTCATGTTGGCCCTGGGTTCCTGGAATGAGGAGGTTGCTAGGGGTCCCAACTTTGGAAAATGCAGTCAGGTTACTACAGCCTAGAGAAAAGATGGATTACATAAACAGGGTTGAATGCTATCGGAACAGTTCAAGGTCATAGAAAGACAAAGCCAAGGTTGCCAACTTGTGATGCTAGGATCCGTCTGTGGTTGTGAGTGCCATCGTATTCTGTGTTTTCTTCACAACATCCATGGCAGCCAGTCCTGCAGAGACTGACAAAATAAGCCAACATAAGCCAATAAGGTGAGCACTATCCTGGGTTTATCCAGTGTCACAGCTATGGGCCACTCGATGAAAAACGTCAGCTTATTCTTCTGGCAGTAACTGGAAAGCTCCATCACTCCCTTCAGGAGTTAGGTCTGTCTGGGGTACACAGAGTCTGTGGTTCTGTACATTGTAAGCTAGCCTGGCCCTTTACAGAGAGAAATGGGGAATGACCAAAAGAATTGTAAACATGAACATGAAGTGAGGAGTCTCCTGGAGGCATCTGGCCTCCGGAGGACAGACAGTGGAGGAATAATAGCATTTGTGAGCCCGGCCTCTCCTGAAACCTTCTCCTGAAGATGGAAGGCAGAGTTTCTATTGCAAAGCACAGCCATATTCTTTGAAGATTTCTCCAGGCGCATGCCTCCCACCTTGTCTGGAACGGTGGTGTCTTCATTGTAAAGCAGAACAAACGGGGATTGATAGCAGCACACAGAAGATACCTCACTTTCTCTGTCCCTTGTCTTCTAGGTCTGAAGGTTGTTAAGGACAGCGCCTGGAAATGGAAGGTTCCTCATGCTGGATGGTGACATAACCGGTCCTCACGTGGCCTGATCTCCAGAAGCTTGCACCAGTGTCGCTGTGATCCAGAAGAGCCACCAGCGAACAGATCCACCCCTCACAGACACCCTGCAGGAGGTGCTCCACGGACCTGCCTAGCTGGCAGTCCCCAGGTCAGTCCATTTACTTCCTACCTGACGTTCACTGCATTCCCAGGTGGCCTGCATTATGTTTGGTAGAGAAATGACCATAAAAAGCCTGCTCTGATTTGGTCATTCTGAGCTGGTCACCAGGGAGCCACAAAGGCCTCATGGAGCCTGGTCTGTGAGCCAAGACTGGGCATAAATCACCCGGCATGTCTGACAGGGAGAGACGGGATCCATGGTCATGGAGCAAGGCCAAGGCTACAGTCTCTGTTCCATGCAGCAGTCTAGTCTATAAAGTCCTGTGTGAGCCCTGGTCCTTATCCTGGTCTACCCTAGCACACCAGGCACCACAGGACTGCCAGACAGATGCTATCTGATGCTTCTGATCAGTGTCCTTTAGACCATGGGGCCAGTATCTCCTCTCAGCCATTAGGAGCTTGACACCAGGTAGACAGCGAGCAGGAGGGCACTGAGGTTAGGACCCAGGCTTCTGGATTGGGTCTGCAAAGAATTGCACACTGAGCCATTGGGAATGCAGAGGCCTTAGAGCTGAGACCTCTCAGAACCCGTGGAACCAAGGACACAGCCTTTTACAGAGCCTGGGCCAAGGGCAGACCTGGAAGCATCTCTCCCATCCCATGCTGGCAGAGTCTGCTCCCTCCTCCCTCTGGTAGGAACATCCCCAATTTACTACTGAGATGGCTGTGATCAACCTTTCTCTCCTGGTGTGCTGGCCCTCTGAGCTCTCTCATGACCACTTAGCACCATGGGATCTAAGTGGAGTCTTAGCTGTGGTCCCCTTGCTGAGGATAAACAACCGTCAAAGGCTGGGGTAACCCTCAAGCTCCTCGTCAGCTTCCTGGCCCTCACTCGGGCCTCTTTATTCAGCAGCAGATTGGGAACAGTGATGGATGTGGAGTCAAGGCTATTGTTATATGGAATGTTTAAGGTTCAGGAGTGGCCTTCCCACTGACAATGCCTGATCTTCACTGAGAGCCCCAGATTTATCGGCGGAGGCCTCCCTGGTCACTCACTCACCTGTCTTACCTACATGAGTTGGCCTCAGATCTCCTAGGGTTCCCTGAGACAGAAAGACAGCTCCCCCACAGAGCAGGATAGCTAGGCCAAGACAGCACTGAGGCCCGTGGACAGAGGGAACCCCCAGTCAAGGCCAGAGCCACTGCCCTCTTAGGGGCCTCAGCTCTCTGAGTCTCCCCCGCAGCTCACACGAGATCACACCTTTATTAGGCCTGGCTGTCGCACAGAGTGCAGGTGACAGGTTGTCCATGACTGACAGGGCCTCTTTGCTAGTAGTACAAAGCAGTGAGCCCGTGACCTTTGTAAGGCAAAGAGGTCCCTTCCCCCACAGCATGTCCTTCCTTCCTTCCTTCCTCTTGGTCTGTGCATTCAATACCTAGAGTAGCTGTACTCATTCCCTTGACAGCATGTTGGCGGTTCCAGGTGAATCCCAGAGCCCTGTCAAACCAACAGCTCTAACGCTGCCGAGGTAGAGCGCTGCAGACGCCCATGAAGACCTGGGAGGCTCCTGTCGTCGCAGGCTCAACAAGTGCCCACCCTTTGCACTAAGCCAGAAAATCTCTCTCTCTCTCTCTCTCTCTCTCTCTCTCTCTCTCTCTCTCTCTCTCTCTCTCTCTCACACACACACACACACACACACACACACACACACACACACACATGCACACACACACTCGTAATCCTGTGCCATGACTTACCAGAAGACACCGTTGTCATGCCGGTACATGTCAAATCATGGTAAACACCGACTGAGCACCTCTGAGGGAGTCTGTTCCACACACTGGACGGTCCCAGAGGAGTGACAGCTGAGGAGGGTCACGGCCGTGTCTGTCTAATACTGTCCCTGGGGTCTGAGACTGAACGAAGCCCACATTGTCCACTAAGAGACTTGCACCACACACCGTCACACAGGGCCACCGGTGAAGGGAGGTGCTCAGGCCTCTGGTGTGGAACGCTGCGTCTACAAGGAAATGTGAGGTCCCTGTCGTCACAGGCTCTCCTAACTCCTTTGCAGGCCACCTAAGCTAAAGGGAGGCATGGCTCGGCTCGTTCTAATGCTGTGCAGCAAGGCACCGGAAAGCTGGGTGGCAGCAGCTTACGCTGTGGCTGGACCGTGGTCATCAAAACCCGCAGAGAGCCGGGCGGTGGTGGCGCACGCCTTTAATCCCAGCACTCGGGAGGCAGAGCCAGGCGGATCTCTGTGAGTTCGAGGCCAGCCTGGGCTACCAAGTGAGTTCCAGGAAAGGCGCAAAGCTACACAGAGAAACCCTGTCTCGAAAAACCAAAAAAAAAAAAAAAAAACAACAAAAAACAAAACCCGCAGAGAATGCCGGAGCGGTGACAAGGGATGTGCTCCCCATCGGGTGACACTACTGCGTGTGCGCAGAAGCCGTTTTCCAGCCGCGGGAAAAGTGAGCAATGACACGGTGAAGATTAGTCACTCAAAGTCCCCAAGTGGAGACATTTCTTAGAGGTTAGTTTCGTCCCCTGTCTGCTGAGACCGAGAGCCTTGACATGGGGAGTAACAGCCAATAGTGAGCTGAGCAGTGCTGGAGCCACTCTCGAGGACCCTCGGACAGCTCCACCTCCTGAGACCCCCAGCCCTTCCCCGGAACTCTACCCTGGACACACATCCAGCTATGAGGTGAAAGAGTCTATGGGGAGAAGGAGACTCTTTTCCCAACATTTTCAGCTCTGATACGTGTGTGTGTGCGCGCGCACAGGTGAGTGTGTATGCATGTGGCTTTGTATGAATCCACATCTTTGTGGACTCCTATGTGTTTGTGTGCGTATTTGTGTATGTGCATGTGTGTTCATGTGTGGGTGCATTGTGTGTCTGTATGTGTGCATGTTGTGGTCTCTAGTTCCTTAGAAAAACTCTCCGTCTTCAAATCTTCTTTCCATTGTGTGCTATTCTTGTCCCAGAGAGCATAGGCCAGCTTAGCGGACATGCGCATGCTCACACAGGCACACACACACATACATATATATATATACATACATACAGACAGACAGACACACACACACACACACACACACACACACACACACACACACACACATCCCACAACTGTTGCCCTGGCGAGGGCTGCTCCTCAGAGGCTTCTTGGTGCCCTTCTTCAGGGCCCTGAGACACCTTTCCTGAGGAATGCATCTCCAGAGCTGGCCCTGTGGCCACTGGAGTGGCCTCAGGACCACACTGGACACATTTGGGCAATACTGGGGGCTCATGTTTTCATTGCATCATACAGTTAACCTGAAACTCAGTGAGAACAAGAAAAACTGCTCAAACCATCAAATGATAGATTTCAAGTCATTATGTTTTCCTTGTATTTTGGAATGAGCATTAAAATTCATCTCTGGGAACTGTTGAACAGCAAATGAACAAAAACCCCATAACAGTCTTAATCCTTCTCCTTAATATGTGCACCAGAGGGTGCTGTGCTGTGGGTCTGACCGGGAATATTAACCATTCCAAAATACATTTAGGTTTCGTTTTCACAAAAAGGAAAGATCCTTACTGGAGATTTCGGCTTCCCTCTAGAAGGAAAAACATGCTACTGTTTTAAGCTGCAGCAGCGGCAGGGGGGAACATTCGAAATATGCGATGTGGTGTTTTTACCAACTGTCTAAATAAAGGTTTAGTGAGTCACTATGGAAAACAGAAAATCTTTATTTTAAGAGCAGCAGTTTGAGAGTGCTTTTTCTTCCTTTCCCTCCCTCCCTCCTTCCTCCCTCCCTCCTTCCTCCCTCCCTCCTTCCTCCCTCCCTCCTTCCTCCCTCCCTCCTTCCTCCCTCCCTCCTTCCTTCCTCCCTTCTTTTTCTTCTTTTTTTTTTAATGCAAAAACTTCCCGTAGGTTTGCAACTTAACCCTTGCCCATCTGCTAGATATTCCTGGCCTGAATTTACAGCAAATCTGAGATTTCATTTTTAAAAAAATGATGTGCTTTAGAAATCTGCTTGTTTGACCAGCAGCAGCCCTGAGACGAGAAACATAGTGCTCCGTCCTGATAGCCCCACTGTCTTTCTCAGAAGGTGCTTTTGCCCTCAGCCTCCACGTTTGACCTTGGCCCACCATCCGGTAGCACATACACTGAAATGCAAGGAGGCTGTGTCCTAACCGAGGCCCCCCACTGCTCTCTGAATCCTATAGGAGGAGCCTGGAGTCTCCTCATTTCAGGCTGACTTTGTTCATTGATGGACTCTCCCAACAAGCTGGCAGCCCCCAGGGTCCTCTGCACACCGCTGTTGCCTCGGGCTGAACACCTCCCAGCCTAAGGCTGGCCCTGATCCTTTTGTTTCTTACTAGAACAAACCCTGGGCTTCCCTCTCACTCAGTCCGTGCCCTCCAATGGCTCTAGTCAAAATGTCACTGCCTCAGTATGCTGAGTTACACCTACGAATTAGAAATGATCGTCCCAACTTCAGAAATTATATCCAAGTATATCCAAGTGTGAGCTGCCAAGGCCCACATTGTTTTTATATCTCCTAGCTTGTCTTTCTGTATTGGGGTTGGTTATTAATGAACTCGTTCGCTTTGGTAAACACGAGTTTTTCTAACCACATCTATAAAAGTATTTAATGCACTTCCCAAAGCAGGGCATCTCACAGTCATAGTAATTGAAGCTTTACTAGACCTTTAAATGAAGTTTTGATATGGCGAGCTGATTAGACGAGTCAGACATAAAGACACAGTTTATAGCGGCTGTATACCCGTGTGTTCCCTCATACGAGGCACAGCAGAGAGGGGAAACCCTGTGAAATGCACACCTTTACACCACTTACAGGCCGCAAGCAGCAAAGAGAGAAAATTGCTGGATTTTACAAGAAAACAATGTTCGTAAATCCCCCACCGTGAGTTACAGGGTAGCTCAGGACTGTCTTTGCTCTGCCGCCGCGATGGCACCAATTTGTTTTCAGTGTGGAAATGATAAGCACAAAGTGGACCGCTCCCATCACACACTCGCCAAGAGTTTACCTCCCATGTACAGCGGACCCTCAGAACCACTTCTGAAATGCCGCAGACCAGGCCGGTCCTGGGGGTTTTATTGTCTCCCCAAATGATCTTCTTGTGCTCTGTGCTGAGGACCACCTGTCCTTCCCACACAGTGTGAGGTGTCCATACCTCGAACCTGTCTCTAAGGGAGGTGGTCCTGTAGGGCTGGCTGTGGGAGCATGGTTGGGCAGCCTTTCATTCCACTGACAGCACAGTGTGTGTGAGTGGCGCGCGCGCACACACACACATCTTCTATACACCCCTTTCACCCATTTAAATGATACAGAGACATTCATTTTTCTAAGTTTTTGTTTGCTGTTTTTTTGCCCGCAGAAAGGTTCATTTTCTTCCGTGTATTCCTTGTGTGGAGGGTTAGATTCTGAAAAGCGTGGAGCCTGCAGCCTTGTGAGACCCTTCTGCCTGCCCACTACTTGTCGATTTCTGATCTGACCTCTGAGGCCACCAGTCTCTGAGGTCAGAGTCTTTACCGTGTGACAGAGCCCACCATGGGAGCAGTCCCTATGGACCTGTTAGATGCAGCCCTCCCCCAAAATGTGCCTTTCAAGGTCTTTAATCTTAGAATCCCATTTTCTTCTCATCTTTTTCCTGTTCAGGGGGAGAGATGGTCCTGTCAGCCCCAAGTCCCCAATCTCTTGTCAGCTCACAGCCAACAGCGTGTGCATGATCTTCTACCACTCCAGCTGATTCCAAATCCTTACTCCTTGCGTTTGGAAGGTCAGGGCAGCTCTCCCTGCACTGTCCAGATGCCCAAGGACAAATCCCCTATTTAGAAGCTTCATGTGGTGCTGCCAGAGCTCAGCTCCTTATGAATCCATTTGCTCAAGACTGAACAAAAGCAGACCTCTTTTCCTATCCATGTGGGGCTCTAAATGCAGACCTGCAAGCCCTCTAAGACGCTCTCATGGCACGAGCTGCAAGAAATGAGGGGTGGGCCTTCCTCTTGGGGTCAGAGGCTGAGAGCCCAGTGTCAACCAGGACATAGTAAGTAGAAGAACACCAAGGGAGGCCCATGTCCCAGAGGCCAGGCAGGAGATGTGCAAAAAGATTAGAGTTAACTGTCCTTTGGGATAGCCCAGTGAAGATAGTCACAGCCCCTAGAGGCACAATTATCTCGCCATCATCTACCACATACAGAAAATTGGTGCTCAGGACTGGGGCTCACGTGGAGGCAGGGAGGTATGAACCCTGTTCCCACAGAGCCACTGATCTGTGCTGGTCCATACATGGGCAGAGCAGCAGCTTAGGGATCTCGTAAGGATACGGATGCCACACATTTCCACAACCGAGTCCTGTGCTGATAAGGGTTCCTCCTATAGATAGATCTCCAAGAGAGCTTCAGTAATTCGGGGGATGGTAGGGCCTGCCACCCCCTGCCCTAGAGGCAGGCCATGTCCCACTCTGCTCCTCGGCGTGGTCCCAGCTTGGGCAGAGTACCAGGGTCATCCAGTAGCTGTCAAATGTCTCTCTGTGTGGTTTCTTCAGGACATAGCTTCTAAGGCCACAGTCTCAGGACCTCTCTCTTGAGAGAGCTAAAGCAGATAGAGTGTACCCCAAAAAGTGGGGGGGGAGTGTGGAGGTGTATGAGAGCAGGTGTGTGTGTGTGTGTGTGTGTGTGTGTGTGTGTGTGTGTGTATGTGAAGTCATCTGTGAGTGAAGGTATACTGTATATGTGCATATATGTGAATGTGTGTGCGTAAGTGTATGTGTCTGTGTGAGAATGTCTGTGTGTATTTGTCTGCTTTGAGGGTGCTGTTTGTAATCCTGTGATGTAAGTGTGTGTGGACTATGTTTCTCTGTGTTTTCGACTGTGTCTGAGGGTGTACTGTGGTGATCTCTCTCTGTTTGGTGTACTGTATGAATGCGAACGTGTGTATCCATTTCTCTCAAGTGTGCCCCTGTGTGTCTCTGTGTACTTTCCTGTGTGTGTCCTTGACAAGGCTGACGGAAGTATGCCGCTCACCACACCTTATAGTCTCTTGAGGGAGCCGTCGATGTTTGTACCTGTGAACACGTCAGGCCAGGCACAGTGGCCCATGCCTGGAATCCCAACGACTCGGGAGGCAGAGGGATGAAGATTCCAAGTTTGAGACCTGCCTGGGTGACATTGCAAGTTAAATGCATCATGAACAGCTAACTAACTGAAGCTAGCCAACTGAGACCCTAGGATGTAGCTTAGTGGTCAGCGCTCACCTCGCTTTCATGAGGCAGGGAAGGTTCTGGCTTCAGTCCAAGCCTCAGTACCACCCAAAGCAAAAAAGTCCATGTTACAACAGGGCTCCTTATCATCGGCTCTGTTCCATCTTTCTCAGGCAAAAACTTTTTTTCTGGGGCTGGAGAGAAGTGGTGTTCTTACAAAAGACCGGAGCCTGGTTCCTGACACTCCCATTGGGCAGCTCACAAGCACCTGCAACTCTAGCTCCAAGGGATCCATCACCTTCTCCTAGCCTCACACTCACCCCTCCCTCATACACACAATTTTTTAATTGTTTTCCTTCGTGAGCTGTTGGCATTTAGCCGTCACCCAGCATGTACGCCACAACTCCCTTGATCCTTGTCTGGGAGCAGAGTCTCAAGAACATGGGATTCACGGAAACCTCTGTCCATCCCCGTCTTCCTCACTCTAACTCTGATGGATCGGGCTTGCTGGTTTTGCAGAGCTGTCTGGTCCCTCTACAGGCTGTATCCAGGGTGCCCATGGCGCCACAGTGTGGACTCTACCCAGACCTAGGTTCAGATGTCACCTACCACCAGCTTCTGTGAGACATCAGGGATGCTCAGAACCCAGAGAGATCCAGCTGGTCTCATGCCCAACATTTAAGACAGTGCAGAGGAGTCCCAGCTTTGGTCAGCCATACTGTGGCTGCCAGCCTGACACACGTCCCATCAGGCCCCCAGTCAAGTCATAGAGGCCATCAGATAAGGAGTCCTACCGGGGAGGTGGAAGAGAACCGGGAAAGGGAATCCCAGGAGTGAAAACACAATCTGTTGGACGTGAGGAAGGAAAGGGGGGAGCTGAGGAGGAAGACAAGGTCACGAGGAGGCCATGGTCTCGTCTCCTATTGAAGAAGAACACATAGAGTGCTTGGGAACCCCAAGTGAAGTCCTTGAACTGGGCTTCATCTGGCCATGGCCCCCAGGCCGTGATGGGACACCCTGTGAGTATTTGTGTGTGAGGGTGTCTTGTGTCTAGGTATTGCAGGGGTTTTTTGTTTTTTACATACGACTAACTTTTAAATAGAGCTAAGTGGGTGCTCCTCCACAGAGACAGACTTATTCCAGACAGATTAGTAAGAATCACCATGTGTCCCTTCATGGGTCTCCTGCTGCTGTTCCAGACTCCAGCCTTGGCCGTCACAAATGCCAGTCCCTTAAATATATCCCCAATTGTTCACAAAATGAAGTATGTTTTATGGCTTTGGAAGACCTGAAGTCATCATCTAAAATCAGAAAACTTCTATTTAGTTTCTGTAGCATGAATCTTTTTTTTGTTTTTTGTTTTGTTTGTTTGTTTGTTTTTGTTTTTTCGAGACTGGGTTTCTCTGTGTAGCTTTGGAGCCTGTCCTGGAACTCGCTTTGTAGACCAGGCTGGCCTTGAACTCACAGAGATCTGCCTGCCTCTGCTTCCTGAGTGCTGGGATTAAAGGCATGTGTCACTACCGCCCGGTTTGTAGCAGGAATCTTAAAAGTTCTTATTAATAAAAACAAACCTGGAGCCAGGTATTGTGGTGAACGCTGAGAGATCAGAGAAACAGAACAAGCCACAGCTGACCTCACCTTGCCAATTCCTCAGCTGATCCTGTTTCCTCAAACTGGAAGCCTCTGTGTCCTCACCTGAATGGATCTCAGCTGAAATGCTGCTAAAAGCCTAAGATCTTAACAGGGCTTTAGTTTCTGGTCACAGAGATCCAGACGGATCTCTGCCTCCTAAATGATAGAATTAAAGGCATGTGTGCTACCACTGCCTAAACCTATGTTTAATATAGTAGCTGTTCTGTTCTCTGACCCCTAGATAAGTTTATTGGAGTGCACAATATATCAACCACAAGTTTCAGCTGTTCATTCCAAAGAGACCCCATGGATTTGCCTGGTGTCTGGGGTGGTGAATGGCAGGGGACACTTGCCTTTCAGACCTTACCTTTCAAGTTGCCTTCTGATTCCAAGCTGTTAAAAAAAGAAACACTCCTAAAGAGCTAGTGCACACACATATGTGTTCATGGATAGTACATGCCCCTGAATTCAGTACATACATGTACTCATGCCCCTGAATTCAGATTGAAGGAATATTTTCCAACAGAAGTCAAGCTTGCAAAAGGAATGCATGTGGCTCCCATGTGTGAAAGTATGGCATTAATAATTAAGCCATGCGATCATTACCTCAGGATATTATTTCTTAAATATCTCTTGCAAAGGCAATATGATTACATATGAATGATATCAATTTTCTACCAACAAAAAAAATCTGCAGAAATAGGAATTGAATTACACTGTCCAATTTGCTGTAAAGTTCACTGTATGTGAAGAAATTAATCAAAGCTACCACCACCCATTTTTATGGGGACATAAAATGATGTGAACTTCCATTTTTAATAAAGATGCATAGTACTTTTATGAAGACTGACTAATAACACTATAATGAACTGAAAAGCTACCAATACACTAAGAATAAAAATGTTGAGGCATGTATTTGCAGAGACGTTTTGTGTAAGGCAAGGTTCTTCTGAAGTCTGCTTGAAATCGTTACAACATAGAAGCTCAGTGCAAGCTTGGGATGAGTGTTCTGCAAATTTATCCTCGGGATGTGGGAATGCTCACAGAACACATGTGTTTGGAGAATAGCGTTCCTGCTTCATCAACCCCAACATGAGTGGGCACCTGGGAAAGCACACCCCTCCTTTCCATCCTTGTCCTCCACCCCTTCACTCTTCAGAGCAGAGACAATCCACCAGGTTCTCGGGACAGGGACTCCTGGGGGACAAGGGAATGGGGATTTAACATCTGATGGCAGCAGGAGGTGGGTCAGTGGCACCTCAGCTCCCTGTGAGATGCCTTTGTCCCCATCCCCAGGACTTGGATAGGACACACACACTAGCTTTTGTCTTTTTGTTGTTGTTGTTGTTGTTTTGTTAGGACAATACCACAGAGTGGATCATTTATAAGGGAAAAAATGACTTCTTATGTCTCCAAAGACTGGGAAATCCAAGGTCAGAGTGCCTTCAGATCCGGTGTCCAGTGAGGGCTGCTTTCTCCTTTCAAGATGGTGCCTTGGATGCAGCAACCCTCTACAAGGGGGATGCTGTGTCCTCTCATGGCAGAGGACAGAGGGCAAAGGACCAACTCCCTGTCTCAGGCTCCTTTTCACCAAAGTCAGTCTGCCCACAAAGGCTAAAGCATCCTTGGAGGCCAACCCTTTCCATACCACCGGGAACTGAGCTTCTGGTATGTACATTTGAGGTATGTTCAGATCATAGCAAGCGGCCATGCAGATATTTCTATGAATTGTGAATAACACACCAGTTAGTAACTTTGGGTACACAGAAGCAGCTTGCCTTGTTTCCCCACTAATTTTGAGATGTCTTCAGGATCAGAATGCTATGAAATCCATATCTTAGTGGGCCTGAGGAAGATTGCCCTATACCAAGGACTCTATGCATGAAGCTCAAGGAATTACCAGAGAATACCATTAAAGGAATGCGAACAGTCTCCTCCACACCGTGTGTGTGTGTGTGTGTGTGTGTGTGTGTGTGTGTGTGTGTGTGTGTGTGCGCGCGCGCACGCGTGTATGCAGGTGTGCATGCCATGTGCACAAATACGTATGTAAGTGAGAGGCTGACACTGGGTGTCATTAGGTCTCTTGTTGAACCTGAAATTCATTGATGTAACTAGTCTGCGTGGCTGGTAAACTCCCAGGATGCTCCTGTGTCTCTCCCAGGCATTGAGATTGCAGACATCTGCCTGCCCATCATGGCTTTCCCCCATGGTTACGGGGTTGGAATTCATGACCTCACATTTGCACAACAAGCTTTTAACTGACTGCACCATCTCCCCGCACATTGAAATAGCCGTTGCTTCTCTCTCTCTCTCTCTCTCTCTCCCTCTCTCTCTTTCTTTTTCAAGACAGGGTTTCTCTGTGTAGTTTTGGATCTCGATCTGTAGACCAGGCTGGCCTCGAACTCACAGAGATCTGCCTGGCTCTGTCTCTCAAGTGCTGGGATTAAAGGCATGTGCCACCACCGCCCGGCTAAAATAGCCATTTCTTAATGTGTATATAGACACAGATTTGTCATATACAAACAGATAATAATATACAACATACATGGTATATATGCAAAATGCAAGTATATCGCTATTTTCAGAATAAAAATCCATGTTTATAAAAATTGGAAATATAGAAAAGTGTGAAAAACTAACAACCATCCGAATTTTTCCTTTCAGAAATAACACGCACAGCATTTTGGTCATTGTTTGTCATTCACCTCCAGATGTTCATTTGTTCACGAAGACACACGCACATGATTATTATGGAACACCCTCACCTATTTATTACCTTTTACATTTAATTTTGAATGGCTAACTCATATTCATGGTTCAAAACCCAGAGAGTAGAAAGTAGTTTTGTCCCTAACGTTTTGGTATCAGCATTTTCCAGGCCGTTAACATTTCATAAATGTGTTTTTTAATGGCTCCAACATGTAGCTGCTGCAGATGCACCTGATTTACTCCACTGTCCTCCGTGCACAGGCGCTCAGGAGGCTTCCGGTTCTTCAGCTTGTAACAACTTTGACCATGTGGACATCCTATTGGGTTGCGGAGTAGAGACCACTCAGGGGATCTGCCTCCCCTCACTGCCCCGTCCTGTCTGGACATGTCCCTCCTGTCAGCTCCCACCTTAGCCTCCAGCCCTGAACCCCGAGGGGTCTCTCTGCTTCTTTGGTCCCAGGACCCTGGCATTTTCTGGTTCCCATTACCACTCCATTAGCAGACACTAGATGGGTTTGGAGTGGAGTGCCAGCTTTCATCCTGAGGATGGGCTGCCCGTTCTACCAGTCACACTTGGGAAGTTCCGGGGTTAAACGGAATTACCAACAGGTTAGGAATGACCTAACCCTGTGCTAGATGGGGAAAGTGAGCCCCAGGGAAGTTGAGGGACTTGCTGGAGTGTGCATCCCTAAGCGTGCTGTGGCAGCTTTAGCAGGATGGATGGGGTCATGGGGGCCCTCGGGGCCTATGGGCCTGCCTGCAGCACGCTACCATTTCCGGATCTCCACCCTCTTCCCACCGGGACCTGCTGCCTGCACTTCTCTACCTCTATCCTGGTTCCACTCATCCCGAAGCACTGCCCTTCCACTCTGCTTTTCCCAGTGTGTCCCCAAACATCCTCTCCCTGCCTCGCTCTTTCCCACCCTTCCGTCTGGCTCTGCTCTGCTCTGCTCTGCACCTGCCCCTCTCGACTTTCCCCCCTCTCTGTTTCTGTGTCCCTAGGACTTTCTCGTTCTGCATCATGGTCTTTTTTCCTCTGCCCCCCACCTCTTCCCCGCCTTGCACATTTTCTTTATCTCGGGCTGGAAATTTCCTCTGCCTGATTTGTGATCCACACCAGCCCTGCCTGCTGAAACCCTCCTCATTCTTCACCTTCAAGTCTTCGCTCAAATGTCTCACCCCCTGGGAAATCTTCCCTAACCTTTCCAAACAGAGGGACAGGCTGTCCCAGGTGGGCCCCGAGACTCAGGCTGCAGGTCTGTTACTGCACATGCCATGCCTCCCAGCTTTTGCTTCCTGTGCTGGGTGAACCTGGGGACAGGGTGTGACAGGTGACAGGCATCAGAGTGAGAACTGGCCGGAGCGCACCTCCACGAAGTCGGACTCAAGGCCACTGTGTCTTGTCACAAGTGTCCAGGACCTGAGGCACCGTCACACAGGAAGGGACCCTCACTGGTGTTCTGCCCTGCTGCTCTTGTGGAACCAGCTTGGCGTCCGGGCACTGTGATGCATGGCATCCAGGCACTGTGCCGCAGGGCAGGTCCTGCCCATGGGACGCCGTGAGTAGAGCCCCTTGGAATCCCATTCCACTCTTCTGTGAAATGGAGCCACCTGGCCTATGGAGCTGTGGTTAAATTAGGTTTTTTGTAAGCACCAGGTCTCAAATAAGGGTCAGAAAGCTGCTTCCTGGGATTATTGCTGTGACTCTTGTTTATGACATCATTCTTGTGAAATATTGTTGGCTCCCCCCAAATGTCCACACCTTGCTGCCCAGAGCCTGTGCAGGTGTCTGACAGGGTATAAAAGAGCTTTGCACATGGGTTTCAGGGAAGATTCTGGGGAGGAGGCAGACTAGAAGAAGTTGAGGCCTAGAATGAGATGCTATACACTGTCTCTAAGGATGGAAGAAGGAGCCCGGGGTCCGGGACACAGGCGGCTGCATGGGAGCCTTCAGAAGGCACACTGCCCTGCAAACTCATGCCAACCTTCCAGCATCCATGGTGTGTCAGCAGTCAGCAGACACTCAGACCATTTTTCTATGTGAGTATCGTGATGGGGATGGGATGAGTACATAGCTCAGTTCACGTGGTTAAAGAACCGTGCCTTGAAAGTACAAGCACCTGAGTTTTATCCCCAGAACCTGTGTAAGAACAGCCAGGCATGATTGTGTTTATAATGCCAGGGCTGGCGACGCAAGACAGGCGCATCCCTGGGGCTCAATGGCCATGCAGCCTCGTCTGCGTGGTGAGTTCCAGACCAATGAGAGACCCTGTCTCAAAAAAATAAACAGAAGTAAAAGACCAAGGTGGGTGGTACCTGAGGACAAGACCTGAGGCTGTTTTCTGGCATACACTCACACATGCACACACAGGTATGTCTCTCTCTCTCTCTCTCTCTCTCTCTCTCTCTCTCTCTCTCTCTCTCTCTCTTTTTCTCTCCACTAATGTTTTTCCATCACTGATGGGAATTCCACTTCTCTCACTGCAGCATCTAGAACATTCTGTACCTAAAAGCCTCACTTTCCCACTCTGACTGTATCTCCACAGTGCTGTGGGAACTTTGACCTCCCAAGCTACTTGACCATGGAAAAGTAATTGAAACTGGGCTTCCCCAGAAACCCAGATGCATGTGACTGAGGCTCTCCATGGTCTACAATGTACATTTCAGCCAGAAGTAAATGGCCACTGTTACTGCTTTAGATCATCCTGAGCCTTCTGCTCTGGAGCTTCCTCAGCCTGTAGGACCCACGGGGGGGCTCTTCAGTTCATGCTGTACCCTAGATAGCCTAGGCACACACATCTCTTCTGCGGCCTTGTGGAACTCACCTGCTGCCCCGATGGTAGCCTCAGTGTGGGCAGGTTCACATAAAACTTGGGTCTCACCTCTTCCCTGAGTTCTCACCCCTAGGGTGTTGTTTTTCATAGACCTCACAGAACCAGGTACATACAGTCGATCAGAACAGAGAACTTCCTGTTCAGCTGGATCAGGGAGTTGCTGGGTGGTGCATGGCTTCGGGCAGGGCACAGAGAGGAAACCCCTCAGCCAAGCCAGGTTGTGCCCACTGGTGCTTCTTTACGAGAAAGTCAGAGAAGAAAGTTGCAGACCCATGGGCAGGGGCTTGATCTTGCTGACTGTGGCCAGAGGAGGAACACAGTCCAACTCCCACATTTCTAGAAGCACTGGGATTTTCCACGAGCCTGCATTACTTCCGTAATATTAATTTTTGAAATAAAATCTTTCTTTTAAATGATGGAGTAAAAATCAGGCTTTAGATGACCTGTCAGCAATGACCCATTCTTTTAAAAAAAATCACTTTAATTCCTAAGCCCGTGCACCCACAAGCTACTCAATTTCTTCCCACACAGGAGACAATGGGTTTAAAAGCTAACTGCCTTGCTGTAAGTGATTTAAATTAATGATTGATTCTCTCAGAGACAGTGTGGGATCTATCACCGGCGTGATAAGCGGCCCAGAGTCCTCTATCTGCATATAGCTGTGCAGGGCAGCAATATCTGGCAGTGAATATGGAAAAAATCAATTTCCCCTCATTTCTAGTCTATCTCCCCAGCCTGAGATATATCTGGCTTGTTTTTCAAACATGGCTGCAAATAATTCAACACCCTTCCCAGGGAGGTCCACCGAGGGAGGTCTACCTGTTGGAGTGTTGGCGCTGACTCTCATTTCTGAACGACATCCCTTCCCCAAATGGCTGCCGCTTGTCCCCCTCGGAGCCCCTGGGCTGGGATCTGGTGAATGCGGTGGTAATTACCCTCCATTTCTGCCACAACAATTGTGTTTTTAATGAAAACTCCTCCTCGCCAGCAGACTATTTTGCTTGCTGCTTTTCCAGCCCTTCTGTGGTGGAGAGCTGCACTAGGCTCCCTCCTTTCTCAGGATGCTCCCGTGGAGGCAGCACTCCCACAGGGCGATGGCTGCTGTTCCCTCTAGCCATTTTGGCTGGGTCCACAGCACGGCTTTTACAAAATTATTCCCTTTCTTTCTCTTTTTGAAGCTTGTGTGTGTGTGTGTGTGTGTGTGTGTGTGTGTGTGTGTGTGTGTGTGTGAAGCCTTATGTCGAGTACAGAAATGAGCAAATTCTCATCATGGCTTGGTGGTTTAAGAAATACACTCACAGTTGTGCTGTCCAAAATCTTTCTTCCTCATCTCTTTTTCATACTGCTCAAGTCTTGAAGGGTGGGACCTCGCATGGGGATGAACGAGGACATAAGGAAAGGATTGGACCAGCTCCTCGACTGCCCGCTGACCTTCCCGTAGGCTTTTATCAGCAAGACAAGGCTGGCCCTTTGTCCTAAGGGTGAACAGGAAATTGAGATCCAAGGCTAGAGAGATGCTTTAGCTAAGTCTAACGCTTACCTTAAAAACCAGAGGACGTGAGTTCGATCCCTAGAACATGCAGGAAAAATAAAACAAACAAGGCATCAGTGGGGGCTGTGGCACTGGTGCTGAGGAGGCAGAGATGTCTGGGTTTTGCTGGCCAGTTGACTTAGCCTGCTACCAAGTAGGCTGGGGCAACGAGAGGCCGTCTCACAACAACAAGGTGGGTGAGTAAGGGGAGGAAGCCGCACCTGCCCTCCGGCACCACCTGTGCGGGAATGCCTAAGTACATGCACAGGCACATACATGCACACATGGGTTAGGATCCAACATGCTTGAGAAAGAGGTCTTAGTATGGTTGGTTCCAAGCTGCAGTGAGCCCAGGTGCATTGTGGGGGGTTACAGACACCTGGGTCTGTCCATGATGGGAGGAAGGTAAGAACAGCTGTCAGAGGCAGAAGATAAGCTGTAGATGGCCAAGGATGCTCTAGAGCTCTGACTGCCAAGCCTTCCTGGCGTGTAGGGAGGTCATAGGTCCTGGCAGGATCTGAGGGCTGTTCTGCTTTCCCAGAATGCTCTGGGTGCCAGAACTCCATTGTTATTATCCCCTGCAAGTGGAGAGAAAGGAGAACCGGTGTTGGCTTTCTCTGCAGTCAACATTTTAGTGCTGCAAGATGGAACAAATGGGGAGAAGGGCTTTTACCACTCTGCCCTGGTCACCCCGCCACCCCTGCACCTCCACTCAGGCCTGGCTAATTCTGTTGTCCTCTAGGAAAGCAATCATGTCACCCTTCCTCCGAGAAATCCAGTCTGGGGATGCTCCTCCACACCTTCTCCCCGTACCCAGGCCTCTCCATGCAGACATCTGCTCGTGGTGCAGGGCCCCAGGGGCCCACCAGACTGGGAGCTCCCTGTAGGCGTGACTGGGTCTCACATCCTATTTCTTCTTCACATAATTCATTTAGCAAGTACTTTCCATCTGTATTTGTTAATCAGATTAGCATAGTGCCTGGTTCCTGGTGAAAACCCTGCTTGGATGTGTTGAATATGTGAAGGTAAGGGAGATAACTGCAGAATTCAAACTGCCAGAGGCCTTACAAATATTTTAATCCAGACTTACAATTGAAAAACCACTAAACAGTAACTCAGGTGTCAAGTGACTGAGCATGTGTGTGAGTGTGTGTATGTGTGTGAGTGTGTGTGTATGTATGTATGTGAGTGTGTGTGAGTGGGTATGTTTTTGTGTGTGTGTGAGTATGTATGTGTGTGAGTGTGTATGTGTGTGTGTTCATTAGCATCTGATACATAGTTTTTTCTTTTGTTTCTTGAGACAAAGCCTCAAGTTGCCCAGGCTACTCTTGAACTCACTATGTAGCTGAGGAAGGCCTTGAACCTCTGATCCTCCAGCCTCTACCTCCCATGTGCTGGTATTACAGGCTTGCCCTGCCACACCTGACTTAACATGTGTTTTTCATGTGGATATTTGGTGTTTTATTATAGGTGATATCTTTGATTTTTTTAAATTTTCTATTTGATATTAATTATAGATAGAAATGAAATTGACACTTTATATATTTATCTTGTATCTAGTGGCTTTGCTATAGTCACTTTATAGTCTGAGAGTTTATCTGTAAGACTCCTTTAGACTTTTTTACATTACATTCTAGTTGTCTACAAGTAATGGCAGTAATGGAATTCTAGGTTGGCAATTAGGCTTTTTATTTAGCACTTTAAAGATGGTAATTAATTCCTTGTTTTCTGGATTCCATAATTTTTGTTGAAGAAGCAACTGTCAGTGATAGTTTTGCAACTTTGAGCATAAAGCACCTTGTAAATCTGCCTGCTTTAATGCTTTCTCTCTGCCTCTGATTTCCAACTGTGACTCCAGGTGGTGCTGGCTCATGAGTACCCTGCAAAGGTTTCCAAGGCATGTCTGGTGTGTACAGAAGTATGCCTTCCATCAGTTTCAGAAAGCAGTCATTATTCCTTCTGATGCTGCTCGTGCTCCTTTCTCCCTTTCCCAGACTCTGATCCTGCCAATGTTAGACTATCTATGATGTCCTGTGTGCCTTCCATTCTCTTTTCTGTGAGTTCAGGATGTTGCTCTCTTCTGTGTAGTCTGAATTTTCTATACATTACTAATCCTCCTTTCTTACCAGACCCAGTCTTCAGTTAAGCCCATCATCTGATTTGATTTTTCTCACTCATCTCTACAGTATTAATTCCTTTATATGGATTCTGGTTCTCTAATGGAAAAACTCCACTTTGTCATCTGTTTCTTTGACCACATCAATCCCAGACATTGCTAAGTGCATGCCAATGATTAAGCATGGTCATCTATTTGTCTATTCCTGTTTCCTTTTTCCTCTTGGTACAGCTGACCTCCTCCGACCCAAATACCAAATCCAGTGGATGAACCATAGTGGATGGTCTACCCTGTCCTCTGGCAATGAGAGTAGAAAGTATCACCTCTGTTCAGTCTATGGCTGAGCATTTCCTGCTGGGCTTCCAGATTTTCTAAGCCTCTCACTTCTCTCCATTTCCAAGCTATACCTAGAGTCAGTCAGTCTTTCTCTCTCTCATGTATATATGATATATATGTATATCAGTATACTATATATCATCTCCACCATCAATCATCTACCTAGCCTATCTATATATGCCCGTATCTACCTATCCATAGTATATTTATCTATATAACTTCTGTAATAGTTCTTGGCAGAAACACTGACTTCTCCAAAGTGGTGCTCTTCACTTACTTGTGGCTGAGATCTCTCATGTTCCCATTGGCTCATCAACTGAATGTTGAACATTATTGGGAGACACAAGTACAATTAAAATAGTCTTTCCCAAGGGTCTTTCTGGAGTATAGAAATTACCAAAGACATTGCTCAACAAAGAGGACCATATTTATTTACATAAGTTTGGGGGTGTTTGTGCATAATTCTCTCTTGACAATTTGCCATTAAATGCTCCTGGAAGTCATGCAGTTTAAAAAAAAGATTAATATTTTGTGGTGTGTGTGTGTGTGTGTGTGTGTGTGTGTGTGTGTGTGTGTGTGATGTTGGGAATTGGATTTAGGGCCTCATACATGCTATGCTAGCCCTCTACTATTGAGCTATAATCCAGCCTGAGTTAGCCCTTTTAACCTTATGTTTCCCAATCCTATCTGCTCTAAAAGTCTTCTTTCTAAGTGTACTCAATAACATCACAGCATACTTTGATAAATACACCATATCTTCCTTCTTAACAAACATGAATGTCAGTAACCTCTAGCTGATAGCCACAGAATTCAGTCTTTATAATCTCAGGAGCCAGTGTGAAAAGTCTGAAGCCATGGATAAGTAGCCTGGGTACAACTGGTGTTGGCATGGGAAGAGAATGTCTAGGGTAAAAGGCCAAAGAGCATAGCTGTGATTAGGGAGGAAGTCTGAGTGGCCCATGGCCTCTTCCTATATTTCAGAATAGACTAGAATGGTAGTTTGAATGAAAATGGTCTCATAGGCTCATAGGGAGTGGCACTATTAGGAGGTGTCACCTTGCTGGATAGAGTAGGTGTAGCTTTGTTGAAGGAAATGGATTACTCAGGGGTGGGCTTTGAGGTTTCTCTTAGAAGCTCAAGTCGGGACTAGTGGGTCAGTCACTTCCTGGTGCCTGTGGTTATAGATGTGTAACTCTCAGATACCTCTCTAGCATCATGTCCGCCTGCATGCTGCCATGCTTCTCACCATGATGATGATGGACTAAAGCCAGCCCCAATGAAAAGTTTTCCTTTATAAGAATTGCCATGGTCATGGTGTCTCTTGACAGCAATAGAAACCCTAACTAAGACAGAAGTTGGTACCAGGAGTGGGGTATTGCTGTGATAGGCCTGACCATGATTTTGCTTGGAGGAATGTGATCTTTGAATTAGGAAAGCAGTGGAATGCTTTAAGTGGGGCTTAATGGACCATCCTAGTAGGAACATGGAAGACAGTGGTGCTGAGGGTGATTTGGACTGTGGGAGCCTGGCTCAAGAGATTTCAGAGAAGAGGAATATTCGTATATGACCTAGAGACTGTTCTTACAATATTTTGGTGAAGAATGTGGCTGCTTTTTGCCCTTGTTGGGAAAAATCTGCCTGAGGGGGAAATTGAAGAGTTTGGATTAATTTGCATTCACAGAGGAGACTTCAAAACAGCCTAGTATGGACTATGTTGTGTGGTTATTAGTGGCCATGCTTATGCAGATCTGTAATGAAAAGGAGCAAGCTGACCAAGGAAAGTTATAACATGTACAATTTGAAGAAAAAGGGGCACCAGGAAGTAGAATAGGGCTAAGTCCTGTGTCTTGAGGAGATAAACAAATTAAAGACAATTTTGATGTTAAATGGAGTGGTGACCTCAGGGCAAGATTCCACCCAGCTAAGCTTCCAACTTGTGAAAAGAAATTAAACAAAAGCTCAGACTCAGGTGTGGTGGTGCACACCTTTAATCCCAGCACTCCAGAGGCAGAGGTAGGCAAATATCTTGAGTTCAAGGCCCGCCTAGCCTATAGATCAAGTTCCAGGACAGCCAAGCTTAGGTAGTGAAGGAAACCATTGAAAATAGAAACCTAATGAAGATGTAATTGAATGAGAAGGCCAAATCCAAGCCCAGCAAGCAGAAGAACTTGGCAGCTCTAGCCATATAGTTCTGGCTTTAGAGTCAAGGATACAAGAAAGAGGTTACAGAATCTCCCTCCATGGCTAAGGAAAACCTCTGAGCCAGGCATGTGTCAGGGGTGTCCCTGCATGGAGGCCACGAGAGGCTACTGTGTGGAGTTATGAAGGTAAAGCCTGGATTGCCTTGGAGACCCCAAGATGTTGGAGATGCCGCCAGAGTCATGGGGTACCTGCCGAGGAGAGCTGATAACAAGAAGTGGAACCAGCCCAAGAGAAAGTGTATTGCAGTCAATAAAGCTGAAAGGAGTTGTAGATCTGAAGAGCTCTTTGACATCAGACATCGAGGATGCACAAAACTCAAGTCAAAGACCTCAACATAAATCCAGATAAACTGAACCTAATGGAAGAGAAACTGGGAAGTAGCCTTGAAATGCATTGGCACAGGAGACAACTTCCTGAATAGAACACCGTAGCACAGACACTGAGAATGGCAATTAATAAATAGGACCTCCTGAAACTGAAAAGCTTCTGCAGAGCAAAGGACATGGTCAATAGGACAAAATGGCAGCCTACAGGATGGGAAAAGATCTTCACCAACCCCACATCTGATGGAGTGCTGATCTCCAAAATACATAAGAACTCAAGAAACTAGACATCAAAATACCAAATAATCCAATTTAAAAAATGGGGGTACATATTTGAACAGAATTCTCAATAAAAGAATCTCAAATGGCCAAGAAACACTTAAAGAATTATTCAACATCCTTAGCTCTCAGGGAAATGCAAATCAGAATGACTCTGAGATACCATCTTATACCTGTCAGAATGGTTAACATCAAAGATGCTAATGACAGCCTATGTTGAAGAGGATATGGAGTAAGAGGAACACTCCTCCACTGCTGGTGAGAGTGCAAACTTGTACAGTAACTTTGGAAATCAAAATGACAGTTTCCCAGAAAATTGGGAATCAATCTTCCTCAAGACCCAGCTATACCAGTCTTGGGAGTATGCCCAAAGGATGCTCAATCATATCACAAGGACATTTGCTCAACTGTGTTCATAGTAGCATTATCCATAATAGCCAGAACCTGGAAACAACCTAGATGCCCCTCAACCAAAGAATAGATGGAGTATTACTCAGCAGTAAAAAAACAATGACATCATGAAATTTGCAGGCAAATGGATGGAACTAGAAAAAATCATTGTGGGTGAGGAAACCCAGACCCAGGAAGACAAACATGATATGAACTCACTTATAGGTGGATATTAGACACAAAGCAAAGGATAATCAGGTTACAATCCACAGATCCAGAGAAACTAGGTAACAAGGAGGACCCTAAGAGGGATGCATGGATTTCCCAGGGAAGGGGAAATGGATGAGATTGCCTGGGAAAACTGGAGGTGGGGGTGAAGGGGGGATGGGAACATGAGGGATCAGGTTAGTCGAGTTGGGGGTGGCACAGATGGGGAGAGTAATGGAAAAGATATCTTGATAGAGGGGGGCATTATGGGGTTAGAGAGAAACCTGGTACCGGGAAACTTTCAGGAATCCACAAGGATGACCCCAGCTAAGATTCCTATCTGTATTGGAGAGAGTGCCTGAACTGGCCTTTTCCTGTAATCAGATTGGTAACTACCCTAATTGTTATTAGAAAGTCTTCATCCAGTAACTGATGGAAGCAGATGCAGAGATCCATAGCCAAGAGGTGGGCTGAGTCCAGTCCCTGGGAGTCCAATTGAAGAGAGGGAGGAGGGATTGTATGAGCAAGGGGGAGTCAAGATCATGATGGGGGAACCCAGAGACAGCTGACTCGACCTAGTGGGAGCTCAGGGACTCTGGACTCTAGGAGCCTACATGGGACTGACCTAGGCCCTCTGCATGTGGGTGATAGTTGTGTAGCTTGGTCTGTTTGTGGGGTCCCCGGCAGTGGGATCAGGACCTGTTCCTGGTGCATGAGCTGACTTTTTGGCATCTATTCCGTATTCTGGGATGACTTGCCCAGCCTTGAAGCAGGGGGAAGAGCTTGGTCCTGCCGCAACTTGATGTTGCATGCTTTGTGACTCCATGGGAGACCTGCCCCTTTCTGAACAGAGGGGTGGATGTGTGTGTGGGAAGAGACAGGAGGTCAGGGGAAGGAATGGGAAGAGAGGAGGGAGGGGAAACTATGGTTGGTATGTAAAACAAATGAAAAAATTTAATAAAAAAAGAAAAAAGATTGGGATGAATTTCAGAAGAGATTTTGGACTTTAAAACAAGTTTGAGACTCTAAGAGACTATGGGGACTTTGAAATTAGACTAAATGCATTGTGCATTATGATACAGCTATAAGCCTATGGGGGCCAGAGAGTGGGATGTGATAGTTTGAATGATAATAACCCCATGAGCTCATAAAGAGGGGCACTATTAGAAGGTGTGGCCTTGCTGGAGTAGGTGTGGCTTTGTTGGAGGGAATGGGTTATTGGGGGTGGGCTTTGAGGTCTCAGAAGCTCAAGCCAGGACTAGTGGCTTTGTCATTTCCTGCTGCCTGTGGTTCAAGATGTATAACTCTCAGCTACCTCTCTAGCACCATGTCTGCCTGCATGCTGCCATGCTTCCCACCATGATGATGATGATGATGTACTAAATCTCTGAACTGTAAGCCAGCCCCAAATAAATGTTTTCTTTATAAGAGTTGCCATGGCCATTGTGTCTTTGCACAGCAATAGAAATCCTAACAAGACAACTAGATTGTCAATAGTCATAAGGAGATGGATTATGGAGTACCTCATACATACTGTTGTTTGGATATCCCCCATCTGTTCTGAGACAATGCAAGCAATTAGCAGTGCCCCTGACATTTAATTAGTAATCAATGAGTATTGAATATCATTTTGATTTCTAGATATTCATAGTGCTTTCCTAGTCCACATACTCACTTTATTTCTATAATCTCTATCCAGAGTGATAACCTAAATGTCATATTTCATACCTTTCACCACTCCACCCCTAAATTAAAATCAGCAATTTAAAGAATCCTTACCAATATACTTCCTCGAGGACAACCTGGATTAGTCATCTTTCCTCTGGTCTCCTTGAGCCAGAGATTGACATTTCAGAGAAGGGTCTAGAATCAGTCCAATGGCCGATTTACCATTAAATTATGAAATACTGATTGCTTAGCCTTCTTGCAAACACATGCCCAGGATTCCATTAATTCATCCCTAGTAAACCTAAAGTAGGTACCCGGAGAAACAACAGAGCATTTCTAGAATAAAATGGATTGACCTTGACCCCTAAAACAAGATGGAACTCTTGGGCTCAGGCAGTGTATTACACCAACACTACAGTGCCCCCAAGACAGCTCAGGCACTGCATGAGTGACAAGAAACAACCCATCACGGGCAGGGCCAAGTGTTTGTCCATTTGTCTGTCTCAGAGGTCGGACCCGAGGCTCCGTTCTGGGTGCTGAGGGACATGGTGCTTGGCTGACCAACACGGATACTTCTTTCATTTGTTTCCTTCTGTTCAAGGAGACTAACAACAAGATGTGTGCTGTGTGCACATCTGGATGCTGACAGGGGCGAAGATGGACTCTAACAGGGTAGAGACCCCAGAAGCAGCTGGAGAGCTGCATATGTGAGGGAAGAGGCAACCCAGACACCAGGCTCGAGACCTGTGCCATCCTCTTTGCTGCTCTGTTTAGGGGCACTTAAAATTGGCCTCGTAGGAGGTGTACACCTGAGGATTGGAAGACACGGCCAGTCAGGGCCCAACTACTCCTGTTGCTTGTCCCACAACAGTGTGGCCAGAGCGCAGTGTGACTGTGTGGGCTTCTGAAGGTCATTCGTGGAAAACAAGATGATGGCCTTGTAAGGTGGCCGTACCAACCCTAGACGCCATGCGTGGCACTGGGAACAAGGATATTGCAGGTGTCTGTGATATCTGTGGCCTCCATGTTGTCACCGGGGTGCTTGTGATTAAAGAAGAGGCAAGGGAGACAGAGGGTGTGACAGCGCCGCTGGAGTGGGAGCAGTGTTGGGTTGCAGGCCAACGGAACTCAGAAAAGGCAGTCAAACGGAAGCCCCGCACACCCTCCAGAGGAAAGAGTCCTGCCAGCCCCTCGAGCTTAGCTCCATGAGACCATGTGGGACTTCTGACCTCCGAGGCCGTATAATGTGGAAGCTGTACTGTGTAAGCCTCTCCATCAGTGGTTATCAGTTACAAAAACAGCCGGAGAATGCAACGCCGTGACAATTTAGGCTTTCTTTGGAGACAGGTGGAAGGCCTCAGAGAGGAGAATCTGGCATATATGTACAAGGTACCCTGCTGCTCTGAGGGAGAGTAAGGGGGTTGGAAAGAGAAGGGGGGAACATGGGTAGAGCTGTGATCACGAGATACAGCTAGTGATGGTCCGTACAGAAGGATAACATGGGACTGATAATTTATTGGCCTGGGGTGGGCTAGAAGGAGTGTCTACAAGGCCAGCAGCAAGACTTGCCTGAGCAGGAACAGTACTGGCTCCAGCTGAAGAGAGAGGGTGGCAGACAGAGAGGGTGCCCAGGGAGACAGTTGGTGTCTGGCTGGCAAGGATGGAGGAGAAAGGCAGGCCTGCCTACAGGGGTTGGGTGCTTCTGCATAGATGGACCAAGGACTGTGTTCCCTGCAAGTGGCAACAATCAGCGGATGCTTCCAGTTCCTAACTCGCAGCTTTGCGACTCCAGAAAGCCCTGGATCTTCAGATCGGTGGTCAGCGCTGGGGCCGCCCAGGTTATGACACCCGTGAGTATCAGAGTGAGGCTGGCTTGGCCCTGGATGGTGCTGAGTCAGGCTATAAATTTCACATCTTCATTAACTATCTTCAGGAAAGGTAAAGATTCATTAATTAAATGTACAGCTTGCACCAAGTTGGAGGTATTGTGAAGCCCGGCGCAGGAACAAGCAATCATTCAAAGAGCTGCAAACCTGGACAAGAGATGCCATGAGGCTGGTGTGCAAAACCACGGGAGGATTCGGCTACAGGGTGTTAATCCATAGCATTGGAATTCAATGGACAGTAACAGCCAACAAAGTAGAAATGCTAGAACCGCCAATGGGTATCTGGACAACAGATTAATTATAATTCCACTGAGCTTTGGGAAAATGATCTATCATGTTTTTGCCCAAAATTTTTGGTCTTATTAGCTTGAATTGAGAACTCATACCCTCACACACCCTTGCCCCGTGCTCACATGCTTGCGGACACACACACACACACACACACACACACACACACACACACACACACACACTTTCACTTTCCTATTCCCTGGATAGCTCAACAGAGTGACAGAGCCTCAAATGAGTCCCCCACTTCCTGCTCCCAAGCCCTATTTTTCCACCTCCTGTGTCCTTGAGTGAAGGAAGGGCTACACAACTCACTAGGCACACAGGTCATGAAGGCAGACATGGGGCCATACCAGCCCTTGGGTAACAGTCCTTCAGTCTTCGTCAAGATGGACGCCACCAGCAACTAATACTTCAGGCGAGACACAGAGAAGGGAAGGCCTGTGACAAGAGCCATCAGAGGCTGGAAGAGGCAGCAAGGGTATTTGTAGCTAGAGTTTTCCTGCCTGGCCCACAGTCAGGATAAATCTCTCTCACCTGCCAGTCCCACGGCTGCTCAGACCCAACCAAGTAAACACGGAGACTTATATTGGTTACAAACTGTATGGCCGTGGCAGGCTTCTTGCTAACTGTTCTTACAGCTTAAATTAATCCATTTCTATAAATCTATACCTTGCCATGTGGCTCGTGGCTTACCGGCATCTTCACATGCTGTTTGTCATGGTGGCGGCTGGCAGTGTCTCTGACTCAGCCTTCCACTTCCCAGCTTTATTCTCCTCCTTGTCCTGCCTATACTTCCTGCCTAGCCACCGGCCAATCAGTGATTTATTTACTGACCAATCAGCAACACACTTGACATACAGACCATCCCACAGCAGATATTCCTCTGTTCTCTTCAGATGGACAAGCCTTCTGGATGCCCCAACCAGGACCCCAGATGGAGAGAGAATGTAGGTGGTTACCTTACACTACTCACCATGTTATTGGTTACAGAAGTCACTTCCAGAAAGGTAGGAAGTACCCCTAACTGGGAGCAATATGCCAAGTGCCGTCTTCCTTGTGGGTTCCCAGCGGAGTTCCCAAATGTAGGCGAGGCAAGGAGTCCGCACCTTCTTCTACAAGATGGGCCAGAGAAGCTCAGACGGCACTAAGCGCGATCTGATAACCAATGCAGACCTCAGAGGGCTCAGAGCTCGCTTCCTTCACAGAACAGCAATCTTCCCGGGGAGCTGCACGCCCACAGAGACTGTGGAGCTGAACTCCAAACCCACAGAACCGGATCACCTGTTGTGCTCAAGTTTCACAATGCAGCTCCTCTTAGAAGCTATGCCCCTGCCTCCCTTTCTGTGAGTCCTATGGATTCATTGCCCACACCTGTTGTATTGGTTACCTTTCCCATTGCTGTGGCCAAATGCCAAGTAAGCTGAGGGAGGCCTTGTTCTGGCTCACAGTTTAGGAAGGGATAGTGTCCGTCACGGCAGCGGGAGTGTGAGGTGGCTGGTCACATTGCGTTTGTGGGAAAGATGAATGGTAGTGCTTAGCTGGCATTTCTGCTTTTTATTCAGTCAAGAATCCAGCTTATGGTGCTGCCAACATTTAGGGTGGATTCTCTCTCTCTCTCTCTCTCTCTCTCTCTCTCTCTCTCTCTCTCTCTCTCTCTTTATACTTGCAGAAGTATTTAATTTTTACTAAATCCCACTCACTTTTCTAAACATTTTACATGCACTGACACAATCTTTATAAAGATCACAATCAGGTGTTATCATTATCTCTTTTTAACTAAAAAATAAAATGTTTTTTCAAGACAGGGTCTCTCTACATAGTCTTGACTGTCCTGGAACTATGTAGACCAGGCTACCTCACAGAGTTCACGTGCTGGGTTTAATTGCATGCACCACATTATCTCTTATTCCACAGGTGAATGAAGTGGGGGCATTTAAAGATGAATTCATTTCTCTAGGGGTCATAAAACTTGTAAGTGGTGAATCTAGAATTTGTACTCATGAAGTTAGACTCCAGAGCTCACATAAGAAACCACCACACCATGTATAAAACGGACAGAAAAGGGGAGGCAAAAACTGAGTACTCAGCGTTTGGCCATTACATGACACGAAACCTCTGCCTGCCTTGACACAGAACAAATACAGGGTGGATTCTCTTACCCCAGTTAACCCAGTATAGAAATTTCCTCACTAGCATGCCCCAGAGGTTTGTCTCCTATATGACTCTAGACCACTGGTTATCAACCTATGGATCGAGACCCCCAAAGACCTTTGGAAAACATGGATATTCACATTATGATCCATAACAATAGCAAAATTGCAGTTATGAAGTAGCCACAAAAATGATTTTGTGGTTGGGGGTCACCACAACGTGAGGAACTGTATTAAAGGGTCGCAGCATTAGGACAGTTGAGAAGCACTGCTCTAGATCCTGTTACATTGACAACATTAACCATCACACCTCTGCTCCAGCCCCCTTTCCAGTTGAGTAATTGGATCCTTGGAATTCTTCCACCTAAATGTTCCCAACTGGCCTGTCTCCACTGCCTCTGCTTCCGGGGCTCCGGGGGGGGGGGGGGGTTCCTTGCTTCCCGTGTGAACAGTGACAATTTTCAACTCTCCAGCACCTTGACCCTGCTTTGCTTCCTCATCCCAGCTCAATCTATTTTCATATCACAAGTAAAATGATTTCTCTAAAGTGCAAATCCACTCAGTTTTCTGCTGAAAAATCTCCTAAAAGCTTAGCCACCATCACTTTTTAAATCTACTTAACTCAGCTCCAGGCCAAGGGTGCATAGAACACGCTCTGGCTGGTGGTCCTGGACAGCTGGAGTGAGGACCAATGGGTAAAGTGTAGCCCAACGACTGTGCCGTGTCACAAATGCGGTGAGGAACACACCGGGCGCTTCCAGCCCACTTTACAAGACCACTGAAGACATCAGGCTATGGCATCTGAACTGAAGGATGTCACGGGTGGAAGGGACAGAAGACTGGCTTGCTTTTCAAGGATCCTGAAAAAGGAGGTTGAGAAACCTGAGAATGTTTGAGGACAAGCACAGGCAGGGACCAGAAGATGGCAGGGGTGGTGGGGTGGTGGTGGTGCTAGACTTCGCTTTGTGGGATGGGGGGAGATGCTATGGACCTTTAAAAATATTTTAGTACATTTTTAATGTGTGTGTGTGTGTGTGTGTGTGTGTGTGTGTGTGTGTATGTGTGTGTGTGTGTGTGTTTTCATGCACATGCCACAACCCATGTTGATGAGCTGAGGGGATTGTTGTTTGCACTCCACAGTATGGGTCCTAGGAATAAAACTCAGGTCATCAGGCTTGGTTGTGATTGCCTTTATCTAAACTGCTGTGGGATGGTCTGTGTGTCAAATTACTCTGATTGGTCAATAAATAAAACACTGATTGGCCAGTGGCTAGGCAGGAAGTATAGGCAGGACTAACAGAGAGGAGAAAAAAAGAACAGGAAGGCAAAAGGAGACACTGCCAGCCGCCACGATGACAAGCAGCATGTGAAGATGCCGGTAAGCCACGAGCCATGTGGCAAGGTATAGATTTATGGAAATGGATTAATTTAAGTTGTAAGAACAGTTAGCAAGAAGCCTGCCACGGCCATACAGTTTGTAACCAATATAAGTCACTGTATTTACTTGGTTGGGTCTGAGCAGCTGTGGGAATGGCAGGTGAGAGAGATTTGTCCTGACTGTGGGCCAGGCAGGAAAACTCTAGCTACACTAAACTGCTGAGCCATCTCCCTGGCTCTCTAAGCACCTTTATATGAGAAAAAAACATTTTTTAGCATTGTATGTGTACAGGTGTTTTATCTGCATGCGTGTCTGTACATCATATGTATGCCTGGTGCTTGAAAAGGCCAGAAGAGGGCATCAGATTCCTTGGCACTGGAGTTATAGATAATTGTAAACTACTATGTTCGTGCTGAGAATCCAACCCAGGTCCTCTGGGAGAACAGCCAATGCTCTTAGTCATGAAGCCACCTCTCTAGCTCCTCTATGGGCCTTTAAAGAGGACAGGCTGGTATGGTGACATCTGTGGCTGTGTCCTGGCTGTAGCAGAGAGCACAATATGTGAGAGCCAGCTGTTCCTTCACCTGATTCATGTCTGAAACACTCTGTGAGAGTCATGGGCAACGTGCAGCCAGCAGCAGGCCTTGCTCACTGCAAGGACGTGGAGCAAGCAGCATAGTCACATGACCCACCCTGCACAGGACAGTGCAGGACCCGGGGAGCAAATTGGAGATTAGAGCAATGGGAGACACTAAGGGATGCTCCAGTTTTCTCAGCCCTCTCCTGACTCACAGGTTTTATTTTTTTTTTTTTGGTTTTTATGTTCCACGTCATTCTAAGAAATGAAAAACTCAGAGAATTAAAGTTTTAGAATGACTGTTATTCATCTCTCATGCAATGCCAGGATTAAATCCTGATGTTCAGAAATAGTATGTGCATGGGGAATGACCAGAATGTCGATAGCTTGTACGTGTAACTGGTGCACAGGTCTTTGCACCCACCAATGATGGACTGACACCCAACACCTCCTCAGCATGTTTCAGTGGCTTCTAGATGTCATGTGTGTCCCAAATACTTTACCTCTTCAGCCTCTTGATTTGCAGAGAATAAAAAGGACATGCCATGTGCATTTAAGATGGGGGCGCCGGGTTCATCGGTCCTTTGGGTAGCACTGGCTTTGGTGTTCAGTCCTTCACTGACACTGTGGTGACGGAAGGCTGGCTTTGGATCCCCTGCAAGCTTGTGTTCCCCTTCAGTACCCGTGGGGAGGTAGCAGGGAAGGTCCATGAATGGCCAGTTGTGCCTGGAGACTCTACTGTTCGTCTCATTGCTTCAAGGGCAAAATTATCCAGAATTTCACAATGACAAGAAATCATGAAAGCAAGCAAGAATCACTGAACCAAGCAAAGGGACCATTCATTAAGCTAAGCAAAGAGATCCTGAAGGTAGGTCCGGTCCTTCTGAGCTCAGACCTGTGTGACAAGGCAGGTGGGCACAGCCCCCAGCTGCTGTGGAAAGGCTGGGATGTGGGCACTCCTGTCGGTTCTAGTGTGATGAACTGGAGAGCCTGGCTCGACCAAGTGCAAAAGAAGCAGTTCCCAGCCAGTGCCTTGTGTTGTAGAGTTCACACACTATTCTTCCTTCACCTCTAGCCTGTGCCATCGGTACAGCCCACTGGAGTGTGCTGCACCAAGCCACAGCACAGGCTTCTGGCCACCAGACCAGCTGTGGTGGGTGCTAAGGTCTCCTTCAGCAGCACACTTAGCAAGGAGAGCCAGCTGCCCCACCCTGTGTCTCCTCCCTCCCTCCCTCCCTCCCTCCCTCCCTCTCTCTCTCTCTCTCTCTCTCTCTCTCTCTCTCTCTCTCTCTCTCTCTCTCTCTCTGCATGTGTGTGTGAAAGCAGATCTTGGGGATGGCGTATGTGCACATGAGTGCTTGTGTGTGTGCAAGTCTAAGAACCACTTCATTTTTTCTTCCATCCATCTTGTTTTTTAAGACAGGATCTCTCCCTTGCTTGGAACTTGACCCAGCCTAAACCAGCAGGCCAGCCAGTCCCAAGGTCCACCTGTCTCCACCTCCCCGGTGCTAGGATGACAAGCAAGTACCACCACACCCAGCTTTATTTTTAATGTGGGTTCTGAAAATCGATCTCAGGCCCTCATACTTGGGAGGCAACCCTTTTATCTTTCTCTTAGATGCAGAATCTATGCCATCTCATGTCTGCCATAGATCTGAAGGTCTGGATCATTCCTGAGCATAGGCAACCAGTTTCATTCACTGAGAGTTTCCCCACCAGGTCCTGCAGAGGAGCAATCTCCCACATATGTGAAACACATCCCTGAGCAAATGTGATCTGAATCAGCATGGCAATGCTCCCCAGATGTGGTGCATGGGAACTGGCGCATCCCATGAGTAAGGGGTTAGCCAGTTGGGATGGAAAGATGGGCCCTTGGGACTGACTCCAGCTGAGCAGAAGGGCTGCTTTGCCCTCAGGAGTACCCCAGGGTTGGATAGAGCATGGAGGAGGCAAGGGCAGGGATTACATTGATCCTATCTCCCTCTCTGCAAGTCCTTAAGTAGAAGCTACCAGGCAAAGCCTGGACTCTCTGCCACAGAGGCCTTGCTCTGTAGTCACAGCATACTGGCACCATGGAGAGGACAATGGCAGCCCTGCCACGGAGGCAGGAAAATTGTTGATTTTTTTTTCATAGTTTCAGCAATTTTAGGTGACACTTGCCTGGAGCTAGAGGGTGTTCATTTGTCCATTCTTCCTCTTTTGTTGTTGTCTGCATCTGATTTCTGGGGTGGATCTGAATTCTGGACACCCAGCAGCAGGAAACCTCAGACAGTCTCCTAATTCTTTGGAAGGATCTCTCCAAAAAGATTAGGAAGCCTGGCTGGAGGGATGTCGGTGACGTCTTACAAGGAGCAGGAGTGTGTTTCATCGAGGAATACCAGCATTAGAGACTGAACAAAAGGATGAAATCGGCGAACAGATGGGTGGGTGTTCAGCAAAGGCTCATGATCTATGTGAGCAGTGTGGGCTATGCCCTCCCCTTTTTCCTGTTTCTGATGCATCGGGGTATGATGTGATATGATATGACAGAACACGTCAAAAATTTAGGGGAAAATAAAACCCTGTTTTTTGTCTGTTTTTTTTTTTTTTTAAACATCAAACTATTGCTATCAATAGGAACAGCAACTGTTCAAAAATTTGTTTCAGAACTGCCAAGAAGTGAACGCTGGTAGAAAAAAAAAGTCTTTTTCCCTGCTGTTTGCAAGGTGGACACAAATGCAAACGGTAGGAGGTTGACAACTTGACACATGTCTAATAAATCTAAAGCATAAAAAGTCAACAATTCCCCGCTCAAGAAAGCATCACTGGAATAAAAAGTGCTACGCAAAGAAAGAATAACCATTAAAAAATAGATTTTCTGAATTCAGTAAGTAATTTAGCCCTTGGAGTGCCAGCCTTGATAACAGGGAAGCTTTTTCTTCTCCCTTCTTCAACAAGACAGACAGGAGGCGAGGTTTAGGGAGGGGGCTGCTGCATTCAGAACAACCAGGTGAGAACCAGCAACCAGCCAGCAGATGTGTATCTATAAGGCTGGTGACCAGGTCGGGGTGCAGAACCTTCCAGATCCCGGCTGCTCTGTAGCTTGGAGCAGGAGTGGGTTTAATTTGACAAGTTGGTCCGTGTACAGGGAATTCACAAATCATAGACAATGCCAAGCAGATTTGGCCACCGACAGCACTATCTGGTACTGGCCAAGAGGATGGCAGTTGGGAAGCCGGGTCTGTTATCCAGGCACTTGAATGCAGACAGAGAAAGAGACAGAGACTCAGCGAGGGCTGGAGGTGCCTGGCTCAGTTGTTCAAGAAGCGAAGAGAAGACTGAATCATGTCCTTAATATCAAAATAATTAAGGATTTTGTTTTAACCACTTTTTCTCCAAGCTCGGAGTGCTTTCTCCTCTCACCATGAATCCAAGGCTGAAGAAGATTGTAACTGAATCTGAAAACAAATGGTAATTTGCATGCCAGTCTCATGTAAACAAAAATATCAGCATTAATGTTATGAATCCTAATTTGTGCCACAGAGCTGAAAATCTGCATCTTTCTGAATTATAGGGATATAGACACAGAGCAGTGGGTAACATCTCTGCAGTTCAGAAAACTGACAAAGTCTCTCCAATTTATAGGGAAATTGACATAATTTTGCAAAAATACAAACGCATTTGTGAACTGGGTTTTGCATAATGGGATTAATTTGGTTGACTGTCATATCCACTATAGTGCGGAAGGGAAGTTAATCACAACATCATCCCGAGTTTTTTTTTTTTTAAGGGAAGAAAGAAAAGGAAGGTCCCCTCACCCCACCCTGACACATCCCTATCTTTTCATTAAGAGAAAACACCCAGCCCTCCAGACGGCACCTCGGGTGGCTTTAGGAAGCAATGCTAGACAAATTCCAAAGAGATGCCTTCTCGGATGGAGCCGAGTTGGCCCAGCTCCAGTGAGAAAAATTAGCAGCTTTCATAGTAGCAAGAACAATTGCTTCCAAGGAAATGCAGTATTTGATGCCTGCGAGTATGGGTGTGTTTGCTTAGAATTGGACTGTACCCCAGAGCTGAGGGTAGATAGCGCCCACAGTTTATCACGGCACTCAGCTGTCGGGCTTCATGGTGTCCAGCTTCTTTCCATCAATGACCAAGAAGCTACTCTGTTACGTGCCTCTGTTGGTCTGAACGGCTCCGTTTAGCCCACGGTAGCCAACAGTCTCAGCGGTTTAGGGGCTCGGCGAACGTGGCAGTGGTTCCTCTTTCTTGCTAACTGTCCATGCACAAGTAGCAGGGCAAATTTGCTGACTGATGTCCCCCCAAAGTCCCTGGTCATCTGGCAACCATCCGTGCTGACCCAGGTTTCCTGGAGCGGTCAGGCAAAGGATGCTGGGAACAGCGGGAACGGGTCAGCTTTGGAGGTTCCACCTGGAAGGAGTCCCCCGCATTCATCCACAGCATCTAGGCCAGAGCAAGCTTCACGGTGCCTCCTTCCTAAAGGGCTCCTGGGACCAAAAGATGGGAAAGCTGACGGGACAGTTGCCCTGGTCACCGCTGGAATTCCCCGTGTCTCTGTCTATCACTGTGAGGGGTGGTAGTGGGGCCGGTGACAGGAGGCGAGTACTCTGCAAAGACTCCAAGACAGGGTGGCACTTACCCACACCAGGTTCATGCAGTGAGATCAGGGTCCACTCCTGGCCTAATAAAGCCTCTGTTATCAAAATGCTGCAGAGGTAATAGGGAAACTTATGTGCCTTCCATGAAGCCTCACACCAGCAGAAATGACTCAGATGGGAGAGAAGGTGTGTAGCCGGCTTTTTCTTTTGGGCCGCTAACCAGCTCCTAAATCCTGACACAGAAATTTCCTATTAGCTTTGAGTGTTCAGCCTTATCTTAGCTCTTATTTTAATCTGTTTCTCTCTATCGTGTTTTGCCCTGGGGTTTTTTACCTTCTTTCTTTCTTACTTTCCTGCTGTCTCTGTGTCTGGCTGGCGGGTGGCTACTTGGCTTCTGGCCTGGGGTGTATCCCTCTTTCTCCTCTTTGTTCCTCTCTCTTCTTCCTAGATTTCTCTTCCTGCTTATTCTTTCTGCCTGCCAGCCCTGCCTAGCCTTTTCTGCCTAGCTACTGGCTGTTCAGCTCTTTCTTAGACCAATCAGCTGCCCTAGGCAGGCAAGGTGAAACAGATGTAACGTATCTTTACACAGTTAAAGTAATATTTCACAGCATAAGCAAATGTAACACATCTTTACATAGTTAAAATATTCCACAAGGGCCTGGATGGAGTGTGGAGTGGGGTGAGGCAAAGTTAGGACAGGATGCTGGTGTCTTAGCCACTGTAGGGCTTCCAAGCCTTTTGGAGCAGGGAGAAGGGAACAGCTCAGATGCCCATGTGGGACATCCATCGAGAGTAACAGTTTGCAGCAGGGCCTAAAGCAACCTATGTAAGCAACCATGCTGGGAGTCTCCTGCACCTGGGACAGGGAGGTGTGGGTTGTCTTAGCAGCATTAGAGAATGCCTTAGTTCTCCTCAGCCTTGTCCCAGACCTGTATGCTGTGGAATGTTCTGTATGGCAAATGTGTTGCTAATTAGTCAATAAATAAAACACTGATTGGCCATTGGCTAGGCAGGAGGTGTAGGCGGGACAAGGAGGAGAATAAAGCTGGGAAGTGGAAGGCTGAGTCAGAGAGACACTGCCAGCTGCCACGATGAGAAACAGCATGTGAAGATACCGGTAAGCCACGAGCCACGTGGCAAGGTATAGATTAATAGAAATGGGTTAATTTAAGCTGTAAGAACAGTTAGCAAGAAGCCTGCCACGGCCATACAGTTTGTAAGCAAAATAAGCCTCTGTGTTTACTTGGTTGGGTTTGAAAGGCTGTGGGACTGGCAGTGTGAGAGAGATTTGTCCTGACTGTGGGCCAGGCAGGAAAAACTCTACCTACAAATGGGTCGTCCAACGTGGTGGCAAGAGTTTACCACCTAAAAACTGAGAAAGAAAAGATTCTAAAACGGAGCTAAAAAACAGCTTCCTAATTGTCTCTCTCAAATGAGCGGCAGCTGCCTGTTTGAGCTACTGGTGGGTTCCTAGAGTGCGTGCTTGACCTGCAGTATGGCGGGAATGAGGCCTCTGCAAGTGACACATTAAGCAGCATGGTGGATTTAGCCTTTGCAGGTACAAAACAAAAAAAGAGGTTTCTGGGCTACACGCTGCTTGGCTAAAAGCATAGACCCCCGGTAGCTCCCAGAGCTCGTGGTAAACCACCATCATGCTGGGAACGCTGAGGTGGGTGGATCCAGCAGCCACAGCTGCTGCAGTTTAAGGCAATAGATTCACAATAAGACAGATTCAGATGTAATAGTTTGCAATGTGTGTAAAAGATACGTAGGCTTGAAAGAGACAAAAAAGATGATATATAGAGTTATAGAAACAAATACATAGTTTTAAAAAATAAAGTCTTTAAAGAGACAGTAAAGGTAGTATAAAAAATAAGCCACGTAAAAAATGGATATTATACAGAGAATCTGCATTGTGTTGTCTTTGGGACTTTTAACTGCAGAAAAAACATTTGATTGTAAAAGCTGTTGAGTTATGCCAAAATGTATATTTTAAAGGTACCTTGACTTCAAAATTTGGATATAAGGATATGTTACTTTGGAAAGGAGACTCTGCTTTTGTTTCCACAGAAAGCCAGAGGCTATGGATTTGTTCCAGATTAAGACACATCAGGTTTGACCAGCCAAGACCCCCTGAAAGGTCTCTGATGACACCATGGCCCAGATGATCCAACATCCAGAAATGGTTTGAAGGCAACTGGCTCAGACGATACACCCTCATGGACTATTCCATAATCCTAAAATTTTCTTTGTTTCCCCATAAGATACAGCGCCCCCCTCCAGCAGGAAGTAGTAAGAGAAGCTACGCCCAAATTCCCCAAATTATATGTAATTTTACTTTGTTAAGGTTAAAACCTTCCTTTTTGAAAAAAAAAAAGGGAAGTGCTGTGGAATGTTCTGTATGGCAAATGTGTTGCTAATTAGTCAATAAATAAAACACTGATTGGCCATTGGCTAGGCAGGAGGTGTAGGCGGGACAAGGAGGAGAATAAAGCTGGGAAGTGGAAGGCTGAGTCAGAGAGACACTGCCAGCTGCCACGATGAGAAACAGCATGTGAAGATACCGGTAAGCCACGAGCCACGTGGCAAGGTATAGATTAATAGAAATGGGTTAATTTAAGCTGTAAGAACAGTTAGCAAGAAGCCTGCCACGGCCATTACAGTTTGTAAGCAAAATAAGCCTCTGTGTTTACTTGGTTGGGTTTGAAAGGCTGTGGGACTGGCAGGTGAGAGAGATTTGTCCTGACTGTGGGGCCAGGCAGGAAAACTCTACCTACAAATGGCGTCCAACGTGGTGGCAAGAGTTTTCCACCTAAAAACTGAGAAAAAAAGATTCTAAAACGGAGCTAAAAACAGGCTTCCTAATTGTCTCTCTCAAATGAGCGGCAGCTGCCTGTTTGAGCTACTGGTGGGTTCCTAGAGTGCGTGCTTGACCTGCAGTATGGCGGGAATGAGGCACTCTGCAAGTGACAACATTAAGCAGCATGGTGGATTTAGCCTTTGCAGGTACAAAACAAAAAAAGAGGTTTCTGGGCTACACGCTGCTTGGCTAAAAGCATAGACCCCCCGGTAGCTCCCAGAGCTCGTGGTAAACCACCATCATGCTGGGACGCTGAGGTGGGTGGATCCAGCAGCCACAGCTGCTGCAGTTTAAGGCAATAGATTCACAATAAGACAGATTCAGATGTAATAGTTTGCAATGTGTGTAAAAGATACGTAGGCTTGAAAGAGACAAAAAAGATGATATATAGAGTTATAGAAACAAATACATAGTTTTTAAAAAATAAAGTCTTTAAAGAGACAGTAAAGGTAGTATAAAAAAATAAGCCACGTAAAAATGGATATTATACAGAGAATCTGCATTGTGTTGTCTTTGGGACTTTTAACTGCAGAAAAACATTTGATTGTAAAAGCTGTTGAGTTATGCCAAAATGTATATTTTTAAAGGTACCTTGACTTCAAAATTTGGATATAAGGATATGTTACTTTGGAAAGGAGACTCTGCTTTTGTTTCCACAGAAAGCCAGAGGCTATGGATTTGTTCCAGATTAAGACACATCAGGTTTGACCAGCCAAGACCCCCTGAAAGGTCTCTGATGACACCATGGCCCAGATGATCCAACATCCAGAATGGTTTGAAGGCAACTGGCTCAGACGATACACCCTCATGGACTATTCCATAATCCTAAAATTTTCTTTGTTTCCCCATAAGATACAGCGCCCCCCTCCAGCAGGAAGTAGTAAGAGAAGCTACGCCCAAATTCCCAAATTATATGTAATTTTACTTTGTTAAGGTTAAAACCTTCCTTTTTGAAAAAAAAAAAAGGGAAGTGCTGTGGAATGTTCTGTATGGCAAATGTGTTGCTAATTAGTCAATAAATAAAACACTGATTGGCCATTGGCTAGGCAGGAGGTGTAGGCGGGACAAGGAGGAGAATAAAGCTGGGAAGTGGAAGGCTGAGTCAGAGAGACACTGCCAGCTGCCACGATGAGAAACAGCATGTGAAGATACCGGTAAGCCACGAGCCACGTGGCAAGGTATAGATTAATAGAAATGGGTTAATTTAAGCTGTAAGAACAGTTAGCAAGAAGCCTGCCACGGCCATACAGTTTGTAAGCAAAATAAGCCTCTGTGTTTACTTGGTTGGGTTTGAAAGGCTGTGGGACTGGCAGGTGAGAGAGATTTGTCCTGACTGTGGGCCAGGCAGGAAAACTCTACCTACACCTGTAAGTTTATAGATTGCAATATAAACATTCCCTGCTTGTTTATGACGGAGTCATGCTCTAGAGTTGACTGTGTATTCTAAAGTCAGAGAGTCCACACTTGACCGTGTCGCTTGGCCAGTCTCGTTTCTATCCTGTGGGTGTATCAATGCCAATTTTATGGTTGCTTAGAAGATTGAAGGGGCTACTACATAACACCTGTTCAATAAGAAGCTATTAGGAATACAATTGTTTTATCATTACCCCTGTTTCAAGGACAGTAACTTCAAACTACAGGGGCACCTACTGGGGACTCCTGTGCTAAGTGGCCAAGTGAATCACACCAAAGCACAGTGGTGTGGGGCATTTTCTGGGCCCAATGGAGAGGTGACCTGAGCTGGCAAATGTGTGGATGATCAGAGGGCCCAGAATGCTACCTGGGCATCAGTGTTAATAAAACTTGGTTCTCAGACTGTAGAAGACAAGTATGGAGAAGAGTGTGCTGCTGAACCGAGGCCATTCTGGAGAAGAATGTCTCCAGCCTTGACCTCACAGAGGAGAACTGGAGCTTACACTCTGTGGAGTGACCTCTGCTCATGCCACTGCTACAAGAAAAGACCCACTTCACATCTTCTTCATAGTCCCTCTCCAGCCACCTCAGAGATGGCCACACAAAAGCAATTCACTTCAGCCGAGACGTCTTGGCTATGCAAGAGTAGTCCATAAAGGAGCTGGGAGACCCTTAGGAGTTGGGGTATATTGTAAGAGCTAGGGGTGCCCTTTAAGGCTAACACATTCTATAGGAGCCGAGGGGCCCATAGGAACTGGGAGATCCTGCGAGATCTAAAGGAATCTGTAAGATCTGGTGTAAACTGGAGGGGATGGGTACCCTTTAGAGTGATGGAACCCTTACACAGACAGGGATACCCCACAGGAGCTGAGCCCTGTGGGAGCTGTGGAACCCTAGAGAAGCTGGTGCAGCTGAACTGGGACACTCTGTAGGGTCCAGGGGACACTGTAGGAGGAGCAGAGTAAATCAGCAGACTCGGCAGTTTGCTTGTGAATGGGAAGTGGGCCACTGGGTCAAATTCACAGGTCCATTCTGGCCTTGGTACTGGTTCTGCTCCACAGCTGCTGGGAGGCCAGATTAGGGTAAAACTGTCCTTGTACTGTCATTCCCAGGGCCAGTGTTCCCCTCTCTCTGGCCATACACTCTACTCAGGAAAGGGAGAGTATGGGGAGGTGGAGACACATTTAAGAACTAATCCAGAGCACTCCAACCAGGGGAACAGGCTAACTTCAGAGCTTCACCTATCCCTCCTCTCCTCCAAATCCACCCCCCCTCACATCCCCAGCTCTGTAGCACACCACCTACGTCAGCCTCTCCTCACCCTCTGCCCCTATTCCCAGGAGACAAAGCAGGTCCCGGTGGAACACCAGGCTTTCCTCCCTCCTATGGACCCTTCCAGCCCCGACCCTTCAGCCCATCCCCATTCCTAAGTATCAGCTCCCAATACCTAGAAACACATTTTTTTTTTTTTTTGGTTTTTCGAGACAGGGTTTCTCTGTGTAGCTTTGTGCCTTTTCCTGGAACTCACTTGGTAGTCCAGCTGTCCTCGAACTCAGAGAGATCCGCCTGGCTCTGCCTCCCGAGTGCTGGGATTAAAGGCGTGTGCCACCACCGCCCGGCTAGAAACACATTTTAAATGGAGCTCCCAGAGCCACACCTATGAGGATCCTAGAAGAATTTCCTAACAGGCAACATGTAGCTACCACACTCTCCTAAGAACCAGGAAGGCAACAGAAACCAAGGAACAAAATACCCACCCAGCACAGAGAAGACCAGATGTCAGCACCTAGAATTACAGTCTTCCCAAATCCAGACGCCTGGACACCAGAGTAAACACAGGTTACAGCCTATGTAACCCTGTCTCCACTGGAGCCCAGCCACCCTACCACAGCCCGGCCCTGAGTACTGCAGCATAGTGGAAGGCTATCAAGAGAAAGGCCTTAAACAGCCTTCATGAAAATGATGGAGGCCCTTAAAAATGAAATGAATAAATCCCTTAAAGAAACCTATGAAAACACAAACAGTGGAAAGAACCAGAAACAAAAACAAAAACAAAACAAAAAAACAGTTCAAGACCTGAAAGTGGAAATAGACTCAACAAGAAAAACCCAAACTGAGGAAATAAAAAATTTAGGAACTCAAACAGGAACCTCAGAGGCAGGTCTCACCAACAGAATACAAGAGGTGGAGGAGAGAATCTCAAAAGAAATGGTTACCTTGGTCAAAGAAAACTAACTGGGGGCTAGAGAGATGGCTCAGTGGTTAAGAGCATTGATGACTCTTCCAGAGGACCCGGGTTCAATTCCCAGCACCCACAGGGCAGCTCACAACTCTCTGTAACTCCAGTTCCAGGGGACCTGAAACCATGGCAAAAAGCAATGCACATAAAAAGAAGAAAGGAAGAAAGAAAGAAAGAAAGAAAGAAAGAAAGAAAGAAAGAAAGAAAGAAAGAAAGAAAGAAAGAAAGAAAAATATTTGTTGAAAAAAAAAGAAAATTAACTGTTAAAAAAAAATCCTGTCACAAAACATCCAGGAAATCCAGGACACTATGAAAAGACCAAACCAAAGAATAATAGGAATAGAGAAAGGAGAAGAATCCCAGGTCAAAGAATATTTTCAACAAAATCATAGAGGAAAAATTTCCTTCCTAAAGGAGATGCCTATTAAGAGACAAGAAGCATACAGAACACCAAATAGACAGGATCAGAAAAGAAAAGTCCCCTCACCACATAGTAATAGAAACACTAAACATACAGAACAAAGAAAAAATATTAAAAGCTGCAAAGGAAAAAGACCAAGTAATATATAAAGGTAGACCTATTATAATAACATCTGACTTCTCAGTGGAGACTCTAAAACCCAGAAGGGCCTGGACACATGTGCTACAGACTCTAAGAGACCACAGATGCCAGCCCACACTACTGTACCCAGAAAAACTTTCAATCACAATATATGGAGAAAATAAGAAAGTCCATGATTTAAAAAAAAAAAGTAAATTTAAGCAATATCTGTCTACAAATCCAGCCCTACAAAAGGCACTAGAGGGAAAACTCCAACCTAAATAGGCTAACCACACCCAAGAAAACACAAGCGATTAGTAATTCCAGACCATAAAATAGAGGGGAGACATACAGTTGTGTACACACACCACCACCATCACCACCACCACCAACAACAACAACGTCATACCACCACCACCACCAACAATAACAACAACACTAACACCACCACAACAGCATAACAGGAATCAACAAACATCATCATTGATACTCTCAACACTAGTAGCTCCAATTTCCCAATAAAAGGACACAAACTAACAAAATGGTTGTGACAACAGGATCCATCCTTCTGATGCATCCAAGAAACACACCCTAACATCAAGAATAGACATTACCTCATGTAAAATGGTGGAAAAATACATTCCAAGGAAATGGACTTAACAGACAAGCAACTATAGTCATTTTACTATCTGACAAAACAGACTCCAAACCAAAACTAATCAGGTAAGACAGGGAAGGAAAAACCCACCAGGAGGACATTGCAATTCCTAACATCTGTGCACCAAATGCAAGGGCACCTAAGTTCATAAAAGAAGCACTACCACAGTTCAGATCACGTATTGACCCTCACACACTGATAATGGGAAACTTCAGTATACCATTCTCACTGATAGACAGATCATCCAGACAAAACTAAGCAGAGAAATGCTGGAGGTAACTGAAGTTGTAAACCAAATGAACTAACATATTTACAGAACATTTTACCCAAAACGAAAGAATATGTACCTTCTCAACAGCTCATGGAACTTTCTCCAAAATGACCACATACTCGGACACAAAGCAAGTCTTAACAGATATAAGAAAATTGAAATAACATCATGCGTCCTACCTGACCGTGATGGATTAAAGCTGCTTATCAACAGTAACAAACAACAGAAAGCTTACAAACTCATGGAAATGGGGCAAGTCACTACTGAATAAAAACTGGGTTAAGAGAGAAATTAACTTTCTAGAGTTGAATAAAAATGAGCACACAACATACCCCAACTTATGGGACACAACGAGGCTGGTTCTAAGAGGCTGGTTCAGAGCATTAAGTGCCTACATGAAAAACTGGAGAGATCTCATACTATCTCATATTGAAAGCTGAAACAAAAAGAAGAAATCATGCCTAAAAAAGGTAGATGGCAAGAAATCATCAAACGTCGGGCTGAAATTATTCAAATAGGAACAAACATGCAAAACAATACAGAGAATCCATGAAACAAAGAGTTGTTTCTTTGAGAAAATCAATAAGATTAACAAACCCTTATCCAAATTAACTAAATGACGAAGAAAGAATATCCAAATCAACGAAATAAGAAATGAAAAGGGGGACATAACAACAGACACTGAGGAAATCCATAGAATTATAAGGACATACTTTAAAAACCTGTACACCAACAAACTGAAAAATCTAAAAGACATGGATAAATTTCTTGGTACATATCACTTACCAAAGTTAAAATCAAAATCATGTAAGACATTTAAACAAATCTATAACCACTAATGAAATAGAAGCAGTAATTAAAATTCTCTCAACCAAAAAGCCCAGGGCCAGATGGTTTTACTGAAGAATTCTATCTGATTTTCAAAGAATAGTCAATGCCAATGCTCCTCAAATTATTTCACAAAACAGATAGAGAAGGAATATTGCCCAATTCATTTATGAGGCTACAGTTACCCTGATATCTAAACCACACAAAGATTCAATAAAAAAAGAGAATGATAGACCAATTTCCTCTATGAGCATAGTTGCAAAATTTTTCAATAAAATACTTGCAAACCGAATCCAAGAACACATCAAAAAGATTGTCTACTGTGATCACATAGACTTCATCCTAGAAGGGCAAGGATGGTGGAGATCCAAGCTGTTGGCCTGAGTAGCAACTCAACTACGCAAGGGTTACACCAACTCCCCAGCCCCAGGAGCGAAGAGAAGAGTCAGATTGTGCAGATTGTGCTTGCTAATTCCATCCTTCAGTGAAAGGAGTCGGAGGTCTGTGGAGAAAGAGCCCCCTTTGCGAGAAAGGTCTCAACAAGAGTAGGGAATGATCCCAGAAGAGATCTCGAGGGCTACAGGAAGAAGCCCAGCCTCATCTAGGAAGCCTAGAGCTCCTCTTTCAAGTCCAGTGTAAGAACATCAAGCACCACAACTTGCTTGGCTTTGGACTTGACCTGACTGGGGTGAAGGAAAATGAAAAAACTGTGGAAACACATACAGAAAAGCTGTGACCAGGCGGGCTGTGCACTCTAATGGACCCACACCAGCAGCTTGGAAACTCGGTGCTAACCTCTGGAGGAGGAGGAGACTGTGGGTGGGTGACTAGGGGAGCAGTCTCCTGCTGTGGTCATCCAGGGGGAGGAAGATGTGATTGACAGAGTTTCTGCACACACTGACAACATCCCCATCCTAAGCTAGGAGAAGGTCTTGCAACTTCTGTACTGGAAGTAGACATCCATGTTGCCTTTGTATTTTGTCCTAATCCACAAGACTATGGGCAACATTTGTACTCCAGACAGGCTCTCCTGTTAGAACCCAGCTGAACTTAAGGCTCCATGCTTTTGTTCTCATCTCTCTGTGGAGCACCTTGTGTTATGGGATGTTCTGTATGGCAAATGTGTTGCTAATTAGTCAATAAATAAAACACTGATTGGCCATTGGCTAGGCAGGAAGTGTAGGCAGGACAAGGAGGAGAATAAAGCTGGGAAGTGGAAGGCTGAGTCAGAGAGACACTGCCAGCTGCCAAGATGAGAAACAGCATGTGAAGATACCGGTAAGCCACGAGCCATGTGGCAAGGTATAGATTAATGGAAATGGATTAATTTAAGCTGTAAGAACAGTTAGCAAGAAGCCTGCCATGGCCATACAGTTTGTAACCAATATAAGTCTCTGTGTTTACTTGGTCGGGTCTGAGCGGCTGTGGGACTGGCAGGTGAGAGAGATTTGTCCTGACTGTGGGCCAGGCAGGAAAACTCCAGCTACAAATGGCGTCCAACGTGGTGGCAAGAGTTTCCACCTAAAAACTGAGAAAAAAGACTCTAAAACAGAGCTAAAGACAGTTCCTAATTGTCTCTCTCAAATGAGCGGCAGCTGCTGGTTTGAGCTCCTTGTGGGTTTCTGGTGTGCGCGCTCGACCTGCAGTTTGGTGGGAATGAGGCCTCTGCAAGTGGCACATTAAGCTGCATGGTGGATTTAGCCTTTGCTGGTACAAAACAAAAAAACAGGTTTCTGGACTACACGCTGCTTGGATAAAAGCATAGACCCACGATAGCTCCCAGAGCTCGTGGTAAACCACCGCCATGTTGGGAAGCTGAGGTGGGCGGAGCCAGCAGTCACAGCTGCTGCAGCTTAAAGCAATAGATTCACAATAAGACAGATTCAGATGTAATAGTTTAAAATGTGTGAAAATATACGTAGGCTTGAAAGAGACAGAAAAGGTGATATATACAGTTATAGAAACAAATACATAATTTAAAAAATAAAGTCTTTAAAGAGACAGTAAAATTAATATAAAAATAAGCCACATGAAGATGAATATTACACAGAGAATCTGGATTGTGTTGTCTTTGGGATTTTTAACTGCAGAAAAACATTTGATTGTAAAAGCTATTGAGTTATGCCAAAATGTATATTTTAAAGATACCTTGACTTCAAAATTTGGATATAAGGATATGTTGCTTTGGAAAAGAGTCTCTTTTGTTTCCACAGAAAGCCAGAGGCTATGGATTTGTTCAAGATTAAGATACATCAGGTTTGACCAGCCAAGACCCCCTGAAAGATCTCCGATGACACCATGGCCCAGATGATCCAACATCCAGAACAGTTTGAAGGCATCTGGCTCAGACGATACAGCCTCATGGACTATTCCATAATCCTAAAATTTTCTTTGTTTCCCCATAAGATACAGCACCCCCCTCCAGCAGGAAGTAGTAAGAGAAGCGACGCCCAAATTCCCAAATTATATGTAATTTTACTTTGTTAAGGTTAAAACCTTCCTTTTTGAAAAAAAAAAGGGGGGGTAGTGCTGTGGGATGTTCTGTATGGCAAATGTGTTGCTAATTAGTCAATAAATAAAACACTGATTGGCCATTGGCTAGGCAGGAAGTGTAGGCAGGACAAGGAGGAGAATAAAGCTGGGAAGTGGAAGGCTGAGTCAGAGAGACACTGCCAGCCGCCACGATGAGAAACAACATGTAAAGATGCTGGTAAGCCACGAGCCATGTGGCAAGGTATAGATTAATGGAAATGGATTAATTTAAGCTGTAAGAACAGCTAGCAAGAAGCCTGCCACGGCCATACAGTTTATAACCAATATAAGTCTCTGTGTTTACTTGGTCGGGTCTGAGCGGCTGTGGGACTGGCAGGTGAGAGAGATTTGTCCTGACTGTGGGCCAGGCAGGAAAACTCCAGGTACAACCTTGTAACCAGCTGTGGCTGAAGTCAGCTGCCCTTCGGATAAAAGATGGATACCAGAAAGGTAACAGCAATATGCTAGCTGTGGCCCCAGAGCTCGGGGTGGGGGTGTGCCTCTTTTGCCCTCTCGTCCTTTTGCCTTGGCTAGATGAGGGGTGTCTGGGAGCTAGCTGCTCTAAACAACAAGAGACCTCGGGAAGAAAGTCTTGCTGAACTTAAGCCAGCTCTGGTCTACTCTTGGGGCCAAATCTTTGCCCTTTCATGATCTATACCTGCAAACTATCTTCCCTGTGATTGGTCAGTGGTCCTCATGAGGCTGCAAAGTCTTCATTTTGATGGACTCTGTGATGGCTAGGGCTTTTCTTTGTTTTGTTTTGTTTTATTTGTTTGTTTGTTTTTGTCAACTTTGACACAAGCTAGAGTCTTTTGGGAAGAGAGAATTCAATCAAAGCATTGTCTCCATCAAGCTGGACTGTAGGCCAATCTGTTGGGCATTTTCTTGGTGAATGATGGATATGTGAGGGCCTAGCCCACTGTTGGTGGTGCCGCCCCTGGTGGTCCTGAGTTGTGTAAGAAAGCAGTGTGAGCAAGCCTTTAGAGCAGACCACCAAGCAGCGTCCTTCACAGGCTGTGCTTCCCTCCGCCTCCAGGTCCCTGCCCTCCCTTAGTTCCCGCCTCGGCTTTCTTCAGTGATGGGCTGTGATTGTGATGAGAAAGCCTAACAAACCTTTTCCTTCTCAAAGTCCTCTTGGTCCGTGTTTTATCACAGCGACAGGAAGCAAACCAGAACACTTTCTTACTGTGTCCTTTCAGGAAAACCCAGACCCTAGTAGGGTGCCAACCTGACACCTCCTATAGCCCACTCTACTTGAAGCCAAATGAATGCTTGAGAACTCCTGTGAAGAATCGTTGCTAGGAAACCACAGGGAGCAACCTTTGTGGGTGCATATATGCACCACATAATAATAAGTAATGGTTAACATGATAATAAATAAACAAACAACAATAATTATAGCGTGCCCCAAGCCTGCAGTGCCTCCAAAATTAATTTATGATGAATTACAACTCAAATTCCTTGAAACACGACAGCAGGAAGCAGAAAGGGCATGGTTTTGTTCACCATCGGGCACAGCGGGGTCACAAACTGCCTGCCCTAAACCAGCCCTGGTCCTGAGGGTGCTGGACACCCAGAGAGGGACCCCCCAAAGCCTTCTTTCCTTCTCTGTACCCCTCACACCTCTTCTGCCTCGCACAGTTAACTTTTTTAGATACTTCACTTGCATTTGTAATTCAGTTATCCTTCTGAAATTTATTCAAAGGATTTATGCTTATGAAATTATAATATAATGCTGCCTATATGCCAATGAGCTGGAGGCAAAGAAAATAATTTTCTTCAATTTACAGTTATGAAGCTGGAGGAAAATGACGCCTCCCTATCCTCTCTTTGTGTGTCGTGGCCTGTTCAGTCTTCGGGAGGTCCAGGAGCACAACATGCATTCTTAAGCACATCACACTGATAATTGTGTTTCAGAGCTGTCAGCGCGGTGAAGACCATCCCCCGCCGTCTCCTCACACTATTTGTGTCAAGGCCTCTTTCTCAGGGACCTGGGCCTCAGCAAAGCCAGCTTGCCAGGGACACTGCGAAGTTCTCTGATAGGATTATTGGATCGAAAAGAAATTTATGGATGACACACTGAGACAATTAATCAGGAAGTGCTGATGAAGTTTCACTTGTTTCTTTTATCCCCGGACTCAAAATATATGTATGTATAATCACAACAATACTCAGCCCTGCTCCCATTGTCCGACGGCCCGTTCTGTCAATCCGTTTGATTAATGGACCTTCTGGAGTCCCCCAAAAGTCCCAGTAATACAAATAAAAAGAATCATAAATATTGAATAAGCTCACAGCCCAGTTAACCTTGACTACAGTTTGGGACACTCTTGGAGAAACTTCGAGCTACAGAAAATAAATTGCTGTGGGGATTAAAAAAATATGCGCAACTCATACCAACATGGAGATTTGGGAGAATGTCACCCCTCTAACCTTGTCACTCCTATTAATCTTTTGTGATTAATTAGTTTAGTTAGCTTCACAATCGGGTCAGCCAAGTGCCAACGTGCAGCCAGTTCTAGCAATGGGTGTGCCTGAACCAGGAAGTAGCCATGGCAGGGAGGAGGAGAGGCTGGGGGTAGGGAGGACGGAGCCTTAACCCCCTTCAGCACTGAGCTGAACCAGGATGAAGTGCAAGACCCATTTAGGTGACAAGTGATAGGGTAAGAGGGGCGGGGCTACGTGGACTTCAGCCAAGGGCGCCTGCCTGCCTGGTGTTACCAAGTGCCCTTGACTGTCCTGGCTCAGGTTCCTCACCACCTTCTGCCAACACCCCTTTGATATTCTAATTGCAGACTGAACCCATCTTTGACCCAGAAGACCGATTCCAAGGAGACTGTCATGATTCGTAATTTTGGGCTTCAGCATCTAGTCTGATAGTTCAGAATCAGATTTGGGGGCTCCTTCTGCAGTATTGTAGTTCTGTGACCTTGGGGGATTGACCTGGACTTTTCTCATCTGTAAACTGATTTCTGCCTCACAGGCGGATGTGAAGCAATTCAAAGAAAAACCCTGTGAGTGTTCACACAGAAGGAGTATTCTACACTGGGCAGAACTGCCCTCTGTGAAAATATCCACTGAAGGCCTAATCCCTGGGGGTGGGATTTCACTGGCTTTCTCAAGAACACTCAAGGTAAAGGGGGGCATCATGAATTAGAGGGACCTGGTGCCCATATCAAAAGAGAGAACTTGGGCACTGGCATACAGAAAAGGCTGCAGTGTCGTCCTTAGAAACTTTATGGGGGCTGTGATCTTGATGACACCCTGATTTTGAACATCTACCCCCCAGGACTGTGAGAAAATAGGTTTCTGTTTTTCAAGATTTATTTTTATCTTATGTGCATGGGCATTTTGTCTGCATGGGCATCATACATGCTTGAGTCCACAAAGGACAAAGATGGCGTTGGACCCCCTGGAACTGGAGTTACAGACGATGTGAGCTGCCACGTGGGGCATCGGGAACTGAACCAGGGTCTTCTGCAGTAACATCAAGTGCTCTTAACGGCAGAACCGTCTCTGTAGCCCCAGGTTTCTATTTTTTTAAACTATTTATTTTGAAGTTCCATTATTATTATTACTTGTTTGTTGGTTTGCTTTTGTTTTTTTGAGACAGGATTGTTGGCTTTCAGTGAGAAATTCAAGAATGTATTTTCTCCCAAAGAAAACCTCTGTCCTACCACACTACACGTTCTACTGGATGTCACCATTTTGATTGTCACAGACGCTAGCAGTCACCTTCTGCCACAGGTTTCTGAAGAGATCTAATGCTGGGAGGTGAGTCTAGGAAGCCCTAAGTGGTAAGATGGAGGACTGAATGTCTTTCTCTCAGAGGAGAACTTCTGACTCAGGCCGGAAGGTATGTCTAGGCAGCTGAGGGTGAACAATGCCTGTGACATCCCTGGAGAGAAAGCTCAAGGGAGGAAGATGGTGAAGAGGCCAGGAAATGACACATGTTAATCATGGTGACAGAAAAGAACACACCAGGAAGGTGAGATCAGGGCTGGGGAGATGGCTCAGGGGTAAAGGACACTGGCTGCTCCTCCAGAAGACCTGGGTTCAAGTCCCCCCAACCAAAGGCAACTCACAACCATCTGTAACTCCAGTTCCAGAAGATCTGATGCCCTCTTCTGGCCTCAGATGGCACTGGACTCATGTGGTGTACAGACATACATATAGGCAAAAGGTCACACACATAAAATAACAACAACAACAATAATAATAATAATAATAATAATAAAACGTGAGCCCAACAGTTCGTTGGAGCCTGGAGGTGAGGGAAGCAGAGGGCTAAGAAACAGCTCTGGGTGTGGTGCTAAGTCACAGCCAGGGGCTTCTCCTCCAAGCTCGTGTGTTGAAAACTTAAAAGCCTTAGGGTGGGGGTCAAGTGGAGTGAGATGAGGCCGTGGAGTTGGGGCTCCCATTATGACAACAGTATTTTCGGAGGAACAGAAGGGACAGCTGGAGCTGCTAGTCTAATCTTCGCACCACGTGATGCCTCAAACCCTTTGTGATGCAGACCTAGGTCTTCACAGGATGGCGAGCAATTACCAGCACCGTGTTCTTGGACTTCTCACCTTCCAGAACTGTGGACTGTGATTTCTATTTGGGTGTCCGGGATTTGTTGTAGACCATGGACTTCAGTTTTAGAAATCTCATGTGGAAGTCATTACTAAAGGAGCCCACAAAGCCAGTATGCTTTCCTCAGAGACACATATTTGTTTGGAAGGCAATCCATACATGTAATGGAGCATACCAGCTCCTTGACCATTTTGTGAAAGAATATTCCACCTGTCCATTTTTATGTAATGCTTGAATTGTGTGTTCATCCATAGGCATTGGGGTAACTGCAGTTGCTAGAACAGATAAACCCTACATTTCTCCAGTTGGACACAAGGAGGAGGCTTTCCCTCACACACCAGGAAAAGCAGGTAATGCTGATGAGGTACGGCATATGGCCTTCTGGGATACTGGAATCCTGAGATTCTGGAGGGACTTGGGAGTGTACTGCCTTGAGCTGGGAGAGGAACAGAAAGGGAAGTACATGGTGGAGGGCCACACAATCTGCCTGGAAGAAGACATAATACTTCTGCTCAGTGCTGTGTCTGAAGATCAACCGCACAGCCAACCTAATTCCAAAGGAGGCTAGCAACTGTGGTCTACTGTGACCCCAGCTGGAAGAAGCTGATGCAGGAAGATCAGCAGCATGCATGCCCTTGGCCCCAGCCAGGAAGCGAGAACACTGTTGAAATGGGAATCTTTTAGTTGGCTTCTGCAAGCCACAGGTCAACAGCAAAAGCCTACAACCACCCAGTGCCATGGGCTGCTCAACTTTAAGCCTGTGGTAAGGTAATACAGGTGATGGTTAATCATTGTCTGTTTGACAAGATTTAAAATAGGAGATATACCATTCAGGATTTTGTTTTCGGGGTGATTCTGGACAGGTTTAATTGAAGACAGAAAGACCCATTTTGAACGTAAGTGATGCCATCTCAAGGCCAAGAGACCACACTGAACAAATAAAAGGGAAAAGGGAGAAATTCCTATTTCCATTGCTTGTCTTCCTGGTCCACTGAGGTGTGAGGTGGGGTTCCATGCACATGCTCCCACCTCCATGCTCCACCTTGTGTCCCCGATGGTCTGCATCCTATCAAGGTGTGAGTCGGAACACATCCTGCCTCCCACGAATCACTTTCTGTCAGGGATTTGATCACAGAGAACAGAAAAGTCACCCAATCAGGCCCCACCAAGATGCTCCACCTCAGCACGAGCTCACAGCAATGGAGCTAGCTGATCACAGGACGAGACCTCTGAAATCTGGAGTTTAAATCTTCCCTCCATTAAAGTTAATCTTGAATGTTGCTTACAGTAACAGAAAACTGGCTAAGTCCTCTTCTGTGTTTGATATCAAGGGTATTCACCTCAGGCTCCAGGAATCTGTAGGAAGTGAGGCTCAGGCAAATTAGCTGTGGCTGTCCCTTCCAGGAGAAGTACCTTAAATATCCCTTGTGTCTTTATGTTGCTATATGTTTTTTTTAAAGGTTGTTTCTTTTTAAAAGGCGTTGTTATTTTATATGTATGAGTATGTGCCTGCATGTACGTTTGCACCACATGGGCACAGTGCCCATGGAGACCTGGAAATGGAGTCACAGAAGTTGTAAACTACCATGTGAGCGCTGGGAACTGAACTCAGGTCCTCTTCAAAAGCAGCAAACGCTCTTAGCCCTGAGCCATTTCTCCAGCCCTCCGTGCCCTCTTTGATTTGAACCGAGTAGGGTTTAAAGTCATTTTGGTCAGCTATTAATATTTTGTATTTATTTATTTGTGGTGTGTGTGTGTGTGAGAGAGAGAGAGACAGAGAGAGAGAGAGACAGAGAGACAGAGAGAGAGAGACAGAGAGAGACAGAGACAGAGACAGAGACAGAGACAGAGAGAGACTTTATGTGGACCATATGTATGCAGGATCCCGTGGAAGCCAGAAGGCATCAGATCCCCAGGAATTGGAGTTACAGACAACTGTGAATCCCTGATATGAGTGATGGGACTCAGGTCTACCCGAAAAGCACTCTTCACTGCCAGGCCATCTCTGCAGCCCCCAATTTTCAATTCTAAAAAGAGTCTTATCTAATCCTTTCAACTGAGTTCAGTAGGTTATAGGTAGTATTAGATCCACATCACTATACAGAATTTCAAAGACTCTTTGTTTCCATAAAGTTTCCCGGGATCATATGTCATGAAGTTGGAGGACTCTATGAATGACGTTGGCCAAGGTCCTTAAGCAACGCCCCCACCAACTATGCACACAAATGTCATGTTGAATGGGAGTGGGCTTTACCACTGGCTGTGTGATTTTGGGCAAGCTTCTCAGCTTCGTTGTGCCTATCTGCTTCAGATTGTAAAATGGGATGATCAGCAATCTGCAACACTGTGATGACATGAATACAGCATGTAATATTCTGTTCTATCCCAACACCAAGTGGATTGTAGCTGTTGTTACTGTTGTTGCATGGGACTTCCTAAGCATGGTATCAATGCGTCTTCTTGAGGGCCACGTTGTGGGAATTCTGTCATTTGGCCCAATGACCAATTAGATGGAGCCTTTGGCTTTATGGGCGTGGCCTTCTCTAGGATACCTGACACCTTAAAAACTCATATCCACCATTAGGATTGCTCCTAGTGGCCTTAACGGGGATGCCCAGCAGCCACACAGAGAATTGTGATGCCCAGGACTGTTGGAGCCTATTGTGCATCCCAGCCCCTGTTCTTACTTGTGTAGGGGCAGGCCTGTTCCACACGGGTCAGACAGACAATAACAAAGCCAAATCTGTGCTTGCTCATTTGGGGTTCACAGCCAGTAAGACAAAGACGGTCTTCAGCGGGCTTCTCACTCTTGCTTTTAGAGCCAGTGACTTGGGAGTAGAAGCTGAACACACTGGAACACATGAGTCATGTGGCATAGTCTCCAGGTGAAAGTTCACAACCCAGGACAGGCTCTGGGCGAAGTTGCCCTGGCAACTCCAGGGCCATGGGCTTCTCTTGTGTTTCCTACCATATCCTCATGGTGGACTAGAGACTTAATCATGTAGTCCAGGAGGCTGGGGATGGCCCTGGACTGCCCTCACTCCCATAATCATCCACCCCCTCACTTAATGTGATAATGGAGGGCTTAGCTCCTTGAGGGATTGGCGCCAGGTCTTTGAAAACCGCTGGGCTTCTTCCCATTGCTCTGCAGCTGAATCTGATGTAAAATACATGTTCCTGTTCACTGCCATTTATGTGTTCGTTATCATTAACAGCCATTATAATTTTTCCCAGTGGCAATTACATTGATATTACTATATCTAAATCAAAGAGGACATTACAGCAATTACTGTCATGAGTTGATTGGGAACCACCTAATTTTTAAGTGACACTATTTTCTTATCAGCATGACTTTCCTTTGTAATAAATAATATGCCAAGAGAGTTGTGCAACCAAAAGAAGGTAAATGGTCTTTGTGTAGAAAATCCAACCACTATCTCACACACTTTTTTAAAATCAATAAACAGAAAGTGTACTTATAGTTTCTCCTCCACGTGAAAAGAATAGTTAATACCTGAAGTCCTAGGGTTAGAGAATGTTTTAACAGTCTGAATCCAATCTGTAGATCGCTTAGCATAGGGATGCATTGAGTGCTTCCTGCTGTGACTCTCTTTATAAAGCAGAGGAGAAGGGAGGGAAACTTGGAATGAGAAGGTGAGAAGGGCCGGCTGCTTCAGTTCCTCACTGGAAGAGGGGGGTCCCAAGTCTGGGACCCTGGACGCAGCTCTGCCCAGGTGGGTCTCCTAGTGGGACATGCCCCCAACCCAGAGGTGGGGGGCTTCTGAAGCTTCTCCCAGACCACATCTGGGTTCTTCCTCTCTGTCTACATCTACCAGACCACCGCTTCTCTCCCCGAGGGCTAATTCCAACGCCGCTGTGGCTTTTGTGGCTTGTGGATCTTCTCCTGGTGCAGCCCTGTGATGGGCAATCGGCTGGGAGCAGATGTCCTGAAGGGCAAGGGGGCAGCCATTGCCTACAGATTCCTGAACTGTCTACAGGTGATGCCCTGCTGTCTGTCCGCAAACTGTTCAGACTTCTTCCTGCTGCGTGCCTGTTCCAGCAGAGCAGGTGTGGCTCTCCGTGGGGACCTCTGTGAGCCCGTTCCCCCAGTTACGAGTTTCCTGTGCATCATGGGATGCACAAAGTTCAGGTCAATTATACCCACTCCCCTACTGCCAGAAACCATCCAACCCTCTACTGGAAGATCTTCCACTCCCCACCCCCACTTCCTCAGTCAGACAGATGTGATTTAAAGGCCATGTTTGTGTGACACTAGAGAATATACTTGACTTCTCTGGACCTTGGTTTCCCCAGTGAATGGACTGAAGATGCTCCTTATTCACTTTTCTACCCTAGGTCTTCAATGAAATATAAATCTAATTAGTTTTATCAATAAAAACCAGGAGTCAGATATCAAAGTAATAACCTGAAAGATCAGAGAAGCAGGGGAGCAGTCACCAGTGACTTCTTACCTCTCTGGATCCTCAGACCAAAAAGGCCGAGATCCTGTCTCCACTTCACTTTATCATTTCCTGTCTCCACCTCTCAAGCACTAGGATTAAAGGTGTGAGCCACTACCACCCAGCTTCTATGGTTATCTAGTGGCTGGCTCTGCCCTCTGATCTCCAGACAAGCTTTATTTGTCAGAACACAAACAAAATATCACACAACCCTTCAGGGGCCTCAGACCTAATGGCTAATCTGTAGACCCTGATGCCCATCTTACCCACTTGGTGTATCAGACATGTTTTCTTTAGTGATCTGTGCCTCAGTTTCTCTGTCTGCCAAATGGGAGTGACAATGATAATAATCCCTGCCTCTTAGACATTGATGTGAATCAAAGAAGTTCCTGTACAAGACTGTTGGATATAAGGCCCTGCCTTACTGTATGTGAAATGCGTTTGATATTATTGATTTAAAGTGGTTGTTTTCCAGTACTTCTAGGCCTCTATTACAAGTTGAAAGATAATATTTTTGATATATAGGAATATATGAAAAATATTAGAGCCAGGCAGTGGTGGTCCATGCCTTTAATCCCAGCACTTGGGAGGCAGAGGCAGGGTGATCTCTGTGAGTTTGAGGCCAGTCTGGTCTACAAAGCTAGCTCCAGGACAGCCAGGGCTACACAAAGAAACCCTGTCTTTAAAAAAAAAAATTAGAAAAATTAATTTCAACATTTTAATTGTCTACTACAAAAATTTAATCGTATTATTAAATGTGGCTCATATTAGTATTCCTGTGTGTGTGTATGTGTGTGTGTGTGTGTGTGTGTGTGTGTGTGTGTGTGTGTGTGTGTGTGTGTTTGCCTGCAAGCCTCAGGAATCCTCCTGTCTCTGCCTCCTGAGCACCTGAAATTATAAGCACATGCCACATGCTGGTTCTGTACAGGTTCTGGGGATCAAACCAGCTCCTAATACTTGTGTGTCGAGCACCTCCAGACTGAGGTATCACCCCAGCCTTCACATTAATGTTCTCAATGGACACTGATGGATTGAACACTCTGTTTGGAGTCTGAAGGAAGAAAGTATAACAAGCATTTTGCACATGGCCTCAAGCACAGTGGGGCTTGTTAAATATCTCCCACCCCAGCACCACACCTTTCCCTCTCTCAGGGCAGCTGAGTATTTGTGCCCGAGTACGAATCACAACTTTCCTCATGAAGGCTGAGGTTGTGGCAAAAGGGACCATGACCAAGTGTCTCAGACAGACCTGGAAGGATGGACACCAGGAATTCTGTGGTGGACACGTGACCCCACTATCCTGTGATGTGGGTCCGCCAGAGTGCCTCTTGCTCAGGCCACTGTTCATCCTGGAGCCTAGAGCTTGTGGCTTCTTCCTGTTCAGCCAGGGCCCAACCTTGGGTACCGTTCCTGTTTCCAGGGCTCCTGAGGCTCAAGACTGGAGAAGGGGAAGAGGAAGAGCACAAACAGTGCCGTTGGTTAACACGACGTCACCCCCCCCCACCCCCATTGCATCCTCCACACCAGGGTCCGGGAAATGTGAGATAAACATATGTGTGTGGTAATGAGATTGTTGGTGGCAAGTCAGCTTGGGGAGGACAAGGAGCAATTAAGCTTGCTGACTTACACAAGTTAGAATGACGAGATGCTGGGGCTGGCCCCACTCATCACATAATAAAGCCTGTCCCTGTCAGCCATGGCACATCACCGCTGCCGGGAGCTGGGTGCTCGCTCTTCTCCTCCTTACGGCTACCCCCACCAGGCCCAGCAACACTGCCTGTCAGCAGCACCTGCATCCACACACCCACCCTTTCTGAGCATAATCCAGGAATACGCCTCTGCCAGGAAGGCTTGCATCTAGTTTTAACTGGATACCAATCCAGCTGCCACAGATATGGGGTGCTGCCTCTGAGGTGCCTGAGAAAATGTGCCCTGGCTGGGGAAATTCTGTGGAAAAGAGTGCTCACTGAGCAAGTATGAGGATCTTAGTTCAAATCCCCAACAAACGCTTGAAAAGGTGGGCATGGCCATGTGTACCTGTACTCCTGTTGCTTTTGTCGGGGGTGGGGTGCAGAAACAGGAGCATTTCTGGGGTTTGCTTTGTGGTGGTCTAGCTACAGGTTCACTGAGAGACCCAGTCTCAAGGGAATAAATAAAGTGGAGCGTGCCACGCTCCATCCTCATTTACCTCCACATGCACACACATAGTTGCATAACACACACACACACACACACACACACACACACACACACACACACACGCCCTGCTTTCATAGACCTTAGGATTGACACCAGTTTCCAGAGACAGAATACTTCAGAGGCTGAAGCCTGATGACCTAGCTGTACTGGCTGGTTGTATCAACTTGGTACAAGCTAGACGCATCAGAGAGGAAGGAGTCTCAGCTGAGGAAATGCCTCCATGAGATCCAGCTGTAAGGCATTTTCTTAATTGTTGATTGATGGGGGGAGGACCCAGCCCTTGGTGGGTGGTGCCATCCCTGGGTTGGTGGTCCTGGGTTCTACAAGAAAGCAGGCAGAGCAAGCCATGGGAAGCAAGCCAGTAAGCAGCACCCCTCCGTGGCCTCTGCATCAGCTCCTGCCTCCAGGTTCCTGCCTTGTTTGAGTTCCTGTCCTGATTTCCTTCAGTAGTAAACAGAAATGTGGAAGTGTAAGTCAAATAAACCCTTTCCTCCCTAACTTGCCTTTTGGCCATGGTGTTTGGTCACAGATAGACACCCTAACTAAGATACTAGCCCTTTCACACTGTTCCTGGCCATGGGGAAGGTTGTCATTGTTGTCCTAACAAAGAGCCCAGGCCCGGAGTCTGAGGCCTGGGTTGGCCCTCTTATCTGCACACTGAAATGGAGGAGGCTTGAAAAGGCTCTTGTCCATGACAGCCGAGTGCACGAAATTACAGGAGAACATGGGATTCTTCCTGTTTGGAGGTGACCTTGAGGCCCACCCTCAGTCTCATTCCTGTCCCTTTCCACTCCCAATGCAGTGCCAAGGCCTGGGCTCAGTAACAGCAGCAAGAGGACAGTATTAAACATCACATCTCGCAGAGCTGACCACGGCTCCATCTCCCAGTCAGTTTGTTGTTGGAGGTGGAAAAACTCCTCCCATCCTTCTGGACTTTGGGTTGGTGGAGTGATGGGGTAGGTGAGAGAGGAGGGAACGCTTTCCTGCCCCTTGGTGCTGCCTGGGAGTCGCTGGTACCCAGAGTTTCCCTTTCTCAAATTCACAGGTGGTTTTCATGGATGCCCTATGGGTAATTGGCCCTGGGGAAGAGAGAGAGAGAGAGAGAGAGAGAGAGAGAGAGAGACTCTGCACTAAGGCTCAGTTGTGATACCAGTGCCTGTTTGACCCTGACTCTGGGTCCCCAGTTGGGGCGGGTTGTCCATCTGTCTCCACACAGGCCCGGGGGAGATGAGGATGGCTGGTGCGGCAGATGTCCCTGGTTGCATGGCTCATAGCATGTCCTCTGGGATCCCATGTCCCCTTCAGGGAAAACAGGACTGATATAGTTTAGTGAAACATAACTGATTTCCTTTTACGAGACAGTAGCAAGCCTTACCAAAGGTTCTTTTTTGTTAATCATGACTTTCCAAAGGAGAGACTCTCCCCGAAATATGAACACAAACCTCTGCCAGGAGCACAATTGGTTGAATCCTAGACTAAAAAGTTGTATTAAAATGTAGTGTCATGTATCATCTGTAAAGAAGGGAACTTCGAAGTGCTTTAGGCCACAGTGAGTGTTCCCCGGGAGGTGGCCTCTCGCAGGCCTGTGACAGCAGCGTGCTGTGTGCCGTGGGAGTGCTGCCACGCTTTTCTGGTCTTTGATTTCTCTGTTATCTCATTTCTGACATCCTGCTTCGATCTAGAATAGTGTGATTCTCTGGTCACAGCCGTGAAGAAGCGACACCTTTTACCCCGTGTGTTTAACACCAATGCGTAAGAAGTAGGCACTGAATAGAAATACTGTCAGGGAGATAACCACGGAAGCAAGGACCTGCACCATCCAGGGGACACTTCTCCAGGTCTCCAGGACGGTGAGGAACAAGTCCCTTCCACTTGTCCTAGTGACAAGAACCAAGTCCTGTTTGTTTCATTAAAGACGGCGAGGCCTGACCCTTGCTGAGCTCCCGGAAGCGGCAGTGGCAGCGACAAGCTGCATCTTCATGGTTAAACCTTCATCCAATGCCTGCTTTTTTTCCCTGATAATAAAATGACACTTTGTATATTTCCCGTAATAAGATAATTCAACCTCCCCACTTTGAGGGGGACGGCACCTGGAAGAATGGATTGTGAAAACTTCTTATGCCTCCATTTTCCTAAGCTGAATCCCTGCCAAGCCCACGGCCTGGCCTTGGCCTGGTGTTCTGACATGGAGAGCTGCTAGCTTGTGCCTTCAGGCCTCTCCATCCTCCTCTGTAGCTGGTGTTCCCAGGGAAAAGAGAAAGAACCCTTCTGCTATCAATTTTGAGACATCTCCAGGATATGTGTCACACACTTCGTGGCACTGTACCTGTGGCTCAGAGTCGCTGTCCTTTTCCCTTCATAGACGACAAATGAACAAGATAAAGCTGAGAAAAAAGCTGTGTTCTTTAGAATTTTTTTCAAGATGGTAGTACCATATGGAACAATGAAAGAGATGAGATTTGAACTCATGTCCCTCAGAACACACACCACACATACTACACACACACTAAACACCACATATACTATACCTACATACCACACTACACAACACACATATATATATACACACAAGTGTTCATGTGCATGTACACACACATACACACCACAAACACATACTCCACACACACATACACATATATACAGAAGTACTTTCCACAGCACTGTGTCTCTGGAGACTTTCCTTGCATGGTTGGAGCAGGATCCCCTCAGCTGAGCAGAGCATGATGAACAGAACAGAATCCTGAGAAATTTCTTACTGAAAGAAGGAAAACCATTTCTGTACTGGGCCCAGGCATTGATAATGCCAGGCTCTCCTCAGGACCATCTGTGCCTTGTCCAATCAGGAGCCCAAAAGCTGCGTGTAGCCAAGGATAGCTATGAACATGACTCAGCACAGAATTGTAAACTTACTTAGAACACTGTGAGCTAATTTTTATTCTTGCAAACTTTTTAGTGACTTTTTCGTGTGGTGAATTTTGTAGACAATAACATCATGTCACAGACTCCAAAGGTTGGACATGCCCATTTTCCTGACATGTGGAGGTCAGAACTGCCCATCGACTTCCAAACTCCAATCCTTAGATGTTAGGTAACCTTGAGACTTTGGAAATCTGGCGTTTATCTGGAGGATGCATTTGGAGTAGTTCTAAATTAGCACTTTGGACAGATGTTGAGAGAACACTGAGGAAAGTCATTAAAAGGAACATTTTTATTTATTTCACCAATAGGTGGACCCTCTTGAACTGCAGAGCATCTTCTATAGAGCCCTGGGTGCTCAGGTGTCTTCACTTGGTTTTCCAGATGGACAGTCCCAGGCAAGGAGGCCCTGCAGTTTGCCTGAAGCTGTGCTGTGGGACTCAACAGTGCTGAGAGGCTCTCTCAGGTATCGTTTCCAACCAAACACTGAGAGGCTGGTGTCTGCTCTGCGGTCCTGTGATGGAAGGCACTGCTGGAGGTGGATGGATGGGGGGGTGGGGTGGGGGGTGCTGCTTGCATCTTATGTGAAAAACACATCATGGCTGGATGCATGCCTCGGGTGCCACACCTACTGAAGTGTGTGGAGAAAAGGGGCAGCGAGACTCGTCTCACGTTCTAGAGGTCTGTGGTCTTCAGGAGATAGAGTGTGGACATACAGGTGTCGGAGTGCTATTCTAGGAGCTGAAGTGTGGTAGGAAGGAAGGCTGCATGGAACTCAGACACGAGAGTGACAGCCTATTCTTAAGTAAGAAGGCTGGGAACATAAATAGGCAGGTAAGGGCCGAAGCTGCCTCCCTGTCACCCTAACCTGTTTGCTCCGTGAAAGCCACCTCTTTGTAAAGCTTGCTGGTACAGCCAACCCAGGTAAAGTCCCACCAGCAGCAGAGACCCCAGCATTTCTTATGTCCCAAGTAAGATTCTGCAAAGTCCCTGAAGTGTTGACCACTAAGGAAGGCACTGCCGGGGCAGGGGAGGCGGCTCGGTTCTAAGGTGTAAGCACAGGGGACTAAGGACCCACATTAAAACATGAAAGGCCATGGGCTTATGACCCTGATGCTGGAAAGGCTGAAAGGGCAGATCCCTGAGCTCCCTGGCCAGCCACGCTGACCTATTGAGGGTGTTTCAACAGTGAGAGATCGTAAAAAGAATGAAAAGAAAAAAATTGAGGAACTGAAGTATTCTCTGACTTCTACATGTACATTCTTGTGCATTCACACAGGCATATCTGCATATGCCTGTACACACACACACACACACACACACACACACACACACACACACACACACAGCCTTTTTCCTCCTCAGTCTTTCAAAAGCTGCCTACTTCCGTTCACTCCTACCCTGGATCTTCCTCTCTACCCTCCTTCTCTGAATTTATCAATGGTTACCTCCAGTAACCATCTCTTGTCCCTGCCTCCAAGCTGAACTGGACACATAAGCATGATTGAGCTTTCTCCTGCCGGCCTCCTTCTGACTCTTCTGGTCATATATACCCTGTACCACCCGGCTCTGTCTTCTTCTGTGGGTAGTGGGAGAGCAGAGAAGGAGAAAGAGATACAGCCGGCCATTGTTTCCAAGTGAATAGCTACTCTAACCACAGTCACAAGCCCTGTGAGGATGGACAGGTACCAGGGCCACTGAGGGCTCTGCCCAGTTCCACTTGCTCCTGCCTCTTGGCTTGTTCCAGGGCTCCCTCAAATCCCCAAATTTAGATTTCACCTATGACTTTGGCGGCTTCCCGTCCTTACACTTGTCCTCAACAGAGTTCTACTGTGACTATTACAGTGACATATTCACAAGCACGTGCGTGTATTGTAGCTTTTCCCTTAAAAGGCCACAGCCTCTTCAGAGACAATAATTCTATTTAAATAAAGGCTATGTGGGTTGTTATGGTGCATGTTCCAAAAGATCGGATCTGAAGGTGTCAGAGACCTGGTGTCCTTGCATCAGCTCGTAAAATACTATGCTCCACAGAATGTGCAGGGGGCTGCTGGCATTTTTATTTGGTGCTACTGTGTAAGGACTGAAGTATAACTGGTGGTCCCAGGTCAGGGGATAGAGGGCTTAGCTGTGACAATGGATTCAACTTTAAGAACAGGACAACTATGGATGGAGGTCCCAGGACTGTGTCCCTTGTAGACTGTATGGAAAAGCTGTCAGAGTACTGTGAGGATCGGACTGAATCTGGGTTCACAGGTGAGTTTCCGAGGGGATGCTCCTTTGAGGAAGTTGGAAATGTAATAGTAGAGGGCAACCGCTTTCATGGTTGTAGTTGTGGGATGGAGGTCTCTGCAGACTGTAACTGAGCACTTCAATAGTCACAGTTTGGTTCCCAGACCGGCGGTGTCGGTGTCTCTGTGGGAGACGCAAGTTCCTATGTCCACCCTGTACTACTGAGTCTGGACTATCATTTTAGCGGGTGACATGTGTGCATATTTCAACATGAGAAAAAACGCCACTCTGGAGAAAAACAGGTTTGGCCTTAGTCTGATGACTGTCTCAAGTCAGGTAGGGATGACATGAGCCGTCATAAAGTGTGTGTTCTAACCATCCCGTTTTTAAGGTGGATGTGGGGTTGACACATCAGCATCTATACCATTGTGAAGATAGTATTCAAATATGTAAAACATGTAAGTCCCCAGATGCCTAAAGATATGTCAATCTTGATATGATGAATATTAAATGATTCTTTAATTTTGACTTCTGGACAATGAAGACTTGGTTTTGTTTTGTTTTTAACAGCTGAAGTGATGAGGGGGCCCCTTCAACTCAGCTTCATTCCATATACACTGATGTACTGGGGTGTAAGTAATTCCCCAAAACTTGCATTGAATAAAAGCCCTCAAGGAGACAATTCAATTTCCAAATGTAAATTCCAGCCACATGTAGAGGGAACACCACTGCTCCCATCCCCTGGTGAGCAATGAGGCTTCCAACAAACGTGATTGCTGCTGACATTGTTGCTGTTCTCGGGAAGTGGCTTTTCAATGGTAAAAAGAAACTGCTTCTGCTGGGAAAGGATTTGCTCGGGTAAAGTTGAAAGTTTACGCTTGTTATGCATGAGTTTGAGGGAAGAAAGACAGGAATGATGAGGAAAGACATGAATGTTCAATGTCATGTGCTTCGGAACAGCCATCCCCCACTTAGACTTACTTATGATCTGTGTGAGGTTCTCGCCACAGCCTAGCAGGAAGCCTGTACGCACTGGGGTCTCCTCTCTTCACTACCTCACTTCACAACTGCTGCTACCCAGTGAGGGGATGTGCCCCCCCTCATGGGCTGAACTTGTAAGGTGAAAAATTGGATTTCAGTTAGAATAGAAAATTCAAATTTTAGATCTTATGCTACAACAGCAAATATTCTGGTGTCCAGTTATGATGTTTCTGATGGGCAAAAGTGAGCATCAAATTCATTCTGTCCAGTAAATAGTATACAGTTTATATCTGGCAATATTGGTATTTAAGGACACGTTGGCAGGAGACCTTCTTTTAGTGATTAAAAACGAAAGTGTGTGATACTTATTATTTTTAAGTTGTGTGTGATTTGGAAGGTACGTGTGTGTACATGTGAGTGCCTCTGTGTGTGTATATGTGTGTCTATGCCTGTGGAGGCCAGAGGCCAACCTCAGATTTCAGTCCTCAAGAGACCTCCACCTTGTGTTCTGAGACAGGGTCTCTTAGTGGGCCCTGGGTTACTGATTAGGCCGGCTATTTGGTCAGCTAGTCCCCGAGACCCTCCAACGTCCGCCTCCCCAGCGCTAGGGTTACAACCGTGCACCAGCATGTGTGACTTCTTACAAATGCTCTGGAGAGCAAACTCGGGTCTTCATGCTTGCAAGGCAGGTCCTTGGCTCACTGAGCTACTTCTTCAACCCTAGAATGATGTTTAGATGATAAACCAAATTGATAGCGCCCCAACTCTACCAAAGTCTAAATGTGATACTTTCCCTGGGTTTGCCATAGTCCCATTCATGTATAAGTTCTTCACAAAATCCAGCCGTGGTATAACCTGTCAGTTATACACTGAAGGACCCTGGCCGATGGCAAAGGGGTCTGTGCAGAACTCTCCTGACAGTCTGGGTGGTGATCCATCTGAGTTCTATCTTCCGAGTCCGGTGGACACTGTGATGTTGGCTGGACAAAGTGCCCATTCCTTCTAGGCCCAGCTGGACATTTATGAAGTGGGTAGAGCTAGATTATTCTTCAAACTCTAGTGTCACCAAGTAACATTTGGTCTTATTTATAAAAGCCAGAGGAAGACACACTTTCCAGATCTGTGTTTCTGCTGGAAGTGGCACCTGTGAGCCTGCAAGGAACGTGGGGGTTGGCATAGAGGGTCCTGGGTCACGTGCTTTCAGTGAGTGAGACATCCTGGATCACTTCTATATTTCTTCACCTTCCAGTGACCAAAGGAACTGCTGAGAGCGCTCACTCTGACCCCGACTGCTGTGTGTGCTTACAGGGTGGGCACCACGTCAGCAGGCAATGTCACCAGACTCTCTTCTGAGAGCCCTTAGCACAGATCTGTCTTTTGGACTGGATGCTGCCACCCAGCAGCAGGGTATGTTCTAATTATTATTTTAATTTTGTGTTGGCAGAAAGATACTTTGAGGGAAGCACTTCCTTTGGGGGGCTATTCAGATCTCCAGACTTCTGGCTCAGGGCTTCTCAGCACACATGAAGAACATATTGGTTTTCCCCCAAACTGTCCTCTGTACAGCACTTACCCTACTGCTTGTGGGACCCAGGATATGTTTCCTCAGTTCATCCATACCTCCTGGGATGGGGGACCAAACAGAAGGGACAGCCTACAAAGGGTAAAGCCAGCATATCCAAATAAACACTGCCTGGTACTTACGCCGGGCATGCCTCACTGGCTGCTAGGTCACAGTGAAGAATTAAACAGAAGCTCCAGGTTTACATAATCAAAATATGCACCTTACTTGACTTTTTTTTTTCATATCAGCTCTTTGCTACATGAACTTCTTGAACTGACATACACCGGTAAGACATTATTTTGTGTTGTGTATTATGGTATTTTTAGGGGGCAGGGGTGGGATCAACCTCTCCTAGATTGCTCAAGGTAACAGTAGTAAGGTTCTCACAGTGAACATTCCTCCTTCTGAGTTGAAATAGTGTGGTGTGAAAAGGCTTGAGAACACAGAATTTCAGGTTCACAGCAGTGTTGGGCTATTGACAATTGATCTCTGACCTATAGCTTCTGTGCTGTGGTCTTAAATACTGGATTCTAGGCTACTGTGGGAGAACTGGTTACAGAAGCTGTCCAAATAAAAACCAAAACAGAACAAAAAGTCCTCAAACAAAAAACCCCAACCGAAAAATCAATAGTTTGCATATGCATTTTAAATGAATATTATAAGTACAATATTTTTAAGAGTATGGGAATTATAGATGAGTAAGTATACATTCATCAAATCAGGCCATTTTGCATGTGAGTGGTCCCATAAAATTTGTAGAGCTCAGGAAATTAGCATTCCAAGTGGACAGTCCTAGGTCTTATCAAATTTATTCTGAAAGCTGAACGTTGCTGGTCTGAGTTCACAGGATCTGAAATATGGTATTTACCCCATGTGAACATGTGGTAAAATCATCAAGAAAAGCATGTTGTTCCTTTGCACAAAGCCTCATTTTAAAGGGAACCTTCACTGGTAAATGTATGCAGCCTGTAAGTTCCACAAGGGGTTAAAATATTACAGGTACAAGTCAGGTGGACATTATAAATGTTACCCAAATAAAAGCCCAAAACAGGAAGCCAAGAAGCAAGTCCCTAAGGCAGGCAGTGTCTTAAATAATATCATCTGTCAAGTTTCCAGCATCTTGTGGCGGCGGGGACACAAAAAGAAGGTTTTCGTGGTGCTGGGACATTCTAGCCTCATTAGCTGCGGCACTCCTCTACACACAGCATAGGGTTTCACTTTAATAAGCTGCAGCTACTTCTCACACACTTGCATTAGATAAACACCGAAGGAAATACTAATGACCATCTACAGAGGCTCCATTCCATTCCTGATAAACTCCATTCTGGTGCAGTTAAACCATAACAACACATAGAACCGATCTCTCTTTGCAAACCAGTTCCTAGGGTTTTTTTTTTGTTGTTGTTGTTTAGTGCTGAAATCAATCAGCATCTGCAGTCATTGTGAAAAGGACCAGAAATTATATTGTCTGTGCTTTTGTGCATTCAAAACAGGTTAGAAGGGGTAGCAGTTGACTTTTTAGAACTCCTGACTAAGGAATCCTAGAGGTGTCTTTCTCAGGAGGCAATGCCTTTTTCCCGGCTGGGTCAATGGCCTTACACCAAGAACTGAGGATTGATTTATCCCACATCACTGCTCTGCCCCCAAGTCTTCCCTAGGGCAAGCTGACAATGGCCCTGAATTAGGAATGCACTTTTTGTGATGTGGACCACGGCAGAGTGTGGACCCTTACACCATCTCACCTCCCGTTAGTGACTGGACCTGGACAACAACTCGAGGGGACCAAACTAATATTCCATTAGAACCCTACATTTAAAAATCATTTTTCAAAAGAATTAAAAAAAACTTTTAAATGTATTTTTGGGATTATTGGAATGAGCAGAATCATTCATGCTTGTTTTCTAAGAATAAATGAAAACAGCATGTACCATAGTTTCTCTGTTTGGGGACGGAAAGACATGTTTCTTCTTCTTCTTTTTTTTAATGTTGTTTTATTTTAAACCTGGGTGTTTGAATTTTACTTTTACATAGCTGAATTTAGTATATTCCCTCAAAACATAATACATTTTTATTCCATAGCTTAAGGGATCCATCAGATAAAATGTTGGTCTTTCATCTTTATTACCCTCCCATTAAAATGAAGGAAACCGGGACTCACTTCAGTTTAGAAGAGGCAATTTAGTTGGTAATGTCCTCAGTCCTCCAGCCTTTTCAGAGGGAGAGTGCATTATCACTGAGATTTCACACATCTATCTGCATAGGAAGCAACTGAGCCTTTCAGACATATACTACGTTAAATTTAATAATAGTCTTTGATTAGATTATTTTATTACAACATTTTTCCATTACCAGTCATTTCCTGAGCATACTAACATTCATAAAACCTGCCCGCCCTCCGTTTGTTATGTTTGTATACGGAAGAGCCGGCCAAGTCTCTCCTGCTACAGTGGCTAGGTCTGAAAGGGACAGATGAATAACTAGGCACCACACTGGATAAGCCTTTCTAGTTCCCTGCACCAGCAGCCCTTCTTCGCTATGACGAGGACACAAAGAGCCTCGCGTCAGGCTGATACCCTTCTTCATAACTCAAAAGCGTCACAGTGGCAATAGCCTCTAGTGCTATTTGTCTTTAGTGCGGTTCTGACACTCCGGCATGATCCATAACTCGGCAGCTATTTACCGTGACATTTCCCTTCAGTGCGGCCATAACATTCAGTGAAGCCATTATTTGGTTCCATTTACCATATAAATTGTATTGTTGTGCATGCATGCTAGCAGCTACATTAGGTACCTGGAAATGAGTAAATCTTGTAAAATAGATACTAACAGCTACTCGGAAACAGGGTCTCTCTGCTTCTCAGATGCAAGGGAAGAATTAAATCTGGCCCCCAACTTTCACAAAGCACTCTTAATTACATTCCCATTCATTGAGCACGTTTGATGTACTGAAACCCAAGACTGAAAAATAATCAGACAGGCTTCACCTTCGGTTAGAAAGGCACTGTGGGGTTTTGATTCCATGACAAAAGTGGCAGGCAGCCTTTGGACACCAAAGGTGAAGGGCAGTTTGAAGAGAAGCAGCATGTAGGTTGATGGACAGGACTGCACCAGTACATAGCCTAGAGCAGGTAGCTCCTTTCTCTCCACACTGAGAAGCAAAACGGGAACACAGGGTACCTGACTGCCGTTCCCCCACCAGAGACCAAGCCTTCTGCGTCAAGCCTTTGAGGAGAAGCAAACGGTTATGATTTTAGAAGACCTGGGTGCTTACCGTGTTTGGGGACAGGAAGTGAGCTGTTTTTAACCTTTCACCTGCTAGAGTGAGCCCCCTTCTGTGATCCCTGTTACTGTATTACCTGAGCCTCTCCTGAGGAGGTAGCACAGAATTTTCTTCTTCCTCTGTACACAGTAATTTTTTCACAAAGTCTCCCTAAACCATAGCTTTCTTTTCCAAAACCCACTCTGTTTCTAAGAGTAATTTCTTCTTGGAACAGGAACATTTTCTTCACAGAGAATCTTACCAGGATGTGAATTCAAGTCACCAAATAGCAGCTGCGTCATTAAGACATATCTGTTTGCTGAATCACTTAACAGGATTAAATTTGGAGAATTCTCTCCCAAATGTCTATTTAGATAGTTGGGGCTCCTCGCTAAGCATATGGACTGTAAGAATACCAGGCTGACCCGAATTACTTGCTCACCTGTGAAGTACTTATTAACACAAGAGCAGCCGCTTCCAAAGCAAAGGAGACTTGGTGAGCTATTTGAAGACTGATTTAAAAAACTCATCAAGCCGGGGACATACTGACTCGATCAGGTCCCGCATCAGGAATTAATCTACTTCCCTGGAACAATAAAATCTGGAATGAGACCGTCCATGACTAAAGAATCGAATGTAAACATTTTACCTCTTAGCTATAGAGAGAACTTTTATTGAGGCATGTTATTTTCACCCCCAAGGAAAGTGGGGAGCAGAACTCATTAGCACTACACTTTTGTTTAAGAAATACTATGTTCATCCTAAGGCATGGAACATTCCTTTGCTTTGTCATTGATGTCATAGCTTACTGTTGACACTGTGAGGTAATTCCACCACAAGTTTCCCAATATTTTTCCCAGTGTACATATAGTCAACAGCCCGGAATATAGAGTCCAGGCCGATGAACCTCCCCTCTGGAGCCAGGTGTCCCAGGTCCACCTCACAGACCAGTTCCCCACGAGTGTACAGCTCCAGCAAGTGTTCCATGGCGGCCTGGTACTTGGATAAATAGTGGTTCAGAAAGAACCCCCGGAGACTGGCAGACTTCCTCAGGAGCTTGGCCGGCAGAGCTCCTGCTTTTACTGGTGAAAGACCTGAAGGGCTTTGGTAGCCAGAGATAAACCCAATTACCATCAGACGCCCTTTGGTGGCTAAGGCATCCACCGCCAGGTCAAACATGGCTCCCCCAACAGACTCGTAGACTACATCGACACCTTCAGGGTACTCCTGCTTCAGAACTGTCTCCACAGGCTCTGTTTTGTAGTTGATGGGGCGATCACACCCAATGGATTTCAGAAAAGCTAACTTTCCATCCGATGAGCAGGTTCCAATGACATGGCATTTGGCTATCTTGGAAAGCTGCACAGCAAACTGGCCTGTCCCCCCAGCGGCTGCGGTAACCAAAACTTTCTTCCCTTCTGACAGCTCTCCGAGCTCTTGAAGGCTGATGTATGCAGTGGTGCCACTAACCAGCAGAGTGAGATACTCGGGTTTCACTGAAGGCACGGGAGTGGCAATGTGAGCAGGCACCACTGTATACTCAGCAAAGGAACCGGGAGCCACATAAGCCACAGCCTGGCCCACTGTGTACCTAGCGCTAGCAGAGAGGCCTAAGGCCACCACCTCACCAATCCCTTCAAAACCTATGTCAAAGGGGGGCTTCACGGATGGGTCATAGCGGCCAGCAGAATAGTTGATGTCAGACGCGTTAACACCAACGAATCTAGAAGAAAACAAACAGATGTATCAAGATTCTTTTTTGTTAAAGACCTTCATATTCTGCTTAGAGGGAAAAGGCCTTTCTAATCCCAGTGAGTATGAAAGAGCTCCTAGACTATGGGACTTGACAGAATTCGGGAGAATAATTCCTGCTGCTTAGCTGAAAAAAAGAATTCAAACATGTATTAACTCGAGTTTGGGCGGATTTTATTCTTCTACAGTTTAAGGATAATTTCATATTACTTTAATCAGCAAGTGATGTATTTGCATTTCCTGTGCCGCTTGCTTCTGTCCTCTTTCAAAAGGCGAAATAAGGAGGAAAAAAAAAAAAAAAAAAAAGACAGGAAGCCCTCAACATACACAAAGTTCACTGGAGCTCTGAGTTGGAAATTAATTGGTCTCTTAACAGAGATGTTAAAAACAGCAGTGGGATAAAATACACCCGAAGAAACACACTTGTATCGATTCTGGCAACAATTTAACACTTCAGATAATCATAATAATGACAATGATATTATTAAAGATTGATGGACACGCAAGGTCATCCATGTGACATGTTACTGCCCCGGCTGTTTGAAACACCGAAGCAAATTTTCTCTCTGATGTAACTATGCCCAGCATGAACATACTCATTTTGATTAATTGAACAAAAACTGGGGAGAACGATTTTTATGCAGCATTCGGCATTTTACAGCCTTTGCAGATGAAAAGGGGAGCCAGCCCTCACTGTATTTTCCTCAACAAGAAGCAGAGACCCAGCCTGATTAATAGCAGATGACTGCTTTCATTTTGGTATCCAGGCTCACGTTAACTGTGAGGCCGGTATTTTACCAGCTTTTCTTTGTACCCCAGTATACCTCATAACAAAAATATCTCCATCTTCTAAGAATGTCAAGAGGGAACTCTAGCACAGAAGGACCCCAAAATTGCCATTTCCTCCCGTAAGAAAGTGAAAAGATGGTAGGAGAGAAATGAAAAGTATTCACTTTTAATTTATGAACCTAAACTGTCCTGGGTAGGGGCACACTTTCATTATTATCATAGGCAATGCCCTGGACTTCCAAACGGTTCCTCACAAGTATTCTACCACAAAGAAAGATCTCAATAAGAAAGCCGGAAACAGTTTCTTCTGCCAAGTAGCTCTCAGAAGTCAGCTTACCATGACTTCAGTAACTCTGTAAATTCTGCTTTCTGTACTCACAGATAAAGCCCAGTAATGAAAAGTGGGGAAAATCAGTTTCCATACCGAAATGCCAATATTCTACTTTTCGGAAAAGGGGTTGGCTCAGCTTCGGATCGATTTCCCTTTAACTTTACACAGTTCTCCAGCTCTGACCTTTCTGGAAAGGGCTAGCTAGCTCCTTAGATCTTGATTCTGGACCTCCCAGGGCCAGCCCACTAGAGCCAGGATGGGGGTTTCACTGCCCTTCATTCATTGGAAAAGCCAACTCCAGGAGAGAAGGCCGCCAGGGTGGAAGTGATCTTAGGGCAGGGGAACAGGGACCAATTGCCAGTCCATCCTCCATTCGAAGTTAACCCTTCCCACTCCCCTCCAGGGAGCCCTGACTATGGCTCCTAGGAAAGCTGGGGGCAGCCAGTGCTGCGGCCCAGTGGGTGGGGTGGGTAGGATCCGCAGGACGGAGATGCAAAGTCCCTCCTGCCCCAGGCAATTTGCCTTTTCCCTGGAAGAGGTGGAGACCTCGCAGGGCACACTGACGGAGCGGGCAGCTGAGGCCAAGTTTGGAGGGGTGACAGTGTGGCTCAGCTGGAGCTGGACTGGTTGCTGATGGCCAGTAGAGGCTTGGGCTGGAAACACCCCAGCCAGCGGTCACTGTGCCCATCAGCATGCACTAGCAGGCACTGGTGAGATGGCGCTGACCCGCAGGCCCCAGAATCTCTTCCCGCTGGCATCTGCCCTGAGGCACCCTTCCCAGAAAGCGGTGCACCGCTCTGGGGTGCTTCAGGGCGGTCACTGCTGGGAACGGCGGCCTTTCCATCCCCACCACCTCAAGTCCCAGAGCAAGACGCAGCTGACTGCCCGGTTTCCGGGCACCACGAACATGCTCTTCCTGAGTCCCAAGGAAGATACGCAGAGCAAAAACTCGCCAGCTCGTGACCTTGACCGCATGCACCTCCGTTTCCCACCACTCTCAACCTCTCTTCATCGTCGGAGAGGTTGCCTACAGCCTGTCTTCTGGTCCCCGTGCTCTCTCCAACGTCTCTTGGTCCATGGCGCCGGGATCCCTGTCTCTACCTGGTACCTAGTTCTGGCACTGTGTCAGTCCAGTCCGCGGTGGTGGAGACCCCGCCACTGCCCTCGATGCACCTTGGTCCTCACCTGGGCTTTATTAGAAGCTGTGCAAGCTTTCCCTTCCTCAAGAAACAAGTTCAAGGGCAGCGGGCTCAAAGGGAAAGAGGGACCACCGGGTCAAGGAAGGAAGAAAGGAAGGCAAGCCACAGGAAAAAAACAAAAACAAAAACAAAAATCAGGAAAGATGCGCTGGCGCACTTGGAGACCTTCCCTGTCTCCTTCAATTGAAATTGTGTGCCAGTAATGACTGCAGGACCCCGGCAACCGGAGAGGAGTGAAAACCGAAGTCCAGGCACCCCACGAAAATTTAATGGGACCACAGCAGGCGTTTCCCAAATATATACCCTCCTAAAGCCACTTGGTTATTTATACTAGAAAGTGGTGAGTGCCTAGTACATTTATTGTAGAAGCGACAGGATGGGGGGGGGGGGGCTTTCCTTTGAACAAACACCAAACAGGAAAACTTGGATCACAGGAAAAGCCTTGAAAACTGGGAGACAACGTCGTCCAAACCAGACTTTCCTTGGAAAACAAACCAACAAAAAACAGAAGGAGAAGAAGGAAAAGTTAAGGGGAGGCGTGGAAAATCTCAGCTTGGAGAGTGAGCAGAAATATTTTACCCTCCCGTGAGCAACAAACCGTTTATCACACCACCCCCTCCCCCACTACTCACCGCCATTTCTACAAACTCTTTGCATTATCTTACACTTGAGCAGAAAATCGTTAGGAATATTTGGAAACTAACAAAAAAAATCTGTCATTCTCACAAAAAAATACAAAAATAGCACACAAAAAAAGGACTTGACCATCAGTATGGGTCTCTTTTCCTTTTCCGAGGGCTGAGCGAGGGGAGAACCGGAGTTGTCCTGTGGATGCGTGAGGCTGGTAAAGGGACATCAATTACTGATTCCAGAGCGGGGTTCTGTGCACCCCCTCCACACACTTTTCCTTAGGTGTAAACTTCACTCTCCTAAACCCACATCCAGCTTGCATGTGCTGCCTGCCCTTCTTGTGAATGGAAGAATGTGTTTTGCTAACTGGAATGAGGTGTGGAAATAGTTCACTGGAAGAAAAAGTCAGAGGACTGAGCACAGTTAAAAGCTCCAAACATCCTTCCAAACAAATGAATTTGGGCTCAGTCCACCTATTCCAGGGGAGATTTTGTTATGCTAAAAATGAGGAGCCTCCGAATAAAAATGCCGTGCAATTAGCACTACTTAGGAGGCTATTGGCCCTGGATTCAAATGAACTAACTTGCGGTTAATTATTAAACTCTGCTCCTCAAAATAAAATGAAACCGGGAAGAACACTGACAGTATTCATAAGAATAAAAGATCTGCCTTCAGTTGAGTTGGTAGACTTTGTTACAGAACAGCGTCGTCCAGGGAGGCAAAGATTCCGCCTGCTTCCAACTCACAAACTGACTTCATTTTGCCCCCAGTTGTGGATTCAAGGTAGAAGTTAGAAGTCAAGTTGCTCATATAAAGCACTTGTATCAAAGGGTTTCTTGGCAGACATGGAAGCAAAACAGAGCTGTGGATTTTAAAACACCAACAGCTGAATTTTCCAAAATGGAAGTCTATTCTACTGCGACCCGAAGGAACACCCAATTCCAGACCAACCAAGATGACCCTGGCCATCCAGGAGTGCTGCAGGGAGATTTGGAGAAGCGGAAAGGGAGCCAGCTAGATCGAATAAACGTTGGGGGAGAGCGGTGGGGAAGATCTCTGAGACTTAAATAAACTCCAGGGTGAGAGGCCCCCAGACCAGCCAAGCAGAGTAGCCAGCCTCCTCGGGAGTCCCACCTCGATGTTCCCCGGGCTTCTCTCACTTCACACCTCCTCTCAGCCTGTCCCCTTGTGGCACCCCCTCCACATTTCACACCTGTTTCAACGAGGGATTTTATGTAAGCAGTTGTGTGTGTTTATTAGTGTTTACAGTCAACACTATATAAATCACAACAATAAAAGAAAATGAAAGCCCGCCGTGGAACTTTTTTTTTTATCTCCCACGAAGTTTGCTTGGAAAGGTTTTCAGTCTATTCTCACCTCCACTTCGAACAAATCACTGGTGTACTCTGGATGTTCTATGTGAACACAAGCCCAAGGCCTTTTTTAGGTTGGCAGGGCTCAAATTTTTATCCTCCACAGACTCAGCATTTCATCACACAATGAAGCACTCCTCTGCGCCATGAGCAGCCACAGCAAGCATGTTAAGGACATCCACGCACCACCCTTTAAAGCACTCTCCACCCACGCACAATCCCACGCACACTCAAACGCTAAGGTTCCAACAGGTTTCCAAAAGTTTCACAATCAGCATTCTTCATTCCTACAGTCTTGTTTGGAAAGTTGACAGGAATCTTTAAACTGGACTGGTTGAACTAACAATCTTTGCACCCAGTTACTTGGGTAGGTAAGTTTCGTCATTCAGACCTTCCGAAAGGGGACAAAAAAAAAAAAAATACTTTCTGGTACAGAGTTTACAGCTTGGATAAAATCAGAACTCCTCCCGTCCGTAATTTTATCTAGCTTCCAACACATCATGCTGGGACCTTCGAATGGAGCCCAGCAGGTGAAAGGGCACAGAGGGGAACCCCTTCCTGCCAGTCCGGCAGTGAGAGGACGCACTCAGCCGACCTCAGTGTGGTATGGTCTGGACTGAGCCCGGTGAAGTCTTACACTTCTGCTTCGCCACTTACTAAAGATTAGTGATGTGGAAAATCATTAAGGTGGGAAGCATCAGGTAGAACGGTCAGGTCTGGCAACAACCAGTGTGCAACCGAATGTCTGCAAGGCATTCGGGTAAATGCAGCCATGCCCCCGCCCAACGTCGGCCCAGCTTGCTGGTGCACGCCCCCGCTTTGCACTCAAGGGACAGAGCACAGTCAAATGGCATTGACAACGCGCAGACTAGGTGCACACCAACACACCCAAGGACAGGCTCCGCCAATATGAGATGGAGGGGACAGGAAAAAAAAAAAGCAAACCGAAGAAGTGCCCCCTTCCTCCAAAGCACGTTTACCTAAACGTCGCAGTGTGTTTCCAGGCTGTTGATGCTCCACTAAAAATTATAGCAACGCAGGAACCGTGGGTGCGCGCGGGTGGGCCGGGTGGGGAGCCTCCCTTTCTGGGTCCCGTCGTTTTTATTTAGGGAGCGGGAGGGGGAGGAGGGACGGCTGGGGGAGGGAGGAATCCCAAATTAAAATAACCCCCAGATAAGAGGACGTTTGGTGGCATCGGGTATTCACACCAGCAAGTCACATTACATTCGCATTCGCCAGATGGCGGCGGGTTCAACTTCCCGGGATCTTGCAAAGTCAGGCTGTGCGCCCAAGCGCGCGCCGCAGTGTGGGCAGGCGGGCGACCCGGGACAGCCGGGAGCCAGGCTGCGCGGGACAGGGACCGGGACGGGGTCGCGCGCCGGGCTCACCGGTTCCGGACGAGGAGGTCTCCGTCCCCGGGGAGCGGCACTGGGCAGTCCCGGCGCAGGGTGACGGCCTCGTGGAAGTTAGGGCTCAGCCGGGTCACCACCAGCTTCTGCATGGCTCGGGGGATGGCGGAGCCCTGGAAGTCCAGGAAGTGACGGGCGTACGACATGTCCACGATGGCTCGGGCCCCGGCGGCCGTCAGCCTCAGCATAGCCCGCGATCGGCTCCGCCCGCTCCTGCGCCTACGCTGGCCCGGGTCGCGCCCAGCCCCGGCCGCTTGGCTCCGCTCGGCTCCGCGCGGGCGGGCCCGCCCCTCCTCCGGCCCGCGCCCTCCCCTAGGCTCCCGCCCTCCCCTCACCGCCTGGCTCCCGCTCCCGCCCCCGCCCTCCGGCCCCGCAGCCCCGGCGGAACCCGGGCGCGCCACCCCAGGATCCCTGCCCGGCCCCGCTGCAGACGCAGCCACAGCTCCTTTAATCTTTTTGTTTTGGTTTGAATCCGCTCGGCTCACACTGGCCTAGGATCTCCTCCGCCCTCCCCTTTCCTCCGGGCGCGGGAGAGGCCCCGGATATCCCCACCCTCCCCACGCTCTGCGACAGGATTTGATTCCTCCACCGGGGGCGGGGGGCGCCAAGCTAGAGGGCCAGCGCCCTGGCGATCGCCGCCGCCGTAGCCTAAACGTCCCCGAGCGGCACGGCGCCCGGCGGCCGGCGCAGGCGCCTCCCCTTCCCGTGCGAAGCGTTCACTTCCTTGCAAGGTGGTACGAATCAACCCCGAGCGCGGCCGGGGCGGCAGGGCACGGCCGGGTCCCGGGCCTGGGCCGGGCGGGGAACCCGGCTGCTGGTGCACGCGCACCAGCACCTTCCTGCTAGCCGAGGGCGCTTAGTGCACCGTGCATCCCCGGCCTAGGCCTCCGGTGCTCCGAGCATGTCGCTCGCGCCTTTGCTCTCTCAGTCTGTCCCGTGCAACTTGCACGAACTAAGCCATTTTATTTATCTTGGCCTAGATTTCGTGTTTTTCCATGGATGTTTTAAGTAGCTCCACAACACTGTTACAGCTTTCCCATTGGGAGAGAACACACATACAGAGTACTACATGGCCGAATTCCCAAAGCGCAGGAGCATTTTAAAGTTCTAGGTGGGGCCGCGGAGGGGTTTAGTGGAATTGCAGACTTGGTAATGATCTATGAAGACTTCGTTTTCTCACTCACCTAGAAAGATCTGTCTTTCTATCGTGCCAATTTTTAAGCTAATTGTGTCCATTGACCAAATAATTGACCAAATAATTCACCTTTTTTTATATAGGGGCCACATTAAATATTTCCGGACATTTTATGATGAGCTAAGTCCATTTTAAGTTTACATTTTAGGTGTGCATTTTAATTTAAAAATAACTGCTGTTCTCCACTTAACCTGTGAATTGCAGAAATACAAAAGCCAAAAGCCACAGTCCTTCACTAACCAAATCTAAACCCCAGACTAAGGGTGCAGAAGTGAAACAGGTATTTTTTTCCCTCAAATGTAGGACGTGCTTCACCCAAGAGTGGTTCAGATCCACGTGGGCGCGTGTGTATTCATGTACACGCGGGGGAGGGGAACTAACAGGTTTAAGAATCTGCAGGAACTGATGTCTGCCTAACTAGACTTAGGACTCATGGGTTCCGCCCGAGATCAGCCAGTGCATTACAACACAGCCCCCTAAATGTCTTCCTGCAACGTGCAATCTTTTATGTTATGCTGTATTAAGATTTCTTTTCTGTGTCATATTGTTTAGCTCCGAAAAAAAAATAAAAGAAAACAAAGCAATTAAAAAGATTGACAGGTATGGTTTGTGTGAGACCTATTTGTAATTGTCAGGGTGACGTTGGCGAGAGGAGGAGGAGTAAAAAGTGAGGCAGGAAAGCAGCTCGATGTGTCTGTCTATCAGTTGAGACTGTCTGAAAGCTCTGCGATCCGAATGTGTGTTATATTTCACTGAAAAGAGGAGAGAGGGAGAGCGCATCTCCTCTCTCCCAGGAGTTTGGGGGGGACAGTACACGCTCATCTCGCCCACCCAGTGAATGTCCGTTCTTCACCCCCTCGGTGCACACTCTCCGGGTTGTTGTTGGCTTATTTTTTTTGGAGGGGGTGTGTGGTTTTTGTGTGTGTGTTTTTCGAAAAAAAAAAAATTTCTGTTGGAAGATCAAGACCGGCCAAAAATCCACGATCAAAATGTGTTTGCATTAGATTTCTCCTCGGAAGAAGCGGCGATCCTGGCGGCCAGGCCCCCCGGGGGCAGCGCGGTGCACGAAGTGGCGCTCCGGCGGGTGACACTGTTTGATCTGTGACTGTTTGGAAGGTGGAGCGGCGCTGACATCTCCCCCGGCGCATGTATGTACGGGGGCTTCACTCCTGTCTTGTTTGCTTTCTTCCTCCTAGACTAAGTGCGGGGAGGAAAGGACAGCCGGTCGGCCTCGCTGGCGCACAATGAGAGAGCTGCGACCCGCGCACTAGCAGCGCCCGCCGCGACCCCCACCGCCAGCAGAGAGGGGCCGAGAAAGTTGCGCGCGGAGACTCGCGGCTCGCCCAGGAAGGCGCGGGAGCGCCCGGCGGCGCCCGGACAGCGCCCGCCCAGTACAGCGCCAGCGGCATGGAGCGCGGGCCGCGGGCCGGCCTTCCGAGCGCCCGCCGCTGCGCCCGCGGCCCGCGCCGGGGATGACTCCGGGCTCGGCGCCCAGGCCCCGCGCGCTCCGCCCGCAGCCCGGCGGCCCGGGAGCGGCCCGCGCGGCCGCCGCCGCCGCCAGCTGAGCGGCCCGGGCGCGGCGGTCCATGCGAGCGGCGCCCGCCATCCGCGGCGCGCCCGGAGCCCGGAGCCCGCGGGGACGAGGCCAAAGTTGGGCGCGCCGCGGAGTTGCGCCCGCGCCCGGGCCCCGCGTCCCCGCTCCCCGCGCCCCGCGAACTCCGGCGGCGGCTGAGGCGACGGCTGCGGCGGCCCGAGCAGCATGCCGAGGAGGAAGCAGCAGGCCCCCCGGCGCTCGGCAGGTAACGGCGCGGCCCGCGCGTGGGGAGCGGGCGCCGGCGGGCTGGGCGGGAGGAGGGAGGTCGGCCCGCGCCGCCGCGGCCCCAGGCTGCCGTCCCCGCCCCCACCTGGCCGCGCGCGGGGCCGGGAAACTTCGCAGGGTCCGCGCGGAGCCCGGGGCGCGCAGGCCTGGGCACGGGCCGCCCCGGGAGGGCGTGCGCGGAGGGGCTGTCCCGGGCGGCCGGGCGCGGCAAAGTCCTGGGAAGGCGGGGAGGCTGAACCTGACACTTGAAAATAAGGTCACCAGCCAGGGACTAGAGAAGGCAGCCAGAGGCTTCCTCTGGAAAACAGCAACATTTAATGTCCAGGCAAGGGGGCTTTTCTTCTTTATTTTTTCTCCTTTTCTCCCTCTCTCTCTCTCTCTCTTTTTATTACCTCTAAAGACGCCTTTTGATCAGGCCAGCACAAGGCAGCGATAGTGCAGTCTGATTGAACAGAAAAGTTATTTTTCTCTGGAGGAGGAACTGGCAGGAGCTGGTTCTCCTTGTTTTCTGTTTTATTAGAGGATTGCCATCCTTGATTTGATGTGTGATTGATCGCCTGTCATCTGGCAGCCTTTGATCTATTCATTCCTGATAAACATCAATAAATCACTCACCATGGAAACACACATGCTCCTGACAGGTCCACGCTATCAGGCCAACTTTTCTCTCTCTTGCTCCCCCTTTTCTCTGCTCCATTTTAATTTTGTCTCAGAAGTTTTACAGCTGCAGTGTCCTAATCCATTGCTGAAGCCCTGGTGTGGGTCAGCTGTGGTTTTTGTTTTTTTGTTTTTTTTTTTAATGGCAGGTTTGAATGCAGCTCAGTAGTTGTGTCTGGTCTCGGTTTGGGATGCTGTGTTTTGGGGAATTGGGAGTGCAACTGATCTGCCAGTGAGTTATCACTAAATAACAGAGGGAAGCAACCTCCCTCCCCAGGCTTTTAGGGTAAAAATACTAAGAGTGCTTTGTGTCCAACCCCAGTGATTCTTCACTGTTGCAGGACAGGCGAGCACTGGATAAGTTTCAGCTCTGTTCATGTGTCCAAGTCTCTCGGTGATTTTTCCAGAGAAGTACTGGGAACAGAGATTACTGCCCCTCAAGAATTTGGGGCTAATTTCTTCATGGATGAGTGACTAGAGAAAATACGCTAAGAGATATTTTGCAGAAATGCTCAGCCAAGCTCTGAGAAGGAGACGACCTTGATGCCCAGTCAGCATAACATCAAGGGGATAAAACACAGGATGTTTATGTTGCGAGAACTGATTGGAGGAGGAAGAAGCCCCTGAAAGAGTGTCTGTGCCCCTTGCTGCCCCACAACAGGGGACAGTCTGTAGAGGACTTTGCCACTTGCTTGTCTGAAGTGTGACAAGATCCTGTGTTTTTCCCAGGCAGAGGGAACTTGAGGATACAGTGTGCCACGGGAAGTTGCATTTAGAAAGCCCCTCCTTGAGAACTTTTGTGCTCAGTGTTGTAGTGAGTATTTCCAAGGACAAACAGAATGCTAAGGGAATGAGGTACTGTAACTTTAAATACCACATTTTTTTTTTTTTTTAAATAAAAGGTTTGGAAGTTGACAAGGGCATGATGATGCATGGTAATCCATCGTGGCAGCTCTTACATAAAAACAAGCCGTCAAGGCGACTTTTTTCCAATATTGATTTAATTGTCTGTCTTTTGACAGGCACATATATCATTGGCTTTAATGGTCAATCAAAAGTTGGCAGGCTCAGTGTTTCCATTCTTTCCTCTACACGACATTTGGCATACTTAATCAAAATGCTGCAGAGTGATGGTTGTGAAGACTTGATGACTGAGTCATCTGCTGTACAGGAACTTGAGAGGGGGAGAAAAAAAACCCTAAAAAATGGAGCCAAAATATATTTTAGTGGAGAGGAAGTTGAGACGGCACATGTCCCAAATGTCCTGTGTTTTGAAGCAAGATCTCAAAAATAGATTCCATACTAAAAGGTTCAGTGTAAGTTTAATTACAGGGTTTATTATCTCTGCTCTGATTTTGAACCTGTGGGACTCTTGTGTTCATTAAATGAGCCATTGTTTAGCTCTTCCTCTTACTTAGAAAAAGCATTAAGGTGGCCTCTTAGCAAAATAAGGCTGTTTGCTTTCATCTGGAATCCGTTCCATTATCGCACAGGGTTCACACTTGCTTGTTTTCACTAATATTTACGTTGGCATCAGGACTCGGTATATTTATGATAGGCTAGGTGAGAAAACCCTTGATTTCCTTAGTCTTAAGCATTTAATAAGGAGCCCTCCATGTTTATCCTGAGGCAGGAACCAGTGTGGCCTCCTGAAGAAGCAGGCTAGGTGGGCAGCGAATAGGACTTGTTCATTTCTGAAAAGGGGACATGGCGGTTGTGTACGTGTGAATGCAGCTATTTTTTTTTTTTTATGAAGAGTTTTTATTATCACATCCTGGCTGGCTTTTTCCTTCTTTGAGCTGTGAGTTGTCCTGCCTCACCGTTCCATCCGTAACTGATGAGTTTTTCTTGAGAATATCTTAGTGTCAAATAATTGATTGTTTGGTAGCCAGGAAGTTGGTGGATGACAGATGCAGAATTGCAATACTTCATAGTGATGGGAGAGGAAGGGAAAATTATCTAAATGAGTCCTCCCTATATAAAAAAAAAAATACAGAAATACTGCTCAGAGGAAATGGTCCCTTCGTAATGAAGCGGCTTCTTAATTATCAAAAAAGGTAAGGTTGTTTAGCCTGCTTCATTAACAGGCCCCTAATTATCTGTAAACCTGATGGATTTGTGACAGGCGTAACGATTAATGCCGACAAATTCAGTGAGCTGTCAAGTTTGCGGCCCGCTTGATGTAATCACGTTGATATTATACAGTCCCCATAGCCTGTAGTGGAGTATTAACTCAATTTGCGGGTGCAGGTGACAAATGGACTTTGCTACCTGACTAATCATGTCACAGAGACAATGCTGCTTAATGACCTCCGAAAAGCCTGCCTTTGAACTGTGCAATAAAGCCAAGGCAGAGAAGCAGCCGCTCGGCTCCTCTCTCTCTCTCTCTCTCTCTCTCTCTCTCTCTCTCTCTCTCTCTCTCTCTCTCTCTCTCTCTTTAATTCCAAAAAACCTTAATTGTTATACTTCCAGGGAGTTAGGTGTTTTTAAGCGTGGGGGTGGGAGTGGAGGCAGTTGGTGGCTGAATAAGTCTGAATTAAAAAGTTCGCACCCCTCCATGTTTTCAGGTATGGGTGTAATGTCTATACCCATGTAGCAGGCTGGAGCCCTCTGATCCACCTTAGTCTTTTTCATGTGACCTGCAAGTATGTGGTCGAGGAAGGGCCTGTCTTCGGTCAGCAAGGGTCACACCTGTGAGAGGCAAGGAACCAACCTTAGATACATAAGAGGGTGGTGACAAGCTCTCTTTTGCCTCAGTAGGCCTGAGGTTGTACCCTGACTCAGAAAGGGAAAAGGACCTCAAAAAAGCCAACCCCTCAGAAGCTGCCCAGCTGTAGAAATAGATTTGTATATCCACCACACTGGTTGTAGCTCTTAACCTCACAAGGGAGGGAAGCTGTGAGGGCCGGAAGGAAGTGCACCTCTCCTTCCTGCATTCGGTGCTAAGGAGGACCTTCCAACTGCTCTGCCACCACACAGCACCAAACGTGTTGATGCAGAGAGTTAATGAGTTTTCAGAGGTAAACTTATTTTAGAAATACTGAGTTAAAAAAAGGCTAGGTAGACAGTTTTTCTTGGTGGCTGGCTGCTCTCTCTCTCTCTCTCTCTTTCTCTCTCTCTCTCTCTCTCTCTCTCTCTCTCTCACACACACACACACACACACACACACACACACACACACACACACAGGGGTTGATATCCCACGGGAGGGGCCATGGCATGTATTTACATGTGTTCCTTTGTTAGTATTTTGTCAGCTACTTAAGACTCCCTTGATCTGCTGTGGGAGCGTTGTATGTGGGGTGTGTGTGTGTGTGTGTGTGTGTGTGTGTGTGTGTGTGTGTGTGTGTAAAACTGAGGTGAAGCCCAGAGGTTTTGGTCAGGCCCATTCATTCATTCATTCATTCACTAAAAGATTTTAGGTACCACCTGCATATGCATTAAGAATATTTAAGTTTAATTCTGTTAATTATTATTTATTCATACAGGGTGATGAAAATAGAGTTTTGAATGAAGACCGAAATATCTTTTTTTTTTTTAATTGTAGGCATGTCTTATTTTCTACTCCTCGGCATCTCTTTTGCATAACTGTTAGCAAACAATGGATAATTTTCTTTCATTGCTTATTATGTTAATATTATGATAATGTATTTAAAAACATCTAGTTGTGTAGTATACTTCAAAATTACTCTTTTAAAAAAATGATGGTATTCTAGTCTCCTACGGAGAGGCTCTTGAGGTTTATTTATGGTTGTGATAAGCTGTTCTAGGCCCAATGTAAGTAAAAAATAGATTTGGGTAGAAAGTTAAGAGATTTTATGTTAATGTGTTGGGAATCATAACAGATTTCAAAAAGTTTGGTTGGGTCCTAGCAACCAGTCCTCCCAGTTCTGGGCATCTTTCCCCCCGACCCCGGACAGGATCATTCCTTTGGTTGGATCCAGAATGCTGTTTTGGAAATCGCTCAGCCCAGTTCTGGTCATTTGATGGATGCACATGGTGCAGATCTTGTAAGCTGGTTTTGCTGATGGTTTCCAAGGCATGTTGGCGATGGAGCTGAACCCAGGACTGCATCCACAGTGATGCCCAGGAAGGCAGAGGGAGCAGCCAGGAGGTCTGGGAGCAGGGTCAAGAAAGCGGTGGCTGTAAGGGCTTCTGGAGAGGCCTCCTCGGCTGGGCTGGGCCCTCACTCCTCTCTCAGCCTGGGTGTGTTCACCCCACCTACATGCCAGCCTTGCTGTGGAAGAGGCCAAGGGCAAAGGTTAACTGCTGTGTGCTGGCTGATCATGTACAGTGAGTGCTTTCAGCAGCACATTCCTGATCAATGGTGCCTGTCTCGGAGGCGAGCTCCAGCTGTGGAGGGAAGAGCCCCAGTCAGGGGTTGCCAGGAGTCTTGGCTGCTGAGGCCTAGACCAGGGTCCCTGTGGGTGGAGTGGGGCCTCAGCCCCTGCCGTAGGAAAAATGAACCAACAGAACATCTCAAGAAATAGATAATTATTGATTGTGTGGCTCTGCATTGACAAAGAACTTGTGACGATAATTTCATCGTAGGCAAACAACTTGAGCTATGTGGAATTTTTGAATTGAATTATTAAAAACTGGCTTCTCTGTCCCCCGACCTCCGAGCGCGCCCCCCCATCTGTCTTTTTCTTTAATAGCCCCAGTGGACCCCCCTCCATGGCAGTTCTCTCAATAGGCAGAAAGGGGAGGTGACTGCTGTGCTCTGGAGGCACTAGAGCAGTTAGTTGTACATTATATATTCTGGATTATCCTAAAAAAAAATAAACACCAAAGCAGGATTTCTTTTTAGAGAAAGGAACCCCTGTGCTGTTGTGTCTTTGAACCCTTCTCTCTCTGCCAGACTACAACTTCGGTGTTGCCAGACTTCCGCACTCCATACACAGTCTTATGCAAGTGTGTCTACCTGTGCAGGGTGGAAAAGGGTTTGGAGGGACTGAATATTCTCAAGTACAAGTTAGGAAGCAGGGTGAAGACAGGATAGTGACATACCTCTGTCTCGGGAGGCGAAAAGCGCCAAAATAAGTTTAAAGAATTAAAAATAGATAGATAATTCCGTACCTACTACCTTTCTGAGTTCTTCCGGTTTTTAGATACGCCCCCCCATCACCTTTTCATTTTCATAATCAAACCCTAAAACCTTGACTTTGTGAATACGGTGTGTGAGATTATTAAATCATGGATGGACAGATATTAGGAAGGGATTAGCTGCTACCAAAAACCCAGGTTTCAAACAAAAGCCAGGACAATTTAGGTAGATTAGAGCAAAGGAAAAAAATATGTGCATAGGAAGGGTATTAAAGCTGACAGATGAACAGAGTAAGGGACAGATTCCCCCGCAGCAGCTGCGGCTGCGCCATTATCTTGACAGGTGTCAATTAAGAATTACTGCCGGCTGGAGTCGTTTTTTCCAGCCCAGCTGTCTGCGTGTGAAAGAAATAACACTTTACCCTTGTCACTTTGTTAGTTCTTAGCTATAGCCTCAAAATGAGTGTTGGTGTGCTAATCGATAACTAGTGTATTAGCAATTTTGCACATTGATTTATGAGGGGAGCGGCTCCTCCCGTGCGGTTATTAGCTGCTGATTAAATGTGCTTGTGCCCAGCTCAGGGTGGATATATGTTCCCTGAGAGGCCAGGTCTAGAACAATCTTCTACGAGACTATGGTTCAAAACACTTTCATCATTGTAAGTCGTTAACTAGACAAGCCCCACTTAGCCAAGGGCAGGAGCCGCACCTGTGCACGGAAGCCGCGGGTCCCCATCCGGGTAGCCTGCCCTCACGACACACTCTTATTGTCCCTCTCGGAAAACCCTGTAAAAAGTAATGGTAAATTATTCCAAGTCAGGCTCAAGTTCACAGTGCACAAAGAACAGAAGGCATTTTATTGGCACCTTCTCAGGAAGGAGGTGGTGCCTCCCACTGCCTACCTATCCACCAGGAAGGACAGTGCCCTTGACTAGGGATGGTTTTCTTGGCTCAGGGGAAAGGGACATATTACTTTTTTCTTAACTCATTTTTCCCCCAAGTCAGGAATAGCGTTCATGGCAATAATACAAATAGATCACAACACAGACTATTAAAGATTACGAGAACCAAAGACAACATGGATATGTGATAAAGCGTTGAGACATTTGTGAATGAATACCTTTGTTGTGAAGTGGTAGGTGTATTTTAATACGACATTATTTTAGTATTGATTAAAGGTAACAGGAGGCTGCTGACACAATATCCAGGGGAAGACTTTGACCTGAGGAAGCAGGGTGGTAAAATGTAAACATCAGATGCCGGACATACACGCCAGAAAGGTGTGACTGGGCAGAGCAGAAATGGGTAATTTTTAAAGTTTTTATCAATAGGGTTGATAGAGAAGGCCCTCACCGCCACAGTGAAGCACCACTCTGTTTTTCACCCAGGAAGGTATTTATTTATGAAGTTGATAACATTTTGAAAAGCAATGAATATAATTTTTGGGACAACAGTTTGCTGGAGCGATAACACTCCTTGAATTGTGTACGGTCTGGACCGATCATTTGTCCTTGAGACACCCCCAGTGCCATTGTTATGACACCAGCTAGGTGAAAGGGAAGGTTCAAGTGTGCACACTTCAGGCTCTTTTTCTCGTTCTAAAAAAACAGGCTTTCCCATACAGACGCTGCTTTTTGATGTAGCCTTGCTTTTTTTGTTTTGTTTTTATTGTTGTTTGTTTGTTTTTATCTTGAGCCCCCCCCCCTTTTAAGATTAATTTTGGAAGTCTTAAAAATACTTAAAAATTCTTAAAAGAAGTCTACCACCACCAGACTTCTTCAAGAAGACTCCTTCTAATCATGGTGATTTTTGATGTGGACCTGGTGCCTAGGAATGTTAAAGCCAGATAGCGAGCCGATGATGGGGCCACCGTTCTTTTCATGTGATGCTGCTTGTGCACGTGTGTGTGTGTGTGTGTGTGTGTGTGTGTGTGTGTGTGTGTGTGTGTAGTGGATTGGTTGGAGGCAGAGGTGCATAGGTGTGCGCTTGCTCGCACACCTGGTGGTGTGATAACTGAAGTAGTCACATAGTAGTCCCTTCTGGAGATGGCAGGTCCCAGGGTGGTAAGCTGCGGTATCATGCCTGCTGGTTATTTACGTGACCCACCCTAAAATTAAAAAATCTTAGCACTGCCAGGGGAAGGGACAAACACAGTCTTGGTGGTGGTGAATCACACCAAGCGGTCTTATTCCCTTTGAAGTCCAGTTGTTAATGTCTGCTACCCGGGAAGCCTAGTGGGCGCATAAAAGGCTGCAGTTGCAGGCGGGTCCTCCTGCATTGAAAACTCGGTGGCGCTCTGTGGATAGCTAAAGTGATGGCTGACAGTGAGTGACTCAAAAGATCAGTTTTGTGTGTTCCTATTTTTTTAATAGACATGGACAAATACTGAGTTGGGTAGGGATACCTGAAACCCTTTTTACATTTTAACTTTACTGAAGAAAGACACTGTCAAATTTATGGACTTGGGGAAATTCATCAGCGTTGTTTCCTGAGATGGGAGTAAGCAGGCCTCCAGTTACCATTTTTAATGGTTATTGTCAGGCAAGGAAAAGAAGGTCATTTTTAGAGGGATTTTTTGAGCTGGGATCTGCTTTAGTACTTCCTGCATTAATCACCTGCTTGGATATTCTGGCTTGGGAATATCTGGATTGGATTTCTGTTTTAATTAGCATTAAATTGTTTATAGATGCCACTGTTCCACTGTGAAATAAACTAACAGTGAGGGAGAGTCACAACTTTGATGGTCTTTCTACCCGGTGTTTTCCTAGGAAGGCCTTTCAGCCCAGCTCCTGCTTACCTCTTCCTGTCCCCAGCCTGTCCTGTCTGGGCTGGCTTTGTTGTTAGCCCCACACCACTGCAACAGCAGTCCACAGTTTCCTCAGAGGATAGACATTGTTCTCTCTCCACGTCCGTGAGATTCTGTAACAGCACAAACAAGGATTTGCCTGTTTTTTTTTTTTTTTACGGGGGAGCGGGGGGGGGGGGGGGGTCGAGTCTCAGTTACTCGATTGTAGTATTTTTTAATTATTGTTATTTTTATTTTTGCTGGAAACTCTACTGCAGGGTTCCCTGGCTCTGGCGATTGTGGCGCATTCTGCAGGGAAATATCCAAGGTGAATCCCTGGAAGCTCCCTGCACAGGGTTTCATCCTGTCCCACACTTCTGCTCCCAGCAGCTCAACACTACCGTCAGCTCCATATTAAATCTCAGGTGCCTTTTCCGGGCTTGAAATAGAGGCAGGGGCATGTCTGCCTCAGCTTGCTGGCTGCAGTCTTAAAGGTGTGTTCCCCAGCTTCTTGCTGGAGAAAATAGTGTCTGTGAAATATAGGTCAAATAGTTACACGCCTATAAATTCTACACAAAAGCTGGTTGGAGTGAGGGTGAGTAGAAGGTTGTGATGGACAAGGGGAGGGGGCTGGATTTTAGAGAATTTGGTTACAGAGAATAGTCTCAGTTTTTAGTGAAAAGTAAAACGCATCTTCAGCAAGATGTGATCAAATAAATTAAATCAGCGGTGAAGGTCAGTACACACTCCGACTTGGGAATGTGAACTTTTCAGAAACCTGTATTTATTACATTTTACTATTTTTAAAAAGCCAGCGGTAAGATTCATAGCAAGAAATGGCACGACATATCAATGGACACCGTGCCGAAGAGAAGGCTCGGCTCAAAGTGGTTAATGTGCCTTATTGGCGAGTCACCCTGTGCCTGTGTCACCGCTGCAGCTCAGCCTTAAAATATATGGAGTTAAAACGCAAGTATTGTGACTAATATTTATTTCAAGTACAGAATGTGTCACGGCGGTGGGGCATCCTATTATTAATGCAGTAAACTGTGTAATACTCCATAAGAGCCTGCCCTGCTTCAGTTCCTAGCTACGTGAAAATAACAGTAAAACATGTCTGGTTTCGTTTGCTGTGCTTTATTATTACCTGGGAAGGTACTGGCATCGAAAACAGCCAAATATGGGCAAATAATGTGATCGTAAACAATACTATTGTGATGGGTGTAAATCCCTTTGAACTGTCTCCAAACTTTAAGAACATGTATTGTATTTATGTACGTATATGTGTGCATATATGCTTGCCTCTCTCTGTGTGTGTGTGTGTGTGTGTGTGTGTGTGTACAGTTTTAAAATGGAAGGAATCTGCTAGAACCCCACAAAGTAATGGAATATAAATATTCTCCATCAGCCAGGAAGTACTTCATCTTGTTAGCACTCAGGGCACTGCAGCAGTACTCTTCACACACAAGTACACGGGGGGGGGGGGGGGGGGGGGGGGGGGGGCTTGAAGAGGTGGGAGTGTGCAAAGCTCCCTGCGTCTGGGTTATACCGCCTGGTGTGATTGTCCATGTGGGATGGTGCTCAGTGGTTGCACGTTAGTTTGGTAGCATGAAGTTCCCTTCCTCCCTTCAACCCCAGCAGGGATTGAACTTGTATTATCTGGCAACTTCAAATCCACTGTAAGAAGCTGTGGTAGAGAAAGGAAGCAGAAAAGGCTGGCAGACCTGGTCAGAGGTCAGGCACCCAGAGGTCACCCAGAGTTCATAGGGGAAGCTTCTCAATTGCCCCTTTTTTCATTCACTGGAAAAACCAGTGTCTTGAAAGGTCTCAAGGAGAACCGACTTACAACTGTGGTACCCACAGAAGATCTGGCCGCCTCCTCCTCCTCCTCCTCCTCCTCCTCCTCCTCCTCCTCCTCCTCCTCCTCCTCCTCCTTCTTCTTCTCCTGGCTCAGACTGGGCCTGACCCGATGGCAGCTCCAAGCCAGGACAGCTGTCCTGCGGTTAGAGCCGAAAGGGTGGCTTTGGTCCGGTCTTCCCTCTGTTCTTCTGAGCTGCACAAGATGAGGTGTTGACTGTCTGCTAGAGACAGGCTGTGTTTAAACCCAGTTGCTCTCTGCCACCGTGGTTCTTTTTCATGGAACCAATTTTTGAATCCGGTAGGAGCCTGTGTGCATTGTAACTCAACCCCAAGGTTCTCTAGCAGTTTCTGAGAGCAGGATCTTGTGGTGTTTGGCTAAATTTCTGGGAGTAACTGGCTGAAGGCATTAGACTGCAGAGTCTGGCTTATTCTCAAAGGGGTTCTGCAAATTAATCACCCTGTGAGCTAAATTTGTTTATAGACATATTTGGAATGGAGAGCCCCACATGGGATACAGTCTCTTCATTTGTTGTGTGGAGCACCTGCCCAGAGCATGATGTGGCAGAGCCTGCTGCTCCCTAGTCCTGCAGTACCTGAGAACCCACAGTGGGGCGAGGGCAATGGGGAGGCAATTGACACACCAGTCTCTCTCCACCTCCTGGGGAGGCATGCAGTCATCTCACACGAGATGGAGGTAGTGCACAGGATTTAGGGCTCCTAGGACAGTGGGGTGTGTGTGTGTGTGTGTGTGTGTGTGTGTGTGTGTGTGTGTGTGTGTGTATATGTGTGTACGCATATATATGTGTGTATACCTGTACCCACATACACACATATAGTTCATTTGTCTGTTTCTATAGCAATTGCCTCTTAAAAACAATTTAGTAGTTTAATACAAAGGCAGTAGATAGGTTTTATGTGCTCGTATAGGGAAGATTTTTTTTCACACATTCGGTTTTAATGGGTAATAATTACATCTTTGTATTTTGGTGTCAGGCTGGTTATAGGGCCTAATTCTTCGGGCAGAGTTTTGGCTACTGCCGTTTTAGAGGGACAGAGTCCCAAGCCAGCGTTGGTTCTGTTTCTAAGATGAGCTGCACTTAGCAAGGGGACCTTTGGTTGCATCTCAACACTCACATTTACTTCCCTGGACTTTCCTGCTGGAATCAGATATACATGTGGCATACTGGTGGGGTCTTTTTTGGAAGATGGGTTTCTTTAAGGGAAAATTGCCTCCGTCCCCCCGGCCCTGGGTTCCCTTCCGAGATGTTCTCTTCCCACTTCCTTCCTCCTGTGTGTGTTTTGCAGGCCTGCTGCTCTGCAGCCCTGGCCCTGTGTGTGCAGAGAAGGCAGTAAAAATGAACACCCATCAATCTTTTCCCGAGAAGCAATGGGCATTAGAAGGCCACTATCCTGTGACTAAACACACCCCCTTTATGGAGTGTTGGTACTAATAAAGGGCAGCTTATTACTGAGGCAGAGACCAAAGCCTGGATGAGGTCAACCATGACTGACAGTCATCAGTCATTCTTAATGATACTTTTTCCCCAGCTTTCTAAGGATTCTCAGCAGAGTGCAAATCACTCGGGGTCATTCATAGTTCATGTACCCACAGATGGCAAAGGTTTGGAAAGACTTCACTTTAAACTTGTGAAAAAAAAAATCCCCACTTTTTTTTAAGGAAGGGAAAATACCCCCAAACAAAACATAGATTCCCCCTCCCCGTATTGAAACGTTTTCATGTTCTTTCAACCTAATAGATATTTTACACACTACGCCACTTGTGCATTATTAAAATAGACATAAATTTATGTTTTATGACGTCTGTCTTCTTTAATTATTACCTTTGATGTCTATTGGTGACTAAAGAGAGCTTAACAGGATTTCTTTCTCTTCTTACATTTCGCATCATGAAACCCAGCCAGCCCCTGACAGATGTCTGCTCCTCACCTTCAGGATTATTTTATAAATCCCTTTCTGATGAGCGGAAGCGTCAAATCAAGGACAGGTCATAAAGTAAAAGTAGAAACCTTTTAAAGAGAGACCCCGGCCGTATATAAACATTCTGCAGACTATCTCAATTTTTTATGGACTAAAGAAAAATTATATTTCAACTGGAGGAAGGGAGGCGTTTAAATACCAGCCCATGCTTTAACAGATGACACCCCCGCCCCCTCCCCACCCCCACCGCCATCTGAGAAGTCATTGGGTTTAGTGGCTTTTAAAACATTTTGACTGGATTTGGAACCTGTCTATTAATTGTATGTGTTTCCATTAAGGAGGTTGACTTTCATAAAAAACCAATCAATTCTTGAGTGTATCTGGTGTTGTAAGCAATATTAGATGGTAGATGCAGGCCTGGGTCTTTGTTCTATCACTGATTTTTTTCCCCTTTGCCAGGCCTCAGTTTACTTCTCTGTAGGTGAAGGGTTTGCATTATTAGAGAATTCTAAAAGCATTACTATTTTACAACTCTGTAATTTATTTAGCTACATCTGACATGAAACAACAGCTGTATTTTATTTTATTTAAGAAAAGCTGATGGTGCTCAGAGAACCTACTTTGGGTAACATCTCAGTTTATTTTTAATTGTTAAATAGGAAGCAAGCTGAAACAGGCAACTTGGGTCCCTTCTGCTCTTTTGGTGTCATGGGGCAAGGAATCATGTCTGCCTCTGTGAGATCTGGAAGTTGTGGGGCAGGGGATCCTGGAGGTATGGGCACATCTTTGCCCTGGAAGAGTGCACCGGAGATGCACTTTTAAGGGCAAATGCAGGTTTTGTTATTCATTAGGCATTGCTTTGAGCATTTGCTTTATGAACCAGGCCCAGTGCTAGGGAACCGTGCTTACGGAGGGCGGATGCGGCTTCTAGTATTACCTGTTGGCTGTGTGGTGCACACACTTTCTCCTGGACACGCGTGTTGGTCTCTGTTACTTTTGAACGCCACAAGTCTCCCCTCAACCTCAGCAGATTTCTTAGAACCTCAACCCTGTGGGAGTAAGCTCATCAACATGGAAGGCCAAGGGTCACAGCAACTACCACCTTCCCTGTCCTGAGCCTGGAGGGGAGGCTTTCCTGGATGAAGCCTTGGTGAATTCATACGGCAGCATGCACAGAGCATAGAGGAGTTGACTCTTCACGGTGGGCTTTACTTAATGTTTATTAGGTCCCATTGTGCTTTTATTACTTATAGTTCATTCTTTATTATGACAAACGGTGATACCTTAAGGCCAAGTGTGTGTGTGTGTGTGTGTGTGTGTGTGTGTGTGTGTGTGTGTGTGTGTGTGACTGCATTATCTTGATTGTGTGTTGGTGGGTGGTAAGTGGGTTGTGAATTGCTTACAACTCAGCCACACAGAAAGCCAGTTGGCTGGGCGGTGGACTGGGATGGGCTCAGTGCTTTAATGTATGTGAATGCCAAGTGCCAGTGTGAACAGTAAAATGTGGGCATTATTGTCTCTTCTAAATAATTTTGAAATAAATCCCATCTCTAGGGAAATTCCCTTACTAGGGATCAGTTAAAAGTTGTAACTCAGTAGGTCCAGGTTCAAAACTGGCAACAGATTTTTTTTTAAGACAAAAAGTCTAGGAACACACATGGGCAACATGTAAATATCTTGCATATTGAGAAAAACGTAATAGGTCCTGAGGGAGAAGCATTCGGAAGTTGCTGTCCGGCTTAGTTTTCCTTACACAACCAGTAGGTTTGTGTCTGTATGGGATGGGTCTCTTGCACTGCTCACCCCACTTTGTTTCCAGAACTTTCCAGGTGCTCCCCTTGGGGAGCCCCCTGAGCCTTTGACTCCTTCCTGATTTCTCTCAGGGAGACAGCTATCAGACACCATCTTATCTGTTTATAAGGCAGCTCAGGCCTCAGATTTAAGTCCTGGGTTCTGGCTACAAGTTAGAGTGTGATTAATAATTGACTAATGTAGCTTTTATTTATCGCAGGCTAGCACATTTCGCCATTACCCCAGTTAATTTATGTTAAGTGTAAGCTGTCGTTCAATCTGTTTTTCAACTCCCCACCCCCCAATCCTAAGTCTATCTTTTACTTTTTGAGAAACAAAATCCTTACACAGGGCACAGACTCACTCGGTGCCAAAAAGTGGATTCTCTTTTCACTGGGGCCATGCATCACCAGCCCTCCCAGCTGCGGTGTCAGCCCTGACAGAATGACATGTGTCATTTATCAAAGGGGCCAGCCTGGGCCTTGGGAAAGGCAGCCACAAAGCCTGAGAGAGTTCATTTAGCAGTCCCCTCCTACCCTCGGTGAGCCCTTGCCAGGAAGCTTGTGTGTTGTGTCTCCCAGCCTTACTGTAAGTCCTTCAGCTCAGAGTTAACCCTCCCTGTCCAGGACCATGCGGCTGGCTGTGTCTGCTGCCCAGGAGACTCTGGGGCCAAACCGGGGATTGTTCCCAGCCTGGGAACAGACATCCTGCATCACTCTGAGGCACACCCCATGAAGTCCCAACTTCCCTGCAGGGAGTGTGTGCCTGTTCCCAACCACTCCCCTGTTTTAACAGGCCCCGAGTGAGTGCCCCTTCCATGGTCAAGGTCAGAAGCATGAAGAACCTGCCAGAGTGACTGCCCTCTGGTAGGGGAGCAAGTTTGGTCTTATTTATTCTAGAGCCTTCCTAACAGTGTTTTACCCCAGGCTGTTTTTGAAATTGCGTCCAAAAACTGGGTAGATCTGTCTTTTTCTAGCTTGCTTAGCATTTGTAACCTGCTTCCTGCCCGCCTGGCCTGCAGAAGACAGTAGTTCACTTCCCACGTAAAATGCGCTCAGGGGTTTTGAGGACTCCCTGTCTTTCAAGGCCCATCTTTGCCCTCAAATTATTTGCTGCCTATGTGCTTTCTAAGACCACCAAAAAAAAAAAATTAAAAAAAGGAAATTCAACAACAATAAACTGGCCAGGGGGATAAATGGTGTTAAAATCTAAAAAGTATTTGCCTAAAATAAAATTCCCCCCTTCCTAGAAGAGTGGAGTTTTGCGTTTTAATTGCACTGGGAATGTGAGCGGGTTTTCTTCTCCCTGCCCCTTACACTGTGTGCAGTCCTTCCCCATGGCGGTCATTCACAGCACCAGATAATGTTTAAAGAGATGGCAGGGAGACTGTTGCCTCAGCCAGGAACTTTCCAGAAAGATGTCCTATAAATTAGCCAGTGCTCAGGAGTGGCTGCTTCCTAGGCAGAGCTGGTCCTTTCATTTGTCTACATAAGGCTAATTTATTTTTGTGGCCAGATGTGGGCTGACAGCCATCACTCAGGGCCTCCCTCCCTCTCCGTCAGGAGGGCTGGGAGACAGTCACGTTTCCCATTTTACAGAATCCCCATCAACATTATTGAAGATGGATGTATCTTTAAAGCAAAGATTGATTGTGGATATCGGAGTTATGGTGTCATTTATCATGGTGAATATTATTTAGACTTGGGTTGTACAAGGCTGTAACTTGAGACACAGTCAGGGGAGGGACAACCTGAGAACTGGGATCTGTGAACTTTAATGGATGGATGCTTTTTTCAAAGCTCAACTCACTATAGTGTGATTTACTTTTCTTACTGGAAGGAAACAAGCATTTCAGTCTTAAAGGGACAGCATTCCAGATTGTCCTGCTCTCTCAGTCTTGCTCTTCCTCCCCATCTCAAAGGCCAAGGCTGGTCAGAGGCAGGCAGAAATCCTGAGAAAGCCTGAGAGGCATAAGGGTCCATAGCCATACAGTGTGAACTGTGAATGGAAGGCTGTTTTCCCAGTGACCTCCGTCAACCTCTTGAGATGCTGTGGTGTTTAAAGTAGAGAGACAACAGAGAGCACAGTTGTGTCCGGGGACAGTGAAGATGGTGTTAGCTTGAAGCCTGTGGGTCAGAAGACAAATGGAGCCCAGAGTATTCCAGGTCAGGACTTGGGAAGATGTACGGGTGTCTGCAAGGGCCCAAAGTAGCAGTCTAAACAGCCAGTTATAATCAGGGCCTTCACTTGGCGTCCGTGTGGTGCAGGTACCAACATGTGCTTAGTTCTAAGCTCCCAGGAACCTTGATGCATAGGATCTGAGCTGCCATAGTCAGGCCTGTAGCTCTCCTGGCCCTCCTGGCTCCCTTCTTGGGAAATGGCAAGGTTTTGTTGCTTTGCTGGATGCAGCAATAGCTAACCCATGGTCTGTGGACCTACATAAGGGAGGTGAGTTAGCTGTGACTGCAGGCCAACACAAAATCATAAACCTACTTAGAACATTGAGGGATGCTTTTGTAATTCTATTGCATTGGTCTTGGGGAGAGATTCTGTAGATGACAATATCATGCTACAGTGTTAAAAGGCTGGATACTCCTGATAGCAGATCTATTCCTTTTTCCTGGGGTATGGATTTAGGAATTCACACTTGAATACACACACCAGCAGCAAGATAGCCTGCCTCATTTCTGATGAGTACCCAATGCCTGGAGGGAATGTGTTGGCTACTTAGGCCATGGCCCCTTGGCTCCTCAAACTCACTTTATTAGTTTTTATTTCTTCCATCTCAGGACCCTAAAGTGGACGTAGGAACTTTTAAAGCCAGTGTGGGGCATACTGCTGCATTCTGCAAGACTACCAGCAAGTGTGGTCTGTGTGGCACTGAACCACACCAAGCTGTAGGGCTGTCAACTGGTCTGAGAGCCAATGTGGCCACCTGGGCTTTGGTACTGAGCATGGCTTAGCATCTTGCAAGTCTCTCGTGGTTTCTTCTACATAGAAGGGTTCTGGAACTGTAGAGTCTGTTGGGCAAAAAGTAGTTCCTCTTACTCAGTGTTGGGCATTCTCAGTTTTGGGGGAGAGTTATATTGTTTAATAATGTGAGTGAGTTTCTAGTGTAAAAGATGCCATAGCATGGTACCCGTCAGAACGCATGTCCTAGTGCGTCTACGCTCTCTGGGAGGGTGGAACTCTCTTCTCTCCTGCCGTCGGAGCTGAGCACTGTGCCCGGCCCATCGTCAAAGCATCCCTTTGATTACTGAGTAACTGATACCCTCCATGGAGTGTGCCAGCATACCCGAGGACAAGTGAGTGTATAATCTCTTCACTTGGGCAGCCCCAGGATGCTGGTAGTGTTGAGGGCAGAGGGAGCAGGGACCCTATTTTGTGTTCAAGGAACTCCCATTGGGTGGTGGATTGGATTACCAGGGAGCAGCCTTCCATGTAAATTTGACATTAAAAAAGGAAGAAGGACGACAGGAGGTCGACAAGAAGGGAGGGAAGGAAAAAGGACGATGTGAAGAAGAATTGCCTTCGGAGTTAAGGTGAGGCATAGCGATTCACATCTGGAAAATGAGGGCCTGTCCGTCACCCCTGTGCTCTCTGGGACTCGCTCTGGGGCTCAGGGTGATGTGGGATTCCTTACAGGGCATGTACCAGGAGTACTTCTTCCTGCGATGACGTATGGGTCTGTGTTTACCTGCAAGTTTAAAACACATTCGTGGTCTTTTAGGACCATATGAAATGTCTACAAACAGGAAGTAGTTTATCAAATTCATATGAATCATGGCGTCTGTAATGTTGGCTGAGGTCAAGTCATTACACTAAATATACCATAACCATTATTAATGTATGGGGCACTCTGCTGTCTTTGTGATATAGGACCTCCATTTCCTGATGAAATGGTGTTTAGGGATGAGGGATCAGCAGCGGCTCTGTCTCAGAGTGACTGACGGGCTCACAGGGGCCTGTGTTTCTGACAAGCCGAATCTGTGGAGAACTAAGAACACAAAACATAGAAACCAAAGGGACTCTACTTGGGCAACCCTGGCTCTGCATCCATGAGGAGGCCAAATTTATCACGGCGCATTATGGAGTGCAGCAAATGTCATGAAAACCATTGTTTTTTAATTTTTTTCTTGGAGAGTTTGAATGAGGTGATTTATGGTAGTTATTCATCTTAAGGGTCATCCATCAATTTTTAGTTGCTAGGCAATCAAGCCAGCAGCTGTTTGCTTTGAATCAAGCTGAAAAGTTGTCAGTCAACACACGCAGGTATGACCTTAGTGGCTGCGAACATCATGCGTGCAAAATTAAAGCGATGTCGTCTTTCCCCCTAGTTCCCTTGTCCTCCCTGTGATTTGTTGGTGTGGTGCTGGCCCTTCCTGGCTAGCACCAGAAAAAACGAGAACAAAGGAGTGTGTGGAAAATCCCTTGACTGGGAGCTCAGAAATGCTCCTTATACAGCGTGTTTCTCTCACATTCCATATTTGTGCCACACAGGATGGATGACTCCAGGAACTGCCTCTGGTGGATGGAAGGTGAATCACATGATTTATAGATTTACATAGTGGTTTAAAAAAATCCACCTTCTTGGGGGGGAACCAGACCTCAATGGGTGGCACATGTTGGCAGCCGACCTAACGTTTCTGGGTTGGAGTGGGTGGCAGGAGATGTGATGTGGTTCTTACCTGGTAGTCCGGTGTGGAGAGGACACTCAGGCAGGAGAGGTGCCCATGATTACCTGCCTTGGCACCTGCCTCCTCTCTCAGCTGAGACCCTAGACCTCCCTTAAAGCTGGGCAGTGACTGTGTAACCCAGAGCCCAACTGTCTCTGCCAGTCTTTGCTCTGTCCTACTTTCTTGTCCTCCAGGGGTCATAGTCATGGTCACATGGGACTGGCCCCTGTTACATGTAGGTCTCTGTCACTCTCCCCGGAAGATTTTGAACCTTCTTAGCAGTAGACTCTGAAGGCACTTTTCTAGATATCTGTGTTCTGTGTTGGCTGATGTTTGAGCTCTGCTTCCTGCCTGTACCCTGTACTTTTAGATTCCAGGCCTTCAAAATTGATCCCTGATGAGGAAGAAAAAAATGCATGCAACACCTAATTTTTAGTAATTTAGGCCAGATTCTGATCTTGGTGAACCTTCTAAGAAGGACCTATTATTGCTTTTGTATAACTGCACAGGGGATTTAGGCCAAGGGAGTTGCACTGGCTGCTGTGTCCACTCATGTCTTTAGGAATCTTTCCTACATCTTGATTTTGCAGAGACTGTTTACACCACTTCTCATATACTTTGGAAAGTCTGAGACACATTTATTTAGGAAATTTGGTTTGCTTACTCAACTTTTCATGGAGATATTTTGCTTTTCATGCAAATACATGATAGGTATTTTCATGAAAATACATGATAGGTATTTTCAAGTCAGAAACATTTCTCTCTTATAGGAGAGGGAGTTTTCTGCTTAAGGCTTCTGGATTCCAGGCCTGTGAATTCAAGGACTCCAGGAAGACTTAACGGACCCAAGTGTCCTGCACTCGTGTGTACTTTCAGGAAGGACTCAGCCCCTTACTTGGAATTTTTAGTTCAGATACATAGTGGAGTGTGTGTGTGTGTGTTGTATGTATGTGAGTGTGCAGGTTTGTGTGTCTATGTGCATGCATTCAGAGACCAGAGCAAGATATCGCATCTCTCCCTATCCCTTTGTCTTATTGGTCTCTCACTGAACCAAGTGGCCTTTCTGGCTAGGCTGCCTGGCCAGCAAACTCTTGGGATCTGACTCTCCTGGCCACCGCTACCACCCTGCCCACCACCACAGGCACATTGCTGGGGATATAGGCACACATGCTCATCCTTTTACATGGGTACCAGGGATTCAAACCTCAGGTATTCATGTTTGCAATGCATGTGCTCTTACCACCAAGCTGTCCCCCAGCTATGGTTGCGAAAGAAGATTCAGTGAAATATCCTGTCATTTTGTGGTATTCTCAGCCTAATAGAACCTGAGTTTCCCACAGTGATGTGTGAATATTCTATTAGGATGCAAAAGATTTTACTGCTAGTTGAGCTCTGGCCAGGTAGATTCACAAAAACAAAACCAAAAACATAGGAAAACTCTCCAATTCACAAAGGCGTTTGCACTGTGGGGTCATGTCCGGCCTGTGGGAGCTCACAAACCTTCCCAGGCCTACTGGGCCGCTTCCTTGGGAGGCTGGGTGGTAGCTACTCTTGGAACCTCCTGCAGCCTCACAGGCCTGGAATTCTGGGTTGGTTTTCAGTTCCTTCCTGCCGTGGGGATTCTCCTTGGAGTTTTGTTCTACACCCACATATAAAGGTGGTATCAGTCATGTGCGTAGCCCCAACGCCTTTTTGGAATATGCTGAAATATGGAAGCATATTTACTTGCAGTGTGTTCTCATGTGGCTTATAGCATGTGACCTTTTTTTACTTTTTTGGGGTGGGGGGTTTGAATTGTAGGTTGCTTGTCTCAGGGGGAAAACTGCAAATCTCCCTTAACAATGCTGCTATGCATGCGTCGATCTGAGCATGTAAGGACAGTAGCAAGACTAAACGGAGCATATTGTGCAGCATGTGAGCTCTGCAAGGAATGTACTAGAACTTGGGCTGGTGGTGATTGCATGGTTCTGAATCACCAGTGGCTTGTGTTGGAGAAGCACAGATGTGTTGAGGTCCTTTTTAGTTTGGGCTGGAGGTGAGCAGAGTGGAGGTGAGCAGAGTGTGTCAGTCTAGTGGGTTCACACGAGATAGCTTCAGTTGTTCGTAGCAGTGTGAGAGAAGAGCACTACGTACAATCCACCGCCTTCCTGGTCACACCTCTGTGTGCTTCTTCCTTGCAAAGGGTTCATGCTGGGCTGTTTTGCATTCTCCACAGCTCTGTTCTGCACTTGATGGTGGTGAGTTGTCCTGGGGTAGATGCAACTTGCTAGGCAGGAAGGTGTTCCTCAGGCAATTGGTTAGGATCATGGATGAACTGATTTCTTCAAGGCCTTTAAGAGTCTTTCCTAGGGCCTGGGGTGATGGCTTTGGGTAAGGTGTCCGATGCTGAAGCAGGAAGACCCGAGTTTGATCCCCAGGACCCATTAAAAAGCTGGGTGCAGCAGCAGGCATTTGTAACCCCAACACCAGGGAGGGAGGCAGCTCTCAGGGCCTGTAACAGCAGTGTAGGGGAAGCAGGAAACTCTATGTTCAGAGAGAGACACTAGGATGAAGTGGAGAGCAATCAGAGAAGATTTCCAGGATCAGTCTCTTCGTGCACACGTGCACACACCCACATGAACACACACACACACACACACACACACACACACACACACACACACACATACACACACACACCCACCCACCCACATGAACACACCCACATGAACACACACACACACATACACACACACACACACACACACACACACACACGCACGCACGCACACACGCACGCACGCACGCACGCTCCTCTCCGTGTAGGTGGCTTGTGAGTAGGATGTAGTGGGTAGCCATTCCAGCTTTGATCTGGAAGTTCCAACCCCCATTGAGACTTCGGCAACTGTCACGCCTACAAGGCAGGGCCAAGGGAGGCTCCTGGGGACCGGAGATCTGGATGGGGGGGGGGGCGCTCTCTGTTGCGGGACCCTGGATAGTGGAGGTGGACTGAGCAGAGCTCCAGAGAACACCCTGGACTGTGATACACCTTCCCCAGACTCCGCGACCTACCTATCCCTTAATTTGTAAGTTACGCCATTAAATAAATCTCCTTTTAACTACGTGGAGTGGCCTTAATAATTTCCCCAATATAGACCTATTTGCACATGATTAAGCCCACTCTGCTGTCTTTAGAGCCCTTTGCGTTAGAGGCTGCCACACTAGGGGCTTTGTGCCGATTCCCATTCCTTTACTAGTATTCATAAGATGTTTACTTTGAATGGGACCCCTCACTTCAGAACAGAGCAGAGCTGAGATGTACCCTGCAAATTGGGCTGGGGGGTGGGACGAAACACCCCCTCCCCCAGGCAACAGCCAAGGAACACCCGCTGGCCAGCCACAGTTGTAACCACCAGAGTCAGAGGCTGTGGGCCTAGTAGCAATGTGGCAGCTTACAGAGCCTCATGTTGGAAGGACAGTGGTAGGCCTCCTCATGTTGGAAGGACAGTGGTAGGCCGCCTCGTGTTGGAAGGACGGTGGTAGGCCTCCTCATGTTGGAAGGACAGTGGTAGGCCGCCTCGTGTTGGAAGGACGGTGGTAGGCCTCCTCGTGTTGGAAGGACGGTGGTAGGCCGCCTCGTGTTGGAAGGATGGTGGTAGGCCTCCTCATGTTGGAAGGATGGTGGTAGGCCTCCTCGTGTTGGAAGGATGGTGGTAGGCCTCCTCGTGTTGGAAGGACGGTGGTAGGCCTCCTCGTGTTGGAAGGACGGTGGTAGGCCTCCTCATGTTGGAAGGATGGTGGTAGGCCTCCTCATGTTGGAAGGATGGTGGTAGGCCTCCTCGTGTTGGAAGGACGGTGGTAGGCCTCCTCATGTTGGAAGGATGGTGGTAGGCCTCCCAGCACACCTCACCTCCTGTCCCCACTGGCACCCTCTTTTCCCCATCTTTCTTTCTGTCCATTTTCCTCGCTCTCCACCACCTCCTCAAGCGATTTTCAGTGATAGTTGTATTTCTTGTAAGGTTTTCTCAATTTTAAATTATTTTGTAGCATTTTGTGCCCATCAGCAGACAATTGCTCCCAAATCTAATACGTCATTATATATATGGTTCCGGAGGATGGGCTGGCAGTGATGGGCAGGACATACTCACTGGCTTGCCCAGACTTTGCACAGCTGTGTGCAAGGGCTTTTCCCCAGCAAGCTGTGCAGGAGACGCCCTTGGTTTCTGTGTTTTTACACTGGTTGGTTGGTTACCAAGTTGAACTAAGAACACGCCGAGTGGGTCTTCAGATCACTGTTAGCTTTTCTGTTAAATATGGTATAGTCTCTTACACACTTATTTCGGTAAACTTAGTTCAAGGTATCTGCAAAAATATCTTTTCCTCCTTGCATTTGCTGTTCATAAAACGCTCAAGGGAGAAATTGTTTCTGTGATATTTTAGATGGTTTTTACAATAAATTTTAGATATTGTGGTATGCTGCAGCGCCTTTTATTTCATTTTCTCAGTAGACCCAGAGCATCGAAAGATTTTTATCTGTTGAGAAACTTCCTTAACTGAGTAATAATTATTAGGTTTTTCTTTTTTCATTTTTTTTCATAATAAAATCACAGGCCCCAGTGTCTAGGATTTCTGGGGCTTGTGAAGAGGGGGTGCCTCAAGGGTGCTGGGAGGTGTTTTACACACATTATCTCGTGTACACAAAAGTGAGGTTTTAATCAGCATAGTCTTCCTGAGCATAAATCAAACTGCCTTAAATCCTCCTCGAAGAAGCGGGGGATGTAAATAAGAAATAAATATTGACATTAAACATATAACCCCCTTGGCTTCTTGGCATACGGCCCTGGGTCTCTGGCTCTTATTATTGCCTTTCTGGAATCTTCTGAGGGGGCCCCAGTTTGTGTACTGGGAAGAACGCTGGAGTGGAGAGGGTCACGTGAATCTTTAAATGTTCGATTTCTCAGCTGTAACTGGAGATGCTGCTGTGGCTGGCGCTGATCCTACCCACAGAGGAAGTTCATTTGCCGGCTTCTTCCATTGCTCCCTCATTCATTGGTTTATTTATTCAATAAATACTTATTTTGAGTACGTGCTTGTTTCCAGACTGTTCCAGGGAAAAGAAAAATCATGAAGAGGGTCCTCAAGATAATGACTCTCACAGGATGGCAAGAGCATGTCGGAGACTAAAGTGGTTATCAATATTAACTTTATATAAAATATTTTATTATGCATCCCTTGGATGTAAAAATCTCATTGAGTAATGAAATAAATGTTATCAGGATTGAATGTGTGAAACAAAAAAATCCATTTTCCAATTTATCTCACCTGCCTTCTTCTCTTTGCTCCCACATAACTCAGCAGCTCACCACCCCTTGCCTCTGGCACTGGGAAACCCCCAGCCTTCTCCACCATCTGCCTGACTGCTCCTCCATTCTCAGGTGGGAAAACTGGGCTGTGATGTTGATAGTGAGGGCTCCCCTAAGCTCATTTCCAGCCCCAGCACCCATATCTGTATCTAGTCAAGGGGCTGTATTTCGCCCAAGGTAAACAAACCCATGCTACACTGCTGGTACCCGAGGATGCTAGCACACTCGGCCTTTATCTGACCAGACGTGTGGGTTTCGTTTGCGCTTGCTTTAATCTTTCAGGGCTCATAAGGCCGCGGGCATGGGTCTCCAGTAGAACCCTTCCATCTGTTTCACCTTTCTTGAAAACCCTCTACTTCCTGGTGGGGGCCTCCTCAGCCTCCTGCTCTGGAAGCTGGACAGGGAGACAGAATGCCTGCTGTCAAGGTACAGCTGTTGGATTTGCACCGTGGATTGTTAGACTGTTAAAAAGAAAACATGAGTGTAGAGGAGATGGCCTATAGTAAAGTGCTTGTCCTGCAATCTGAGTTCAGATGCCCCAGCACCCAGGGAAGGACCAGGGGCAGCATTGTATCCCTACCTGTAGTCCTACACTTGGGCAAGCAGGGAAGGGCGGACCTTTGGGGCTCCTTGGTCTGCAAGGCTAGCATAACCAGCAAGCTGCAGGCCAGTGAGAGACCCTATAAGGTAGAGTAAGATAAAGTAAGGTAGAGAAAGGTAGAAGAAATGCATGTGACGTGGACCTCTAGCTTCCACATGTACACACACCTCTCTTGCACACACAGCAGACCCATATGCCAACATAAACAGGCACATGCTACACATGCATGCATACCCATAAAAGAAGATATGTGGGAGGAGTGAAGTTAGCTATTCAGTTACCGAGTGTTGGGTGTGACTTCCTGCTGTTATGCCCTCTGCCTTTTGGGTACCTTTGTAAAATACCAGTGTCCAAGAGCATTAGCAGCCAAACCCACTCTAGACCAGAAGCCCCGCGGGAAATGGGCTTTGTCTCTTGACTGCTCTTGTTCTTAGACCAATCGCAATGCTGGGGAGAAGCGGCTGGGAAGTGGTGGGTGCTCCCTGGCTGAGCCAGCTAGGTCCCTGGCGCCCTCACTGTGTTACGTGGTTTAGTTTCCCTGTAGATCCTATTATTATCTCTGTGTGCTGAGGTTTCCAGAATTTGAGGCTCCTTTAGAGTGGGATGGATAATGGAGCCCTGGAGGGTCTGATTTCCCCGACACTGTCTGCAGGTCTGAACGTCCCCATTTTGGACCTGTGTCTGTCTTGGCACCTGTTGGGGTGGTACCGGAATGGTATTGGAGTGGAAGCTGAGATGCCATTAGCTCTCCGGTTTCCTCAGGTTGTAAGCAGCGGACATTTGGCTAACAGACATTCTTGACTGTTGTATGTCATCACCCTGGTTCCCATACCTCTTCAGTGACTCTCCCTTCTGCGCCCATGTATAAAATAGGAACAAAATCATACCTATCATGTGCAAGCTCATGAGTGTGTATGTGTGTGCACATAGATGCACACACACACTGTCAGCTGTTTCTGCTTTTATTTCTCCAGCGACTCCGCTGTCACGCTGTGAGAGAAAGTGGGTATCCTCCATTACACTTTTCTCTGCTCTTTTAACCTGCCTACGGTTAATGTCAACGTCTACAACGTGGGCAGGGAAATGACATTCCACGTGAGTAGGCAGGATGCCACTGTTGTGAGGCAGCCACAGCCCTGTGGACTAAATGGTTCTGGACAGCACAGAAATGCCTGTGTGTGGATGTGCTGAAGACCTTCCTTGGGTAGCGTGGGTCTGGGTTGTTTCTGGATGCTGACAGGGGCATGCCGGGAGCCCTAGGATTACTATTAAAAGTTGGCTAACTAGGACAGGAAATCACAGTTTCCTAGGAAGACAGTCTACATGGATGATATTTATTTTGTTCCCTGTGCGTGGGTAGCATGTGCTTAGGGTGAGATGAACTGTTTACCAAGGGTAGGGGCTTGTATTGTATCCAGAGTCCCTCAGTAGATGTGGAGTGAACGACATCACAGGCTTCCCCGTGTGAGATGAGGACCAGAAAGCTGGTGTTTTCATCATGGTTAGTGCTGGGTGAGGACCCTGAATTTTCTGAAGTGGGGGGGGGTCTTTTAGAAAAACACAGGATTATGTATATTATATACAAGAGTGACTCATGTGAGAGAGGAAATTATAACAAGCAGCAAATCTTGGAAAGCCAAAACCATGGCAAACCCAGCAAAACCATGCATCATTGTTAATTAGCCGCCTGACATATTTTCCTGTGTGTTTTGGCTACATGGAAAGCTAGTCCAGTCTACTAGCAGAGGGGACAGGGATGGTCCAGACTGTGTCTTTTCTATGTGATGTCATATCAGCTCCGCTCTTCCTTCTGTTACCTGCACTTATCATGCCAGTGGGAAGAGGAGGAGCGGAAGAGGAGGAGCGGGCCACAGCCTCCCCAGCCATGGACACCACGCCTGGACGCTCTCCTACAAAGAGCCTGAGGCCTTGTGGTGGCATAGTACGTCCATCTTTGTTTGAGTCCCGCTTGTTAAGATAATGGCCTTAATTTTATGTGTAGTTGACAGTATTTCTGTCTTTATTTCTTTAAAAATCTTATTTTAGGCGGTCTATTACCTCGTAGCCTAGAGTGATCTGTAACACTATATAGCCCAGGTTGTCCTCTAACTGAAAATAATCCTTTTGCCTTAGCCAAGGCCTGCGATTATAGGTGTGAGCCACCATACCCAGCAGCAGTTGATAGTTCTGTTTGAATTATTTTTAATTTAAATTTAAAGGGAGACTCAAAGTTACACTCCTTTAGTACACCTGCAAGGTGTATTCCTGTGTGTGTGTGTGTGTGTGTGTGTGTGTGTGTGTGTGCCTGTGCGTGTAGCTTTTCTTGACCCGTGTGGTGGTATTGATTTTATTATGGAAAGATGTTGAGACCTCAATCGTGCATTTGGTTTAATTTCCAAAATTAAAATTTCTTTTAAACTATTAGTTGTGAAAAAAAATTATCATTCCCTTGAACATATCTCTGGGTGAGGATAAGGTCCCAGTCCTTTTAAAAAATATATTTTAAGTTTCCGTTTCCCTCCATAGGACATACATATGTCTGCTAGAAAGAATAGACTCAGAGCGAGCACCCAGCATGCTTCCTGTCGTGAGAAAACCCCATATTTCTTGACAGTTCTCCATCTGTGGCAGGCCATTTGTTTCCCCGGTTTTCTTTGTCATCTGTTATGAATATGGGAAAAATAGGATTAAAGTGTTTAACACTCCTCCTTGGGCCCAGTGGTAGAATTTATCCTTCAAAGATAAATTGTGAACTTTTGACCTTAGGAAATATAAATATCCTTGGAGAGTCTAATATTTAAAAGAAAAAAAAAGTAAATTGTGGTTTTACCAAGCAAATCTAAACCCGTTTTACTGCTGTCTGTAGTATGGAATTTCACGTTCAAAGACTACCCCTCCATTTCTCTCTAATGTGTGGTTTTAGGCATGCCAGTCTTTCCTTGGAAATAATGTTTATGAAAATCTCAAGGACCGTGAGTTAGTGTTTGAGAAAGAAATTAGTAATGCACATTCACATATACACACTACACACGTACTAGCACATGCACACACATATATACACGTACACACGTTCTCTCTGTCCCTCTTGTCTCTCTCTCTTTCTCTGTTTCTCTCTCTCTGTCTCTCTCTCCTAGCCAAGTCTGGAGTTTTTGTGAGATACTCTGAGAATGTGATCTGTAGAACTCCACCGTCAGACCGTCAGAATTCCGGCAAAACCTCATGGTTTGCAAAGCGATCAAGGTCCCATGCATATCGAAGGTCCTGGTCACTTATGTGCTGTGTTTTCGATGGACCACCCCCTCTTGGTTGCCACCTCGGCTCTCTTTCCCTAATAACAGTGCCATTTCCCATCCCGTCCCTGGCTATCTCTTGTAGGTCTGTCAGTTACGCAGGTCCCTGTATACATTGAGGCTGTTGTCTTATGTGGCCTGCCTCTCTGGTGGGCACTCCATGACTCATTTAGTCCCTGTGACCCCTGAGGTGGCAGTGAGTGCTGCGGCCTTATCCTTGCATATGGAGGCTTCTTGTGTTGAGAGCATCAGCTTCCCTTCCCGTGAGATCCTTCAACAGAATGATCCCAGTTCTCAGTGCTGAGACAGTCACAGAACACAGATCTCCTCAGTGTTGATGGTTAGAGTGACTTAATAAGCCATTCAATCTGCCATCTATTTGAATAGTTAGGATGGTGGCCCATGGAATGTTTGCTGTATGGAGTGACTGTTTTGGTGTATTGAGATAGAAGTCTCTATATGGCATCTTGATAGTACTGTTACCATGTGCCCTGGCTTTGGGACACATCTGTGGGACCCCATAGACTGGCCTTTCCCAAACAGAGTGTGGGAATGCAGTCATAAACAGACCATGTTCCTCATGAGAGTGGGCTTATCAGTAGGTCTGCAATCTTTGAATCTTCGTTTGGGTCTCATTGTTTCTGGAGTTTGAGGAGCTCTCATTTCTTGCCCCATTTCCAGCAGGACCCTCTAGAACAGTGGTTCTCAACTTGTGGGTTGTGGCGCCTTTACCAACCCTCTATCTCCAAAAATATTTACATCACAATTCATAACAGTAGAAAAACTACAGTCAGGAAGTGGCAACGACATGATGTCATGGTTGGGGGTCCCCACAACATGAGGAGCTGTATTGAAGGGTCGCAGCATCAGGAAGGTTGAGAGCCACTGCTCTAGAAGGGGTACCCATGTGAGCGTGTAGTTAAGAATACATCATAGGGTTTTCTGGCTGAGTCAGGCTCCTTTGCCCATCCTGGAAACCACTCATGGCCTTGCTGAGCAAGTCAGGGCAGATTCGCCATCCTGAACTAGGAGATTGAGGACAGTAGGGTGACCTGGAAGGGACAATGCCCCTGGGAATAGACCACTCCAGCCATTTTATTCTGTAGTTGGGCATCTATGTTACCAGTGTTATTTCATGATGTTTACAGTTCTCTTAGCTAATGTCTTTGATTTCTTCTTTAAATCACAGTAACATAGAGATAAGTATTTAAAATTTAAAGAAGGTTTAGTCGTTACATCAGTAACGAAAGCAAGAGTTTATTCCCTACCCGTCCTAGAGGCCATAAGTTGAAGATCAAGACGTGGGCAGCCATACTCTCTACGCAGGCTCCAGCAGAAGATCCTTCCTGCTACTTTCTGCATCCTGTGGCTTCTGGCAGGCTTTGGCCTTCTCCTGGACTTTTGGCATACCACTCCCATCTCTGCCCCTGCCTGCATGTGGCCACTGTACTCCCTGACCTCTTGTTCTAAGGCCACAGATTATTGCATTTAGGACCAATGACATTCAGTGTGATGTCATAGCGAATGCATCAGCAGAGACTCTGCTTGTAAGAAAAGTGACATCGTAAGGTTCTGGGAGGGCTAGACTTGGGAGGGAACTGCAGCCCTTTAGAGACACCACACAGAAAATTTTATGAGCAATTGGTAGCAGTTTCTATTGAAGACTATTCATAGTGCTTTAAGTGATTTTGAATTATAAATTTAATCAAAGGTGTATGAATAGCTATTGTTGACAATAACCAAGTGACTTGGTGTTTCTCCTAACTCCTTGGTATTTTGAACTTGGCATTGTGAGCCCACACTGACATGGGAAGGAAACAGCTGATCTTGGATGACACGTTGTATCTGCAGAGCTGACTGATAGCTGCAGTGGGCCCTGAAACTTTGCCAGGTGGGAGGGTGAGACAAAAGAAGGGTCCCCCAATTGTCATCGAGGAACTTGTAATCTGACTCAGTGGAACATCTCCGAGGAAGTTGAGGTCTGTATATGGGTGTATCGTTTGTCATTTTGAATATGTTTCCATAAAACTTGACAACTGAATAGCAAACTATTCCTGCTGGTATCATCCTCAGACAAAGTGGTCCGATGCCTGACAGGTCAACTGCAGACATTAAATAGATGAGAAAAACCTTGTCCAGGATCCAGCAACAGCAGCAGCAGCAGCACTGGTATCAGGAGAGTGCTTCTTGTTCCTTCTGGTGACAGGGCAGGTGGGAACAGCTCTGTTGAAGTAACCGTCTTATTAAATAAGAAACACAGAGCCAATGTAAAGATAAAAGCCCAAGAGGTCAGAGCTAAGAGCCTTACCCTTCCTGCGGCAACTATCCTCTTCAGCCAAGAGACCTCTCCAAAAGAGACCTACTTCCTGTGTGTTTGTCTTTATATAGACTTTCTGTTCTGCCTTCTCATTGGTTGTAAACCCAACCACATGACTGCCTCGTCACTGCCTGTCTGTACAGACCTCCAGGTCTTCTATGGTTGGTATTGAGATTAAAGGCGTGTGTCTCCATGCTGACTGTATCCTTGAACACACAGAGATCTACCTAGCTCTGCCTCCCAAGTGCTGGGATTAAAGGCGTGCACCACCACCGCCCAGCTTTTGCTTTGGCTCTAATAGCTCTGACCCCCGGGAACTTTATTTATTAACATACAAATCACATTTTAGTACAAATAAAATATCACCATATTTCCCCTTTACTATTTTAATAAAAAGAAAAAAGGAAAAAGGTTATAACTAACATAAGAAAAACTATATACAAAAGTACAATAACTATATACAATATATACAAGTAATAAACACCTAAACAATGTCTAGTCCATTTGTATTTGACAAATTCAGAGAAAATAATTCCATTATCGATCCTATTTTGTAAGTCCAAAATGTATCTAATTCACTTTCTATCCTAATTAATCTTCAACTATAACTAACTAATCTTCAACTATAACTAACCTTCAACTCCCTCAGAGACCCAAGAAGGAAATAATATTACCTAATAAAAAATAAAAACAGGAAGTGCATGCAAGCAGCTTCCAAAAAAAAAAATGTGAGTTGACAGAAACAGCCAGCTGCCTGTCACCTGAGGTTTCTCCACAGTGTTGGGGCATCATCTTCAGCCTATAGGCTTAGCGTATCTGACAGACTCATTTGTGAAATAGGATGTACACAAGGTCAATAGTTTGACCTCACATTGGGTAAGAGCAGTCCATGTACCAGAAGCAGTAGTTGGTAATTGAATAAGGTTGGGTTGCTTGGATTTCGTGGCCTTGTGTTGGTTTTTCTGGCATCTTGTAAGTCATCACTTTGATGCAGATTGTGGCCTAGACCCTGAAACTCCTCCCTTCCGATTTTATTGTTGTGTCTCCTCCCCACACTGAGGGGCCTTACCATCAAACAAATGTAACCCTAACCTGCTTACTGGTTTTGGCCTTCCCCAGCGTGCAGACGCTGGGGGCTTGTAAACCTGAGGAACACCTAACCCTGGAGATAGCCCGAGGAATGTAAGTGCAGGGTGCCTGGGTGGGCGCCGTCTTTGCAGGGATTCTGAGGCATTCGGGGTGTGCAGAGCCTGTAGGCATACCAGACCCATTTCACTCTTTTGGGTTTCTATGTCAGTTGCGGGGTTAGAGAGTCATTCACACAATAAAGCGGCTCTGCACGCTTCCAGTTCATTCTTCAACCTACGCGAGCATCTCCATGCCCAAGATCCTCTGCTGGATTCTTGGAGGAATGCATCAGTTACAGGTCTGTTAGCATTCACATCTCCAGGGGGTGAAAGGGCATGCATGCAAACATTTCTCTATAAATTTAAAAAATAAAAGTGTGTGTGTGTGTGTGTGTGTGTGTGTGTGTGTGTGTGTGTGTGTGTGCGCGCGCATACTCAGGGGTGCCCATGGAGACGAGAAGAGGATGTCAGATGCCTTGGAACTGAGTTTACAGACAGTTGTGAGCCATCCAACATGGATGCTGGGATCTAAAGTCTGATCCTTGTGGCTAAGAAGTTAGTGCTCTTAATCATTGAGACAGCTCTCCAGCCCTCAGACATTTCTCAATAAAGTAGGGTGATATAGGTAGTCTAGGATAACTTGTCACAGTTCCTGTCCGGGTGGGTTCCAGGATGAGGGAAGGTGAATGGATAAGGGGTCTTGGAAAACTGGTGGCTTTTATTCACAGGGTGAATAAAGTGGATTTGTGGTTTTATATGGCAGCCCCAAAAGGCCCTCACCTGCCATGTTTGTACCAGAAGTTTTTGGCTGATTTGGTAGGAATAGCTGAGGAATGTTCAGACTTAGAGAATGACATATACCATACATTTTCAAACGCCTGGGACATAAATCCTCTGACTTAGCAATCTTAAATTAGTCCAGGAGCCCAGAGATGTGTACATAGCCCTCCTTTGAGTTTAACTTGGATAAATTTGCCTTTTCTCAAAGTTATTAATAGGGTCTCCATGCAGACTTTTAGCTATAACGTAACATGCATTCTTGACGGGGCAGGGCTCATGGAAAAATAGGGCCAGACCATTCAAAAATCCATGTAGTTTGGTAACTCTGGAAAACATATCAGAAAGAAAGAAACAATAAATTTCCATTAAATGAAGAGACGCTGTAGTGAGTGTGGAACACTTAGGAACCGTCGGGAAGCAACCTGGAGACCGTGAGGTCGCCACGTTCAGCAGGTTGGGTGATGAAGGAGTGAGCAGAAAGCAGGCTGGAGGCAGTGTGGGGCTGAGCTGTGGTGGGGGTCCCTGTTTAGGAACCCTGGGTTTCCCCAAGCTCTAGTAAGGCCTGAGGGAGATGAGCTTTCCCATTGTTGTTGGCTCTCTCACAGTAGTGTAACACGCTGGAAAAACTGTGTTACCCAATGTGATTCCACGATGGCCTCACCACATGCCTCATTTAGCCAGAGGAGGATGACCCCAGTCCCCAGGCAGGCCGTGGAGCAGCAGGCACAAGCCTGTTTTCTCTCGCTTGCTTATGTTGTCAGCTCAACCAGGAGGCAGGAGTCTCTCTTCCTGAGGGCTTTCTTCTGCCAGTCTCCAGCCTGGCTCCGCGCTTGCCTTTTCCTGGGAAGAAAGTTCTGGAGTTCCACAAGGCCTTTGAGGTTTTACTAAAGCTGCGGTATTCTGGGGAGGCTCTGGGGTCCCACGAAGGCTTACTGTCTTGTGCAGCTGTGGCCCTTGGTTCTCCCCGGAGGACTTCACCTGCGAGTTTCCTTGTTGTGACTTACAGACTGTGAGCTGAAGTCTTAGTCTCATAAGATTTGGTTTAGATGACTGACAAAGGAAGAATATTTAACCTAATTCCTTTCAGAGAACCCAGCCTGGAGTATGCAGAGTATGTAACCGCTCCCATCTCCTCTGCGACTGTCTGTCTGTCTCCGTCTCTCCACACCTCCGCCCAGCGCTCTAGGAGAGAACTCTTTTAAAAGTTAATGAAGGAGTTCCAGTAGAGCCCTATTAGATTTTCCTCCCATTAAATGCCTGCTGCCGACTTTTAATGGATGTTTTAACTAGGCATTGTTATCAAAAGGACTATTGCACAAATTAAAACCAGGCCTACAGATCTGTGAAGAGAAACTGGATTTACTTTTTGCCTTTAGGTTAAAAAAGAGAAGAGCAGAGGGGTGAACTCCTCTTGGTATTTTTAGAAGTTAGTTTCAGGAAAACAGTCAGTGCTCCCGACAGCTACGGAAACAAACGGTGTGTGGTGCTTTGGCATGCCACTTTGTAAAGGGAGGACGTTTGCATGGACCCCTGATTGAAAGGCACGTCATGGTGATGGTTGGTTATTGTCTCCTGCGTTCTTTGGACACTACATCGTGCTTCCTGTTTTCAAAGCTCTACCAGAAAGAAAGCCAACACTCTCAGACTCCCACTTTCCTGCCCACTCCCTCTACTAACTATAAGGATATTCGAAGTTCCTGGAATTTCTCACTTTATCCTGGTTTGTTTTATTTTAGTGAAATCCTCTCCCTTTGCCCCTTGAAACTTTGCCGATTCAAACTCCAGATTGTGTTTTAAGTCTAGGGTTTCCTGTCTCATGCAGGCGGGTACCAGAGGCACAAGTGAGTGATCTTGTTTCCCCATCCACAGCTTCATCACAGAATCACTGTCATTGAGTCCTTGTCACCGGTTACTCATAGTCACGGCGCTCAGGAGAGTTCTTCAGTGGCTGCTCCTTTTATGGAGAACAGAGGGAAGTTGTGTTTCGTTTCATTGAGCGTGGGGATGACTGTGCTTGCGGATGAGTCTCGGGAAGAAGCTCTCTCTGGTGTCTGTCTGCCAGCAGGACTCGTGGAGCAACAGAGCTGTGGTGGTGGGGGGGGTCGATTTCTCTCTTCCCAGGGACATGTGCTCACATCTTTTGTGGCCCTTCGTGGAGATCTGAGCATCCCATCAGAGAGGGCTGTTCACATTTTGCTCTTCTGAGCTGGACATTTTGCAAGGCGAGTTGAACATTTGTTAGTGGGGCATTCCCATCCGAAGAGGCTGCTCCAGCTCTCTGGAAGTGAGTTGGCTCACAGGCATGAGCCTCCCAGGGCTGTCTTACCACAGTGCTTTCGTGTAGCCTGTGTGTGGGTTCATGGCAGAAGCAGAAAGTCCTGTGACCCTACTGCATGCAGGGAGGCTAACCCCTCCCCCTCAGGAGGGGGGAGCACAGTGGGTTCAGTGTTCAACTCCAGTGAATGGAGCGCCATTGATCGCCTTGCTGTCGGTACACAGACACGGATGGGTAATGAGAGAAGGAGGGGAAGAGAGAGAAGCAGAAACAGACAGACAGACACACAGACAGACAGACACACACAGACATAAAGAGACCCGCATCAGGCTGATCAAAGTGCACCCTAGTGCACGGCTCGATCCAGGATTGCCAGCTCAGAGCACAGTGCAGCTGAAATCTCTATAGTAGATTTAATTTTATGAGCTGTAGCACCCAAGAATACTAAGCCATTTAGATCACTCCGGAGTCATGGGGTTTAGAAAGGACGATGGCTTTGGTTGTTCGCATAGGGGAAAAGCCTGTGCGGGGGGGGGGGGGGGGACTTCTTTTAGGCACAAAGCTAGTTTAATTGAAGGAATAATTTGATTTGCTGCTGCTACAGTGGAAGGGCTTGAGATGTGGCAAATTTTCTCTCTGCTCACCCAAACTCAAGGATTTAATGCCAGCAGGTGAACTTCTGAAGGCTGCTATCAAGAACACAGAGACAATAACTGTCTTCAAAGCGGAATTTTGTCAATATTTTTTGCTGTGGGCTAAAGAACATTCACAATAATGGAGGACTAAAGCCCTGCTTGGAAATGCCGTGGAGTGAGAGGGAGTGGAGGATTTATTCCACGGGGGAGCCTGCAGTGTTAGGGAGGGTATCCTGGTGGCTGAATAATCCTTCTGCTCCGGCCTGTGGGGGCTTAACATACCTCTCTTGTTCAGAGAGCACACGTGTGGGCATTTCCACCCAGGGCAGTGAGCTGGTAGCTAGCACCCTGAGTTTCTTTTCACTAGCTGCCTCAGCCTTCTGTCTACCTTCACCAGGTGCCAGTGTTTAATGGCAGGTGATGCACAGTGGCAGGAAGGCCAGTACCGTGTGGTCAGGCCCAGTTGGGCTGCTTAAACCACGTGGCCAGTTCAGGGAATCGAGGTGCGCTGGAGGATGCTGTCTGTGCCTGGGTGGAGGCGGCCCCTGCTCTTCCCTCATAGAGACGTCCCTTTTGCCCTTGTCATGCTTCTGCACGAAGTTGGTTAAACCAGGGCGTGTCCAGCGGCAGGATGGACTCTCCTGATGACTTCAAGCAGATGGTAGAGCAGTCACCCCAGTTGCCTCACCCTGAACTTATGTCACTTTGGAGAGGATTATTTCTTGAAATTTCAGTTTGGAAAGCATCCTGTCCCCCATTCTGTTGGTGGAAACTCAGGTTTGTGTCGTTAGGCCTGTTCCAGGAAAGCGGTTTTTCTGATCACAAGGTGAAACCACTTTTTAAATTTTGCTAATGTTCTCTGTGTTTCATATAATTGGAAGGGGAACCTGGGAAAGTAGCTTCACATGAGTGTGAGCTCCCCCACAGCAGTGGAGTACAGCTTAGTCCTGCCTGTGAAGTATGAAAATATCTGTGACCTTGTCATTAAATGTGTGTGTGTGCGTGTGTGCATGTGTGTGTGTGTGTGTGTGTGTGTGTGTGTTTTATGCTTAGATTTTAGTTCACCACCCCCCTTTTTTTTTAACTTCCTGTGTAATTAGAATGGAAAAGGTTTTATTTATTCTGGGCCACAGTGCAGGCAAAGTGAAAGTAATTCCCAAGCTTCCGGTGGCATTTGAAAAACCAGAGAAACAAGACATTGTTTTCCAAAATGAAAGGATAAAGAAGGGAGACAACTCAATTCTCAGAGGAAGTTTGGGAGGAGAGAAACTTCTAGAGCTGTTTGTTGAGGCGATCTCTGAAAGCCTACAGACATCTTTTTAGTACTGCAGACAGCATCTAGGCGAACGGGCTTCTGTATGCTCGCCAATGGCGGCAGCAGAGCATCTGGTCACAATATCAGTGGCTCTAATCATTGTATTCTACCTCCAGTGTAAAATCCCTACCTGGGCCTGATTTAGTAATCATGCTGCCTTTAATGAGGACTTTCCCTCCAGAAATATGTGACCAGGGTGGCTGTGGAGGGTGATAGAATTGGATTAACCCTAAGGTGTGTCTAGGAAGAAACCATGTGGCCTACTGGTTTCTCCCACGCTTCTCGTGTGTGTGTGTGTGTGTGTGTGTGTGTGTGTGTGTGTGTGTGTGTGTGTGTGTGTGTGTTTCAAGCATTAATTTGGGACTGCTTAGGTTCTCATTCATTATTTTATATAATCCAAAGGTTGTTTTTATTATTAGATAGATTGAGTAATGATGAACTTAGAAATACAGAGCAGAAAATGAAAAAAAAAAAGATATCTTTGTAAATACACTTGACAGTTAATTGGCCCGTATTAATGGAAGGTTGAAATGAAAGAAAATAGAGCAGCCACTAATTAAAATTTTTTTGCCTCATTTGGAATTCATTTTATACACATTTTAGGAAGCAAATGCGTTGGTTCAGCGTGACATGCGTATTTACGTGCCCACTTGTATTTTCTGTCTTCACCGTGCGCAGTGGATTTGCCGAGCAGGGCCATCTAATCATACCCGCTTGTGTGTGCATTCTCTGCTCTGTCTGGGGAGACCCAGACTGGGGTTCTTTATAGGAGGTCTAGAAATGTCAGCAGAAGCTGGGGCGTCATATATAAATAAGCGATGCACTGACCAGCAGTCCACAGGCTATTCCATGATCCCCTTCCAGCAGGCAGGAACCTCAGCTGTGCGCTGGAGGAATGGGAGAAGACATGTGCTCGGTGGCCCAGTGGCTCTACCCAGTGGCCTCACAGTCTTTGTTTGTTTGTTTGTTTTAAGACAAAAACTCTCTGTGTAGCCTTGGCTATCCTGGAACTCAAAGAGATCCTCAGGCCTCGGGCCTCCTGCACAGTCTTGTCTGTGCCCTTCTTGCCTTGCCCAGAGTGTTCTCCAGGCCTGGGCTAGGCAGTTTCTATACGTGGTCCCTGCAGAGAAGCCCTGGTGACTGGCAGTGTCTGTGACTAGGCCAAACAGTCCAAATGCCTGCCGGTCTTCACACACACTGCCTTCCGGCGGCTCTCGCCACCGTGACCCTTGGGGTGCATGTAATATGCAGGAAAAGGCTAAGGGTACAGGTTCCTCACCACCCCAGGCACTCACCGTTCTGGGGCGCTAAGGAGCTCCTCTGCCCCCCCTGTCTGTCCAGGGGGAGATGCAGGTTGTATTCTGCTTGTGCTCCTCCCATCCACAAGGAATCTCCCAACCCAATTCCCAAGCCAGGGCCTAGAAGGGCTGCCTGTGGGTTGGAGATCCCCCGTCCTCGCCCTCGGTGCTGTCTGTGGGCTCTCCCTCCAGTGCAGGGGCCAGCTGTCACTCTAGCCAGTTCTGCTCCTGGTACTGCCCTCCAGCTGGAGCCAGGGCAGCCCATTTCCCTTGCCACTGCCCTGGACAGTACCCGGCCAACTGGACAGTGAGTAAGTGTTTGCGGAGTGAATGGGCGACTGACAAGCTAGCCAGCCAGGGAGTGACTGGACCTGTCTCCCCTGCTGGTCTCTCTTCATTGAGGTAGGATTGTCCCATCACAGAAGTGGAAAGAGCCATTCTTCATTCAAGGCCCTTGGTCTCAGCAGAAGGCAGTTCGTAATTCCTTAGAGAACCCATGAATCCGTCTCCTAGACGAACAAAGGCCTTTAGAGCCCCAGACATTGGAACTCCAAGTTCATAGCATTGCTACAACCAGGCACACAGGGACCCGGAGAGGCCATCTTGAATGAGATTCCCCATGAGGGTCATGGGAGGGCTGCAACCCAGATAGGCCAAGCTCCTTCCTTGCCCAGCATGTGTGGCTGAGCGTGGCTGAGGCTCTGGCTCTGACTCCAGCTGCTGTGCACCAGCCCCTGCAGGTTTGCAGGGGAGAGCTCTTCTCAGGGAGAGCACAGCTCCTCTCAGGGCTCTGTGCGGAGTTCAGCTCGCACTCTGCCACTGCTGTGGGGGTTTGTCTTTCACCTTGCTTTTATCTGTGGTCTTTTTACCGGTAAAGTTCATCTTTGGAGAAACTGCTGTTTCATGCTTCTAGTTTCAGAAAAGAAAATTAAGGCTAATAACTCCTGAATTATCTGATTTTTTCTCTTCCTTGCAAAACTATTCATGCTACATAGAGGATTTGGAATATATCATTTTACCTGATATAACTACTGTGGAAATTTTTCTCTGAATCCCTCCAAAACCTTTCTTTTCTTTTTTTTCTTCCTTTTTTTTTTTGCCTCCCTTTATATTTTTAAAACAAAAATGGTAATAGTATTTGCCAGCTTACGTTTTTACTCACTGTATTGTGAACACTTTTGGCATACTCCTTTATACCTTTTCCACAATTGTCTCTTTAGGCATTTTTTTTTTCTTTTTTTGATCAGGCATTGGCACTTATTGAAAAATCTGACTTCAGAGTATTTCCAGGTACCTTTCTAGTTGGAGCCTGTGAACACAACACGTCCACGTCTAACCATGCTGCGCCACTACGGGTCTAACTGTGCTGTTTTAGCTTAGAGTTCTTGGATTACAGGTGAGGGTGGAATTCCCTCTCCCTGCATGTTTTACTAGACAAATGGGTTTCTTCCTTTCTGAGTTGGTTTTGCTTGTGGTATTTGCTCATTTTTCTGTCTTTGTTCCTTTGTCTTGTTGATTTGGAGAAGTTACAATAACAATATTACCTCATCTTTCTGGAAAATGGTTGTAGATGATTCCCCCTGGAAGGTTTGACATTGAAAAATAGTTCTCCAGCGTTCGCTGCCTCCTGTTACCTCTTAAGATGATATGGACGATACGTGTTTATTTTGGAAAAAGTTTGAACACATTTAAAATTGGATGAAGCCTTTGTGAAATCCCACCATCCAGCAGTGGTCCGATGTGTGTTTCTGTGTCTGGCTGTGCCCTTTACCTGTGCCACATGTCAGCGGCAGTGTGTGTTTTGCACCACACTGTATTGATAGACACACTGTGGTGGGATGTAGGATTGTTGGAAGGTCGGGTCTCTCCCACATTCACACTTGTAAGCAACTGTGCGTAATTAATATCTTGGCCACCATCTCGTCATCTTATTGATAAATTCCGACAAATAAAACTTGTCGGGTCAAATGTTTTAGATGCTTTATATTATTTTGGTGCCTTTATTGACAACGACTTCCCTACTTAGGAGGGGTTCTCTGGGTTATGGAATTTTATTTTTCAATGTACTACGTTGTTTTTATGTAGTTTAAATGACCCTTTTCTGTGTAGTTTCTACCTTTGAATTAACACTTAAAACCTTCTAATTCTCAAGATTATTTCAATATTCAGATTTATTTTCTTGGATTTTTTAAAACTTAAATAGTCAATGACCATGAAATTAATTCTGGTACATGGTGTGAGATTGGCATGTGGCATTTATTTTTCAAAAGCAGTTTTTCTGATGCCATTTTAAAAATCTAACTTTTTTATGTTGATTCTTAAATGCTACCCTCAGTGTACACTAAGTTCCTGCTCAGGGGTGTTCTCTGTTCCCAACCTGTTTGCCCTATTGGATTATTATGGCCTTTTGATGTGTTTTAGATGGACTATAGTTTCCTATCCCCATGGCCATTGGTCTTTATGGAGGGTCTTTTGTTTACCTGTATTAGGTAAGCCATAGACTTATTTGTCAGCTTAAAGTAGTAGTTTTGGTGGCTTTTATTGGAATGGTATTACATTAATAAATGAATTCAAAATTACTTAGCATACCTATAATAAACTTTCCAGTCCTAAAAGTAAAATGGATATATTTTCAAATTTATTCAAGTGTTATTTTATTTGCTGTTGTTGGGTCCTTAGTTATTGTGATATTTCTCTTTATGAATGGAGTTGCTTTTCTGTTGTATTTTTAGCTGGTTGTTATTGGGGGCATTACTACACTGTTGAGTTTTGTTTCTTCCTAATTAGCTGTCTGTCTTAACAGAGGCTCCTGTTTGCCTTTGTGTGTGATAGTACAATCTAGACTTTTAAGTTCTTACTTTTTTTATGGCCTAATCCAGCAGCTTTTCTATTTTGAGAAAACATGGTATCTTTTCAACATTTGTGAAAATGAATGACAAATGGAATTTTAGAAAAAAAGAATTCCTTAGTATTCTGTGTTGTTGATGATCCCTTAAAATGTCTTTTGCAGTGCAAATACCCACAGAGAAGCCGTGCCCAAGATGTAGGTGTTTGTGTGGGGGTGGGGGCAGGAGTTCTCTTGACTGGTATGGGAACAGTGAGACAGAGGACTGGAAACACTCACCGGAGTGTGAAGACTGATTGTCTAGAAAGTGAAACTTTCCAGAGTGAGCTGGCAGGAAGAGGGGCTCGAACACCGGGTGAGCTATGGAGCAGAACTGTATTTGAATATAAAAGATGCCTACCTCATAGGGTTTGAGGCTGATTGTCACAGGGAGCATTAATAATGAAATCCTCTCCCTTCCTCAGCCTTCAGGGTTGGGGGCCTCTGCTGTTATCAGCTGGTCCGTCACTTTATAAATACTTACAGCTTTTCAGTAAGTCAGCATTATCTGGTGACAGTGAATAAATCTTTAAAAACTTAGGGAATCATATCCGTTTGTATTCTGGGCCTTTATTTTCATGGCACACCTCTAGTTCCTAGTGAGGACTCAGGGCCTTGGGGACATGAGTTCATGTCTGCTGCAATATTGATATGCTTGGGGGTAATTCCCTTTGGTCATGTTTCACTGACTATAAAATAATTAACATCGTTTTATTTGCTCTCTGTGTGCATGTATTGTACTTGTTCATGTTTGTGTTTATGCGTGTGTGTATAGGTGCATGTAAACATGTGTGTCTTTGCATATAGAGGCCAGAGGTTGAAATATGTTGCTCGCTAACTTCTTTTTTGAGACATGGTCTCTCACTGAACCTGGAGCTCAGCATTTTGGCCAGACTGCTGGCCAGCATGTTCCAGGGATCCCGTGTTTCCACCTCCCAGAACCGGGATGGTAGTGTAGCCGGCCATGCGTACCTTTTTTCAGATGAGTGCTTATCACGTCCACACGCTGTGCAGTAAGTCCTTCACCGACGGAGCCACGTCTCCAGCCACCACTGGTTTTCTTTGGTTTTTGAAGTGAAAATCACACTTGGTATGTTTCCTTACGTGCTGCGGTCCAGAAGGGAGAGCAGCGCTTGAGTTGACGGGGACATTTCTGTTCCGCTGCAGTCATGGCAATGTCTGCCTCTGACCTTGCCTCTTCCCTGCCTGTGCACAGGGACCGAGGATGATAGAGTGCTGTGACACATAAATAAGACTTTGGGGCGTTAATAAGGAAACACATTTCTGAGACACAGGAAGGCATCAGCAATGTATAAAGGCAGTAATTACCATCTACATCTTCCAAAACAGAGCCAAGAGCCAGAGGTGAGGCATCAGAAGTCGGTGTGCTGAGTGGCCACAGCTCCACCAACGTTCTCACTCACCAGTTTAATCCTGTTTTTCTGTTGCGCTCGGTCATAACGTTCACGGATGTCCGCTCTTGGCTCTAGCAAATTAAGAGTTGTAAGTTTGAGGTTGTTGGGAAGGGTCCCCAGTAATGGTGGGAAATGACGGAATGACCTACCAGGCAGTGAGAAGGGGACCAGAGGATGGTAGAAGGTAAGCGATACCGAAGGCACGTCAGCAGAGGCCTTGCGTTAGAACTGGTGGGGGTCCTTGCCTCAGGTGCCAATCACTGTTGTTCCTGCACTTTATTTCTAGTCTTCTGGGAAATTTTAATTTGTACTCAACACGGTTTTAAAATAACCACCACAAAGTCAGATATAGTACATGTAGCTTTCTAGCATGCAAACTCTTAATATACAAAGTTCTGGCTTAAAAGGGAAACCCCATTACCCCAAAGCCCAGCCTCCCGTGCTCACTGCCCCTTTGGTTGTAGTATTACTTCGAGATGTACCTTCAGAAAGTGGCTGTGTAAATTCCTCATGTATTTTTGGGGGGATGTTTTTGCATGTAATGTCTACATGTGTTTTAGTGTGCCTGTGTTTTGAGTGGATTGGCCAACCAGCAATGCTTGGTTTTGCTCTCCTGTCCTGTATTTCCTCTCCTGCTCCCTACCATCTGAGGCGCTTTCCTCACTCAGCATTTAGAGACAGGATGGTACTCAGGGGGTTGTTTCCGCACACACGGCCTGGGTGGGTTCACATCCACCCATTCACCATTAGCTGTCATCCTCACAGGCCTGTGGAAGTGGTGAGCTCTTCCATGCCCAGCCAAGCTGAGCTAGTTCCACCACAGTGTGAATTTGACCACTGGAGTAGACGTAGCTGAGTATGAAGCAGATGTGCTATAGACAGGTAACATGCTATTTGCACTTATGTGTTTATTCCAAACAGTCTGTTATCCCAACATAGCTGGAGATGCAAGATGAGCCACTGTCACATCTTAACATGCATTTATTTTATATTTAATGCGTGCTATTATATATAATAACAGTATAGGTATTAGGAAAAAATGTCACTTGCATATTTTAATAGTTATATGCTTTTCCTAATTGTTAAAAATGTGGATTTAAAATTTACATTATACACAAGGCTCCACCCCTCACTGAGGAGTGATTGCCAGTTGATGGAGACTGGCGAAAGACAGATGTTGTGTTTTGGGGTAAGGCTGCTGGTAGGCTGCCCACGTTCCAGCAGATGACTACACACCGTACACACAGAGGCAGAACTAACTGGACAGGATAGAATATTTTAAAAAAGGGGGGAATGAAGAGAACATGAAATGGGGAGGGGGTATGGTAAGAGGTGGAGTCTGGGGGAGTAGATCAGGGAAATAGGGGATAGATATGAGTATAATACTTTATATACATTTATGAAACTTTCAGAGAATTAATACCCTGTATAAATTTGTATATAGTCACATACAAATATAAAATTTATCTGTTGAGATTTAGCATAAATGATATAAATGAAGTCCAATTTTTAACATCTTTATTAGTTTATTTCTTATGTAAATAACCAACCAAAATGTCTGATCTCTGCTAAGCAGGATAGGGTTGTTACAGTAATGCCCTAGGTACCAAAGCCAAAAGGAGCAGATAGACCACTGCTCCTTGTGGCTGTTTTTCATCTAGAACTCAGGAGGAGACTGAAGTATTGAAGAAAAATAACATTTGTACTTATGCTCTAGAGAATGTCATGAGAGTGATTTATTACTCATGAAAGAAATTAAATTACTTAACAAAGGTGAATTATTAACTTAATTTATTAGGAATTTAACTTGGGAGCTGTTTTCATAGGGATACTGACCAGAGTAAGAATGCGAGCACTTTAATGAAGAAGGACGCTCACATGACTTTAAGTAAGCGTGCAAGCCCATTTCCACAGAAGCAGGTGTTTCTATGCTCCATGGAAAGACAGTGTTTTTAAAAAGACATGTTATCAGTACAGTCCTGCAGTCAGTAGGGGAGCACGGTGTCTGTAGGAGAACAAAGTGGAGAGAGAAGAGCTCCCATGCTTTTTATGTACACATTAGAGATGATAGTGGAAACCACACTGAGGAGAATTCACTGCCATGCTCCAGGGAGATCTCCACCGAACTGCCACTGCAGTGACTCATGGACTAACGAGGAGGCGATGGGGCTAAGTTCCTATCCCTTCTTATAATAAACTCTTTTCCTCTTTGAAGCTTTGCAGTTTAGGAGGTCCATGATCGTACACACTCGTATACGTACATATATCCAGGGCCTTCCAGTAAGTTCCGAAGCAGCACAAGTTAGGTGGAGAGATGTGTTTTACCTACTCTGCACACACCCATACCTAGCCAGGTAGCAGGAGGCGGTTTTGTGCTTGAAATGAAGACTTTGGTTTTCATCTGGAAGCTGTGTTATTTCAGAGGAAGTATTTCTACTTATGACAGACTTATGGGGAAATGCCATCGCTTTTAAATACCCAGATAACGTGATGTTGTTGCCTATGTATCCAAAAGCAGCAATGATGTATATTTATTGTCCTGGCGATGTATGTGAGGCATGCTTCTGGGCCTGCATCCCTGAGGCTCAGGCCCTTCCTGCTATTTGCTACGGTTTTAAGGAAGACAGTTAAAAAGCTTTATCAAATTGATCTTCAGTTGGGAGATCATTAATGAACTGGCCTTCTTCACTGACAGACCACTCAAGGCCACAGATAGCATGTGATTTCCTTTCTGTGGCAGTAACTCATTCGAAACATTTACCAAAAACCTTAATGCATACAGAAGATGCTAAACTATTTTTAAGTGATGGGTCCTCTTTATTGCTGTGATAAAACTATGCCTCTTCTTGTCGTATGCCAAAGAGAAGCATGTGATTCTGCTCATGTTTCAGAATCTTGGCTTGCGCAAGGTGGAGGAAGGGCAAGAGTTGGCTCGCAATAATCGGATGAGCCCGAGAGAGCACAGCTTCCTATGAGGAGATGCTGTAGAGTCATTGATTATCTGAGGATATTATGTCAATTACCAAGTTAAAAGATCTTCATTTCTAAAACGTTGGTGTTATTTTGCTCAAGAAGCCTGTTGTTGGGGACGGTGAGATGGCTTGGTCTGCTGTACAGGCATGAAGACCTGAGTTTGATCCTCAAAGCTCATGTAAAATGTTGGCCATGATGCCATATGCTTGTGATGCCAGCAATGGGAAGGCAGAGACAGGGACTGGCCAGCTAGCCTAGCCAAATCAGTGAGCTCCAGGCCAGGGGGAGATCCTGTCTCAAAGTAAAATCAAGGGGCACGACACCTAAGGAGACGTACGCAAGGTTGACCTCTGACTTCCAAGTGCACACTCTTTCACACACACTCACACATCCACACACACAGAAGCATGCATACACATGCACACGCAACATAGTTTGGTGCTAGGAAAGTAAGTTGTTACCTGAAGATCCATTAGCAAACTTTTGCATTGGTCTCTGGCATGTTTCTGCGTGACTTGATGTCTCTGTTTGGGGTGCATCGTATCAGCAGTCCCAGTCCCCATTTGCAATCTGTGTGTCCTCGTGCACTCAAATGACACTCCCACTCTAATCAGTGTCAGGCATGCTCATTTGGGACCAGATCTTCCTCCCCTTCCTTCCTGTGGCCTGGGGTGCATCACCTGCCTCTGTTTCTTACTCTGTAAGAGGGCAAAGTTGTGAGCAGTGAGAAATGAGAGAATTTGGTGCTGAGAGCGCTGCAGCCTCCTGGGAACCGAGACTACAGGCGTGTGCCCTACAATGTACACCTGTAATTTCCAAAGCTTTTTGTCAGTGTCCCTTTTTTGATGGGGTAGAATGTCCCAGGTTCTATGTGAGCCCACTTGGGCTTCCCACTGGCTCTGGTTCTGTTGGCTGCTGCCGTCGGCTCCTTCTTGCTGGCTTGGCTTCCTAGGCACAGTCCTGAGTGTGAATAAGTGAATGAAGGAAGGAAGGAAGGAGAAAGACAGGAGCAGCTGAGGAGTCCTTTCTGTGTCCCCTCTGGCCTTGTAGCCGACTCCTCGTGTTCCCTTGGCCATTGTCCACCAGTGAATAAATTCACTGAACAGCAGACTTGTACGGGTGTTGTCACAGACAAGACAGGAGTCCACTCTGCTGCGTTTCCCTGACGTTTGACCTGTCACTCCAGGAAAATGCTGGTCACGTTGTGACTCACGTCACGTGGGCTGAGGGCATCCTTCCTGTATCCTGCATCTAAGTTCTGTGAAAGAAAAGGCTGTATTTTCTTCTTGCTCCCCAAGCAGAAGGGGCCTGGGGTCAAGTCGGTGAAAGTCAGGCCGTAGGTGTGTGATAAGCAGACAGAAGGTCTGTCCAGCTGTGCACCGTTCCTCTTTCCTGCCTCTCTTGCCTTTCTCTGCTTCCTTTCCGAGTTGGAGAGATGCAGGTGACTGTGGACGCACTGTTCAGCAGTGTTGGTGGAGGACGGTACTGGGGAAGGATGACCATTTCCCGGCTTCCTCACTGTAGTCTTCTAGGAACACGCGGCTAGAGGCCACCTTCACCTGTCATTGATCTGAAGCAGTCCTCTCGCTGAGTGCTCAGGCCCCAGCTGCAGCCTGCAGTCCTGAATCACGATGTGTCAGGAGAAACTCCAACTTCCCCAGCTTAAAGGGACCCAAGGGAAGGCGCTCCTGCTATCTTTATGGCACCCCTCTTTCCATGTAAGAGGGACGAGGCCTGAAGCCCAGTGGTGGGAAGTACACCCTTTCTCCTGGCTGTTTCTCATCCTGGGTCTGATGTTTCTCCTCCATGGCGCCTCGCTTTTCAGCCAGATTCAGCATCTGTTTCATGAGGGACCTGGGCTAGCTGAGCCACAGCCAGCCTGATCACTTGGGCACAAAGAGGATAAAGGATTGGATCAGTCAGCTTGGGATGCTGTAGGAACAGCCCTGGTCTTGAGTGGCAGAGGATGCTGTGCTGCTCACGTTGCACATCCATTTCTATGTACACCCCCAGAGAGGGACGAAGTGGACATGTGTGTCCCACCTGTGATGCTGCGGATTGCTGTGTCAAGCTGAGGGACCTGGCAGCCCACACGCATGCTGGTTCCTGAAGGCTTGCTGGAGGGGCATGGTATCACTTCTGCCCATGCTTTATGTCCTATCTCAAGGAAGCATAGAAGTGCAAATTGTACCGTCCACTCAGAAGGGGATATCATGCGTGTTGACACCCTAATGCCTACGTCACAGCTGAGCAGAGAGAGGAAAGGCAAGGAGACAGAGAAAAGTGTGGCCCACAAGCAAGAGACTCTTGAGAGACTAGCCAATCCAATCCGCTGCCAGAAAGAGTCCAGGCATACTTGGTTAATGGCATCTAGGTTGTCACACAGCCATGGCTTTCTACAGTAACTCTTGTAAAGGCCAAGACTCATCTCCAGATATTGTTCATTTTTCTCAGCATGGTGCTGCCTGCGTGGTGAATCTGTTGTGTTTAGAATGCAGTTTTGTTAACTGTTACAATTAGATTGTCACCTGTGGTCAAAGCTGTTTTAAAAAAAAATAAAGGGCCGGAATCATTTGTCAGGAGCGTCATCTGTCAAGATAGCATTACTTCTGGGGTAAAATCAGACTCAACTTTTATCTCTGACTTAGGCAGGTGAGCAGGCTCCACCTGCGTTTCTGGCCTTGTTGCTACTGTTTTAACAATCTTTGGACTCCTTTGTTCTTAAAATGAGACACACTTTCATGTTGTGGTAAATAGCAGTACGAGTGAGTGAGTTACCAATAGTCAACGCAGCCTGGGAGACCACATTGGGTATTTTAGAAGTACCTTTCTTATGTGCAGATATTACCACGCCTCACCCTTAACACAATTAAATTAATTTAGATATGTGTTTATCAGTTAAGGAAATGGCTCGCTTTAGTAATGGTGCAGGGAGAAAATAGCCATGTCCAATATGTCTGTTTCTTCTTTCCATCCTGGCAATTAGGTCACAGAGATTTTGGTTTCTGTTAGTCTTGGTGTAGGTATCAACATTTTATACAGATCCAATAACTCAGTGTGAAGGAAGGGCAGTGTTTTCCTGAGCCGATTTACATATGCGAGGCTGATCCAGCTAGGCTCTCAGCACTGAGGAGAACAAAATGACCTTTTAACCAAGTTTTTTGATCCCGTATTTTGTACATGGAGGGGAAGCAGTCTCCAGAAGAAAAGGGAGGCCACAATTGTTGATTTATACCCTGACTCCAGCAGCAATCAGGAATCTGGGGTGCTTTTGAGCTGGGAGTGTGTCTTTGCTCAAGGCTACTGTAGTTATACGACGTTAAATTCCATTGCCAGCCCCTTAAGTCTGACCATGGAACAGCCCAAAGTATCCTTTGTGTTCCTTCTCTCCTGTGAAACACAGGGTTGCTTCCCAAGGTTGGGCTATGGCCCTCATTTATAGAGTTACAGTGTCATCCTTACAGAGGTATGCTAAAAATTTACCTCGCTCGTTACACGCTTAATGTCCCTGGGTTTTGTTATGATTTTTTTTTTCCAAAAAGGAATTGAAAACAAAATGTCATCCAGTAAATATGTGTGTGAATAGCAAATATCTGAAATGGATAGTTTACCCTTAACAGGAACAGTAAAATACACGAGTGAGGCTTTCAGCTGGCTTCTATCAAAATAATTATCTTAGCAATTATCTCTGCTGTTCAGTTAACTTTTGCATTCGGATGGTGTTTCTCTGCTTTGTGTTCATCAGCCTCATGCTCAGCGTCTCCCAGGAGCTATTACACTGGCAGATTTTTTTTTTTTTTTATTTTAGTGTAGAGGAAAGGAGAAGAAAGGGGAAGAGGTGACTTAAAAGGATTGCACTCTGATACACAGGTAGTTAGCAAATTATCCCAAGATCAAGGTAGCAGCCTGAGGTGGCTCCTCTGCAGGGTCTTCCCAAGGCTCATTAGAGGCACAGCAACCTGCCCCACAGTCAACAATGGCAGCGTTTCTGAGGGGTGGAACCCCGTGGACATGAATCAGAATAAGATGTGTGCTTAGTGTCCTGCAAGAAAGTTCCATTTTTAAACTTTAGGTGCAGATCTGTTGGTTTTTTTACGTCTTTAAAATAGAGGGGAAGGGGATTTCTAGGTACAAACTCTTTAGGTATGTCTTGTGTGTGTGTGTGTGTGTGTGTGTGTCTGTGTGTCTGTGTGTCTGCATATATGTGGAGGTCAGAGATCAGCCTTGAGTGTTGTTCCTAGGCGTTGTTAGCCTTGCTTTTTGAGACACTGGGATTTTGCCACTCTCTGGTTGGGACAAGCTGACTGGCCACGAGGTCCCAGGGAACTGCTTGTCTCCATCTCTCTCCCCCAGCACTGGGATTACAGGTGAGCACCACCATGTCCGCCTTTTCACCCAGGTCCAAATGCTTGTGAGGAAACCCCTGGGCTGACCTGCCTCCCCAGAGGCATCTCTTCTTCTGTAACATTTTAGTCAGAGATGGACAGACCTGGAAAAGTGCTTTCTACTGCTGCTTCTCATCTTTTCAGAAGATTTCAGCACATAAGAGGCGTATTAAAGATTTGTTTTCTACTTATATGGGTACATTAAATATGCCACTGTTGTAGAGTAATTTAATGGAGTGAATTTTACATGCGGAATGTGTTTGCATCTTGGACCATGATGATGATGTTTTGAAAGGAAGCCTAGGTTGACCCCTTCAACTTTTCACCTGGGGTTTTAAAGCAACTTTTTTTCTTTCTTTCTCTCCCTTCCTTCCTTCCTTCCTTCCTTCCTTCCTTCCTTCCTTCCTTCCTTCCTCCCTCCCTCCCTCCCTCCCTCCCTCCCTCCCTCTTTCCCTCCCTCCCTCCCTTCCTTTCTTTTTATGAGAAATTTGCCTTTCAGTGCACTGAGTTTTTGAGGTTCACCACTGAGATTGGATCCCATGCCTTCTTCATGTGCATACATGGGATCCAGGCAGAGACACTTTGGGAAAAGTAAACTCTGCTCTCCTCTGCTGTCCTGTCTCATTCGGGCTGTGTCCTGACATTGTTTGAAGCTAACGTGAAGTGCGCTGCCTGTCTGACCCATGTGAGCCGCCCATTATCATAATTTCGCTGTCGTATGGCCACCGAGTTAATGTACTTACAAATGACAGAGAAAGTGTGTTACATGACCTCAGGGTTTTCAAAAATTAAATGACGTCTTAGGTCGTATTTCAAAGAATAGCTAAGGAGAGTGGTTTTCTTTCCTGCATGAAGAGCCGCTGTGCATGGCAACAGGATATTGTATTTCTTTTTTATTACACAAAAATGTGAAGCTTTTAAATTCCTAGATTTCCACATAAAATTTAATATTGGGGTAAGGAATGATATATCAGTGGATAAATCTGTTCTCTGATCAGAGCCCCTCACTCCAGACTAGACTCCTTCAAACTCAGGACTGTGGGAATACTTTGTAATTCTTGCCTGATGATGAATTTGGTCTTTCCTCCCCATATACAGCTCATGAATTCCCACCTAAAAGGCAATAAAGCACTTATATTTACTGAATACACTTGCCAGGACAGCTGAACTATAGATCATTTTTTTTCTCATGTGCTTGTGCTTCAGGATTATTTTTGTTGCTTTTATAATGTGTGTGTGTGTGTGTGTGTGTGTGTGTGTGTGTGTGTGTGTATGTCAGTGCATGTGCAAGTTTGTGTGTGTATGTGCATGTGTGTATCCATGCATGTGGAGGTGTGTGTGTGTGTGTGTGTGTGTATGCGTGTGAATGTGTGTGTATCCATGCATGTGTAGGTGTGTCTGTGTCCAGGGACATCAGAGTCAGGAGCAGCCGTCCACCTTGCCTTTTGAAAGGATCCTTGGCTTTACCCTAGAACTTGTTGACTCAGCTGTGCTGGCTGACAGATGGGCCCCAGGATCTGCCTTTCTGGCCTCCTACCTGCATGCTAGTGTGCCTTTCCCAGTTATCCTTGTTTGTTGGCTTCCTGTGAGCTCTAGGAGAGCAAACTCAGGTCCTGCCGCTTTTGTGAATGGAAGTACCTCCTTCATCCCCACTTTCAGTTTTAAAATGCCTTGCTTGTAAAGTTCGAAAGTCTTTTTGACCTGGAGGTCCCTGGAGACCTAGAGGAAACTCCTAAGCAAGGCTAGTATCTGTCAGCACCCAGAATCCTGTGCCTGACTGTGGACAGTGGTCCAAACCCAGGCCACACAGCCTCCTTGTCACATGGGGGTACTAGGTGACCAGCTACAGGCCATGATGTGTGTAAGTGTGTACCCTTCAGAGTGAGGGCCTCCCTGCCCTCCTACTTATCTGTTGAGATTGACCTATTCATCTGTTCCAGAATTCTCTGGGCAGTTCAAGAATATGATATTAAACAGGAGCTCTTTGGGGAGGGAGAAACCTGGGGACTTCAACCTATTACACTGATTTTCAGCTCCTAGATAATATTGGGCCCCCACAACAGGAATCCAGTCTCCTTTTGTTATGTAAAAGGAAACCGGAAGCCCTGAAAAGGAGGTAGTTGTGGGCCACAACTGCTTCCTGGCTGGCATAAAAAAGTCCTAGTAATTAACCTAGCTGTAGGATGGAGAGAGGAGTCCACCCTGAAATGTGATGTCCTGGAAAACCGAAACCCAGGACGGATTGGGGCAGCTGAGGCTTTCTTTGGGCTGTCTCCCTGCACACTGCAGTTGAAGGCACCTGTATCAGAAGTACCATATAGGTTCCCAGGATTCACCTGCAGAAGCGTGGATTCCTGGCAGGGGACTCCCTGGGAGTCCTTTTGATAAAATTTGCAACCTTACAAATGTCATCTTTCTTGAGGCCCTTGGCACTATTGACATGACGAATATTATTTAAAGTTACTGCAATTTGTTGAAGCTTCTAAATTTAAGCCATACTTTATTATGTACTAAAATTAAATTTCAGGGGAAAAGACGTAGCTGCAGTGTGTGCTTAGAGATGGCTTAATATAATGGGGAAAAATTAACCCAAATAATTGGAACATTCAAAGAATTTTCTGACATAGCCATTTTTTTTTTGTTTCTCCTGTAGATGTAGAGGTTCCAGAGCAGTTTTATTTCTCTGATTTAAATAGACAAGAATTGCAGGAGTCTTTTTTTTTTTTCTGGAAATGAATGTGTGCCATGATCACAGAAATATTAAAATGTCCAGCTGAGAGGACCTCCCTGTGCAGCTGACCTCCACCTACAGTCCATAAAGGTGATTCTAAAGCCTTTTTGTGGTCTGAATAAGGGATGTCCACAGAGGACCCAGTGGTGGCTCCAGGCAGACTGTCTCACCTACAAAACACTGAGCCCAGCATTATACCACGTTGATGGCCAGGGTCCTCTGGAGGCTGGGGAGATGGGCCTCTAGAAGCTGGACTGTTTGGTCCCTGCCCCAGGGCACCAACAGTGGGTGGCTGTTTCAGTCGGCCTGACACCGGGTAAGCAAGGGGCTTTGTGCTTCTCACTGTATCTCAGGTGTGTCCAGTGGGAACTAGCTCCTTAAAAAGCAATTGAGGGGTTTGTGTGAATGTTTAGTTCTGACTAAGGAGTTCTTCAGTAGGGGGAGAGGTTAGGATTGTTTTGAATCTGTGGAACAGTAAAATGGGGTGTTCTAAAACAATAGAAACAACATCCAGCATGATTGTCAGATTGTGTTGCAGACACAGGGCAGACAAGACTGTGCCCCATGACTTCACTTCTAAATGAATCTCAGGACCAAGGTCAGAACCCCTCCCCCCAGTTGGCTTCTTAAGAAGTGATGGGTACAAAGGGGTTTATTAGTACCATAAATCGCTTCCCTGTCAGTCAAATGCTAAGAGACACGGGACATGATACTGGCCATTTTGGTGATGGATATAAATCACCAAAGATTAAATTATTAGATAATTTGGAAACTTAACCGCTTGCATTTTACACCTTCCAATTGTTTTGCTGACTTGCACTTCTCTTAGCTGTCCGGGATTTTATTAAGTGTCCTGAAGACATCTATCACCTCCTTCCTCTTCATTTTCCAATGGGCAAATTTTCCCAGGAAGGAGAGTTGCAATAGTGATGCCTGCAGTCGTTGCTCCAAAAAGATTGCTGTATTTTCATTGACGTGCAGTGCATTACCATAATTGGCTTTTCTACATGATGGGAGAGAGGAAATAATAATGTCATTTTATTTACAGCCAGAGTGTCGCTTTATGAGACTTCTCCAAGTTTCTGCCATGCTGTGTAGGTCAAATGACATCTTTTGATCAGCCCTGTCCAAAGACATCAAAGCTGAGTGGCATGTAATGGAGACCCAGTGACAAACCAAATCTAGAAAAGAAATAAGACTGCCAGTTTCCCATTAAACAGCCTGCTAAACAGCACAGCTTCCCCGTGTCGGCCGCGGGACCGCTCTGACCACCTAAATCAGGGGAATGAAGGAAGGCTGAATTGGACATTAGTACCGCAAATGACTGCAGCGATGGCCGCCACTTCCCTCCCCTCCTCCCCCCAAAAATCAGCAAGCAAACCATGCGAGTTACAGCGCGGCTGCTCCGAGCCCCTTCATTTCTCTCCTGCCACTTGCTGGTTTTCTGATCTGGTTTATTTAGGTTTGACATCAGCCAAATGGTGTAGCGGGCTATCTCTGACAGATATTCTTACTGATTTAACGGGAGGCACATCTCAGGAAAGATGGATCTTCTGAGACAAGATTTCAGAGTGGTTGTTTTTTCCTTTTCCACCCCATTTTCTTCCTTTATGATTCCGCTTGATGTGTTGTTCCTATTCACAGTCAAATCATTAGGGCCGTCAGAACTTTGGCAGAACCATGTTTGATTGACGGCTGAGAGGTTCCGTGTTGACGGATACAGGTGCTAGCTGGCCAGCACGTGGGAGTGGGATTTTTTTTTTTTAAGCAAGTGTTTTATAGTAAGGATTGGTAAAAGAAGTTTCTCTGCTGTGATTCAGAAAGGCCCTTCATTGCATCTGTGTGAAAGCAGTAACATGCATTTATCTGTGTCAGTTTGCTCTGAATTAAGTCACTGTCCTCTCTCTCTTTAATTCGTTCTTCTGGCCACTGATTCTGAAGCATCTGTTGTATTCCGGGCACCATGCTAGCTGCCAGGATCTGCCAAGGTGTTGTTCCATGTTCAGGGAGACCCACACCAGCAGGAGGACCCATTCTGGACCCATAGCCACCTCATGCCACCATAGCGACGCCATAGGAGGCAAGGGCCACACAGCAGGGGGAATGCTGGTGAACTGGCCTGGGCGGCTTGGCAGGAGCCTCTTCAGTGGGAAGGCTGGTGATGGCAGAGCAGGGGGGACCCCATACAAGGAACCTGGGTTGACAGGGTTAGGATCTGACGTTTGTGTGTCATCCCCCACCCCACCCCTGTGTGTGTGTGTGTGTGTGTGTGTGTGTGTGTGTGTGTGTGTAAGTGTGTGAGCACAAGTGTGCACATCATGTGGAAGCTCTCACTGTTACTTGGAGCTTACCAATTCCTGGACTGGCTGGCCAGAAAGCCCCAGGGATCCAAGGAATATTTGATGAGAAGTATGTACCGTCATGCCCAGCTCTTTATGTGGACTGTGGATGTTGGACGTGGGTCCTCCTGCTTGTGTATCTTTACTGACTAAGATGTCTACTTAGCCCTGCCTCCCTTTCCCATGGGAGTTCCATATGCATCACATAACATCATGGTAGTAGGGTGACGCTCACTACCCAAACATGAACAACACTTACATCAGGCATCCGTCACCATGCACGTTCTCAGGTCTTCTCTGGAGAGTGCTGACCTGGTTTTGGTCTGTGTGACAGAATCTGGCCAGATGTGGCTGCAACAGTCCCATGGGGGGCTCTGCAGAAGCCTGCAAGTGGAAGGCCTGCCAATGTCCTGCACTGTAGCCCGTGATGACCAGGATTGCAGCTTGTAGGCAGCGCTGCCCAGGCCTGTGTTGTTGACCTCAGTGGAAATGGAGACCTTGTGTTACAGTCTATTTTGAACTCAAGACTTGCTGTTGTTGATGGAAAATGCTGCTTAGTGACAACATGGGTGTATCAGGAGCCCGGGTTGGGAATAGATTCCTGGGGAGAGGCCTTTGCATATTCCTGACTGTGTAGAGCTCCTCACTTAAGTTCTCTGCCTCAGCTTCCTCGCCTGGAAATAGGCAGAGTGATCATAGGATTGTGATTTCAAGACAGGGAGAGGTACTGAGGAGTGCTCGGTGTTGTGCCTGGTCCAGGTAAGCTCATGAAGCGTCCTCTGCCACACCCCCCGATCCTCTCATGCCAGACACGGTGCTGGTGAGATGCTCTGTGGGCATGCAGTGCTAACGCCAGACCAAGTCAGTTGTTCCTTCAAGCGGGTGCTATAGTTCATTCTCCAAATGAGCTGCTTCTGTAGTCAGGGAATCCTCGTCTCAGAGGGAATTCTTTTCCATCGAGATAGTGCGTTTTGTTTCTGTTCGACATTGGGTTTCGCTGTTGCCACTGGGGAGAAAGTACCTGTGCTGACAGTAGTGGGCTTCCCTCTCCTAGAGAGGGGTGTGTGTGTGTGTGTGTGTGTGTGTGTGTGTGTGTGCTTGTGTGGGGTTTTGTTTCAGCCAGTCCTGTAGGCACTTGAGGTCTGTTAGTCATGTCCATCCTCTTTCCTGTGCCTCACTTGGCTTTGCTGTCTGGGGCTTTGGAGCCCACTCCCGTCCTGTGCTGTTGTTTAGAGTCTTGGAGTCTACGTTTTCTTTCTTTCTCCTAGTGAATATCATCTTGTATTCTCATCACTGATTTAAGCGAACTCAGCATTTCCTCCCAATGGTTTCAGGGGCAGAACCAAGGGAGGGAACGGGAGGGATAGATGTGGTGGTGGTGGGGTCAGCTGGTCTAAGAGGACGGAATGTCATTTGTCAGTTTCTTACTCTCCACAGATGAAGCTTTCTGTTTAGACTCTTGCCTAGAAATCCTGTTGCCTCTACCTTGAACGTTTTCAAGCATATAACCTCTAGCTGGCATCTGGACGTGCTCAGTGGGGAAATGTCCTCAGACTAGGAATTGGTGTTCAACATAGAAAATTTAAACTCAAGTCCCGACTAGTGGGCCAGGAGTCATTCTGACCAAGGGTCTTGTTGTCCGGGAAGTGTTCTGAGCCTGGACTGTGGCTTCTGTGCCCTCTTATCCTCTGGGGAGCTCGGCCCCCTTCGCTCAAGGAGGCAAATGAAGTGAAATGCACTCACCTGCCGACTTCCCTCCCTGGGTGCCCCAGGCATCCTGGGCCTGCAGTCTTCCCAGCGAGCATGCTCAATAATGCAGCAAGACTTTGCTCTGCCACAGTGTCACCTGTCGAGGTGAGTTATGCCCGTGCCTATCTGAAGTGACAGCCATCTTTGAGTACCAGGGGCTCCAACCGACTTCCCTTTCATCATTCCCTGGGGAAGGGAACATTTCGACAAGGTGTTTCCCCTTCCAAGTTCTTTCTTCCTGTTCCTCCCTCCTTCCCTCACCCTCACCCCCGCCCCCCGCTCCCCCAACACACCTGATCAAAACATTACCCCTGACAAAGGTTTCTCTCTCCAAATTAAATGAGTCCAAACAGCCTGGGAATTTTCACAGAGAAAGTGCAAAAGCTGATGTGCAAAGTTAATGAATCCGGTAGCGGAGCGCACATGATGGAGTCAGATAATGTGATCCAGCCGCCTTCCTGCTCCTCACACTCCCGTAAAGGATGTACGGAAGTTAGTTATATGGCGTGATTCTAACATCTGTCCTACCCCATAATGGCAATTTGTATAAGTAATGGAAACAGGTTAAATACTTCCATTCTAATGTTGCCGGCAGGGATGAAAATGAACATTTCAATGAAATCATCCGACAGAGAGGAAAGGGGAGGGGGTCCAGACGGATTCATCTCCACTCCCTTTGGTGATGGGAGCCTAATGAGAATGCTGGGATGGATAGTTTATCAGATGGAACAGGAAGAGCCAGTGAGTCTCTGAGATAGAATCACTGTAGAACCACACAGGCACCTCAGTCTCTCTGGCAGACCTTTGCTAATAACATGCTCTTTTCACTGTGAGGGAGCCCGGGAGGGAGAAGGTGGGGGGCTCTGCATCTGTGTGTTCCTCTAATGGGGTATGGCGAGGGTCATCTCCAGCTGCAGAAACCACCAGGGCGAGCTTCCTTGGTGGTGGAGGATCCTGTCTGAGATGTAAAAGGAGGAAGCGCTGCTGCCGACCTCCCGATTTCCTTGTTGATTATAAGGAATCCACCTTTGGAACGGCTATTTCTTTGCTGGTAAAATCTACGTGTTTCCGGGAGTTGCTCCTGTGAAGAGGCATTTTATGTGCACTGCTGATGCTATTTGGGAATGTTTCTAAATTGGAACTTAGCTCTTTGCCTCCACAGCCACTCTATAAACCCCCATACCTCCAGAGCAGCAGCAGGCTGCTGGCTGCTAGCAAGGACGTCCAGGTGTGCCCAGGAGCCTGTGGCTGTATGAATTTAGCACTTGAGCGTGGAGTGTCTGCCAGATTCTCCTGCTGAAATGCCGTGTCCACAATCACCACTGCCTCCTACCCAGACTGTATTGCTTGGCACCCACATGGGTAAAAAGGGGAAACCCTCAGGAATGGGGAAATGGCTTAGTAGATAAAGCACCAGCTCATTGGGCAGGTGTGCCTGTAATCCCAGCAAACTCCAGAAGCTGAGGTGGGAGATCCTTGGGGCAAGCTGGCTGCCTAGACTAGTGAAATCCACCAGCCCTGGATTCAGCAAGAGAATCTGTCTCAATAAATGCAGTGAAGAGCAGTTGAGAAAGACACTTCTGGCTTTCACAAACATGTGCACATGCTGTATGTGTGCCCATATACATGAGCACATGAATACACGTGTATGCTTTACATACAAATACAGCACGCACGCGCACACACACACACACACACACACACACACACACACACACACACACACACACACACACACGAGGATGTGAAAACATTTGGTTAGCCAGGCTCTTGTCCTGGCTCTTCGGTACTGAAGACGGTATGTGAGAGATTCCAGCCACCCACATTTGGAGCATTCTTTCCTTGAGAATGCCTTCCACTTTTCACCAAACGCCTCCTGTCAGGGAGCGCAGCCGCAGGTGCATGCTACTCTGTCCTGCGGCAGGGTACTGGGGGCACCAGCTCGGAACCTTTGATTCTCCCAGTGGCTTCCACGCGGGCGTGTAGAGAGCAGAGCGTGTTCCGGGAAGCCTTTCTTCTATTGTTGCCTCAGCTTGTGGAGCAGAGCACCCACACTTTGGTGCATCTCTCCCAGGAACAATGGTGATGATGAGGAGGCAGAATTCTGGGAGCATTCGCCTCTGATGGAATACAAAACAGGGCGGCTCAGGAACGCACCTTTACTTTGTGCATAATTGGGGTGCAGATTAAGATGCAGGTTGGGGGGGGAGGGTAGGGTACAGACCTGATTGCTCAGAGCCACTGTTATTAAGACTCAAGGGGATTCAGAACTTTACTACATTTAGCCGTTAAAAAACAAATACAGCTGTCACTTCTCACTGTCCTTAAAAATGACTGTTGACAAGAGCGAGCTGTGTTTTCTTTAAAGAAACAAAGATGTTTTAAACAATGTTGCGCTGCGAATCGAGAAATATAGTTTTTATCCAATTTGCCAAAGATACGATGTTTGCGCCTCATTATATAGTTAGGATTTGAGATGAAAATATTTTTTCAGACAATATGTGTGTATTTACGTGGTAAACCGTCAGGGCACACATGGTTGGTGTCACATTAAGCTGTAACAGGGCTGTGTACGCTGCCTTCTGTCCACTCGTATCCAGAGCACATGGAGTCGAATGCGGTTCAGGATGACAGCACATCTTCAGGGACACATTGGCATCCAGAAGGCACATTTTATGACAAAAAATATTAACAGGATTTAATTAAAAAAAAAGTGGAGTCTGATTATAGATTCCTGAACGGTGGGGAGAAGTTTTCTGGGTTTGCACACACGAGCACACACCTGTGTACGTAAGCATTGCACACATGCGTGCTTACGCCTGTAGCCTTTTCTGTGTTGCTGGTCCGCATTTGTTCTTGTGTCCCTTGAGACAGCTCCCTGTGCCACTCCCCCCACCCCCCAGCAGGACATACTGTATGTGTTCACACTGTCACGATTGGCACCGCAGTGCCAGGCTCAGGGAGGGCGGGGGAGTGCTGGCGAAGCTGTTTTGACACAAAAAGAAATAGCAGAAATGATGATTCGGAGTCTTTGTTTTAGTTGATGGGGAAAATGTCATTTATTTCTGTAAGTAATTGTGAAAGGAGAATTTTATACTGCAGTTACCAATTCCTGGCTGCTCATTCATCAGATTTTCATGGTGGGGGTGGGGAGGGCAGGGGTGTGTGGATGGTGCTGGGGAGGGGGGGTTCCTGGAAAAAATGCAATGGGGGGTGACTTTCCTGGGGTTCATCAGACTCTTCTTTAAAAACCTGTTAGGCCAAAAATTATATCCATTCACCTTGTGAAGTATTTTGTTCTCACAGTTTCATCTGTAGAAACAGCGGTCTCTACAAATATCATACTGTATTCCAGTACATTTGTACACAGGAAAATGAAAGATTTTTGGAAAATTGCAGCCTATATAAAACAAAAGATCTTTAGAAATGTCACATGTAGTGAAAACAAAGGATGGTAATAAATAATCCTGCTACCTGAATTTGAAAGTTCTCTCCTCCCCCTGTAAAAAAATCTTTTAAGAAAGCATCTTTGAAAGCAATTATGAGGATTCACTGATAATAGTAAAAATAAGCCTAATTATTCTGATAAAATTACATTCTCTGTCATGATAGGGCAGATAAAATTCAGTTCAGACACCAGGATTGTTACTAGAGAGACTTAAGGGGAGTCGAGTGCAGTGAGACCTTGTGTGTAGTTTCTGACCAGATATAGAAACCATCATGGGCTATGCTGGCGCATGGTTCATCATGTTCATAGAAAATTGGTATCTGCCCATGGCATGCTTAAAGACAAAAGGTACCCTAACACGGTGCCCAGATTGGCTCCTCGGTGTCCTGTTACCAGCTCGCATTAGTACGAGCAACATTCTCTAGTCATCTTGTCTTAGAAGATAAGACACTTGGCTTTATAAAGGAGACGCAATTCTGAGAAGTGTGTTGTGGTTTCAGTGAAGCCTGTGCTTCTTTTCCCTCCAAGTCTCAAGACCCCCAACTGAGACCCTCGGAAGGAACTTTGTATAAGATGTAATCTCTGGGTTGCCATGTGGCAGGGAACAAGGGCGATGAGGGTCTGGTGGCATTCCTTACAGGCTTTTCATGCTGGTTGAGGTGTAAGTCAGGGTAAAGGCCCTGGTCCTGAATCATGGTTCTTCTTTTATCAGGGGAATCCCACCTGTTGATTAAAGTGCACTGTTTTCAGGGTGCCGGACACTACCAGGCTGGGACCCCTGGCTCTGGGGGTGACTTGCTAATACTGGGTGAATAGGCCTAGACCCTTCCTCTGCCTTAGGATGGGGGGGGGGTCTGTCCTTTCTGACGTAGCGTATCGACTGAGAATATGTCTTTCCCTGGTGCTTGGCTTTGGATTTGCACATCTTGAGTGAGATTACTTGATCTTGTAGAGCCAGAGACTGTTCCATTGTATACCTGCGTGCATGCATGCAGCTGTTGAAGAAACCCAACACTGTGCTCTCAGGAGAGCCTTGCGCCTCCCCCCCTTCTCAGTCCGCTCTAACTTCCCTCTGGCCTTTCCAAGTTTCTCCTGTACTGTTTGTTCCTCTTCCTGTTCTTCCTGACACCATGGAGCATCTTGGGAAGCTTTTCATCGTTTTACGTGCGATCTGTGCCACCCTTCTTGTAAAATGTGTTGTAACCTGCAGTCTGTGTGAGACAGAAGATTAGTATCTGATTTGCTTATGGGCAGACTGGGAAGGGTCTTGGAATGTGCTTCCTTATTTCTAAGCTAATTTTAAATTGAATTCTGGGGCGGCGAGAGAAAGCAGAAATTGTATTTATTTTAGGGCAGTTACCTATGGATTCCTAATTAAAATTGGAATCGAGGGGAGGTCATTTTTATTTACCGACCCTGCACTTCTTAAAGGTGGCTTCTACTGGGGCTTAAGTAAAGAAAGACTTCCATCGCAAGGCAAAAAAAAAATGCATCAGCAAAACGGCGTGCTAACAGTCGCAACCAGCAACTCAAATTTGCAAAAGTGATAGAAACATATTTGTCCCTATCACATCAGAGCAGAAGTGGCCTTTCAGCCTTGCTTGGCAGGGCGTCAGCTTTCCTGTGAGAAATCAGAACCATGCTAGCAAATTAATGTATATCTTGCTTGCATTTTTATGTTCTTTTCAGGCTGGGAAGGGATGTCTTGTGCTGTATCTGCTTTCTCTGCATTTTTTTCCCCCGATAGATTCGGACTCTCATCAAAACCACCTGCTCTCTCCATGGCAAAGGTGAAGTTGCTTTACACGTGATCAATTATAAATTTGGAAGAAGTTGTGTTTTGCAAGATTCTAGGATGAACTGAAGCCACACATCCATCCTTTAGGTGTGTGTGAGCCTCTTTTGTGAATTGGTCCCTTGGAGTAAATGTATTTTGATATAACGGCCATCTGTTCATGAGTATCACGTTTGCCAGTAAGAAAAAAAAAAGTTTGGTGTAGATAAACATGCAATTTGGTCTGATTATAATTTCACCAGGTGGCAATACAATAGCAAAGTTGGTGTTCACTGTGAGGGCAGTCACCAAGCGGGACTAAAGGCCTGGGGTTTTATTTGATACTTTTAAACATCCACTTTCCTTTCACAGCTGACTCTCCACGACAGGGGCTAATGTGGAAAACAGAGCATGAGTGGAAAGCACCCCCACGCCTGCACCACGTGGATTGCCCCCCCCCCCTTCAGAGGTTCCCAGGAGCGGCTCTCATACCCACTTTGGGCTTCCTGCCTTTCTTCCCCGGTGCTATGGGACATTCTTAAAGTCGGTGAAGCTGATGAAAGGCACATGAGAAGAGGGCCCCAGATAATCTACTGGGTCACACCTGGTGTCAGGACACTGTCTGTACTGGGTCAGCTTCCATGGGGACAGACCGATTGTCATTCTCTTCCTGTGGTCCCTGGGGATAGTTTGAGTGGCATGTGGCTGAGCTGGGATGCCTTTCCACAGCAGCACAAGAATATACCAGTGGTCATGTTAGTATGTGTTATGGTTTATGCTGTGTGTACATCTTCCGGGCGCAGCAAAGATGAGCAGGTGTCTTGGTGCCTTCTAGCCACTCTGATAATATCATAGACTGGGTGAGAGAGAAACAGTGAAAACTGACTTTCTTCCAGTTCGGAGGCCAGAAACCCAGGCTGAGGTATCAGCAGATCTTTTTGTCATTTCTCTGTGTCCCCCTGTTGGGGAAGGGGCAAGGCAGCATTCTAGACCTTCCTTTATGAGGACACTAGTCCTACTCACATGGGCTCCACCCTCGTGACCCAATCACCTCCCAAAGTCCCTCCTAATCCCCTCACACTGATGATTAGAATTCATAGGTGAATTCTTTTAAAACAGAAACATTAGAGCCATAGCAACAGATAAACACAGTGTTGGGTGTAATGACCACAGTGATTCCTGTAATCTTAAAACTGCTTCATTACCATGGTTGCATTTGGGGAGGAATCAAGGCCCCAAGGAGTGAATTGGTGTGTTGGGCTTACCCTGTCAACTAGGATCAACAGCCTTGAGTCTGTCCTTCTTCCTTCCTCTCTTTGTGCCAGACTGACGTTAAAGGGACATAAGGTGGCTGTCCCTTAGGAGGGAACCACAGTGGTCATAGACCAAGTGCAATCAATGCAAGTGCACCCTGTTTCTCCATATCCAGGCATCCTGGGAGCATCCTTTTCTTTGGATCACCCCTAAATCCCAGGGTCACTGGGTTGACCTGCTTTTGCATGACTGGTATTGCAGTTGGGGCCCTTTGGTGCATCCCTCTCTGGTTGAGACAGGCCTGCTTTTGTGGCTATTCAAGTCAGGGTATGGGAAGCCCTTCTTGCTGTCAGCCTGCAGAATCCAGGCTAGGGAATTCTTTCATGGCCTTTGTCCTGTGACATCAGCCATCCTTTTCTCTGTAGGTGTTCAACTTCGAAAGGAAATTCTGCAGGCTCTGGATTCTTAGGGTTCTGGCTGGGGATGCCAGAAGTCTGTCTCTGGCATTTGGAAGTAGAGTTTCTCACAGGTGAAGCTGGGAGCTGGTTGGGTGCTCAGCAGCCCCTTTGGAAGGTAGAAAGATCTAAAGGGTAGCCCAAACTACCGGGCAAAGGTATTCAGTGGTTTGGGCTGCAAGACACACGCCTGTCCCCAGCTGTCGCTCAAGGGTTTGTGCTTCCTCATGTGTCACAGTGAAAAAGTAACTAATTAAAATAGATACAGTATGCTAGAGAACATGGACAAACAGGAAACAGCTGAGAAGTAGAAGGAACTGGGAGAGCGTGGGATACAAGGGCAAACGTGAGGTCAGAGGTGGAGGCTGGAGTGAGCCTCGCTAGCTAAAAACCGGAAGAGTGGGCTACCTGCTGCCTGTCTGGAAGACTCTGCAGCTGCCTTCCAAGGGGCCACTCAGAGGGGACATGGAATGAGGAGCGAAGGGGAGGTGGATGAGGGCATGCCGGACAGCCTGGGAGGGACCACAGATGTTTGATTGATTGGTCAGCATTAAAGAAAAGGCAGAGTAGTCACGTCCCCGCCCAGTAGGAAAAGTTATTCTCTGTGCTCCTTGGACCTGTTGGTGGCTACACCCAGTGGGTGCTCAGGGAACGTTACATGTGGCTAGCTGATCTCAGAAATGGCATGCAGTAGCTAATGTGAATTGAATGGAAAGCTCTGGAGAAGATTTTGAAAATACAGTATTTACCAGGAGGCACTCCAGTCAACATTAAAATACCAGCAAACAAACAAGCAAACCCATGCATCCATTAGCTTGAAGAAGTCACCATTAACTTGCTCTGAAAAGGGTCCCCCTTGGACTGCACACACAACTTGGTTCTGCTTTCCTTGTCTTTGACTTTCTCCGTGTCATTAGATCATGGGGTGTGTGTGTGTGTGTGTGTGTGTGTGTGTGTGTGTGTGTGTACACATGTGCATATATGTAGGTGTATGTTTATGCATGTGCTTGTTAAGGCTGGAGGTCAACCTCAGGTGTTGGCCTCAGGATCTGCTCACCTGATTAGGCTAATTAGTTGAGACTGACTGACAGGAGAGCCCAGGGCCCACCTGTCTCCTCCTTCCCAGGGCTGGGATTATGATGTGCTGTTTACATGTGGGGTCTGGAGACTGAACTCGGATCCGGATCCTCATACTTGAGTGGTAAGCGCTGTGCCACCTGGCTGTGCCCTAGAACCTGCTTTTTAACATTTGAGTGGCATTTCCTTCTGGGAGTGAACTTCTGTTCTCTTGACTATCCCTCACTCTGGGAGACTTGGGCTTTGATAAATGTTCTGTGCCGTGATGCTGTGGGGAGGTCTTCGTGCGTGAAACTGTTGCTTCATTTCACACCATCTTACCCACCCAAGACTAAAGTTTTTGGACTAGAAGCCGTCAAATTTTAAAATCCCTCTCCTTTTTGCCTTGGGTATTTGATATTCTCTTGTTTTTAACTGTCTGGTGCCTCATAGGCCTTAATCCAAAGCCATACAGGCCGCGGGTTGATCACGGCTCCCCCTGTTCCCCGGTGTGTGTCCTACACCTGGTGCCATTGTCTGTGCCTGACATGGGGGTTCTGGAAATAATGGAAGGCGGCCCAGGCTTGCCTTTCACTGGCAACCTCTGTGAGGTGAGCGGAGCCCCAGGCTGGTGGTGATCAGTGTAGGGGTCATGGAAGGCTTTGGTGGTCACAGGCTTACGGGCTTTGGAGGGTGAAGTCAGGGCCAGTCATCGAGACTGCAGTGTGACAGACTCAGGAGGCCCAGAGCCAGCCAGGGCACACAGGGATGCCAGCCTGAGGTCTGTGGACCTTTGCCACTCGCAGGAGTATATGCAGGGCAGGAGAAACAGAAGCCACTTCCAGATAGGGGTGTCTGCAAGGTGGACGAGCTAAGTGGGACAGAGAGAAACCTGGCCGTCAAGGGCCCAGCTTCCACACAGTCTCCCACTGCCCCCTTCCCTCACCCTGACATGCTCACCCTGCTTTATTGAGACGTAAGCGCTGAGGATCAGGTTCTTCTCTCCTGCATCCACCCTCCAGAGAACTAGTGGTGGCGATGGGTTCGGGTGGAGGGTGGGGAGCCCTGTTCTTTGTGGTTCTGTTCCATGTCCCCAGGCAGTGGCCTGTTGTGCTGGCTTTGTGGGAGTGTTCATGATTTACATGTCAGCCCAGTCTGGGAGGCTCAGCATGCAGACCTGGAGGAAGGAAGGTAGAAAGGGTATGGTCCCTGTGACTACACTTCTGCTTGGACCAAAGGGAAGGCACACTTGTAGGATGGCGTGGGAAGAGGCTGCCAATACCAGATACCTGTGGTCCAGACGCCAGCCACTGCCCATGCCCGTCACCTTTTCCCCAAGCAGGACAGCCCAGCCCCACTTCCTGTGAGGGAAATGGGTCTTATGGGTGGCTCTCCACATGGTATACCAGAATTGGGTATCTTAAACATTTAGCTCTTGTGAGCAAAATGGAAATGTGTGTGAGTCCGGCAGTCATCTTAGGATGTTGCAGGCCTTCCATTTTCCAGCAGGGCTATAGAATTACGTGACGCACTACCCCGCAGTCGATGCTCACAGACAAAGCCCGGGCCTCACACTGTTGATCGTTTCTCACCCTAGTGGTGCAGCATTAGCAGAATTGTAATTCCTGGTTCATTAACGGACTGCTACTCCACGCTGCTGTGGATGGACCAGGACCTGTGTGTTCTGACTGCTCTGGGATTGTCCCCAGAGGTGGGCTGAGGCCAGGTGTAGAGAGGTAGTGTGCACAGGTATTCTGTAGGGCCTCAGGGTCTCCATGTGGCAGATTCAATGGTCTCTCACTGTGCATGCATATGTGTGTGCTTCTCTGTGTGGGGTGATCATGCGTGTGCTGCCACATGTGCTCACACATGCATGTTCATACATGTGGAGTGGTCATACATGGGCCCACATGTATGGTGTAATCATGTATGTGCTATCATATGTGTCCTTGTAAATATAGTAAATATAGTGACTGTGAATATGCTGTCAAGTGTGTGCAGGAGCAATCATGCACATGCTTTCATGTGTTCTTGTGTGTACAGAAATGATAGTGCTATCGTATTGTGTTTCTTCTTACACATGTGGATGACTATGCATGTGCCCTCATGTGTGGTTGCGTGCATAGGGTGACCATGCGTGTAATTGTAATGCATGTGTTCGTACAGACAGGGTGACTATGCTTGTACTGTTATTATACATGGTCATATATACATGAGAAGTACATGCGTTGTCATGCATGAGCTCACACATACTGTGTGACTGCACACACTGTCACGTGTGTTTGTGTATACAGGGCAGCCATTCCTGACCTGTGAGTGCCTGCTCCTCCTCAGCCTGAAGCCTTTCATTTGCAGGTGTGGAAGCTTCACCCACCCCTGGCAATTCTCCCTTGGGGCACAGAGATATTCTTTGTCCCTCCTGTCACTCCTGTCTGGAAATGCTTGTGCTCTTTGCCACGTTCCCTTAGGATCTGGCTCTGATAATGTGATAATGAATGATCATGTTTAATGAGACGCCCCTCGCAGGTCACGTCAGTGCATTTTAATAGGGGCTTGCTGGAGAATACCTCAACCTCGAATCCTCTACTTTTTCATGAAACACTAGGTCACCTAGTTTTTCTGTCAGAGAAAGGAAGGGCAGAGGGGAGAGGGGAGAGGGAAGAGGGGAGAGGGGAGAGGGAGAGGGAGAGAGAGAGAGAGAGAGAGAGAGAGAGAGAGAGAGAGAGAGAGAGAGAGCACACATTGCTCAAGTAAGTTTAGGAGGTGGTAAAATATGTCAGTAGCAAGATATGTCACATATCAAAGTGTTTAAAATGATCTTAGTTAAGAATCAAGGTACCTTATGTGGCCTTCAGCCTGCAGTCCTGCAGGCAGCCTTAGGCCTGTGGCAGCCATAGGGCCCTATACTGTTGCCTTTCCTAATAAAAATTATTAAGATAAAGTTTTCATAGCATCAAAGTGACCATTGTCACCATTTTTCAAGGTATAGTTCAGTGGCATCCAGAACATTCTTGCTGCTGGGCTGCCACCCTCATCTCCAACTAGACCTTTCCTCATCTTGCAGAAGTGAAACTGTAGCCATGAGACATCCTTTTCCCATTGACCTCCCCCCGACTCTGGCCCTGCACCCAGCACTGTCCTTCAGTGTTGTGACTGCTGGACAGACCTTGCATGAGGGCACAAGGCAGTGTTTGTCCTTTGTAAGCAGTCAGTCCTCCTTCACAAGCTACCCTCAAGGCCCGCCCATGTCTTTGCAGGGCCAGGGGTCAGGGTTTTCCTTTCTAGCGCTAGATGATGCTCTGTGGTGTGGATGACCACATCTGTCCATATGATGAATGTTTGCCTTATTTCTTCCTTTAGCTGTGTGTATGATGCTGCTTTGGGTCTTGGTGTGTGACAGTGGCCTTGGTCACCCTCTGGCAGTCTTTCATAGGTAGCACTGTGTTTTGTCCTAGATGTGATAAGCGTTTGTTTTTAGTGAAAACCATATTATTTTTACTGCTTGCCATGAAGGAGTGTTTTTATTTATGGAAACCATCGAATATTGCCTGGGAAATATATTGTTCTAAAAAGAGAGCTGGGCCCCTCCTGATTTCAACAAATTTGCCATAAAGAAATCACAGGGGGCTCGCAAGTCTAATGAGGATAGCATGTGGGAGGGGTCCCCGGGGCATTGGTGGGATTCCCTGTTTGTCCTCAGCGCTCAACCGAACTGTCTTTAAGAAGGGGCTGCTGGCTTGGTGCTGCATGCCTGTAATGCTAGCATCTGGGAGCTGGAATTGAGAGGATCAGGAGTTCAAAGCCAGCCTGGGCTACTTGAGACCCTGTCTGGAAGGAAGGGAGGAGTAGAGGGCGGGAGGGAGGGAGGAAGGGAGGGAGGGAGGGAGGAAGGGAGGGAGGGAGGGTAGAAGGGAAAGAGAATAGGGTGACAGGAAGTTAGAGAGAGCAGTGTGGAGGTTTAGGCTTCTTTGCTGAGAAGTCCTGCACTTTGTGGGGGATGGTCTCAGTATAGCCTTACTCCTGGCCTGCTGTGGTCCAATGGGCAGGCACATGGAGTTGATGTTGAGGTGGCCTTGTAGTCTGCAGGGAGCCTGGCTGAAAAACATCATTTTAAAGATCACCTAACTGCTGGGGAGGCTGCGTCCTTGAAGATGATTTACTCCTTCTGACTGTGCTTCATTTTTCTCTCCTAGCTTATGTTCCTGAGGAAGAACTGAAGGCGGCCGAAATAGATGAGGAACACGTGGAGGATGGCGGGCTGCCTTTGGACATTCAGGACAGCGAATTCGTGTGCAATGAGGAGACAGAGATCAAAGAGGCCCAGAGCTATCAGAATTCCCCAGTCAGCACTGCCACCAATCAGGATGCCGGCTACGGATCGCCCTTCAGCGAGAGCAGTGACCAGCTGGCCCATTTCAAAAGCTCCTCCTCCAGAGACGAGAAGGAGGAGCCACCGTGTCCAGATAATGTCTCCTACCCCCAGGACAGCTTGGCACAAATCAAAGCTGTGTATGCAAACTTATTCTCCGAGTCCTGCTGGTCTAGCCTCGCTTTGGATTTAAAGAAGTCCGGTTCGACCACCAGCAACAATGATGGCAGCCAGAAGGAGAGCTCCACACCTGCCCCCACACCCCCGACCAGCACCGCCAGCACCGCCGCCTGTACCACAGCCACCACGGCCATCACCAGCTGCAGCACCAGCACCAGCCACAGCAGCACCACCAGTAACAACAACAGCAGCAGCAGCAGCTCCGGGTATGACTGGCACCAGGCCGCCCTGGCCAAGACCCTGCAGCAGACCTCGTCCTACGGGCTGCTGCCTGAGCCCAGCCTGTTCAGCACCGTGCAGCTGTACAGGCAGAACAACAAGCTGTACGGCTCCGTGTTCACAGGGGCCAGCAAGTTCCGGTGCAAGGACTGCAGCGCGGCCTACGACACTCTGGTGGAGCTGACGGTGCACATGAACGAGACGGGCCACTACCGGGACGACAACCGGGACAAGGACTCTGAGAAGACCAAGCGCTGGTCCAAGCCCAGGAAGCGCTCCCTGATGGAGATGGAGGGGAAGGAGGACGCGCAGAAGGTGCTGAAGTGCATGTACTGTGGACACTCCTTCGAGTCCTTGCAAGACCTCAGCGTCCACATGATCAAAACGAAGCATTACCAGAAAGTGCCTCTGAAGGAGCCTGTGCCAGCCATCGCCAAACTGGTCCCGTCCACCAAGAAGCGAGCGCTCCAGGACCTGGCATCCCCTTGCTCCCCGGAGCCCACAGGCATGGCCACTGAGGTTGCACTGAGTGAGTCATCCAAGGACCAGAAAACGGCCAACCCGTACGTCACGCCCAATAACCGTTATGGCTACCAGAACGGTGCTAGCTACACATGGCAGTTTGAGGCCCGCAAAGCCCAGATCCTCAAGTGCATGGAGTGCGGCAGCTCCCACGACACCTTGCAGCAGCTCACCGCCCACATGATGGTCACTGGCCACTTCCTAAAGGTGACGACCTCTGCCTCCAAGAAAGGAAAACAGCTGGTGCTGGACCCTGTGGTGGAAGAGAAGATCCAGTCCATCCCCCTGCCCCCGACGACTCACACGCGGCTGCCTGCCTCTAGCATCAAGAAACAGCCGGACTCCCCTGCAGGCTCTGTAGCCTCAGAGGAAAAGAAAGAGCCGGAGAAGGAGAAGGAGAAAGCTCCTCCTCCGGCAGCCGGGGATGCAGAGAGAAAAATCAAGGAGGAGACGGAAGACGCCGCCGCCGAGAAGTTTGAACCCACCACCCTCTATCAGTACCTGCGCGAGGAAGACCTGGACGATAGCCCCAAGGGGGGCGTCGACATCCTAAAGTCGCTCGAGAACACTGTGTCTACCGCCATCAGTAAAGCCCAGAACGGTGCGCCCTCGTGGGGTGGGTACCCCAGCATCCACGCAGCCTACCAGCTGCCAGGCACCGTGAAGCCGCTGCAATCAGCCGTGCAGAGCGTGCAGATCCAGCCGTCTTACGCCAGCAGCGGGAAGTCACTGCCCTCCACAGAGCACAACGCCCTCCTGCACTCCCCAGGGAGCCTTACACCCCCACCCCATAAGAGCAACGTGTCTGCCATGGAGGAGTTGGTAGAGAAGGTCACAGGCAAGGTCAGTGTGAAGAAGGAGGAGAGGCCCTCGGAGAAGGAGAAGGTCTCCCCCGTCAAGGCCACCTCCCCCGTGGCAAAGGAGAATAAAGATCTTCCCAAGTCAGAGGAGACTGGGAGCAAGCCGCAGAAGAAGGGCTTAGACGTGGAAACTGGGAAGGCCAAAAAGGAGGGTCCGTTGGATGCTCACACCCCAAATGGTACAGAGCCTCTTAAAGCCAAGGTCACCAATGGCTGCAGCAACCTGGGCATCATCACAGACCACTCGCCGGAACCTTCCTTCATCAACCCCCTGAGTGCTCTGCAGTCCATCATGAACACCCACCTAGGGAAGGTGTCCAAGCCTGTGAGCCCCTCTCTGGACCCGCTGGCGATGCTCTATAAGATCAGCAACAGCATGCTGGATAAGCCCGTCTACCCCACGACCCCTGCCAAGCAGGCCGATGCCATCGACCGCTACTACTACGAGAACAGCGACCAGCCCATCGATCTGACCAAGTCCAAGAACAAGCCCCTGGTCTCAGGTGTGGCCGATGCTGTGTCCTCGCCCCTGCGGGAGAGTGCCCTCATGGATATTTCAGACATGGTGAAGAACCTCACGGGCCGCCTGACTCCCAAGTCCTCCACACCCTCCACGGTGTCGGAGAAGTCGGACGCGGACGGCAGCAGCTTTGAGGAGGCCCTAGACGAGCTGTCACCTGTCCACAAGAGAAAGGGGCGTCAGTCCAACTGGAACCCGCAGCACCTGCTCATCCTCCAGGCCCAGTTTGCCTCCAGCCTTCGGGAGACAGCGGAAGGCAAGTACATCATGTCGGACCTGGGTCCTCAGGAGCGGGTGCACATCTCCAAGTTCACGGGCCTCTCCATGACCACCATCAGTCACTGGCTGGCCAATGTCAAGTACCAGCTGCGGAGGACAGGGGGAACAAAGTTCCTTAAGAACCTCGACACAGGGCATCCTGTGTTCTTCTGTAACGATTGTGCCTCTCAGTTCAGAACTGCCTCCACGTACATCAGCCACCTGGAGACGCACCTGGGCTTCAGCTTGAAGGACCTCTCCAAGCTGCCACTCAGTCAGATTCAAGAGCAGCAGAGCGTCTCCAAAGTCCTCGCCAACAAGACTCTGGGCCCACTGGGGTCAGCCGAGGAAGACCTGGGCTCCACATTCCAATGCAAGCTCTGCAACCGAACTTTTGCGAGCAAGCATGCAGTAAAACTGCACCTTAGCAAGACACACGGCAAGTCGCCAGAGGACCACCTGATCTATGTGACCGAGCTGGAGAAGCAATAGTGTCCAGGTGTGCAAGGGACCGTGGAACATTGCACTACCATCCTGATTGTGCTGCACTAGGCCTGGCCTGAGCCGCTGAAATCAGTCTTTCCTTTGTTGCTGAACTGCCTATCTGGACTTGGTTTTTCTTACACATATTTTGTAGTTATATTTATATGCTCTTTGTCTGATCTGTGCATGTTATTTTTCTTTTTTTCCGTGAGTCAAAGTCTGACCTTTATTTTCAGCATCCCTTCTTGATGTTAAGCTATCTTTTGTAGGAAATAGTGGGGCACGCTCGGAGACATTGTTTAGCGGTAAAGGAAGATACAAATAGCAGCGATCAAGAGACATCCTAAAATTACGAAGTTGCCATGACAATAAAGGTCACAGGACCTGGTAGTGTCGAGTTTAACCCTTTGAGGACTTTATCTCTGTGCCTTTCACTCAAAAATTAAAAAAAAAAAAATTTAAAAAGAAAGAAAAAAAGGGGGAAAAGGCGCTTAAAGGCATCTCATTCAGATCAAAAGCTGTGTCAGACACAACTTATTTAATAATTAAAAAACGAGCTTTTATATGCAGGACTGGTTTGTGAAAAGACATGCATGCAGCGGTCGGAGACAGAGAGCTGTCTGGGACTCACGGGGTTAGGAAGCCACAACTTTATATGTTCAAAACAAAAACAACGTATACCCCAGTTGCCACTATGCCCAAACCCTCTGGATGCTGAAAAATGCCACTTTTGGCAAAAAAAAGTATGCAAGCTTATTATTTAAAAAATGTGTAAAAAAATGCTATTTCTTCTTTTTTTTTGTTCCTGTAAAATACTGCAGTTTATAGTTATTTACAAATGTAAGCTTTGGTATCAGCTGACCTTTCTATAGCGTGATGCATTGGTAAATGAAAAAAAAAACACAGAAAAAAAAACAAAAAAAAAATGGGGCAAATGTTGGATCCTTTCCTTGTGAATTGCCAGCGTCAGCTTACACACGCCTGTATGTTACATATCATATCATTTTAATCTATTCAACTTTCTTTGTACCTTCTGGCTGTATGCTTTCTCTTTTAACTTTTTATATTGTCATTTTATATTAAATTTCTGTGTATATAATGTAAAACCACAACTTTTGGATAAAATTTAGTTCCTGCAGCTTGATTTAAATAGAGAAATTTTACTGGCACCTGCATCTTCTCAGATGCATGTACTCAGAGGAACTATCAGACAAAAATAAATAAATAAAAACAGAGCAAGCAATGCACTATTAATTATACATTTTGATGTCCCATCATTAACACTGTACAGTACGTTTTGGTTCACACAGTTAAACCCACTGTTTTCTCAAATGTAAAATAAACCCACACGCAGTTCTTGATTTACACAGATTGTCATGTCGTCATTATTTTCCCTTTGAGATGTTATTTCAACCACAAGAGGTATTGCTTATGCAATCAGCCAACAAAAATTTTATTCAGACTCATCATTCCATCATTGGTGTGCTGACACACTTCATTCCGATGAGCAGCACTGGATGTTTACAAGTGATAATTAACATTCATACCTCCACGGGGTGCCAAGGCTTCCCAGAGTTCAGTCCTTGGGTGATGGCCACTTGGTCCCTGGATGAACTGTGGTGATTCTTTCAGATAATCCTTGAAAACTGTTAGAAATAGCTGTCATCAGCCCCTTGTGTACACCTGGGCTTCGTGGCCAGGAAGCAGGCGAGGCCTCACGGCAACTCAGGCCCTGCGGATCTCGGAATTAGTTTTGCTACAAAGGAGGAAAACCTGGTTTGTGAGCTTTAAAAAAAGTGCTTTTAGATTGTTACGTCTGGCGGTTTTTCTGTTCAGTCATTGAGTGGAGTCTTAGTTTTGTCGTTTCCAAGCACATGAGGGCTCCACCAAAAGGTCCAGCACTGGTCCTGAGATGTCATGACTCTACTAGCTTCCTGAAGTTGTTGCCCTGGTCCATTTTCAGCAACCAAGGAAACTGAGACCTCTGCTCTCCTCCCTCAAAACACTTAGTAACATGTGTCGTTGGTCTTTGTTTTGTTTTGTTTTTTTACCATTTGCTTAAATTTTCATAGAATTACATCCCAAGAAAGGTAAGAACTCATGCTGTGTTCAGAGGTGCCTAAGCAGTCATGATGTCTTGATGACTCCCTGGCTTGCTCCAGGAGGTGAGGCGCCATCCCATTTCTGCCAATGGCGGAGGAGCTGGCACAGGGCGGGCCTGGCCAGTCATGTTTGCACAGGCCTCTGCACAGGGAGGCTCGCTGAATTTTCTAACTTCTTTCATTGGCAAGTAGCTGTGTCCTTTAGGAGTTTTCAGCTGCTAGACCCACCCGTTCAGTTACTGGGGGGATTTTGTACGTTGGGCCGGAGGGGTTGACAGAGTGGGCTAGCATTGAGACCCATGGCGTGGACAGGGGGCTCCTTGCATAACCACCTTTGGACGACAGATCTGTGAACATTTCACCCTCATAGCAAGAGCTTTGAAGCAGCAGTGTAAGGTGAGGAGTGGGAGGTAAGAATTTCTGAGGAACAGCCCGATGAGGACAGTCTTATGTCCTCAGTGCACCTTGAGTTATGATCCTGGGGGACAGGTACAGAATTCCAGATTTCTTTTCTTATTATTTTTCCTTGTAATTCCTCAGCTCATTGGCATATTATCATCATTCCAGTTCCCCAATTGGTGGGTGGAGGTTATCGAAACACCACCAAGACGGTGACCCCAGCACATCACTGAGTGCTTCTACAGTCCCAGGTCCTACTCTGTGCTGTACCTGTGAGCCTGTCCCTTCCTCACAGCTCTGCACCAGGTCCCTGTCAGCCCAACTTGCAGACCTGGAGAGCAGTAACAGCAATGGGCAGGTTTTTATCCTTGTCACATGGCTTGTCATGGACAGAAGTTGGATTTTGAGCTCCTGAGTACTTATTGTGGTACCAGAGGATGGGCCCCAGGTGAAAAACTCTGATTTGATCCCAGGAAGAGGCCAAGGAGGTTTTTGTTTGTTTGTTTTGTTTTTAACAGGGAGATGAGCTAGAGCATCGCCCTAGAAAATGGAGAGCTGAAGTTTGGCCTGTGTTGGTAGGCAGCTACCAGAGCAGTAATAGTAAACAGACATCCTAACATCCTTCCAGCCACCTCCAACTGTGGCTGCAGAGGTCACAAGCTTTGGTGACTTTATCTTCTGCTGGATCTGGAAAATGAGTCGAAATGACGTTGGCTGTGAGTTTATAACTGGAACTGCACAGAGGATGCCCTGTGACACAGACACTCAATTTGGATAGAAAGAGCGAGAGAGGGCTGGAGAGAGAGTTCAGCTGGTAGAGCGTTTGCCACGGTAGCACCCGAGATGGGTCCCCAGAGCCAGGTGCACAAAGTCAGGTGTGATAAGCACACACTTGCGATCCCAGAGCAGCAGAGGAGGGGGAAGGTAGATCCTGGGCTCGTCGGCCAACCATCCTAGCCCGCTTGGTGAGTTCCAGCGCAGTGAGAGACCCTGCCTTCAAAAACAAGTGGATGGTGCAGGAAGAATGGGACCAAGGTTGTCCTCTGACCTTCACACACGTGTACATGCATGCACGTGTACATGCACGCACGCACACACATGAGCATACACCTGGACACAAATAGACTAACCGGAGGGGTAAATCAAATGCTCACCATTCCTTCACTGTACGGGGGCAAGCATCTACCATTCGTCAGTCCCAGAATACAGGTTTCTGTGCACCATGAGATCCTCCCTGTTTCTCCCTCCTCGTCCTTCAACCCTGAGGAGAGTGGTTGGGTGGGGACAGGTTACCTGTACCCTTGGGATGTGGAAGGAGGTAGGGAAGTCAGATGGCTGCTCCTTTAGTCCAGCATTCTTGTTGGGTCAGGCTGACAGTTGTGCCTATACAAAAATAATCGTGGTTTGCATTTTATCTGTGGTATGACCACTAGGTTTAATGACTGATTAAACACTTTCCCTCTTCACATGCAGGGTTTTAAAAGCTTGAGCTGTTTCTCTGAATGTGGGTTGCTGTTGTTTAGTCAGTATTTGAGGTGGGATAAAGTCTGTGAACTAACACTAGACAACCGTTTATGTAAGAGAAACTAGCATTTAGGTAGTGTACGGAAAAAGGAATGTTTAAACACTTCAAGATGCATGTCTCTTATGGGCGGAGAGATAGGCAGGTCAAGTGCTTGTCGCACAAAGATGAGGCCCAGAGTTGCTCGTCTCTGGAACCTGTGCAGAAAGGCCAGATGTGGTAGCAGTGCTTGCATAAGCCAGCTCTGGGGAGGCAGACCCAGGAGGATCCCAGGGACTCACTGTCCAGCCAGCCTCGACCAATCAGTCTAAAGGCGACAGATGGGATGTCTAAGGACGACTTCCCAGGTTGGCCTCTGGCCTCGTGCACACACACACACACACACACACACACACACACACACACACACACACACATGTTCACATACACATGAACATGGACACACATACACACATGGCTTTCCATTTCAGTGATTGATAATCTTGAAAATCTGTCTAGCTGGGCATTGTCATACACGCCTGAAATCCAGCACTCAGGAGGCAGAGCAGGTAGATCTCTGAGTCACAGGCCAGCCTGGTCTACATAGCAAATCCAAGGCTAGCCAGGGCTACATGCTGAGATTCTGTCTGAATTTTAAAAAGAAAATAAGCTGTTGGTCTGAGACAAATGACATCTTAGCCAGTTCTGAATTCTTAAAAACCAGGACACACAAATGATTTCAGTATTTTTATTGAGGCATAATATTTTTGTTATTTATTATAATTTCATAGAAGACAGCAGATTCTAATGAAACTATACACTTAAGAGACATGGAAGAGTAAAAGTTGTTTTGAAGAGAACTTGAGCTCTTTCTTAACTTTGATGACAGTGATTGAAGAGACACACTCATCCCAGAAAATCTGAACAACAAAAATAAGGAAATAAAAACCACTGTCTACTATTTAGAGACAATTGCTGCTCACATTTCAGTGTTAATGTCCCCCACCCCATTGTAACAAAATAGGGATCACATTGAACATAATTCCTTACTTTTCTTGCCCAGCAGTTGATCGGTTGTGTATCTCTCCTTGATTCTTTTAAGTACTGATTATTTGAAATCTTACTGGGATGAACTTTAACACAATCAAGTACCTAATAGTTAAAAATTTAAAAGTAACCCTTAGGTTCGTTTATAGATTTTCACTGTTCCTCTCAATATTTTTGTAAATAGTTTTGATCACATCCTTAAAGCCAAGTACTTGTAGTTGGAATTTGTCTCATGCTGTAGTGACACACGTGGCCCAAACACCCACAGGCAAGCTAGAGGAGGCATGGCCTGAAGACAGCCCCAACCTGCTCTGCTTCGCCTTCTACACAAGGGAGGATTTTTTTTTTTTAAGTTTTGGGTATTTTCATTAATTGTCTGATATAATAATATTTTAATTTATAGTACTTGCAGTACTTGTTACCTGTTGAAGCTATGTAAAGGAAATGTTGGTTTGGAACATGCATGGCTTTGGGGGCACTTTCACGTGGATTATGATTTCATTTAAATTCAGGCAGTTGGGAATACATGCTTTACAGACACTCCAATAATGAGGAGAAAAAGGCATCCCTAAGACACCTGGCTCACCTGAGTGGCCTGAGGGCTAGCTCAGTCTGTCTTACCATATCTCATTTGTTGGCAGAGTGCTTATCTAGCTTCCCCAAGCCCTGGGATCCATCACCAGTACTGCAGAAACTGGGTGTGGTGGTGTTCAGAAAGCGGAGGCAGGAGGATCAGAAGTTTAAGGTCGTCCCCAGTTACACAGTGAGGTGGGGGCTAGCCTGGACTAGAGGATACTCTGTCTCAAAACAAAAAAGCAACAATAACAATAATTAAAAAAAACAAAGCAAAGCAAAATCTTGCCTAGGCTGGGCTTGGTGGTGCAGGCTTGTAATCTAGCTGCTTGAGAAACTGAGGCAGGATCACAACTTTCAGACTGTGTGAGTTCAAGGCTAGACTGGGCAACTCAGTAAAATCCTATCTCAAAGTAAAAAAGTAAAAAGTGAGTTTGGAGTTCAGTTCATTGAAAGCATCCTTGATAAGGAAATGGCAAGCAAACCAGACCCTGAGTTTGGTCCCTCGTACTAAACCACGACCCCATCCTGAACAACTCCAAGTCGGTCACCAGCGCCCTTTGGAACTGCTTCCAAATAGCACAACCTGCTCATAGGAAGCAAAGGTTATAATCCCATGATTTACATGAGTAATTAACCTTTAACACTAGCAAAACAAGGCCCTCAGAATCAAGCAGTGAACAGAGAGAGACCACCCAGGGATGGCTCTATCATGTGAAGTTATTTCATGATCATTAGCAGACAAGGGTCTCCCTGCAAAAACTTGTTAGTCATTGTCTCCCATAGCTGAGTTACTCCCAGAGTTGACGTTCAAGGGCACTGCTGAGGACCTACCTTCTGTGACCCAGGTTTTTGACGAATGGGTGCAGAAGTCCACCAAAAGGTGAGGGTGACATGGGAGGTTCATCAGTTACAGTCAGGAGGTTCTTAAGATCGATGCTTTACCGTGAGCAGGAGATGTTTCTGAGAACAAATGTTCAGACATGGGCTCACCCCAGTCGGTGGTCCCAGGATGACTGACTCTAGCAGATGATGATAGATCTCAGGTCTCTTACTTGGAATCAGAGTAGAGGCGGTGGGTCTGTACATCTGACCACATTTTGTTTAATTATTTGGTACATGGCATCCCTCACATTTAAAGAGAAGCTTATAAAAACTAGGAGCTTTCGGGCTAAGAGGATGCAGGACTTGAACAAGGATTTAGAAGGTATTAAAGTATGAAGCATGGTAAACAAAACCACCATTCCAGGGATATTTTTCTTTGAAAACTTGTTTGACCAAAGAGTCCATTAGTGACAAGGGACTAGGGACAGGTATATTGGGAACACCAGTTTCTAAACAGATAAACAGCAAAAAAACCTGGTTCTGCATAAGTAGAACCGTCAATCAAATTCTAGCGACTCCTATCAGCTGGCTTTCCCAGGAGTCTGTCACAAAGTACCACTCAGTCCCCAAGTGAAAACATCTTTCTCCCATCTGTAAATTTTCTCTTTTTAATACATTTAACTCATTTTTAAAAGAGTGATTTTTCAAGTTTTCACTGACTAGAAGTCAAGAATTTCCTTTTCTCTTTATAATACACCCAAAAATGTAGTGTGAAACTTAAGCCCTATCACAGCAAAACTAAAGGGGACTTTTAAATCTTTTATAATCAGGATAGTTTAAAATGATGTGGTGAATCCTCTTTGTATGTGTATGCATTTGTTTGTACACTGGTGCATTAATGTGCGTGTGTGTGCTCATCTTTGCGGAGGCTCCAGATCAATGTCAACTGACTTTCTCCATTTTTCTTTAGTCTTCTGGAGACAGGGTGTCTTACCGAACCTGGAGATCATCAATTTGGCTAGGCTGGCTTGCCAATGAGCTGCAGGGATCTGCAGGTCTCTACTTCTCAGTACTGGGATAGCAGTTAGGTACCACTGTGGATCCTAGGCATCTGAACTCAGGTCCTCATGCTTCCATGGCAAGCACATTGCTCTCTTAGCCACTCCCCAGACCTCTAAGAGACAGTTTCTTTATATGGATCATAATATTCTTCTCAATTTATACCAATTAATTATTGATCAATCATTAACATCAACTTTTGACTCCTAAATATTAAAATAACAGGTGTTGGAATCCTTGGTTATGTTCTAAGGTGTTAACTTGAGAGACTAATGTCCCAAATCCCTGAATCTTATTTGTAAAACACTTATACCTTAGACCTAGTTTTCACTTTCAAAGCAGTGGAGTGTCCTCCTGGGTTTTCCTGTGCCTGCTCCATGAGAGCCATGGAATTCACAAGTCATCAGTGTGAATCTGCAGGACCACAGATGTGTTCAAGGAGCTTTTACTTAAAAGGACTCTGAGCCTTTGTGTCATGGATTGGTGTGACAAGTGATAACCTCTCAAAACTTGGCATCTGGATATATTGGCTAAAGACTCATCCTTTTATTCTGCCACTCCTTTACCAATGATTAGAAACTGATGGCATTAAAATCTGAAGTAATTTGCAAGAGGAAATCGGAATGAAAGGACTGTGTTCACGTGATAGCGGGCTGTGAAAAATAATTCTTTTAAAAATGAGGACATTTAAAATGGTAGTTATTTGCACAGATACAGCATTCTTAAACATCGTGTGAATATTCCCCTTGAGTTCTGGGGAGATGGTTGGAACCTGGCAATAAATGACATCGCATTTGTTGTCACGGAAGCATTGTGATCCCCTCCTAAGAAAATCCTCCCAACGAAACAAAGGCGGCTGGCAGAGGCTCACAGTTTCCCGAACCTGCACTGCTCAGAGGAAAGCCAAAGATGTATAAAAAGAGTAGCCAGGTGACCCCTCACTTTTCCTAGAATGTGTTTCAGTGAAAACGTCACCTCCCTGGTCTTGGGGGCACCTAGGGTTTTGAGTTCCCCCTCTTGATTTCCTTCAGCAGCTGCCTTGGAAAAGTGGAGCCCGCTTAGGATAGGAAGTCGGCTGTCTCGGAGCTGGTTTGGAAGTCCTCTGTGTGCCAATGATTTCCATGCTAGGAGAATGATCTAATTGCATTGTTTTGACATGAATTGATGCATGAACTTTTTTAAAAAAAATCTTTTTGGTATGAAATTGGCAGTACCCTTGCTCGATGCAATCCTGGCAGGTAGTACCGGGCTGTGCTCATCTCTGCATGGCTCTCTCCAAGGTGCAATTGGTTTCTCATAAGCTTAATGCATCAAAGACAAAATAAACATGTTTATCCTAGTGCAGTAAGAGCTTTCTTTAAAGGCCCCACTATGTAGAGTGCTTTGGATTAGGAAAGCGCTTCCAATTTCTGGGGAAGGGGCAGGCGGGGGCAAGGGGAAGGTGCTGCATAGAGCGCACGCTCCATCAGCTTACAACCCATGTGTGCCAAGTGTCTTCTGCCTCCATGGTCAAACCTTGTGGCAGGAAGAGAGACGCTGGCTTTGTGTGTCAGTGGGAAGAGCAGAAGAATGGCAGGAAGCCTGAGAGTCAGGGGAACAGCATAAGTAGATGAGTCAGATAGCCTGGAGAACTCTGGGTTGCGAGGCTGGCTTCACCATGACCACTGTTAGACTTAAAAGTTCTTGGTGGCATTCTGTCACCTCCAGTGGGAAGGAGGAAAGAGCAAATGAATGATCACTAAGGAGAGAGAAGAAAAAGAACAAAATTGGAATCAAGCCACTGATCCAGTGAGATAGCCAATGAAAGCTGCAGGTCTAGCTATGCACCTTGGGTGAACATGACCCAGCCCATGCATGACTTGGAGGAGTCTTGTGACCATGAGGTGATACCTGCCTGGTGGGCAGGACTACAGCGATGTACCATAGACGGATGAAAACTAAAGCAGGCAATCAGAAGGGTCCAGACCTGACAGCTGTCGATGGTTTTGGTGTCAGTTGGCAAAGAAAACATCAGGCAAGGGGACTGGAACATGGCCTGTCTAGGGTTAAAGATCTTTAAGCTTTCGAGAGAATGTATAAAAGAAAACTCTTTCTGAAATAATTTATGGAAATGCCGTGCTCCCTTTGAAGGCTCCATGTCACTGTGTGGCACTACGCAATGTTCTTTTTCTTCACCTGTCAGGCAGAGACCACCTCGAAGAGCCTCACTGCTGATTACTAGTTAATTGTCATTAATAAGTGACAACTGACATTATGGGGGCTTAATGCAGAGAGAACAGAAAAGAGCCGCAGATATTCTAATGAGCTGACTCCTACGTGCCCTCTATTGTTGTCGAAAATGAGGAGCTGTCGTCATTGTTCAGGAGATGGGCTTCGACTGCTCTGGAAAATATTCTCTTTAATTTCTTTATGCATAGATAATTCCTGGTACTCTGTATTTCTCTCTCTCTCTCTCTCTCTCTCTCTCTCTCTCTCTCTCTCTCTCTCTCTCTTTCCCTCCCTCTCCCTCTCCCCCTCCATTTCCTGCCTCCCCTCCTTGAGCACACACATGCACACACATGGGCATGCATGCATACCTTTCCAGCCTTTTCCTCTGAGCTGGCTTAAAAAAATAAAGAAAGAATGAAACCACTTTAAGAACAGCTGAAGTTATTCCTGGACAAGGGTGCAGTGTGCTCCAAGGCACATGCATGCATATATACATGCAGATGGACAAGAGGTGTTGCTGTCCAACCTCATCATGCTTGTTGACTGAGATGGGAACAGAGGTGGAGAGGTCCACAGTGGAGAACAGAAGGGTGGAAGGCAGGAAAAAGAAGGGTCTAGCACGCAGAGATCTGACAGTCCTGGCTGGAGCACCGAGTGATGATCAGGAACATATGAACACGTCACAGCAAGTCTTCCAGAGAGATGCTACTCTTCCCAGCCCTTTGAGCACACAACAAGAGCAATGAAAATCCCCACAGAACCTTCCAGAAGAGAAACCAGAAATGAGGGGAAGTGACTTAAGAGCATCAGACTTTGGGCCTTGTCAATTGTCATTCATTTTTTGGTAAAGTTTATTCACACGAAATGAGCCTGTTAAAATTCTTAATCATAGGAACATCCTGAGCGCCAACTCTAAGCTCTTTTTTTTTGCCTGTGGGGCGGCGGCGACAGGGGGGGGGGGGGGGGGACGGGCTGGGGAGATAGCTCAATAGGCAAATGACTACTGTGCCAATATGAGGACCTGAGTTGGGGCCCCAGCACCCACATAAAACTGACATGATAGCATGTAATTCTTGATAGCATGATAACTTGTAATTCCAGTGCTGGGAAGGGTGGGTTGCTGGCCAGCCAGTCCAGCCTTATTAGTGAGCTCCTGATCCCAGTGAGAAACTGTCTCAAAAAAAAAAAGTAAATAGCGTATGAGGAACATTAGTAGTTTAACTGTGGCTCCATATGCACACACATGTGCACACACGTACCCGCCTACACACAAATGTGCATGTAAATGAACATGTACACACCTGTGTGTAGTGTATACACAGGACAGTGATGGATATACTAAGTAACCTGATTGATTACTCTACAATGCACATGTCTATCAGAACACTACATTGTGCCACTACATGGATACAATGGTTATTTGTCAATTAAAAGTAAGAGGAAACAAAAGGGTAAATCCAGCAGAATCTGCACCGACAGGAAGCTCTCGCTGATCCTCCGTGTTGTGTGAGGAGAGGGCGGGTGTCAGGGTGCATGTTGCACTTACTATCAGCTCTAATTCTAAACAGGAGCACGGTATCTGCGAGAAGGCTCAGGCTGACACCAACAGGAAAGAGACGTGTTGTTTTCCAAGTGCCAACACCTCCTAACAACAATTTTTCGTGCTATCAGATCATTTCACACCCCGCCATTCCACCTTCTCTCAAGTCTTATCACACACATGCATTTTCGAGTTGGAGATCTGGCGCCCACGCTGGGAAAGAGAGTAGTCGTCCCTGTGTGCACGGGGGTCCCCTCTGCCTCTGTTTTTGCTGCTCTGTGGTGGGTTTGGAAGACCAGCAGCCATGGGGGCTGACTTCCTCCATTTCCAGAATCATCCTTGGCTTCCTGATGAGCCAGGCAGGCCAGCAAGGGATAGCGCAGGATGACCCTCCTTACAGATCACGGGTGGGGAGCCAGCTCAGGGCACACACACACTCTGTTCTCAGTTAAGAAATGCAGTGCTGTGTGCTTACAATACTTAGTCCCATTGGACGCGGCTGTGGTCTGAATGAGAAATGCTGCCCACTGGCTCATGTGTTTGGACACCTGGTCCCCTGTTGATGGTGCTGTTTTGGGGGAGGTTATGGGACATTTAGGAGGTTGATGGGATCTTCTGGAGAAAGTGGGAAACCATGGAAAAGCCTTATGACTTTGTAGCCAGCTGCACTTCCTGCCTGCTCTCCACGTACTGATGTGAATTGCAATGTGACCGGGCTAGGCAGGTGAGATGGATAAGCAGGTGGTGGGCAGGAGCATTGTTGACCTTCATAGACTCCTGTAAAAGTGCTCTACCCTTTACCAGGATTCCTATTTTGACTCTTAGGGGTTAGGGTCTGATGATTTCTAAGGGGAGTCCCCCCTAAAAAATAAATGGGAAACTGAACTGTGTTCTATGTCACCAAAGTCTCATCAAAACCCTGTTATCGTATCAGGTCCTGACCCACATTCAAGCTCTTCCCTTTGGGTTGGTATGAGCCACAGACAGGGAAGTCCATGGTTCTCCTTCTGTTTAGAGGGTGAAGCTAGTGGGTGGTAGAGTTGGCTTCCAGCAGGGCAGACTGGATGCTCTTTTCTGCCGTGGTGCATCCAGAGGGAACCGAGCAGGAGAACTGGGGAAATGGTGGTCGTAGTCTGCAAACGCGTTGGTTTCTTCCTTTTGGGTGTCTTGGTGACGTTCAGCTTCTGCTCCAGCAAGGTCTTCTACTGCATGCCCATATCACTGTGGCCTCACCTTGTTGGTCCTTATTCTTAGAATGTATGGTTTGTGCCTGTGTCTGATGTGCAAGTCTCCCCCACCTGTGTGTGTGTGTGTGTGTGTGTGTGTGTGTGTGTGTGTGTGTGTGTGTGTGTGTGTGTGGTCTCCCCCGGGTATATAGTGTTCCTGTATGTGGGTGCCACAGTGGGCACGTGGAGGTCTGGGTGCCAGTCCTCACTGCGCTGCTTTGTCTGAGGTAGAGTCTACCCACCACGTTGTCAGCCAGGCTAGCTGACTCTCCAGCTTCTGTCGCTCCCTCCCATCTTGCCACTGGGGCACACAGGGATTGCAGACACTTACGCCACTGCATCCAGGTTTTCACGGGTTCTGAGGATCGGAATCCAGATCTCCAGGCTCAGGGCAAGCACTTGCACCTGCTGAGTGGCCTCCCAAGCCCTCCAGCCTCTCTCCATCAGTTGTCTGCAGTTAGGTGTTTCGACTGAGTCATTTCTAATCTTGGCTTGTCTCCTATTTTGATTTCCACCATTCTTTTTGTCCACCAACCTGTCACCAAGGTCTGTTCATAAAAACAGTTCTCATATTCATATAGTTTTTATTCTTTAACTAAAATGGGTATAGATTTAGTTCGTTATGAAACAAGCTTCAATGTCTGTTTTCCATGTTCTACAGCATCGTAATAACTTTGGCCCTCACGTCACTCTTGTTCACAGAGGAGGGAAGGCTCTTCCTTCTTTTTCGTGCCTCCTTGTCTTTTGTGCTGTTTGCTTTGCACTACGGTGTAACCAGCTACCGCACACTTATTGACTCTCAGTAGCCCCTGCTGACCTCTGTTCTGAAGGGCCTCTCGGCGCATAGGCTCAGCGGGGGCATGGATCCTGCATGAAATCTCACCAGGGCTCAGGGTCCTCTTCTGAGTTCTGGATGTTGACAGAAACCAGTTGCTCATGCTTCAGACAGACACACCTAGATGAAAGTCTGTCCTCAGTGCCCATCTTGTGGCCCCTCCACAGCAAGGTGGCTGCTCCAAGGTCAGGAGAGCCCATCTCTGTGATTCCCGTCTCTTTAAAGAGCTCACTTGATTTAGTCAGACCTAAGAAGTCTAAATTGCTTTCAGTGAACTCAAAACCATCTTGAAGAGCCATCTTGAAGATTTTTTTATCCATAAAAATCCCTTCATCTCTTCCAAAGGCCATAACCTCAGCACAGGGGTCACCTGTCCAGTGTGGTCACAGGTGCTGCCCCCTTGCAGGGGATGAGATTACATAGGTTAGGACAGGATATTTGGATAGAACTCTACTTTCCACACTTCTCAAGGGCTTTGCACACCTAGGGCTACCACATTGGACTTTTCGTAAACCAAGTTCCTTTAGTACTTAGAATCAAGTGCAAATACCCTCTGTGGTCCCACCGGCACCATCAACCATGGCATCATGTCATGCCACTTGCCTCCTTCCTGCAGTGCCACGGTCTCTTCTCTGCGCTCTGCACATCCTCCCTGGTTGCAGCTCTCCAATGGGCTGCTGATTCTCTCACCAGTGCCTCTTCCTGCTGCTGCTGCCGCTGGGTCTCAGGTCTCAGTTTCCACACAGCTTTCTTCAGAAAGCTGCCTGATTTTCCTGCCCCACCTCATTCTTGTTCTGAGCATCTGAAATTGCACTCATCTTGCTTTGGGCAATGAATTCTGTTTCTCCTCCCCTTCTTCTTCACCCTTCTCCTTCTCCTGCTTCTTTCTGACCTATTATACTTAATGAGCATTGCCTGCATCAGCTTGGATAGGGAGTTATGTACTTGAGTGAAGACAACTCTCCAGGAACTATACCACTGAGGCATATGATCTCAACGAGAGACCCTGTCTCAAAAAATAAAGTGAAAGCTGGGTGGTGGTGGCACACGCCTTTAATCCCAGCACTCGGGAGGCAGAGCCAGGCGGATCTCTGTGAGTTCGAGGCCAGCCTGGTCTACAGAGTGAGTTCCAGGAAAGGTGCAAAGCTACACAGAGAAACCCTGTCTCAAAAAACCAAAATAAATAAATAAATAGATAAAGTGGACAGCATCTGAGGAATGACACCAGACACCTGAGCTTGACCTCTTGCCCTCACACACATGTACTTGCATATAAGAATGCATGTGCATACACACACACACACATACACAAACACACACACACACACACACACACACACACACACACAGAGAGAGAGAGAGAGAGAGAGAGAGAGAGAGAGAGAGAGAGAGAGAGAGAGAGAGAGAGAGAGAGAGGAATGCAGGCATGTGCATCCACATGCAGGTAAATAAGCTGCTACTAAACACCCACTGTGAATGACTTGCAATGCCAGACTTGAGAATATACAAGTTTCAGATGCTTCTTCCATGTTGGTAATTGTTGGTTCACCAAACACTTCTAATTATAATATAACTGTACTCCAGCTAAACAAATGAAAGATTGCTGAATTGTTAGCAATCAGGGAACCCAGTCTGATAAAATCATCTCACTGATGGGGTGTGTCAGTGGTGACGGCCTCAACTACATATGTGGTGCTCATTAACCTGTGGCTTGGACACCAGTGTGGCTAAGTCAGAACTCACCATCCGGGCTCTCCTGGCACCAAGTGTGCTGATGAGCCAGGCTGAGTGATTGTTTCACATGTCCCTGAAATGTCACATCCAAGGGTGACCTGCACTGAGATCTGTTTGCTGCAGCATCCAGAGGTCCCAAGCAGAAGGAGTTATATGTTCCATGTTATTATTTCTGCCGGTGGAGGAGGGGAATGCTAAGCTTTCCTTTGTGAAGACACTGTTTTTTGTCAAGATATTTAAAAAGTGTTCATTTGGGGAGAGATTGAAGTGGGACCGGGGAAGGAGGCAGGCGCGTGCGGGGAGGGCTGCAGGGGCGTTTCAAAGCTGACGCTTCCCTTTCCTCTGCTCTTGGCTGGTGTTTTGATTAGTTTGTCCCTCAGGCTATCATTAGCGTCTTTTAGGGGAAAGTATTCAGTCCATAAATATGAAAATAAGCCCATAATTGACCCTTGGACTGAATTTGTTTCCATTAGGTTTTGCTGTTGAAAGAGGCGACTGTCGAGAGCGGCATGCTTGTGAAATAAGCGGACAGTGGGGTGCCGCGAGCAGCCGATGACAAAGACACCATGAAGGGACTGCGCTCAGGAAGGGGAGATGGGGAGAGGAGTCGTTGCTTCCAGCTGGAGGCATAATCGGATACAAGTCAAAGGAGCCCGCCTAGTGTCCTTACCAGTCACTAATTGGATGGCTGTGGCGGAGCGGCCACGCAAGCCCATCCTCATCTTCTACCTGTGTCAGTAGGGCCCACCTAGACGCACCTGTAGAAGAAGGTCAATGCAGCCATGAGGTTGTTAGGTGGAAGAGGCAAGCTAATAGCACAGGAGGACGGAGGGCATAGAAAGCGGAGGGCGCAGGGATACCTGCCCGGCTCGCGGGCTTTCCTGGCGGCTCTGCTGGGATGAGATCAAGTTCTCTTCTCCCTGGGAGCCACCCTGTGGCACCTGTGTGGGAACCACTGGGTGGAGGGCAACACTCTACCTGCTGCTTTGGTTCTGGGAATGACTGCTGAGTCCTGCCACCCACGAGGAAGGGCTTCTCCTGCCTTTAAATGTGCTCTCCTGGGAATTCCTGCTTCTGACTCAAGAGGACACATGGCCTTGTGGTGGTGGTGGTGGTGGTGGTGGTGGTGGTGGTGGTGGTGGTGGTGGCTGCCTTAGGATGATGCTGACCTAGTTGGGGCACTCTGAAGTAAAGGCACAGTTGGTCTAGTATCTGAGGTTCATGCTTTTCCCAGAGAGATTCGTGATGGGTTTAGAATCCATGGAGAGGCTGACTGGAGAATGGACCCGTCGGGAATCTCGCAGGGCCCCAGGGATGCACAGCTACAGAGACCCACTGGAGTTCCTCCCTGGAGTCTGCCACTTCCTCACTCCTCAGACAGACTCTGCTCAGCTGCTCACAGGGGTGCTGCATGCTGCTGCTGCTGCTGCTGCTGCTGCTGCTGCTCTGTCATGGGCAAGATGTCCCCTACCTGTTGATGAAGAATCCAAGACAAAAGGAGATGATGTCTTTGGGACAAGAGGAGTCTCCTTTTCTTCCTAAGCCCAGCCTCCCCTTGTTAATTTTTCCTCTCAACTCTTCAGAACTATCTTTATATGCAGATATTTGGTTCTGCTTCAAATCGGTTGCCCCAAGGAATCTGACTTGATGATACTTGAGGTCAGCTGTCACCCTGGCAACACTGGTGATGCGAAATCCCATCAAGGCACTGTTTGAAACTGTGTTCCCTGGACCAATGCCCAGGAGAGGGGTCTGACAGTGCCTGAACCAGGTTCTTGGCTTTAGGGACCACTAGGCTAAAAAGGCCTTCTTTACAGCAGGCTTTAATACGCATGGTGAGTTCTCAGGAGAGACTATAAACTGTGGTATTTGGCTAAGGTTTTATTTGTTTTGTGGTAAGATATATATAGTATAACTGTTTCAGTTTCAATTCTGTTACTGTAATAAAATACAACAGAAAGCAACTCAGGAGAGAATGGGTTTGTTTTGGTTCACAATTCCAGGTGACCGTCCATCATAGCAGGGAGGTCTAGGTGGTTGGAACGCACATTTGGTCACATCACATCACAGGAGCAGAGAGAAGTGAATGGAAGTGAATGCATGCATGCATATTTGCTTGCTTGTACTTACGTTGGTTTTTGCCACTCTTAAGACAGTTATATATCCCCCATGTCACCTAGGGAATGGAGTTGCCCACAGTGGGCTGGATAGTCCAACATCAGTTAGCTTGATTAAGACAATCCGTCCCCCAGATATGCATACGGGACCATCAAATGCAGACAACCCTTCATTGAGACTCCCTTCCCAGGTGACTGTAGTTAGGTTGTATCAAGTTGATAATCGAAACCCCAAGCATCACAATAGCACATGACATTTAGTCATTTTAAAGCATGCAGTTCCGTGACATCAAGTTTATGTATATCACTATATTACCATCACCACTATCCATTTTTGGAACCTTCTCATTTTCCCAAACTGAAACTTTCTACCTATCAAATATTAACTCACACATTGCATAGCTCCCTGCCAACTAGCACTCTACTTTTGTACATGATTTTGGCTACTCTTACATACTTATATGTATATATGACTTACATATTTTTATCTATAATGGAATAATACAGTATTTATTCTTTTGGGTTTGGTTTTTTTCACTTAGCGTAATGTTCTCATGGTTCATCATGTAGTAGTATACGGCAAAATTTCCTCCTTTTCTAAGACTGAATGATATTCCACTGTATGTATGAGTGCATGTGTACAAACAGGTGTATGTGTATTGTGTTTATCCATTCATCAGTGTGCATGTGAATTGTTCCCATAGTTTGGACAATGTGGATAAAGCTTCTATGAACATTGATGTAAAGAAGACTATTTGATTCCTGAATTATAATTTCTTCAGATATAAGCAGATTGGAACTTTTTGAGGAGCTGACCAAGCATGTTCCATGGTGGCTGTATGTTCTGTACAGTCCTGAGAATGATCTACGATGGCTACACTTTTGATTTTGAATGGATGAGTTCATTAAGTATAGAGCAAGCCAACAGAAGAATATAGAGGCAGACAGGCAGACAAACAGCAAAACATCAACATGGCTCAGTGGTTAAGAGTACTTATTGCTCTTGCAGAAGACCTAGGTTTGGGTCCCAGCACCCACACTGCGGCTTATAACCATTTGTAACTCCATTTCTAGGGGGGTCAGACTTCATCTCTTGGTCTCCTAGGCACAAGGTATGAATATGATGCACAGACATACATGTAGGCAAAAAAAAACCTCATAGCTATAAAATATGTCTGAAAAAAATCCCGCAGAAATCGACGGAGGAAGCCCCGTGAAGGCAGTCAACTGGAGTCCCCGATGGAGCGCCTGACTTGCAGTGGGAACTGGCTGGGGAAGCCCCACTAAAGCTGCCAGCTGGAGTTCCTGATCGAGCGTTCTCTCCATGCTGAGCTCATCTTGGCTGAGCTTCCAGCCTTGCTTTCCCGCCGCAGGCGTGGTTTACCATCTAGCTGCTATTACTCTTGGTGTGTTTGGCTGTTCTCTTTCTTCACTGTCATAGACTTGGGGGGCAGCCCGTCTCCAGACAAGAGGATCTTAGAGACAATGATGTTTGGGTCTGAAATGAGGTGCCAACCCCACTTCTGGAGTCAGTTTCTCGGTAAGGTCAAGCAGCACATGACAACTTTACACTATACCATTATACTATACCAATATAATCAGCATTTACACTATACCATTATATTACACCAATATAATTAACATTATACTATATCATTCTTACTCATCAGTAATGCACAAGGATTCCGGCTTCTCCATATCTCCTTAGCACCTGTAATTGTCCTTTGTTTTTGTTAATTGCTCTACAAGTGGGTATAAAGCACATCTCATGATGGTCCTGGTCTGCCTCCCCTGAGGACTGATGATGTTCGTCTTCTCGTGCCATTATTGACCATTAGTGCATTTTCTCTGAGGAAATGTTTGTTCATGTCTCATAGCTAAGATTCATTGCCAATCCAGTGTCCAGAAACATTCTCTACAGCTTTTCTTCTAAGAGTTCTATAGTTTTAGCTCTCATGTCTAGGTCCGTGGCTCACCTTGAGTTAATATTTGTATGATTTATAGTAAAGGTTAATTTATTCTAGACAGCATACATCCTTCAATCAGCCTTGACCAAGTATTGAAGAAACTGCATTTTCCTTATTGGTTGGTTTGGGACCATTACTAAAATCTTCTTGGAATTATCTGAAGGTTTGTTCAAGTCCATTGGTCAGTATATCTGTCCCCACCCCATGTCCATACTCTACTGTTTTAATGACTAGATCTCTGTAGTAAATTTGAAATAAAAAACGAGAACCCTCCAATTTTTACTAGTCTTATTTTTTTTAAATTAGTAAATATTTCTTTTTTCCCCTGGACCTATCAACATCTTTTATATAGCTTTGGTAATTCAACTCCAAAAGTATTTTTTAACTTAGATATAATTCATTATCCCATAGTTTTAAGAAAACCATTTATCCATTTCCATTCAGATTTAACAGTTCAATATAAGAAAATAGTGGTTGAGACAGTTTAAAAGGTAGAAAATTGAAATTTTATGCTTGTTTCTGAAAACTCATTGCTATGTAAGAAGCGGGGTCCCCTTCTCTTTCTGAGATCTAATCATCTAACTCTCTGGTTCCTCACCTTTCTCCTCCCCAGGCACCAGGCTAGATGGCAACCTGAGAAGGATGTTGTGACAGCGAATGACATGGAATCCCCAAAATGCTTGAATGAAAGAAAACTGTAATCTGCATTCAAGTCAATGTGCTGGGACAACCCCTGAATAGGTCCCCCATGAGGGACCCAGATCACCCCATGGAATAACTCACATGGTACACACCTCCGTCTCTAGAAATTTTGAGATTACCCGAAACCTAAGAAAATCACCTTCCACATCACTTGTTTATAACAGCCCAGTTCACTATAGATGAGAACGGAGACACCTGAAGTGTCCATCCACAGATGGGTGGATAAAGAATGTGGTATAGATATGCCACCAAATGCTATTCAGACACACACACACACACACACACACACACACACACACACACACACACGAATCATGCCATTTGAGACAACATGGATGAACTGGAGTTGGCTATATTAAATGAAATAAGCCAGGCACAGAAGGTCAAGCAGAAGCCACCTCACACACAGAGTCTGAAAAGGTTGACCTCACTGAAGCTGAGAATGGAATGGTGGGTACCAGAGACTGATATCAAAGAGCAGGGGGAAATTGTTGATTGGCAGGCATTGTTACAGTTAGGAGTAAGCTGTTCTAGAGTCCTACTGTGCAGTAGGGTCATTGCTGTAGAGATTAGGAATGTACTATAACATTTCATTAAGGTAAAAGAAAGGATTTGAAAGTTTTCACCATAAAAAAACAATATTTGAAGAGATAATAGATTTGGCCTGATTTCAATAGTACATATGTATAGCTGTACCAAAACCATATATAGTACCCCATAAACAGATACTTTTTAATCTATCAGTTTGAAAATAAATCTGAATTAAGCCAGGTATGGTAATATACTTACTTATAATCCTGCTACTTTGGAGGCTGAAGCTAGAGGCCCCTGAGGTCCTGGGACTCATTAGTATGGGATGAGTAACTTTTGCTTTTTATGCTACTTTTGTTTCTGCTCTGGGACTTGTGTGTGTGACACAGTCTGTTAGTTACATCTTTTTTTTTTTTTTTTGCTCAGGTCACCTTTCTTCTTTCAGTGTAGGTGTGCATGGTGTTCAAGAGATGGTTAAGTTGTAAGAGGGTTGAGCAAGGCCTTATTTTATTTTATGGACTTGTACTGAAGGCTACAGGCTCTATCCCTAATCTGTTGACAGTCCATGACTGTGTACCCGAACAGACACTATCCAAGGGTCAGCACAACCCTTGTTGGTCCTCTTGTCTGCAGCCTTCTGGTGTGGTGCTCCAAGTCTAGTTGCTCTATCTGGAGTAAGCTCTCGTTAACTCAAGGTTGAGGAAAGCAGCTCTTGGAAAGGTGAGTGTGTAGTCAGGAACCTGATGAGGTGTTTGGCTCTTTGTAGTCTACAGGTGGAAGGAGCTATGATGTCTTAGTCACAATTTTTAAAGTACGCAATTCCATAGGGCTTATTATTTATTTGTGTATGTGACATGCATGTTCCAGTTGGCATGTGCATATATTTATATTGGTTTGTATGAACATATATGTACATGTGTGTAGTGGCCAGAAGGTGACCCTCATATGGCAAGAGTGATCATAACATACTCTCCTCCATGCATCAGGTATTACATATTAATTATAATATATTCCTAGGGCCATAGCCCTAGGCCTTAGGATTAAGAATTTTCTAACTTTAACAGGATTGATCGAAAATAAATTATCAGGGAAAAGACATGTGGAAAAAGTGTTTGAGAAATAGACATGTGTTTGTATTCAATGTTTTGTTTTCTTATGGGGTCATTGCTGAGTATAGGTGGTTAGAGACATTTAAGGTATGAGCACCTATGTGCATGTATGCATGTGTGAGCATATACACACAGACAGACAGACACACACACATACACACACACACAAATGTGCACACAGGCATGCTTGCACACAATTTATTCTCAGCAAGGGGCTCCCAGTGAAAGGGGAACACACAATTTCTATTAACAATAATGAGAACTGTGTGAGAGAGTCTCTGTTCCCAGCTCTGGAAGTTTACGCCTTAGGGTCCTCATAAATTTGAGCTGTTGATCATTTGAAATGTTCTTTTATAGGTAATAAGGGCAGAGGGAAGCAGCAACATGTTTTCCTAAACCCGACCACCCACTGGGATCTGTCTGCATAATTCTTTAGATTTTCTTCCCGGAGTCCAAATACAGTGGACACCTTGCTGCCAGGGGAGCGGTGATCTCCACAGCTCTCTATCCCTGGAGCCTTCACTATAAAATCAGATAGTGGTACTGGAAACCCTCCATTGAGATGCTCTGATTAGCAATCCTCAAGCTGACCAATGGAGCTAATTCTATTCTCCATTTCGGTAACCTGTGTAGTATTTGTAGAATGGCATGTGAAAATGAGAATTCCTGACACAAATAAATACAGACTTTTATCCATACTCAACTCAACACATGCACTCACATGTTGTGGGATATCTGTGCATTGTGTGAAGATATATCACTGTGACTGGTGTTATAAAAATGCTGAACAGCCAATAGCTAGGCAGGAGGTATAGGCAGGATTTCCAGGGAGAGAAAGAAAGAGGAGGAGGAATCTAAGCATGCAGGAAAAGTCAAGAGTCATGGAGAGGAAACAGGAGGTGCAAGAGGGAAGAGAGATAACACCACTTGATAGAACGTAGATTAATATAAATGCATTAATTTAAGTTATAAGAGCTAGATAGGAACAACCCTAAGCTATAGGCCAAGCTTTCATAATTATTAAAAAGTTTCTGTGTCATTATTTGGGAGCTGGCTGGTGGAACTTGTTACATTTGGCACCCAACATGGGACATGCAAATCCACATAGGGTCTGAGAAATCTGAAGAAAAAAAGGAGTTCTGAGTAGGCTCAGTGCTTGCAGTTCTTTTAAGAGGCCCTGCTACCAAGCACTTAAGTGGGGTTTATGAGCAGTGGACAGTGTGCTACTCAGTGGTGGGAGACTAGAAATAAGCACCTACTGGAGCTGGGACCACAGGCATGGAGCTCTGGTCTCATTGACCTGAAGTGGTCAGAGCCAGCACCAGGCCATGTGCTAAGTGGAGCTCTGTGGCAGATGGCCTAGCCACTGCTTGGCAGTTTAAGGTTTGGGTCACACAATCAGAGAATGCTGCAGATGCGCAAAAAGTCAGGCCAAGACCAAGAAAATCTCTAAACAGATATAATATGTTTAAAAATGTGCTTAGATGCTAAAAAAGAAAATGAAATGGGTTTAGACAGTCATAGAAAAATAAATAGTTTAAAAATAGTAAAATCAAGTCTTTAAAGTTTTTAAAATAAAGTAATATAAAAATAAGCCACATAAAGATGGGAAATACACAGGGGGGTCTGGATCCTGTATGGTGTTTTGTTGACTTTGAAATTTTCAAGTACAAAAAAACTATAGCTGCTGAGAGACATTGAATTATGGAATCTGCTAAATTAGAGCAACCTATGTATTTTAAGGAAGTAAATTCAAAATGGAAGTCAGAAAATATGTTGTGTTGGGGGAGAGGATATGTCTTTGCTTCCACAGGAAACAAAAAGTTATGGTTCTCTCAAAAATTAATGAAAGTCAGATTTGATTGGAGGAGACCTCATGAAAATCTTGACTACAGACATGAAAAAAGAAACCAAGAAAGACTACAGGACAGGTGACGTATATGCTGATCCCTGTACATGGGGACAGCTCTCAGACTGGATGAGACATGATAAACCTTGTTGACTACAGAGTCCTCATGACTACTTATTATTACATGCCATCCTTTGATATAGGTGGATAAAGATTTATATTGGTTATACAGTCCAAACAGGCTTATAAAGTTAACAGATGCCTTTTATCTGCTCCAACACAGGACAAAAATCATCTTTATCTGACTTGTACACATTGCACGTTTCATACTTTTGTTAATGCAGATATATGTGTTACCTTTAGAAGTTTATGTTTTCAGAAAAAATGACCAGACACCAATAAAGACAAGTAACTCAGGTGACCCAGCCTCTCAGATGCTTCTATTGTAGTTTCCTCAAAATTCTGCATCTAGAACAACTTCAAAGTTGCTAACTGAGATGGTCCTGCCTCACAGACTATCCAGCCAAGACTTCAGATAAGCTCTACACTTTCCCATCACACAGAGACTAAACAAAAATAATTCAGCTACCTCTCCCAGGATTTGACCATTATCCCAATTTTCTTGGGTCCCCTAAGGATACAGTTGTCCCCAGGCATCAGGAAGCAGTCTAGAGAGCATGACGCCCACATTCCCAATAGGTAGTGTGGGTGGTTTTTGGTCATTTGGTGGGTTATGGATGTTTGTCATCATTTAGAGGGGTTGGTTACAATTTGGTTGCTATTGATAATGGTCAGGAAAAACCTGAACAAAGGAGAGAAGATTCAGGGATCTCTTTCTGAAGGGAAAAAGAAAGATATAGTATAGAAATGATGGGATAAAGGGTAAATTGTTAAGTCTACTTTGAACAACGACTAGTCTCAAATATTTTACATTAATATAGATTTTTTATATTGATACAAATTTAAGGTTATTTTTATTATATTCTATATATATTTCTATTTTTGTTTAAGTTATTATACCTATGCAGCTCATCTATCAATGTAATGTAAATATCTAGTCCTTGAAAGTTATTATTACAAACTATTTAGGATAATCAAGAAATGAAGGTTAGTAATTAGTCATCTAGCAATTGAATGTGTAGTCATGTTAGGTATGTTTTCAAGGTCAAACAGAGATATATTTTAGATAGACAGATGGTCTTCAAACACTTCAGAAACTTAGATAATATAACATTTAAGATATTTTAATAACCTAAGGCTTATTATGACAGTAAGACATGTCTGCTCCTGGCGGCACCAATTTACCTCAAAAAAGGATGATGAGCATTGAAGAACCTCCATATGGAGTTTACTTTCAATGTGGCAAAACTAGCCGTTTGGGCAAGAAACTGTTCTTGCCTTGACTGCTGGTACTATGCTGTCCAAACTGGACAAGCAGGACCCAAAAGAAAGAGACTGTCAAACTTTGCCAAGACAAGGTAGGACAATCCTTCAAAATTCCTGCTTTACAGAAAAGCCTGTCACATATTCTAAGCCTGTAGGCTAAAGATGAATGCCCCAATGTTGCAGAGGAAACTTGAGTGACTGTCCAGGCAGCCAGCTGGTTTTGTTATTTCTATAGTTTTGGAAGCTGTTTGCTCTACATTTCCTGTTTACTCAGGTAATATTATGTCCTTCTCAGGTCTCTGATGGGGTTGAAGACAAAATAGTTATAGTTTTGCAGTTTTTCTTGTTACCAAATTTGAAAAGAAACTTACATAAGTCGTGAATTTTATAAGGTTGAGAAACATAAAAGCTCAAGTTGTTTAAAAAGATGTTTTAAGGTCTAAAAAGATATTTTTTAGGATGATAATACAAGTTATGGTAGAAAGTGGTTTAGGTATAAAATGTTGGACTCACTGAGATAAGGTAGATAGTACAGTACTTTCTCCAAATTTGCCAAACACAAATGGACTGGACATTGTAAACGTAATTCTTTCTTGATTATTGTTCTTATTGTATGTAGTTTTGCTATGTTATAGTTAAAACCTTTCCTTTTCATTTAGACCAAAAGGGGGAAATGTTGTGGGATATTTGTGCACTGTGTGAAAATGTATTGAAATGATTGGTGTAATAAAAAGCTCAATGTCCAATAGCTAGGCAGGAGATATAGGTGGGACTTCCAGGGAAAGGAAGGAAGAGGAGGAGGAATCTAGTCATGCAGAAGAAGCCAGGAGACATGGAAAGGAAGCAGGAAGTGCAAGAGGGAAGAGAGGTAATGCCACATGATAGAACCTAGATTAATATAAATGGGTTAATTTAAGTTATAAGAGCTATTTGAGACAAACCTAAGCTAAAGGCTGAGCTTTCATAATTAATAAGAAATCTCTGTGTCATTATTTGGAAGCTGGCTGGCAGGACAGAAAAAGACTCATTTAACATGTGTGTTCACACATGCACACACTTGCATGCACACGCCGGCAGACTCCTATGAACATATCTCACTGTAAGAAGATGTCCAGTTACTTAATGAACCACTTTAGGACAGAGACGGGTTGATGAATTATTTCCCTTACTCAGCTCTATTGAGATATAACTAGGTACAATGACACACTAAATGACTCTGAATATATTCAAACACTGTGATGTCATTACCAATCCAGGCAAGACACAGGCACATTGCAGAGTTTTCTGTGTATGCTCCATATTTTTTTCTGTGACAGGAACACTTAACATGAGATCAACCCTGTGAACAAATTTTGAAGTATACAATGCTCTATGTTATTAGCCTCTACTATGCCTTCAAGCACTTAGATTTTTTTTAAAAAGTACGTTTCTAGAATTTATTTATTTATTCACTCATTTATTTATTCCTTTATATTGCTGTGAGGTATGTTTTGTTTTCATCAGTCATATAAATAGTTTCTTAACATCCCAGGGCAAACCAAGCGAATTTGGCAGTCTGATTGAAGGTTTCCCTTCAGAGACCTGCAGGTCAGTGGCATCAGCATGGAGTGCCCAGGTTCCCAGCTCAGCTTGGGTCTAGGATTCTCCTTGCAGGTGTATCGCTTGGAGCTGTGGAGATAGGATATCCTCTGGTCTGGGCTTTGGGGGAATTTCACTCTGCTTTTCCTGGTTAGTGGGGTCTTTGGTAGCAGGATCTTCTCCTGAATCTCCATTTTCTTTATTTTGGTCTTTCAGAGATGATAGATTCCTCTGTGTTCTGGCATGTCTATTATTTTCTCTACCTGCTGCAGCAAGAGACCTGGGTTGTGTTTATACACATTGATCAGCTTAGGAAGATTCGGTCAAGCTTATGGAGGGAAATGAGTCTTCTGGTTTGTATCTTACTTCCTCATTGCTTCCTAGGGGCAGCTCAAACGGGAGAGTTCTTGTACAGCTTCAACCAGGCTATTCCCAGTTCTTCTGGACTCTCTTGTTTCCTCAGCAGCTGGCAGACCCAGTCCTCCTTCCTTCCTGTCCTCAGGTGAGAGGAACCATGGAGCAGGTGGCGGGTACTCTGTACGCAAGTGGATGGTTTGATAAGAAGGTCCCTCCTGTCCACTGACATCTTCCTTGGGGCCAGGCCCTCTGTCTGCCCTTCTGAGACATTGTCTCACTCAGGTCCCCCAGGGAGCCCTGTGACATACATGCTGTATTGGATAGTATCTTTACCACAGATGTCAGAAGAGAGCAAGGACCCTTCCTAGGTGTCATCCGAGCATGTGAATTTCACATGGTCACAGTCTGGATTGGCAGAGTCAGGACCCTCCCAATGTTCTGGGCCTCTTTGGTTGTTGAATGACACACCCCAGGCTGGTGTCTATAGCTTTGGAAAAGAGTATCACAAAACAGTGTAAAGGTCTGGATTCATCTGCTGCTGTGGGCCTTTGCTTACCCTGGGCTGAGTGACTCTCGGGTTGGCCCATGTGTTATTTGTCATGCCTGAGGACTGAATTGTGTTCTTAAGACATTTGATTGTCTTTTCAACACAAATGAAGCCTGCTGACCAGGATCATAAGTCTTAGGGCTGTGCATAGTGTCCCAGGAATCAGGACAGATTGGTACCTGGGGTAGAACTTGACCAAGGCCAAGTCCACAAGCCACATGTTCCTTCAGATAGGTCTCTGCAAGGAGGGCCTTCAAGTCTACACCAGGTAGTCCTATAGGCTGATAGGCAGCCTTAAATACTGCGTAGATGTGGGCCATCATGCTGAAAGTGTCATATCGAGGCATGCACACGTGGTGGCCACAGCCCAGAGACACAGTGCTTGCACATCTCGAATGGGCAGAATCAGAATCTTTGCTTAGCTCTGGAAACAAATTCTTCCTCATGGGAACACTGTAGGTGTGCCATGTAGACCAGGCAGCACAATCCAGAGTACCAGTGACTGTGTGGGCTGTGGCTTCCCCTCATATTTTGAATGAAAGAATATGTTCATATTAATGTGATCTCTTATAGCTAGAGTTTTCCTGCCTGGCCCACAGTCAGGACAAATCTTTCTCACCTGCCAGTCCCACAGCCTCTCAGACCCGACCAAGTAAACACAGAGACTTATATTGGTTACAAACTGTATGGCCGTGGCAGGCTTCTTGCTAACTGTTCTTACAGCTTAAATTAATCCATTTCCATCAGTCTATACATTGCCACGTGGCTCGTGGCTTACCGGCATCTTCACATGCTGTTTCTCATCGTGGCGGCTGGCAGTGTCTCTCTCTGCCTTCCTGTTCTTTCTTTTCTCCTCCTTGTCCTGCCTATACTTCCTGCCTAGCCACTGGCCAATCAGTGTTTTATTTATTGACCAATCAGAGCAACACATTTGCCATCCAGAACATCCCACAGCAATCTCTTGCATCTTGGTCTAGCTTTGTGTTGAGGATTAAGACTTGCTGGAGGCACAGGGAGATGGCTCAGCGGCAGAAGTGCTTGCTTTACAAGCATGGAAACCTTGTGTGCTTGTGATCAATGCCAGGACTGCAGAGGGCAAGACAGGAAGATCTCCTAGGACTTGCTGGCCAGCCCGCCTAGCCTTCCTGATGTGTTGTAGAGTGGAGACACACCCTGTCTGAAAAACAAGGTCAGTGGCACCTGAGGAACAACACCTGAGCTGTCATCTGGCCTCCCGTGCTCATGCACACATGGGAGCCCCCCCATGTCTGCCTGCTTCTCCCCTACCCCTGACAGGACTTAATTGGATTGGAGGTCTGAGAAGAGGTGGCCCACTGCAGAGTGTGAGCTCAGTTATAAGGAAATGATAACTCAGTGAGTAGTGGCTGAGAGGAGTTGGAGAAGGGGAAGTGTAGCATGAATCTTAAAAGTTCTTATTAATAAAAACAAACCTGAGGCCAATTATTGGGGTGAAATGCTGGAAGATCAGAGAAGCAGAACAAGCCACAGCTACCTCACCTTGCCAGTTCCTCAGCTGATCCTGTTTCCTCAGACTGGAAAGCTTCTGAGTCCTCATCCAGAATGAATCTCAGCTGAACTGTGCTGCTCAAAGCCTAAAAGCTTAACCAGCCAAATGCTTAACCAGCCAAATGCTTCTAGTTTCTGGTCTCCATGCCTTATATATCTTTCTGTTTTTGCCATCACTTCTTGGGATTAAAGGCGTATGTCACCATGTCTGGCTGTTTCCAATGTGGCCTTGAACTCACAGAGATCCAGAGGGATTTCTGCCTCTGGAATGCTAGGATTAAAGGTGTGTGCTACCACTGCCTATCCTCTATGTTTAATATTGTGGCTGTCCTGTTCTCTGACCCCAGATAAGTTTATTAGGGTGCACAATATTTTGGGGAACACATTATCACCACAGGGAAGCTATGGTTTTCTTGTATTTCCCATGAGTGCAGCATGATTTTATGGGTATCCATGTGCTGCTTTTAGACTTGTGACCATCTGACCTTCTGTGAGTATGCGCACTTGCCAGTTCTTGAGCTCAGACACCAGCTCGTTTGAAAAAGTGCATAAGGCCTGGGTTAGAGACAGGACATTGAACTGTCACACGTTCATTTCCGAACCTCCTTGTGGACAGGGCTGGTGTTGTGAGCCCATTACAGAGGTGTCACGACACTTAGCGGTTAAGCAAGTTATACAAGTTCTGCACAAGATACATTATTCAGAAGGTAGCAGGGTTTCCCGGGTAGCAGCCAGGGGCTAAGTGGTAAGACACATATGTCAAGGGACTCTCAATCCTGGGAAGAGCTAGCAGCCACAGGTAATGAGGCTTGCACTCCAAGTCCCCCATTTGCACCGTCCTCTCCAAGATGCCGAGAGCAGCATCTTTACCTATGTGATGGGTCGTCTTCACTGTCGGTGACTTAACATCACCGAGGAGGAGACAGGTAAGGTCCACCTCTGGGTGTCATGAACTAAGGAGGTAAGACTCATTCTGAATGTGGGGTCCCATTGCATGGGCTGGAATCCAGATGGAACAAAAAAGCGTGGGGAGAAAACCAGTGGCGTTCCAGCATCACTCCTTTTCTGCATCCTACCGGCCACAACGAAAATATCTCTGCTCCACGATGCCTTCTGCACCATGAAGGACTGAGCTCTGAGGCCGTGAGCTAATCTAAACCTTTACTCCCTTAAGTCACATATACTGGGTGCATTGATCAATGACAGAATGTAACTCATACACCATAGACAGATGATTGGCTTTGAGCAACATTTTCTCTTAGAGAAGGTATGCCATACCAAGAACCCTAAGAGCCCTTGTGTGCCCTTTGGTGGAGCTAAGGGTCAGAACCCTGTTGATAAAGGCACACAGACAAACAGGAACACAACCGCACGAGACACAGCTGGAGATCTAAGTGTTGCTGCCTCGCTGATATCCTTCCTCATTCTTAAAGCAAGCTTTGCCTTAATCACTGTGATGCTGCCCTCCAAACTTCCTCTGAATGAAACAGAACCAAGAAAAGAGATGCTGGCCAGCAGATGGTTCTTCTTGATGGGTTTGTTTTTATTCTTGAGAGATGACTCTACATTGCCCAAACTTGCATCCAGCGTTCTATGTATCCAGCAATGACCATGGACTTCTGATCCTCTTGTCTCTACTTTCCAAGTGCTGGGATTACAGGAGTGAGCTACTGCGCCCAGTGTTTTATGTAACACTGGGCATCAAAACCAGGGCTTTGTACATGCTTAGGAAGCATTCTTTCAGGTTAGATATGGTCCCAGTTCTGGCGAAAGATCCTCAGCTTACACGATTTTATATTTTGAGAAGATGCCACGTTTCTCCATCATGTGGCATGAGGCCTGTGACGGGGACTCTTTCTCCTATGAAACATCTTCCCTTTTCATATCTCAGGTTCCTGTTACTCATTTGGTGGACATTCCTTCCTGAATTTCCAAACAGGACTGTCTACTACCATGGGCTACCCACCTGTCCTCCCACCGAGCTGGAAATCAGTAGTATTTTGTTCAAACTATTGATACCCTATGACTCCTCATGACAGCAGCCTCACTTCTAGTGGGAAAACAGAACCTGATTTTCTCCAGCTCATCTCCTCCTAATGACCTCTTCACAGTCTTGCGTCTTTCTAGCATTGTTTTTGTTTTTCTTATGGTTGCTTTTGTGACTTTAAGTAAAGAGCAAAATAACCCTCCATCAACTCGAATGTTCAGTTTGTAAGATGAACACATGAAGGTTTCTATCTTGTCTTCCACATCCTGCTTTCTGTCAGCTGCAACTTTACAAGGCTGTTAACATTTACATTATGTCCTACAACCACAAACAAATTTGTTCAGGTGGATTCCCAAAGTTTAAAATGAAAAGGCTGTGTTTACGCACTGTGTAAATAGTGTTCACCAAGGGCCAAGTAGAATATGAGAACCATTTCCTTCTTCGTGGTACAAAGAACGTAAGGTGACTCCTGAGCCACTTAAACCAGGGCAACATCAACTGGATTGTTCAATGATGTCAATTCCCCAAAATCCAGTTAATTTATTTGCTCACGCATACTTAGCAAGTGCCAGTTCCAGAGTGCTGCGAAGATGTCGGGAATTCGGGATTAAGTGGAATTGTTCCAAACCCTTGCCCTGAGCATTCACAATTCATCAAGGAGAGACAGGAAGAAACCCAACAAAATGTGGAAGGCAGGGATGATGCAAACAGTACAGAGATGAGACAAGCAGGAAGGCGGAACATGTGTTCGGTAGAGTGCCCCGAGACTGCAGCGCAGCCAGGAAGGCCTTGTCCAGGAGAGTACAGGAGAGTGCCCCAAGACTGCAGCACAGCCAGGAAGGCCTTGTCCAGGAGAGCACAGGAGAGTGCCCCAAGACTGCAGCACAGCCAGGAAGGCCTTGTCCAGGAGAGCACAGGAGAGTGCCCCAAGACTGCAGCACAGCCAGGAAGGCCTTGTCCAGGAGAGCACAGGAGAGTGCCCCGAGACTGCAGCACAGCCAGGAAGGCCTTGTCCAGGACCGAAGAGCAAACGTCACAGTGCAGGGGAGAAACTCAGCTTAGATGGTGGGAGGGGAACTTTCCAGAGAAAAGGAGTGTCTTCTCTGTTTCCGTGATAGGATACCTTGACAAAAGGCAAACTGGGGGAAGGGCTTATTTCTGCGTGTAGTTCCAGAGACTCATAACCCATCCTGGCGGGGAAGACGTGGCCACAGGCAGGGGAGGCACGTTAGGTAGCAAGGAGACGGCTGACCACGTTTCACCCAGACTCAGGAAATCAGTGAGTCAGACCAAGAAATGGGGCCAAGCTCTACAACCTCAAAGCTCACCCCCCAAAGACATGCTTCCTCCTGCACGGCTCCACCTCCTGAAGGTTCCACAACCTTTCCAAACAGTGCCACCAGCTAGGGAACAAGCATTCAAGCGCATGAGTCTCTGGGGAACACGTCATGTTCAAACCACAACAGGGAGTTAATGCAGAGTGAGGAGGATGTCAGGCCATGAGGACAAGAAGAGGTGCTGACCAGCCGGTGGTTGGCCCTGGAGGGTTGTTGGCCAGTCACTAGAACCGTGGAGCCAACAAAGGCAGAGGCAGAATGCTCAGATCTCACACCTGACACTGGGCTGAAGAGGGGAATGATAGAAAATAATCCAAGGACTTAGAACACGCCACTGAGGCAGGATCGGGACACAGGTCCATGCTGCTGGTGGAAAATGGTAGCCAAAACAGTGCCTATGACTTCCTTAGGAGGGCAACATCACTGTTCTGTTTGCATTGTGACTAAATTTTTCACTTTTTGCTTTTTTTGTTTTTCCTTAAGTCTATAATTGCCTTCAATTTTAATCGATTCAGAATCGATGTTCTTCTGACTGGCCTCAAGGGACCCTCTGGTGGAATAAGGACATCACATTTCTCTTCCTGGCTGACAAACATCTCACTCTGCAGAACCTCTGCACTCTGGCAGTTCCTCTCAACACCGAACGGTCAGCCCTGCCAGAGTCATCCTTCTTTACGCTCATATCTACCACTTATTGTAATGATGTGATTTAATCACACGTTTTAGTCCATCGCAGATGCAGTAAGGATCCCGCCCAGTTTCACATGCTACCCACCTAGCCTAGTGCCTGGAAATGACTGGTAAGAATTCTATTTTCACTCTGCCAGAGAAAAGCTATTTCCTGTTTCCCACAGGTGTAGCATGACCTCGTGTCATCCCGAAGGGGTGTGGCTTTGATGACCTACAGAACACCTGGCTGTAATTGTGATGAGAGATGGTGATATCTATGTCTATGGTAACAGAATGGGGTTGTCAACATTCCCTCCAAGGAGGAGATGGGAAGGGTCAGAAGACCCTCTCCTGAGATTCTAGAAATTACTCTTCAGACACATGTAGTCTAGGCAGACTACAGTATACAGGCAGTAGAAGTGGAGTGGAGCTCCAGTGGTACAGCTTTCCTGAGTTATTATCCATGCTGAGATGAGACTTTTTGGTGATGCAGGCTGATTGTGAGTCACTTACGCTCCTGTAAGTGACCCAAATAAATTCCTTGGTTCATAGGGCTGGACTTACATGGAATCATGTCTTTGTGTGTCATGTCCTTTCCAGATCTTTCTTTATACCACTCCACCACAAGGATGACGCAACACGTACCATACCTATCCTTTTCTCTTTCCCTTCCTCCTCTTCTTTCTCCATCCTCCTAGCCCTTCATGTTTCCTGCTCTTGGCTTGGTTTAGCTTTTCTGGGCTTTGCCTCCTGGGGCATCAGAAAAGACAGGAGACATAGGCACAAAAGCTTGTCCTACCCCCGGACCTGGAGGTCCCTTTCCTGTTTTATCATGGCCTCCCCTCAATGACTTGTCTTTGAGATTCTCCCAGCATTGTGAGAAGTGTCAGCAAAGCAAGGTGAGCAGAGCCTCTTCGGCGCTGACGGGTGAGAACTCTTGTGACAAGCACACTTAATACTATTGACTCTCAGTGGTGAGCTCCATGGCCGGAATGATACTCATTTGTGGTGATATTGTGTTCCCCATAATATTGTGCACCCTAGTAAACTTATCTGGGGTCAGAGAACAGAATAATCACAAGATAGACATAAGGCCAGGAAATGGTGGCACTCACGCCTTTAATCTTAGCACTCCGTAGGCAGAGATCCATCTAGATCTCTGTGAATTCAAAGCCACACTGGAAACAGTCAGGCATGGTGACACACGCCTTTAATCCCAGGAAGTGATGGTAGGAAGCAGAAAGGTACATAAGGCATGAAAACCAGGAGCTAGAGCTTGTTAAATTTTTAGGCTTTTGAGCAGCAGTTCAGCTGAGATCCATTTGGATGAGGACTCAGATGCTTCCAGTTTGAGGAAACAGGATCAGCTGAATTGGTGAGGCAAGGTTAGCTGTGGCTGGTTCTGCTTCTCTGATCTCGCAGCATTCACCCCAATACCTGGCTCTCAGGTTTGTTTTTATTAATAAGACCCGTTAAGATTCTTGCTACAATCATTACCATCCAGGGGGATGATTCATAGGGAAATGGAGACCTCTGGCTACGAGGCTCCTGTGAGACCCTAAGCTGCTTCCCCTGGCCCTGTGTACTTGACATGAGACACACAACTTTGTGGATTCGTTTACTCAAGTAGCTGAAGGAGCTTGAAGGAGTTGACTGTTTTTGCCACTTAACCCGTGAGAGTGCCAGGCACCTGGTGACACTGTGACCAACAGGGCAGAAGATCCAGAAGGAAAGGCCTCAGGAGCCATGGTGCTGCTGTGGGTAAAGTCCAAATTCCTCTTCAAATGACACATAAACATGAGCCATATATACACATAATTTTCTCTTATTGTCTTAAAAAGCAGATATAAATAAGAGTTTACCAAAATTTTGTGTAGTGAATATTCATTTTATTATTTATTTATTTATTATTTATTTAGAGTGTGTGTGTGTGTGTGTGTGTGTGTGTGTGTGTGTGTGTGTGTGTGTATGAAAGTGCTCCTGAATGTGCAAGTGTGTGTGAACAAGTATATGGAAGTCAGAGGAAAATCTTGGGTATTATTTCTCTTCAGAAATCAACCACCTTGGTTTTTTTTTTTTTTGAACAGGGTTTCTCACTGGGACCCGAGCTGGGTTGGTTGTCCAGTGAGCCCAAGGGATCTTATCTGTGTCTGCTTCCCAGTGCTGAGACTGCAAATGCACACTCCCATATCCAGCTTCCCAGCTTAGGAGATTGAACTCAGGTCCTCACGCTTGCCTGGCAAGCCCCTTAACAACTGAGCCATCTCCCAGAACCCAGGCTCTTCCCTACTGTTCACCACCTTCTCTTTCTCCTTTTTTTCTATGCTTCCACTCCATAGGCTAACCTGGCCTGGAACTCACTGTCTGCCGAGGCTGGCTGTAAATTCACAGCACTCCTTCTGCCTCAGCCCCTAAGTGTTGTATTTACAAAGTGTTAAGAAAGCAATAAGTAGGTCTACTTTAATCCACTCTTCCCTCCCAACTCCTTAAAAGGAAACCTTTGGTGCCACTATATGCGGCAAAGTATTAGACTGGGAGTCTGACAGAACATGTATAGTGTTTGGATAACCAGAGATCATTAGAAATAAGTTTAGGGAAAGGATATCGCTTCCGTTAATAGAAAGTTTTACATGTAAGCATGGTGGTTTAATCGACCTTTCCCAGTCCTGATCACTGTTCAAACCCACCAGAAATACCAGCAGACGGTCTCTACAGCTATTTACTTTGTAAATGGAAGTTATTGCTGTCTAAAAATATGCAAAATACGTTAGAGGGTAATTGCAAGACATTTGGGATTCGAGAAACTTACTTGGATGACTTTTAATGGCAAAATATACTATCTTCCACTGGGTGCAAGTGCATTGTGTTAGTGATGTTAATTGTTCAAACAGCCCTAAATGGCTTTAAAAAAACCTGGCAAACACTTGTGTAATACCTCTAAGCAGATGGACAAATTTCTAATTAAATCTAAATTTATTCCTTACGTCTCACTTCCTACAAGAAGAGAAACTTAGTGCACTTTGACTCTGGGGTGAACCCGTCACTCTCAGAGCATTCCCTTCCCAGTAAAGCATTCACTTAAGGAATAGCTCAAAATTCCTAATCAGATCAGAAATTAAACTGGTCGGGAGCTTTGTTTCATCATGTCTCACATTTATAACATTTAGTCATTTTATTTGTACAGTTACATTTCTCATCTCTGGAATAATACCTGACAGGATAAATCAAGGAGAAAAAGATGTCTATTGCAGAATATTTGTTTATACTGTGAAGATGTGCCTTTGCCAAGGAGCCTTCTGATTGGTTTAATAAAGAGCTCAATGGCCAATAACTAGGCAGGAAGAGGTTAGGCGGGACTTCAGGGACAGAGAGGACTCTGGGAAGAAAAAAGGCAGAGTCACCAGCCAGACTTGGAGGAAACAAGAGGTGTGCACAGCCAGGACAACCCATGGGAGTCAGGTGTCAGTTCTTTCATTCTGCAGTGTGGGTCCTTGGCTTTGAACTCAGGTCAGGTTTGGTAGCAAGCCCCTTTACCCACTGAGCCATCTCACTGGTCCTGAATCACTCTTCATTTATCCTTGTCCTTCCTTCTGAGTTGAGTTTATTTCTTGTTGCAGCCAAGGACAGGCTTAGGTCATGTGATTTTTCCTAATCCTCAAAGTGTCATTATTCACTGTTGGCAAATCTAGACAAAATCTAGAGTTTGTCTAGATTTTGAGCTGTAGCCTAATAGCATGTCTCCCCACCACGTGGTGACAGGATCTAAACCCAATGTCATTCTGATCATTTCTCCTTTCCATATAATTTCAATTTTCTCACCGGTATCTTTTAAGATTTTGTGTTTCTTCTTGCTGTCCTTTACGCCTACCATTTGTCAAGGTTTGAATTTTCTGTTACCGTGGAATCCAGGCTTTCGATCAGAGAAGTGTCAGTCTTAAATCTTAAAAGTTTGTTAGTATCCCTTTAAATAATGGCTTTTCTTTTGTTGTGTCTATCTTTTGAGTATGTGAGACTCTTAATGCATTGTTCACATCTCTTGTTTCCTGCTTCTTATCTTTTTCCTCTTTCTTGTGCGTCCTTGATAAGTTCCTCAACAGCATTTTCCAACTCACTAATGCCTCCTTCATCCTTTTCAGTTGAGTGTACTTCATCCACAGGGTTTTTACTTTAGCAGCTATTTTTACATTTCTCACTTATCTCTTCATATTTTTGTGTGCAAATTTGAACTTACCTGCTTTTAAAACAAATGTCTTGCTCACCCTGGGAGATGGAGTGCATTCATGGCTTCAGTCCTCATCTTTCCTATTCCTTTTTAGTTATTCTCTCTGAATACGTGGAGTCTTCTTCCCTGTTCCTTCATTCTGGGTTGGCATTGTGGTTTTATTGGGCTACAAGGAGGCGATTGACAGTCCAGAGGTTACAGAGTTCCAGCAGCCTATGTGGACATGGGCTAAAATTGGAAGAGCCAGCTTGTCTAGATTCATGAGCAATAAACACTTACTACTTAGGTTTTGCATGTTTCCGTTGTTGCTACAAGGCTGCATACAGATGACTCATCCAGCTCTATTTTTGGTTCATATCTCCCTCTTTAACTTTTTGAATCCTATGCATCTGTCTCTGTCTCTCTGTCTCTCTTTGTGAGTGTGCATGTGTGTCTCTTTAAAACTATTTCAAGATTTTCTTTTTCATTTCATTGTGAACGATCTTATCCCCTGGTTGCTGACCTTATTCTCTGTACCAAGAGGCACATAAAGCTTGAATTTTTATTTGGAGGCTTGTGATGGTTAGTTTTAATTGTCAACTTGATACATCTAGAGTCACCTGGGAAGGAGAACTGTGGCCATGTCTGTGGGGGAATGTCTTGATTGTGTTAACTGAAGTGGGAAGACCTGCCCATTGTGGGTGGTACCGTTCCCTAGGCCGGGGATTCTAAACCATGTAGGAATGGAGAGAGAAGCTGAGCATTCCCATGCATACATTAATTCATGGCTCTCTGTTCTTAACTGAAAGTATAATGAGCTTCTTCAAGTTCTTGCTGCCCTGGCTTACACACAATAACAAGCTATAACCTGGAAATGTGTGTCAACTTCACCCTCTCTTCCTTAAGTTGCCCTTTCCAGGGTGTTTTGTGATAACAACAGGAAATGATATATTAAGATAAAGCTTCTCTTGAGAGTTTTTCTCCATAGTTTCTCTGACCCGACTTCTTCTGGCCTATGGTCCCAGCCAGATCACACACAGGAACATCTATTGTAGATCTAGCCTCCAAGCCAGGAAGAGCTCTGGCCTAGTTCTGGCCACGTGCTTCCTCTGTGTCCTCTCACCACGGCAGCTAGGAAGCTCTCTGGGCATAAGTGATTCATCAGTCCCTGCTTGTGCTTGATGGAGCCCTACGTTAGTTCTTGAAGTAGGGTGGCTTCCATTGCCTCCCACACAATATGGAGACACTGCAAACACCTGGGAAGGGAACTACACACTTGTAAGTGGGAAGGAAATCTCAGAGGAATTCAAAATACATTGAACTAAGTGAACATGAAAATATAACACACGAACTACGTGGAACACAGTAAATCATGCTGAGAGAGAGATTTACAACACCAAATTCATATACAGGGAAAGCAGAAAAGTACCAAATCAATTCTCAAAGCCCTCATCTTAGGAACCTGGAAAACAGTGAAATAAATCCAAAACAAGTAAGAAAGAGGGAAATAGGTCTAAGAGCAGAAATATATAACGCGGAAAACAGAAATACAGTAGAGAAAAAAAGAATGAAATAAAAACCAGTTTCCTTTGAACAGATCAATCAAATTGATAAAAAGAAAAAGAGAAAAAATATTGACATCAAGAATAAAATGGGGCCTTACAAAGCTCCTGGGAGTGCAAAGAAGAGTAGAAAAATTCCAAAAGCAAATCTACAATCATAAATGTAGCAATTATTCAACAACACAAGTTACCACAACATACTGACATGTAATACATAAATTTAATACACCTGTGGCTACTATGGAAAATTAATTCCTAGTTTAATTTATTTCTGCATCAAATATCTAGCATCAGATGTCTTCTCTGGATGTTTTCTATTAAAATTTCAAAGAAAAATTAATGCCACTTCTCTATAATCTACTAATATCTTCTATTAGAAAATAGATAAGGGGTATGTTGTGGTGTTTTATGAAGTTAGTATTATACTGATGCCCACACTATACAGCATAAAATTCACAAAAGACCAGCATCCTTCATGAAAGTAGATGTTAGAAACATTAAGTAGAATCCAACCACATGAGAAGAATTGTGCACATGATCAAGTTCCATGTATATGAGCCTGATTTGGTGTTCAAAGATCAATTAATGTAATTTGCCACTTGAACAAACTAGAAAAGAGTGAATGTACTCATATCAATCAATGCAGAAGCAACTTTGACAAAATACAACACCCACTGATGAGAAAAAAAAGAAAAAAACAACTCGGAGAAATAAGGGTAAATAGCAGCTTCCTCAGCTTGGCAGAAAGTGCCTTTAAGGGACTGAGAACCAACATTATGTTTAGTAGTAAAGGAGTGGATAGCTACTTCCTAAGATTGAGAGCAACGTAAGACTGTCTCCCCATTTTCAGATAATACAATCATATTGAAACTATTAAAAACACTCTAGAAGCAATAAAGTGAGTTAGGCAAGGTTCTTGGTTACTATCCAAGATGGACATATAAAAATCAGCTATATTTCTTTTTAAAGCATTATAACAGCATGGTTTTCAACCATATGTCCAAATGAATTACTTAAAACATAAATATCATTAAATGTATTTTGATGTGCATACAAAATTCTGTGAAGGAATTAAAGAATATATAAATGAAGGAAGAGATCCCACATTTGTGAACCAAAACATTTAACATTGTGAAAGACATCACCCACCAATATATATGCAAGTCTAACAAAACTCCTTACAAACCCCCAGAAGAATTTTTGTAAATATTTATTACATTATTGTGACATTAACATTGAACTACAAAGAAACTAGAAGATGATTTATTCATTTGAACAGAAGAATTGGAAGGATCAGTCTACCCAATCATAAAACTGCTGTAACCGCAGTAACCAAGACTGCCTGACATACGCAGAGGCTAGGTAGCACAGGTCAGTGGACAGGACAGATAATCCAGGAACAGACACAACACAAACAGTTGAGTTTTTATAAGGTACAAAAGCACTTCAGTGAAGGAAAGACAATCCTTTCAACATGGAGAGAAATAAAAGGACCTTTAACCTACATGTCAACACTCACAAAAATGTCATACATAAAAATAGATCAAGCATTTGAATGTAAAATGCAAAATTCTGAAACTCTAAGAAAAAACAGTGAATTTTTTGTGCAATTTTAGAGCTATCCAACAAGTTCTTAGATACTAAACCAAAAGTGCAAATCATACAAGAAACCTGGATGAATTATATCAAATGAAAATGAAAAACTGCTCTGTGATAGATTGTATCAAGAAAATAGAAACTCAATTTAGAGCTTTTGAGATTTGCACACCATATACAGAAAGGACTAGTAGATAGAATATATAAAGAACTTTCAAAGCCTAACAGGAAATAATCCAATTAGAAAGAGGATAAAAGAGAGACACTCACCTAAGAGGACATACAGATAGCAAATAGAAATAAGAAAATGTGTGTAACTTCATTAGTCACAACTCTAATAAAAATTAATCATGATGAGTTATTATAAATCCATGGGAATGGTTAAAGCAAAACCTGATGACAACGTGGAATGCTGGATCACTCAGACTCGCTGGCAGAAATGTGAAATGGTACAGGAACTTCACAAAAGAGTTTGAGGGTTCCTTTAAAAATTAACCCTGTAGCTACCATATGACCTAACAATGTCACTTCTAGGCATTGATCCCACATAACTTAGACACACACACACACACACACACACACACACACACACACACACACACACACACGTCCAGCCCTTTTGATTACCATCCCCTAAGCTATAAACAAGGCAGACACCCTCCAACAGAGCAGTTAAGCAAGGAATGCACAGCAGTGCCATGGAGCCCCACCCAGTGATGACAAGGACAGAATCCTCATCAATGCTACAGCCTGTACACCAGTTCTTTCTGTTGCTGTGATAAAACACCGTGGCCAAAATCAACTTATGGGGAAAAAAAAAAAAAAAACATGGTTCATCTTGGTTTGCCGTTCCAGAGGGATTAGGATCTATTGTGGCAGGGAGACATCACAGGAGGTGGTGGGCGTGGTGGCGGTAGCAGGGTGCAGAAGAGGTGTGAGGCTTGAACCCCTCAAAGCCAGGCTCCAGGGATGTAGTTCCTCTGGTAACACCAAAACTCCTAAGCATCTACAAATGGTGCCACAAACTGGGGGCTGAGTGTTCACATACAGGAGCCAATGGTGGACGTTTCTTCTCCAAACCGTCACAGCTTTGATAGACCTCCATGACTTTCGTATGCGATGAAGTCCGTCGAAAGGTTAGAGTCTATATGATTCCATTTATGGGACTTCATTGAAATGATGAAATGATAGAAACAGAGATCAGAGGTTTGCAGGGATTCACGATGGGGGTGGGAAGGGACGGAATGGGGGGTGTGTGTCTTTGACTGTATGCATGCCAATAGTCTATAAAAACCCAGATACTTTATATTGCTGGGTTTAGCGCAGGATGAGCACAATGTAAGCTTACAATAGTCTTTGCCCAGATGCAAACAAACATATTGGCTAAATTCAGTTCTAAATCAAATTACTGCTTTATAAGGAGGTTGTATAACAGGGAGTGCTGACCTAGCTGTGGCAAGGAGGGAAATGCTGGGGCTCTAAGTGAATTATTGACAAATGATCTACCATCTTCCACATACTGCCCATGGAACAAACACTGCAGAGTACAAAAGGCTGGAAGTATTATTCTATTAACAATCACATGGATCCTTTCCTACACAACCTATAGAAGTCAAGGAATAAAAAGGTGAAGTGAGCGTTGAGAGAGAGGCTGGAGACACGACTCAGCCGGTAAGAGCATTCGCTGCTCTTCCAGGGGACCCACGTTTGTTTTCAGCACCCATGTTGGACAGCTCACAACTACCTGTAACTCTAGCTCCAGCGGTGCCCCCCACCCCCACCCCACGTGCCTCTTCTGCATACAAAGGACAAACACACACACACACACACACACACACACACACACACACACACACACACACACTCTAAGAAAATGAATTGAGAGAACCCCTGTTACTTCTTTTGGTGCTGTCCTCTATCAGGCCCGGGCTATGTGCTCTCTGCACAAGGCTTTTCCATCATGATTTTTGAATCAGTTTACTGACTCATCTCTGTTTTCTTCCTGTGGATCTGTTTTTGTTTATTTGTTTTTCAATACAGGGTTTCTCTTGCGTAGTTTTGGTGCCTGTCCTGGAACTCACTCTGTAGACCAGGCTGGCCTCAAACTCACAGAGATCTGCCTGCCTCTGCCTCCCCAGTGCTGGAATTAAAGATGTACACCACCACCTCCTGGCCTCTTCCTGTGGATCTTAATACACTCACATAATTGTTCTTCTCTTTATCTACCTTTAATTCTTCTTTTTGGTGTGAGCCTGTGTGTGTGTACTCATTCATGTATGTGTGTGTTTACACTTGTGCGTTACACATATGTGTTTACATATGTGTGTGTTGGTCAAAGATCAGATTTGGGTGTGCTCCTCATGTGGGCACCAGATAAAGCGAAAAATCCAGGAGAATCTGCTTAAGGAGTATTAGGAAATGTATTAAGATATAAACTGAGGAAATACACTCATGAATACAGAACCAAGCAGACAGCTGAAGTTGTTCTCTGATCTGACCAGGAGCAAATCCACTTGGCAGTTTGATCACACCAGGAAGCAGGAGGCAGGGAGAAGGAAACACGTGACCCTCTCTCCAGTCTTTTTCAGAGGTCACACACATCGGCAAGAAGCACCACTTCCTTTGGGCCATATAGCTGGAGATCATGGGTGGAGAAAATACCATTACAAGAGGAGGTCTCTCACTGGCATGGAACTTGGCTATTAGACTAGGCTGGCTGGAACTCCAGAGATCCACCCCCACACACACCGTCCACCCCCTGCTCCCGGCTCTGGGATTATAAATGAATGCAGAGGCCAGCGGGCATCATGTGTCTTCATCTATTTCTCCATCTTATTTTTGAGACAGAAACACCATTTTGCTGAAGCTGGCTGACCATTGAGGTCCTGGGATCAGCCTGTGTCTGTCTCCCAGTGCTGGGATTGTGGGCACTTGTGGCCTTGCCCAGTGTTTACCTGAATGCTGGATCAAAGTCAGGCCCATTATTTACACAGTAAGTAGTCTCACACACTTCGCTGACTTCCCAGCCCATGTATGACTTTTCTTTTGTGAGTTCTGGTGTCTGTACTCAAGTCCTCATACATGTTTGACAAGCACTTTACCAGGTGGGCTGTTCCTCCAGCTTTTATTTTTGAACACCAAGAACCTTCTTTTATAGAGAACCCATGAAGGCTGTGTGACCTGCCTTGGCTTTGCATTGATTTCTCGGTCCCGGTCCCTCTTTACTGAACATCCTGTTATGACTAACACAGAAATACCCAATCGCCTGGTTTAAAAAACCCTCTCAGTTGCCAGTGTTCCTTACAGGGAACGCTCCCTAATTCGTTGTCCTTTGCTTCCTTTCTGTTTTTCCTTCCTCTTCCTCCCCCCTCCCACATTTCCTCTTCCCTTTCCCCAGGAGACATAGATTTCTTTGTGGTTGGGGTGAGTGATTGAATTTTACCTGTGCTAAATTATAGTCCCGCATTCTCGTAATTGCAGAGGGCCACGCGGAGGAACAGAGCATTGCGTGCTGTTGTGCTGGGATTTCCCAGATGTATAATTTCAAATTGCTATGGAAAAAAAAAGCCTTGCAATGCATTAATAATAGCATAAAATGTAACTTGCTTGGCCGAGGGTGAGCACAGGGTTTATTTTCTTAGCTGCAAAACAAGCTATGGACCTCGGGTGACTCGCATTTATTGTTAGAATGGGTTTTCTATTGCATACCTTCCGAAACACAAAATAAGAAAAGATTTATAACAAATCCCGTCCTCCTTTGCAGCGCTCTGAGCCACACACCCAGAGAGCACATGTAAAACGTTAAAGAGCACAGTTGTTTTTATTTTCCCCCCTTTTTACTCAGTAGCTCAAAAAAAAAAAAAAAAAAAAAGAGGGTTTTTTCCGTGTAATTCAAAAGCACCCATCCACATCCAGAGGAGGAAGCAGGTCACCCAGGCTATTTCTTTTATATGGTGTCATTATTCTCCACCTAGCTGCTGACAAACAGCATGCTCATGACTTAAAAAAAATAAAATAAAATAAAAAGTAAAACCTGCAGGAAGCTATACAGTTTTCTTAGCATCAGAAGGTGGTGAGCTTCTTTAAAGCTTATTGTAGGTTAGAAGTGTGCGTGCACATATGCACGTGTATGTGCCCGCCCTTCAGAGTACAGGCAAGCATGGGTTCCGAATCAAGTCCAAGAGACAGGGATGAAGCTTTGCGTAACTATGTCTGGTGCTCAGATCCAAGTGTGCTTTATGTGTGGCCAGAGGGTGTATTTTGATGCTCTCGGATGCTCTCTGGGTGTTCTTCACTTGCTTGGTAGGTCGGGGAGGGGTGCACTGCAGTTTTAATAGAATGGACTGTAAATTGAATCCAAGAATTGGTTAAAACAGTGTATTTAGGAAGTGGTTCGCACATGTCACTCCTTTGGCCTTTTCCAACAACTGGGAGTGGCTTTATTGTTCCTATTTCACGGAACAATAGACACACAGACATCAAAACTCTTAAGGAGGGGCAGATGCTGGGCATGGAGCTTGGAATGCCAGACTCCAGAGTCTGGGTTCTCCCTCCTCGGTGGATTGGGCAACTCAGGCGCTCCATGCAGTAGTCGGGCCTGCTTGGGATCTGCCTCCATGAAATGGAGCATCACATACAGCTTCTTGCTGTGACAGTGTGGTTGACTTGGTGGGTGGGATCTCTCTCTCCCTGTTATCCTGTTCCTTGGTGGTGAAGGCAAGGCAGCAGCTGGAGGAGCTGATTTGTACAAACTCCCTGGTTTGTACACAGGCTGTGATTCCTTCTCACGCTTCATTGAGAAAGGTGAGCAGATCCCTGAAGGACCTCAGTGAAGGAAGGGCTCAGTCTCTCCCTGTTACTGGAAAGGCTGTGTGGAAATGCACCTTTATTGAGCTTTGCATCTCTGAAAACAGAACTGACTTCCTAACTTCCTGACTGTGGTAACAGATCCCCAGGAAGCCTTGGTAGACTCCATGGTGTGGCTCCACGGCATTGTGTTAAGGGTATAGGAGGTGGACTCAGCCAGCAAAAGGAGAGATGCTCAGTTCCTCCTGGCGGGGGGGGACAGGTGGATGACCATCTCCTGATACCCCTTGAAAATGGTCCTGTGGCTCTTTCCTTAGAGAGGTCTCCTTGAAGGCCTTGCCTGGCTCCTCCCCACCTCCACACTCGGGTGACTTTAATCCCTAATGGTTTCCTTCCCTGTGTCCATAGCTCTTATCTGAACTTGAGTTCTGGGCACCATGCAAAGGAGAACCACAGAGCTGCCCGCCACTCCACTAATACTGGAAAGAATGTGCAGAGTCCTCTGCAAACTGTTAAAACCCACTGCTGGGATTATGCCCCGTTAAGCAGGCATTCTAACTTCTTGTCTTTCTTTAGCCTTCACCTTAATGAATTCTTCCGGGGATTTGCTGTGGGTTGTATCTAGAATGTCACCCAGAGCCTCATGTGTTGATGGCTTGGCTCCCCAGGGTAGCCGTGCTCAGAGGCAGAGCCATTGAGAGTTGACAGGCTCACGCCGTCTCTGATGTCATTACTGGGCCAATCCATTGATGAATTCATAGTTCCATGGGCTACTGAGAGGAAACTGTAGTGGGTGAGGCCCGCTTAGAGGAAGTTGATCACTAGGTCATGGTTTTGAAGGCTGCCTGTGTCTACCACGAGGTGGCCTGGCCACCACAGAGTTCTCTGCTATGATGACCTTCATCACTTCAGGCCAGAACCAATGGAGTCAAATGACCATGGACCGGAACTTCTGAAACTGTGATCTCAAAGAACTCCCCCCTGCCCCTTTTAAAGCAGTTTTCCTTGGATATTTTGTCAAAGCAACAGAAGGCTGGCTAACCTAGGATTAAGTGACACAGGTGACGTCTTTAGTGGTCAGGAAGTACTCAGCCGTGCAAAGTTCTCTCCCCAGCTGAGATGATGCTCCTGACTGCCTGGCAACCTTGTTGGACCTCAGAAGAGGGAACATTGCCCGGACTCTGAGAGGACACTCCGCATCTTCTGCTTTGAGATCCAAAAGGCAGCATCCGTGTGGTACTTGCTCAAGGATGGCTCTTCATTTACTGTTCCAAACTCAGCCCCATGATCAAGAGAAATATGTGTCACCCATGTTTTCCTGGTCATATAGCTGAGTGAAATGTCTGAGACAGGGCACACAAGTTCTCAAGAACCACCCTCTGGAGGTCTCTATAAGATGCTGAGGGGCTCTGTAGGTCACAGTATTTTAGTAATAGTGCTGACCTGATGCTCTTTTTTTTTCACATGTATGCTGGAGGTCACTTGGCAGACAGTATGGTAGCAGACCAAATGCAAGAGCTGTGATAATCTATCATGCCAGACTTCTAAAAGATGCAGAAAGATGAAATATGATGCCACTCTCCTCACCTTTAAAAACTAGTTATTTTTCATAAAAGACATGGTCTTATGTAATGAGTTTTCTATTACTATTTTTGATGCTTAATAAATAAATTTCTCAGTCTTAATTTGTAACATGATAAATATCAGCACTAACCATATAGACAGAGTTATTTGTGGTTCTCAACAGTAAGATATAAATGGTTGATAAGACCATAATGCCTGAGTGCTGCTGTGGGTAGAAGATTCTGGAAGAAAGCTGATCATCCGTGGGCTGCCTCCTTTTTTTCTTCACTGGCTGAGGTGATGTCTCTGTCATTAACCATGGGCAGAGATACTTTTTCTGTACTGTAGATGATTCTGATGTAAATTACTTAAGTCCAAAGCCAATGAATCCCAGGAACACCCTAAGGTCCACCCTAGCTCTGCAGTCTCTACCAATGAAGTAGTCAGTCCCCAATGTCCCAGCCTCACACGCTGCTGTTGACATGTCCTGGACAGTGGCCGTGGTTCACAGTATATCCAGTTCTAGGGCTGCATCTTCAAGAAGAACTCTGATAGCAATGTGTGTTTCTGGGATAGCACCTGCTGTCACCTATAAAGGGTTCTGTTCACAACCAAATGTCCTCTCTCTGGCAGCCTTGTGGCCTGAGTTGTTGTTGAAGAATCATCTTTAGAACACAGGTATGGCCAAGGGGGCCCGTGTGAGGGATGGTCACCAAACTCTGGTTGGGGTTTCTTCTTCCACCCCTTCCCTAACTCTACTAACCTCAGATGATATTACCCGTTCTCCTCTTATCTCCACAAGACTCCTCTGCACCCCAGGATCCTGTGATGTCTCTGAGATGTTTGGCTTCTGCATTAGTTCTTTTTCTACTCACTGTGACCAAATATCCAGTAGGAAGGACTTATGGGAGGAGCAGTTTGTTCTGGCTCAAGAGGAAGGTATAGTGGTGGGAGCAGTGTGGTCCATGATGCTCAGTGAGAGAGCAAAGCAGCATGTTACATCTCGACAGAGACAGGAAGCAGAGAGACAGGCCCCAAGATCGAACCCTTAAAGCATGACCACAGTGACCCAAAGTCTGTGACTCTCATCTGAGAGGTTCTACGGCCTTCCAAAACAGGACAACCCACCGGGGACCAAGTGTTCAGATGCAGGAACCTGTGGGGGCACACTCACATTCACACCATAATATCTGTAAGGAAAGACAATTAGGTGAAAGCAGAAACCCTGTTACACAGATGCTGACTCTGTGTGTGTGTGTGTGTGTGTGTGTGTGTGTGTGTGTGTGTGTGTGTGTGTATGTGTACATGTGTATGTCAGTGTGTGGATGTATTTGTGTGTTGGATGTGAGTGTGTACATGGAAACAGGTGTGCGTCTGTGCATGTGTGTGCATACCTCTCCCTGTAAGTATGTTTCCCATCCTGCTGTACATACATGGCAGTAGGGGCAGGAAGTGTTGTCTCTGGAAATCCCAGACTTCATCAGTAAGCCCGGGTGCTGAGGGAGGCCTGTGTTTAGGCCTCATGATGCACTGAGTTACAAAGTGAGTGTAGACAGGCTCCAACTGTGTATTTCAGTGATATTTTACCCTCCAGTCTAGTTCTCCTTTCTCAACCCCATACAAGAAAATATGGGTTACTTATGGAATTCTCAGCTACCTGTAAAACTTATCAGAGTTGATGGTTAGAACTCACGGAATTTAGAGTCACTATGAAAACAAACTTCTGAGCATATCTCTGAGGAACATTCTTGATAGGGTTGAAGTGGAAGACTCATCCCAAATGTGTGTAACACTATTCCGTGGCTGGGGAGACCAGACAGAATAAAAAGAGGAAATGGAGCTGAGCACCAGCATCCATCTCTCTCCGTTTCCTGACTGTGGACGCAGAGTGACCAGCTGGCTTCATGATCTTATTGCCACAACTTCCCCACCGTGGTGACTGTGACCTCAGACTTGGAACCAGACTAAACCTCATTTTTCTTCAGCAGCGCTTGGAGGGTATTGTGTTACAACTGTGAGAAATTAACTGATGTAAAGATTTGGTTTTAAATTCAAAATATCTTTAATTAGACAATAAGACAAAAAAGTTTCCATCTAAATAATGGATTTGGAAGCAGGGTTTTGGTTTGTGGTTTTGGTTTATTTTATTATAATCTGTCATGAACTTCCTAGAGGAATAAAACTTTATTCTCACTGTCCTTTATCCTCAAATAAAAGAACAGCACCCAACAAAAACAGCAAAGCCCTCAAGTTTGTGAGGACGAGTTGCAAGACGAAAGTTTTATGTCCTCCCGAACTGACTATCAGAGTAGCCTTGACCAACAAGATCCCTCCCCGCTCCGTCCGTCATCCTGCATAGCACTGGCTCTCCCCAGGACTGACAGCCAGGCTCCAAGCCTGAGCCCAGAGCTCTTCTCTGTCTCTAATTTCTGTGATCCTCAGTCCGAGTTCATTACCTAGAGAGGCACATTAAAAATAATGAGAAAAGCACTTCAATACCCCTCACGAATGATAACAGGCGGATGCAATTCAGATTAGATAAAGTATGTATTTGTCTCACGGAACAAACAAGCAGACAATAAAATTTTGTTTAACAGTGAGCATATTATTCAGGGACTTGGTGATAGAATTCTAATCTTCATTATAGAAAATCGCTTTCCAGGTGGCAGAACTGAGCTCATGTAATCCCTCAGGCGTCTTCACCATGGCTTCCCTCCCCTCTCATCATCATGTGGCCTTTCTATAAGGCTACTTCCCAGTGTGGATGGGCTTCAGAACCCTGGAAGCCTGAGCCACGATCCAGGGCAACAGGGTTCCCTCTCTGAGCCTGGTGTCAGGCCAGGCCAGGCATCAGAAGGGTTGGTGCCAGGCACTGAGTTCACCTCTGGGTGGTCTGTCTGTAAAAGGGCTTGGTGGGGAAGGGGACCATGGCAGAGTGTGCTTTATGCAGGGTTCTAGCTGCACACAAATTCACAGTCTGGAAGCATCCTGGATCGAAGTTTCATCCTGTTTTTCCCATCTTGAACCCTGATACCCAGAGCATGATGTGTTTACGTCCTTTCTAAGGATGGAGACGTTTGGATCCCTAGCGCTTCCATGAACGTTGAGTGCTGAAGGCATGTGGAGACAGGCAGCTGCCCAGAGCTCACTGGCACCAGTCCCTAATCTAAAGAGCAAGCCATAGGTTCAGTGAGAGACCCTATCTCAAAAATATGTGGACAGCATAGAGAAAGACATCTAATGTCAACCTCTGGCCCCTACATATATACTCCCTTCCACATACTTCCCTCACATGCACCAATTCTCTCTCTCTGTCTCTCTGTCTCTCAAATGCACACACACACACACACACACACACACACACACACACACACACACACACATGGAGATGACTCACCCTCATTCTCTTTCCTCTTCAAGTCTTTGGATTGGAGAAAGTCAGATTGTTTGTTGTGTGTCTATAAGGAGATAGAAGAAAAAAGGAGGAGAAAAACCACCTACAAGTCAAAGTTGTAACCTCTTGGGCAGGTAAGTTTTCAGAAATCGTTGATTAAAACTTCTCAGGGTAAGAGATGGTAGCTGTTTGTCTGCACTGTCATTGAATGGGTTGATGAATGGGGATTTACCACTTAGCTGAAGAAGACAGGTCTAGGATGAAACCCACCCCCACCCCCAACCACACACACACACACACACACACACACACACACACACACACACACACACACACAAAGATCAGTGACTAGGAATCTGTAAATCCTCCTGGGCCTAGTATCCGTTTCTAGTCACAGGGCGTTACTCTTTATGGCTTTTATGAAGCAGAGCTCCGGCTGCACACATGCTGGAAAGGTGCCTTCGTAGGAAGTGACTCTGGAGAGGGCCTGGGCCACTACGTAGTCATGGACATGTGCCTGTGGGGCAAAGCACATGCGGGCCACCTAGCTCAAGAGGGGCACCTCAAGCGGACTGGAAAGTGAGATGTGAATAGACTTCGAAGTCTATAAAAGGGCAGCAGCCTCCTTTCTATAATTATATACCTATAAAAATAATAAAGAGGACATGCAGCCAACAATTGATGGCATTTATGCTAACGTGCTGCTGGAAGTTTCACAACAGTAGGTCACAGGTTGTGTGGAAGCACACTTGTTTGTCCCTGCCACACATGGACTACTTGAGGTAGGTTTGCCGAAGGTGTAGACAACACAGGCAACCACGCATTGCTCTCTTTATTCTGCTCAGTTCCTGACTGAATCTTTAGACAGCTTACATTTTTCTAACTATTGCAGCAATGATATTTAATTAACTTTCCCACTCATGCTAACTGTGAACATGTTTGTTTTGAACTCTTCCAGGGTTCTTCAATGCAAGGGAGAACATATTTCGGGGTGGGAAATTGCGTGGAAAATCCCAAATACTGCTCGAGACACTTGGCAGGGTAATTTACTCTCATATACCGCTCTGTACAGAGGCCACATTGCCACCACGCTTTGTATTCCCCATCGTGAGGAAATATGCGACCCCTCTCTGTTCAGCAGCATGACAAATTGGCCAATATCCGAGTGTGAGCACCCTGTGCGTGGCCCATAGCTTCACGGTGTGTGGTGGCCTTCGAGGTGTTATGGCAAGAAATGACCTGGTACAAAGCTGTGTTTGTACCACAGCTGGCCTTCCCACTTGCTACTGGAAGAGTCCCCCGGGACTGGTGTGGCTGAGGCTGGCAGCTTTCAAATCCATGTTCTTACAGGGCTCGTGACCACATTTTGAATGTAATCCAACTTTTTAAAAAATGCCTGCAAACACTTAAGGAGTTGACAGTGATAACATGAACAGCATCGGCCAGTCTTTTCCCTCCTCTCTGTGTGTATAACTTCTTGCAAGCTGGCCCACCATGTCTTTTGTGAGAACTAAGGTGGAAGTCTCCTGGGAGATAGCCCCCTCATAGCTCAAGCAGTGTGGTTGCTGGGGCTGGCCCATTGCCACTGTGTCTCTTTAGAGAGCTGCACCAATTTGGTCATGGAAAAGCACATTTTCATGAAGAAACAACTCCCCAAACAATCTTGGTTTAACAAGCCATGGTTTGCAAGTAAAGACCTGGAAATGCCCTCCTCAACAGGGCGTGCATGCCCAAAGGTGCTCGGGGCTCTGGCCACAACTGTAAAGCGTTTTCTGTCACCTTCCTGGTGCCACATGACATCCAGTTACAATCCAACCATAAGAGTCACTTCCAGTGGTGAAGGCCAAGTTGGGGAAGGGCAGGGCAAACGCCGATTGACCTTGGGAACCAGAGAATACCCAGAATACTAGGTCTATTGGCTGTCATTATGCACATCTTCATAGCCCAGAAGGTCTAGGGGCCTGCACAGGTGTGAAGGAATGATGGGGGAAAAGTTGATTTATGATGATCTCAAAAACGTGTCTCCTAAGATGCATTCTGCTGCTCAGAGACTTCAGGTTTCAGCTCTATTAATTCTGCAGAGCTGTCTGGGATTACCCATCTGTTTAAAGGTTAACTGTCTTCACACTTATGAAATGGGTATTTCTGTTTGGGTTCCTACTTTGTTCATGTGAATGATTTATAAAACACTGAATATAAAAGCTGCTGAACTGGCTTTAAATCTGTACCATGAAACCTCTACCTGCCCATGATTTGGAGACAGGTTGTATTACCCAACTTGTTCATGGTGACGGCTTGGGAATTCTACTTTCTCTGCCTCATTCTGAAGACAGAGTGTAGCTGGAGTTTTCTCCAGTCCTGCTCAGGTCCGCAGCTGCTCAGACCCCAGCAAACACACAGAGACCTATATTACTTACAAACTGTATGGTGGCTTCTTGCTATCTAGTTCTTATATCTTAAATTAACCCATTTTTATTAATCTATAAGTTGCCACATGGCTTGTGGCTTACCGGTACTTTACATCTTGCTTCTCATGGCGGCAGCAGCTGGCTGCGTCTCCTGACTCAGCCTTCCTGTTCCCAGCATTCTCCTTTCTGCTTGTCCCACCTATACTGCACTTCCTGCCTGGCTACTGGCCAATCAGCATTTTATTTATCAACCAAATCAGAGCAACACATTCACAGCACACAGAGCGATTGGTATCCACAGCAAAAGAGAAAGGGAAGTACCAGTCATGCAGGAGGATGCTCTGTGGGAAGGAAGCCTGGCTTGGTGAAGGTGGCAGGGTGAGTGGGTGGACATTGGGGCTTTTGGGTTCTCTACTCTTCATCCCACATTTTCTCTACATAGAGTTTTATCCAAATAGATGCCTTTCACAACTGGGGCATAATTACTGTCTTATGTGCCTTTTTTTATGCTCCTGGGATTTTATTTCCTTATATTAAAAAGCTCATTCATTCTTCCCCTTGTGATTATTTGGAGCTGTGACAGCTTGCTTCATGAATCTGGTTTTCACTGGTACAGGGTGAAGATCCTGTGGCTTCAATCTCTTAGTCACGTGTTTATGTTTAATAGGGTCAACTCAGAGACGCAGTTGTTTGTATTTCTCTTGACACAAAGCATTCTGATGGTTTGGGATGAACACCAGTAACCCAACAAAGGTCACAGCACAGGATGTGTGTGTGTATGTGTGTGTGTGTGTGTGTGTGTGTGTGTGTGTGTGTGTGTGTGTGTGTGTGTGTGTTCTGTGCCCTGGAGCTGTGATGGTCACGGTGCTGTTGTTGGAGATGGAGCATGCCTCTGCCCACTGCTCCTCCCTACCTGCCTGTTAGGTTGCTAAGATTTTGCAAGTCCCTGGCCAAGGACTAGTGTTACCCAGCTTACCTGAGATCAGCCCCACAGGGTACACCATGCTCTGGCACTGGTCCTCCCATCCAAAGTTTTTTTTTTTTTTTTTTTGATTGTGTGATCCCGTCAGAAAGAGATCTTTAAACACTTCCTTTTTATTTTATAAAACAGGTAGGTATGCTGATATCATTTTAAGTCCACCACGAAGCATGCATAATACAGAAATCAAAATGGTTACATTAGTGAAATAAAATATTTCAAGGTATTTTATTTAATTTCATAATATAGTTTTCCTTCGCCTTGTAGACTGCTGTCTCCAAGTCCTGTATGCTGATTTGCAAGAGGTCATTATTTATAATGCCTTCCAACGATCATTAACTAATCTTTCAATTTACAATACGAACTCAGGGTGGACTCTCCAACGACAGGAGGCGAGTTAAAGTTTCTCACTTTTCTCTTTGCTTTTTGTTTTGTGAGACACCATCGCACATTGTAGCCCAGGTTAGCCTACAACTCTTTATGCAGCTCAGGGTTTTCTTGAACTTGTGGTGATCCTCCCGCCCTTAGCCTCCAGAAGTGCTGGTTTTATAGGCACAAGCCACTCACCTAGACTGTTTTTGGCTTGCCTTCTGTGATCTCACCGGCAGAGAGGGGTCATTATCGTGTTTTTGAGGCTAAGTTTTGTGTTATCATTGTTATCAAGGGCTGCGGGCCTTGTATGTAAGCCTTTTCCTAAGTCACCTTCCCCATCCTTCCCCCATTTATGAGGGTTAAAACAAGGAGATCGAATCTGCAGCAGTACCCTAGCCTGCAGCAGGCAAATGCAGCAGTTAGCAGACCCGCCCTCTGTTGCAGGCGCTTCTGAGCCACGGTGGGTGGCCTTGCTGGTGTCAGCCCTCCACTTGGTGGTTACCGTTTCAGTCAAGAAACAACATGCTTAAAATGATTCCCTATTTTTTTGGGTGTTCTCTCTGGCTGCAGACAGAGCTTCAGGCCAAACACTGTCATTTTCTAGAATTTCTCAGATTCTCCATCTACAACAGAGTCACAATGGTTTCCACCTCCTAACGTCTGTGAGGACTAAATGGGATGCAGGATCAGGATCGGGGGGGGGGGGGGGGGAAAGTCTGATATAGACTGTGTGCACGTGTGCCAGGAAGGATGGCTGCTGCACTGTCCTGCCCCAGTGCTGATATTACCTCACCCTTCGTGTTGACCTTGGATCTAAATCATGGTGACAGAGTAAGACACAAACTTGAGGTATTTTGTTTAGATATTTGGTCCGAATTCACACAAAATGAATTTTTTTTCAGATTTTTTTTTTATTGTTAACTATGTGTGTCCGTACATGTGAATACCGTTGCCTGTGGAGGCTGGAAGAGGGTGTTGGATCCCCTGGAGTTGGAGTTATGGTTGGGGATAAGCTGTCTGATGTGAATCTTGGGATCTTAAGTGCTCTGAAAGAGCAGTATGATTTTTTTTTTTTGTGGGGGTGGAAGGGCTGTTTGCTTTTTGAGATAGGGTCTCACTATGTAGCCCTGGATGGCCTGGACTTTGCTGTGTAGACCAGGCTAGACTCACAGAGAGCCACCTGCTTTTGCCTCTCAAGTGCTGGGTTTAAAGATGTGTGCCACGGTGCCCAGCTCTATTATGTGTTCTTAAGCACTGAAGAATTCCAGCTGAATTCTTTTACAAAAAATATTTGTGTATTTTTTTTTCAGACAGATTCCTGTGTATGGTGGGCTGACTTTGAACTCACTATGTATCCAAGCATGACCTTGAACTCCTGGTCCTCCTGCATCCACCTCCCAAAGCTGGGATGACAGGGCTGCTGTTTTGAGCCTGGTTCCCCCTCCCCCCAAAAAAAATCCTTAATTATTTAAGCAAAGGATTCACTGTGGGCATTCCTTCTCATCTCCTTGGTCTCTACCCATGATTCCCCAGCTGCTCCCTGACCTGTTTCATCCAGCACAATAGAATAAGGCTTGTTGCACATTACGCTCAAGATCCAGCTATATTCCCATGGCATCTGCTTGATATTCTGGCTCCAATTTTTCATCCTTAAAACTCAGTAAGAAGATGCCAATACTGAAAAAAATAGGTATCTCTCCCTTTGAATAAAGTTAAAGGTAGGATAATTTTTGATTAACTGTGCTGACAACATGGAGCGCTCTTCCGCCCGAACTCGCCAGTTTAACTGTGGCTTCGCGGGGCGTGTAGCTGTAGGTGTGGTAATTAATAATGAGGCAGCTGAAGACTTCAGACTTCTCCAGACAACAGCGGCTGCTGATTGCTTCGGTGTCTCTCTCTCTCTCTGTCTTTCTTTCTGGCTCTGTTCTTTAAAAGTTGCATCCTGCAAACGTTCTCCAGCTGTTGAGAAATTGTTTTTCATCTGGAGCCGACGATTGTTTTTAAGAGATTAATTCAGATGCAGAAGGAGTCCCAGGGACTAGTGTGTGCATCTGCAACAATAATCATTAGATGCTGAAACTGTGGCTACATGAGGCAAGAATTTCTAATGATGCTCTATTATTTGGGCTCCAATCTTTCTGTGCTTTCACCAGAACTGCTGAATGCTGAGGCAGTGGGGAGACCAGGAGATGCGGTCAGGGTGAGCTTGGTGCTAGGAGCCCCTGAGCCGCTGTCTCCAGGAGGCCCCTGAATTGACCTCAGATTCACTTTGGTTCATCCAAGATCCCAAGGACAGACATCCTCTCAGAGCACAGTTGACTAGTGACATGCCATATCCTCTGTGCCTTTTGTGTAACAGTCAGCAGCTTTGGGCTAGAGGTGGGGGTAACACTCTGTAGCTCCTCTCCCTGGATGATCCTTGAGGTCCAGGGGGACTGGGTTGCCATGGTCGGGTCTGGTGGCCTTTTGAGTGACAATGACGTAGTCAACACAGGCCTGTGTGCGTCTAGAGGAAAAAAAAACTCTCATCAGATTTCAGATGCGGTGATGTCTGAATCCCGTGGTCTAATGCTCCAGTATCACACGGCTGCCTGGGAGAATTGCATAGAATGAAGACATAAAACAATACATGTCATTGCTACAGAAACGCCATGTCTGTAAGTAAAACAAAATGAGCGGTAGCACACATGAGCACGAACATGGTTTGAAGGAGGTTTTGTGCCATGAACTTCCAAAATAAGGAAGAATGACACAAACTGGTTGTCTCTTTCCTCCTTTTAAAATGCATCTGCCTTGAGGTGCACTCTTGTTTTAGCTGAGCAAAATGACGCCGCGAGGATGTATTCTAAGGCGAAGATTTCCCTCGAGAGCGACAGAGACATAGCCGTAGTTCACATGGTCTGGGATGGAGAAGAAACAGCGGCCCATCGAGTTTCAGTTCAGGTCGCCACCAGCATCCCCCAGAGAGTGGAGTCAGTCTTGTGAATCATGAACAGCACAGGAGGGGTGAGGGGCAGCCTTTCTCAGGAGAAGTAGACAAGATCCCTAGGGAGGCAGCAGAGTCCTGCAAGCAGGCTGGGGATGCTGAGATTTGCCTGGCTGTCCTGTGGTCCTGTCCCTGAGTTTGCCTGAGGAATAGCAGAAAAAGGATAAGGTGGGTAAGAGGAAACAGAGAATATGCCATGAGCCCTGAGTCCTCTGCGGGGGAAGGTTGCTACCAGGTCAGAAGTGTGGTTTCCACACGGTCTGTCCTCTACCCAGACTGCATTTCATATGCAATCGCTTGGCGTTCATTTGGGCCATATTTCTTTGGTGAAAAGTTTGGGGTGAAGGACTATGGTCGGAAGCTCTTCACACTCTATAAAAACACAGAGGTTTTGTGGTTATTCCCAGTTCGCACCAACCTCTCACCTTTGGCCGTGGTGATATCTGTACTTCGGCGTTGTCTCTGCCAGAGTATGACATTGCAGCCCACCAGAGCCAACTGGTTTTTATTCTTCTCTTGCCAGAGGTTGGGGAGTAGACTCTGGGAGGCGGCCTGAGGTGCAGTTTATGCAGCTGTAAACTTTCCAGTGGGTAGGCCCCTTCCTTAGTCAATAAAAATAGCCCCAGGGATAGAGGTGTGACACAGTTGTACAGTGCTTATCTACCAGGCACAACACCCTGGGTTTTATCCCCAGCACTACCGCTACCAACACAGCTGTAGAGCTGCCCATCTGTAATTCCAGCATTCAGGAAACAGAGGGAGGAGAGTCAGGAGTTCAAGGTCATCTTTGATCGCATATGAAGTTTGAGGCAGGCATGGGCTGCATGAAACTCTGTCTCTAAACAAACAAGCAAGCAAACAAGAAAACCAATCTCCCCCCCCCCACTCCCCTGACCCAAGCCAGTTGTGTGAGTGTTGAAATGCCAAACTGCTGAGTACCTGTTGAGAAGGCAGAGTGGACAGTGCCTACACGTCATTCTCACGGGGGCTCCTTGGGTACAGCAGATTCACCTTCTCCTCAGACTCCTCCCAGGATCCTCTCTACTGCATCCCTAGCTACTGTGACCCAGCTTTTTAAACTTATTGTCAACGTGACTGTTTTAGTATGAATAACTCTAAGAAACTATTTTTGAAGAGGCAAAAAAATTAAAAAAACAAGGAAAGGAAAGAGCGGCCAGACAGAAAGCAGCCTGGTGGCCTGGCAGACCCTTGGCATTACGATAGACATTGCCTTTATAGACTTCAACCAGAAGGCAAGAACTGATTTCCTGGGAGATTAATTCTAGAAGAGAGAAGTTCCTCATTTAATTTGGTTTAAGATCAAGGGTCTCTTATTCCTCTCCATTCTGAAAAAAATGCATGAAATGTGGGGTCCAGGATGAAAGCTGCATATGAGAGAAGAGGAATAATAGAGCAATTACAAGAGGGATGTGCTCCTTGACCATAACATAAATAAGAGGCAAAAATATCAAGTGTATGCAGGAGTTCAGAATGAAGCGCAGTCTCTTTTCCGATTGCTGGGAACCCCACTGTTTTGGTTTCTAGAACTCATTCATTCAAGAAATGCCCTGATGGGGCTTACAACACACATTGAGTGTGGCCCTAAATCTAATGACCATTACAAGACATGTGTAACTCAGGAACCATTTATTCAAGGCCTGTAACATGACAGTGGCCGTTGTGATCCCTTATTACAGCACCCAGGGCAGGGAACCTGACACCTGCTGTCAGACTGACTGGTCAGGCAACTCCTCCCAGCTGGGTGACCAGAGATCTCCTTCCCCATTCCTAGGCAGCACAGGCTGGCGAGAGAGAGAAGTACCTAGCAGTGGGATCTGCTTTAGCCCAGCATCCGGAATTCTTATGCAACCCTCAAGATATTTTCATTTGCTTTTAAAATAGGAGAACTCTAAAATAAAAGATAAATAAAATAAAACGGTCCAAGTTCCTTTGAAAATTTCTTTGCATGTAGGCGAGGTGCTAAGATTTTCAAACCCATTTTAACCCAATTCCAGAAAGCATGGAAGATTTTTTTCTTTTTTTTTTTTTTTTAATGTGTGGAGAGTTATTTCGTGGGGGAATTTGTAAATAGTAGCTGGCATTTCAAAAAGAAAGTGGATGAAATTGTGTCAAGTTTTATTTTATCCATTTTATCATGTTTATATTTTTATTACTTTTCTGGAATAGACATATATATCTATATGTGCACATAATAAAGAAGACAGACCTTTTTAAAAATTAAGCAAAATAATGTTGCAGTGTGTTAGGTGTGGTGGGTGAGTTCAACACGTGGGGATTTCTTTCCTTCCTTTCTTCCTTCCTTCCTTTCTTTTAAAATAGAGTCAGACCCGATTATGACCCAGATGGATGTTCGCTTAATTACAAAGGTTACCAGCAGGAGGTCGTCTTCTTCAGACCCTCCTTGGAAATTCAGATTCCACTGGGTCGAGAAGAACCAGCTTCTTTACCTTTGGAAGGCCTTGGACCATGCCTGGGCTTCTGTGTGAACAGGACAGTCATAATTCTGGGGACCAGGAGTCCTCTCAGCGGTGGCCACTCAGCCTGATGATGAAGCAGTTTGGATCTCCACAGTAAGACCAAGATGACCACAGAGGGGGCTCAAGATGGGGAGGGACCCGCTGTCAAGTGCTCACAAATACTTGCCGAGGAACAACTACATATACAGGAGCAGAGAGAGGTGTAGGGAACCGTGTGCTTCAGACACGCAGCTTTAACTGTGGCCAAGTCTTGGTGGTCCCCTCCCTCTCCAGGTGGACAAATTCCTGAGAAAGAAATTCCAACTATTACTGTATCTCTCGTCAGGGTTTTACTCTAAGGGCTCTTAAGCAAAAGCCATGCGCACCTATCACATCCACCTTAACCATAGTTCTTTTGTTTCTTTGGCTTGTGTATGTGTGGGTGTGGTGTTCCTGAACATGGGTTTGTGTTCCCGAGTGCACACGCGTGTGTGTGCAAGTCCACTTGGAGGACAGAGATTGATGTGGAGTGTCAGCCTCGATTGCTTTTCACTTAACTTGTTGAGGCAGGGTTTCTTGCTGAGCACAGAGCTGACTGATTCAGCCAGGCTAGCCAGCCAGCTTGCTCTGGAGATTGTTTCCCTCTCTGACTCCTGGGGGCTGGGATTACAGGAGGCTGTTGGGATTCTCATCTTTACTAGGCAAGTGCTTTACACACCAATTCCTCAGCCCTTAGCCATGCTTTTTTAAAGCCACAGGCCATGTAGCCTCTGTTGTCTCTGGGTTTGTTTCCAGCACACTTCACTGCTGTCCTTTCAAATTCCCATCTCAGTGAGGTCCGCACATCGCACGGGCTTCCTACACCTATCAGGTCTCCACCTATAGGTTTCTCCCTCTGTTTGTCTGTCTTGTATCTTGATGAATGGAACCGTTCATTTGGTGGCACATCCTAGCCTGGACACTGCCAATGGCCTCTCTTCCAGTTCGTCATCCCTTGACACTTCGGGAACTAGTGGTTAGGTCTAGACCACTTTCAGTTTTTTTTTTCTCTTTTCTTTTTCTTTTTTTGTCAAGAATAATTCATAGTCCAGCGACACTGGTTAAAGAAAGTTTACACTTATGAAAAACTTGGAACTATTTAAAGATGTTCCTGCTGCTTATATAAAATACAGTACTTGCATGCATTTTAACTGTGCTCCAAAAATGGGAGCATTCCTGCTTTGGTGAACGGATCTTCTGCCAGGCACTGGGTTTCTTTGGAAAGGGTTTCACTTCTACTTTCCCAGACAGAGACTAAAGGAGTTCTTGGTAAAGGAAAACAGAGCTCTGGGAAGCTTTTCACCGACACCTGCCAGTTTTGCTCTGAGAGGTCAGGCTGGCAGGTCTCACGTTTCGTTAGTAAAGAATAGTCAGGCCTGGTTTTCCATGAAGGACGTGATCAACACTGCAAGTGCTAAAGATGCAGATATGAATGGTGCAACTACAATCTTCATAAATTACAAAATTAATTAGTGGGTCATTGAGATGTCTTGTATAGTGTATTTCCATTTCTTAAAAAAAACCATTTTTGACCCACAGGAGAAGAGACAGCAGGTTCAACAGAGGCCTTCCTCACCCATAGGCTTCCTCAATCAATCCATGTACTCTGGTTTAATGCAAATGGGCCCCGAGGAAAATGATGAGATAGGATTAATGAATGTGTATAAACAATTGTTATGCATGTAAATTAAAATTGGGTATGGCCCAGCTACTGGTACATTTGTCTACAAGATTCTTAGTTGGACCATAGAGTGACTCATTGTCCAACTCCGCCCCCCCAATATTAGTGAGTTATTCGTGTTGGCACATTTTCCCATTGGGTCAGTGACCCCAAGACTCCAGCTCAGAAATGCAACATTTCCTAAGACTTCACAACACACGTTAGTAGTCATTTAAGGTGTGGACTCTGCTACCTAGACAAAGAACAATGTGAGGTGAAGGCCTGGAGGAAGGAGAAGCCTGGGTCTGTGGGTATTGACCATGGTCAGGATGATACTACCTATCGGAAACAGATGCCACCTTCTTATGCCAGCATTGTCCCGTGAACTCTGTCCAGAATAGTCATTTGTCTTTATGTTCAGTCCTAGTTCTATGATGGGGCTGATGGTGAATGGCTTAACTCCCAGGTCTATACAGGGGAATCCCTCAGCAGCTCATCCATGTTATGAGGCCATGTTTTGCATGGAGGCAGGTGGTCAAATTCAAAGCCAAGTTTCAAGAGACTTTTTGTTAATTTTCCATCTCACACCCCATAATGTGAGGGCAAGTCTGGCATGGCTCTACACATTTTAGGAGCATTTGCTATCCAGCTATACTGACCAAGTCATTTGGAAGTGTTGAGAAGGTCACTCTGTGACACCTCTATCTTCTGGGGTCATACGATTTGTTTCTCCACATGCAATGTTGACTTGCACTTGAAGCCCCTTTAATTAAATCCTTTTGGGAGGGAGATGTTTTGAAAAGGAGGTAGGCAATCATGAGAAGGATAAGGGATTGATGGTGAGCACGTGAGGGAGCCCAGCATGCTCATCCCATCGAGGTAGTGTGTGTTGCACATGATTCGGGTAAGAGCAAGCCCTCCAGGACCAGAGATGTAAGAGGTATTTGATTGGAACACTTAGCAATCACAAAACCAAGACAGAGGTTAAATTGTTTTGAGCAAGAGAAATTAATACATTAAAGGTTACATTTCCAACTGTGAGGCAGTGAGCTGGGCTCTTCTGTGGTGTCAGAATTACATAAGGCAGGAGAAATGGCTCTGAAATGATTGTGGAATCATTAAGGAGAGGCAAGGCAGAGCAAGACACTTCCCAGCAGGAGGGTGCAAAGAAGAATAAAGACGTGGAGAGAGCTCATTAAGAATGAATTGCGGACCATAAACATTTGGAAGCAGTGAGTGTGGAGCTCTATCTGTTATCTAATGACTCGGAGATTAGAAGACTAGCAATGACTTTCAGAAAAAGGGTTGACTTTGGGGGAGAGTGCTGGGGGGGGGGACTGGTTGTTTTTGTTTTTTGAGTTGGGGGAAAGTCTCTTATCTTTGTAAATCAGCACAATTTAAGCCTCTTCAGCGATCCTCTGACAGGTTTTCCTGCTGTATAATTACACACTGTCTCCTATTTTGTTATCAGGACATGGAAGGGGCCTCAGTGGGTGGGGGAGGGGAAGCATCCCGGTAGGGAGTAGGGGACAGGAAGGCCACACCTTGCCACTGTCTTCATAAAGACCTCCAAAGCTCCATTCAAAAATCCTTGCTGGTAAATCCTTTAAAATAGACTCATGTTTTGTTTTGGTCGAGGGCATTCCATTTGTATGGCAGCTAATTGCGTGGTTTGATGGGCAGAGTCAGGGCAGCTGAAATGAGATAATCCATCCTGGTGTGGCTCTCTCTCATCCCCCTGGCACACCTTCCTCTCCACAACAAGAAGCACCGATTTAAGATTCCAAACTCTGGCCATGTGTGAACACCTTAATCTTCCAGAATATTCCATGCCCTTTACTTTGTGGTTAACACAAGTCGAAGAGGGTGGAGAGGCACCAGCCTGCATGCCTGGGCCTTTAAAATGTCTCTTTGGAAAACGGATGGGGGTTTGGTAATGCGCTGTCCTCCGGGAAAGAGCAGAGCTTGGAGCTGCTCTGGAAGCCCTGAGAGTGCTTTCCTAATGGCTTTTTAGAAGCAAAGGCTTCCAGTGGGCAGTGTGATGCCAGTACTGCATTACTCAGAGGGGAGGCATTGGTGTGGGCAACCCTGGTGACCCAGTGGTAGTCCAGTGTCTCCTCCTTATGAGATAGACATACATGAGTGTCCAGAGCCTGCTGGACTCTTTCTAAATGACTCCTAGTCTTGGTTACCATTGTTTTTTTATTAATGTGAAGTTTTACAATCATCCGTACCAGTATGAGAGGTGGGGTGAGGTGGGGGAGGGGGTAGAGGAGAGGGACACAGGGAAGGAATTCATTCTTGGTCATAGAGCTTTGGGTTCATTTCATTATGAATTCCATACCCCCCTCCCCAACACCAGAGGCACAGAGTTGTTAAAAAACCTTCACTTCTTAAGAGCAATGTTGCTTCATCTGCTGCCAGCTTGGATTGCTGTCAGTTTCTTAAGGTTCCCAACGATGTCGCCAGCATGATATCGCTCACTTCCACAGTCGTCTTTAATCAGCAGGTGCCACAACCTCCTCCCCTAAGCACTGGACTTGACCTGGTCAATGCTGAGAACCAGAAGTGGAGGTGCCCTGCTGGCTGTCTTCCAAGGTACGTGGGTGCATGAGGCCAGTTTCTCCGTCTTTTTCGGCAGCCAACTAGTGGGGTCAGTATCAGAAGGAATCAGGAGAGGTTTGAATACGTGGTAAGAAAATTCACAATCTGATCTTTACTCAAGTCACTTACCGCAGGACATAAGAGACCTTCCTTTGGGGTGTCTACTGCTGTTTTCCAACATTCCATTCTAGGATGAGGACCTCTCTGGATCCCAGATACTGTATAGGTGAAGAAAGGAAACTGTGTCACCCCGGTCCTTTGTAGTTGCTTCTCCTCACTGTCACACAGTATCTGACGAAAGCAAACTGAAGAAAGAAAGGTTTGTTCTGGCTGGTAGCTTGAGAGTCCAGCCCAGTGGATCAGGCATGCGGTGGCAGCATGGGGAGTTGCTCATGCTTCGTCTGAGGTTGAGAAGTGGAGAGAGGTAGATAACGGGTGCTTCACTGGCTTTGTAATTCATCCCAGGACCTCCTCATTTGGTCCCCTCTTCATGGTCTCCCCAGCTCATTGGATCCCCCCAACCCTGCTTCTGTTCAGTCTCCTCTCTTCATTTGATCTTCTTTGGAAACACCTCATGGATAATCCTAGGGAAGCATCTCCCAGGCGATTCTAGATCCTATGAAGGCGATAATTGGGACGACCACACAAGACCCATTGGAAGCACTCCTATGAGGAATTGGGTGTGAAGTCTTCCAGACAAAGGGTGGAATCTTTTGTCCAGTGAGTGTTAGAATGGGAGCACCCAGGAGCACATCACTGACTTACTGGGGTGTTAGAAGACTGTATATGTTTTTGTGCCTGTCTGTACAATTTTTTTAAGGGCACAAGTAAAACTTGTAAGATTTCCAGTGACACTGGTTTTTCATTCACTTGGCATTTTAAATGATGATTAAAATCATTTAATCTTAAAATCATTTAATCAGCCTCTTCAAATGTGTATGTTTCTGTTGTGGGATATTTGTGCACTGTATGAAAATGTATCTGCTCTGATTGGTGTAACAAAAAGTTGAACAGCCAATAGCTAGACAGGAGGTATAGGTGGGATTTCCAGGGAGAGAAAAGAAGAGGAAGAGGAATCTGAGCATGCAGGAGAAGCCAGGAGATATGGAGAGAAAACAGGAGGTGCAAGATGGGAGAGAGGCAGCACCACGTGACAGAATGTAGATTAATATAAATGGATTAATCTAAGTTATAAGAGCTAGTTAGGAGGAAGTGAAAGGCTGAGCTTTCATAATTAATAAGAAGTTTCTGGGTCTTTATTTGGGAGCTGGATGGCCAGACAGAAAAAAAAAACTCTTTACATGTGGCATCCAATGTGGAGGCTTGAATGTCCAAACATAGGGCCTGAGAAAGCTAAGAAAACTAAGAAAAGTTCTGGACAAGGAGCTGGATGTGGATTCCTAGTCCTGCAGTCTCAGTGGGCCAGTGCTGGACAGAGGACAGAGACAGGGCTCCACTGCCTGTGGGCTGGAGCCAGGCAGCACCATGCGCTGGTGCCGTGTGCAAAGCTGAGCCACTCAGTGGCTGACATGGCAGTTTGAGATTTGTCTCACGTGGTCAGAGAACACTGCAGGCACTTGGTAAAGCCAGATCGAGACACAGAAAACCTCTAGAAAAGTGCAGTATGTTTAAAAATGTGCTTAGATGACGAAGAAAGAAAAGACAATGGGTATAGATAGCCACAGAAAAAGATACATAGTTTAAATATAATAAAGTCTTTAAAAGAGAGTAAAGTAATATTTGAAAAAATAAGCCATGTAAAGAAAGATAGGAAATACACAGGGGGTCTGGATCCTGTATGGAGCTTTGTTGACTTTGAATTTTTTAAATGCTAATATGCAAAAAAAAATAGCTGCTGAGAGACATTGGGCTATGGAAACTGTTAAATTAAACCAACCTATCTGTTTTAAAAATGTCTTAACTTCAAAATGGAAGTCAGAAAATATATTGCACTGAGGGAGAGGTTATGACTTTGTCTCTACAGGAAACAAAAAGTTATGGTTCTCTTCAAAATTAATGAAGATAAGATTTGATTGTGGGGAGATCTCCTGAAAATCTTGGCTACTGACATTAAAAAAAAAATAGAAACCAAGAAAGACTATAGGACAGGTGATGTATATGCTTATCCCTCTACATGGGGACAGCTTTCAGACTGGATGAGACATGATAAATCTTGTTGTCCTCATGACTTATTATTACATGCCATCCTTTCATATGGAATGGATAGAGGTTTGGTTATAACCAAACAGACTTATAAAATTAACAAATGCCTTTTATCTGCTCACACATAGAACAAACAAACAAAAATCTTTAACTGACTTGTGCACACTGCACATTCCATAATCATGTTAATGCAGATATATGTTACCTTTAAAAGTTTTTGTTTTCAGAAAAAGGACCAGACACCAATAGAGACAAGTAGCCCAGCTGATCCAGCCTCTCAGAATGTCTCTGTTGCAGTTTCCTCCAAATTCTTCATCCAGAGTAACTTCAAAGCTGCTAGCTGAGATGGTCCCACTTCACAGACTATCCAGCCAAGACTTCAGATAGGCTCCACACTTTCCCATCACATAAAGACTATACAAAAAATAACACAGCTAGCTCTCCCTGGACTTAACTATTATCCCAATTTTCTCAGGGTCCACTCAAGATGCCATCTCACCCAGATAACAGGAAGCAGTCTCATAAATATGACGCCCACATTCCCAAGAGTTGGGGTGGGTGGTTTTTGTCATTTGGTTGGTTATGGATGTTTGTCATCATTTAAGGGGGTTGGTTACAATTTGGTTGCAAATTGTTACTGGTCTCAGTAAGAAAGAAAATTAAGCAAAAGAGGTTATATTCAAGGATCTCTTTCTGAAAAGAAAAAAGGGGGATTTAGGAATTACAGGATAAAAGGGTGGATTATTGAATCTACTGTTAAACTGAAGAAGTAACTACTGATCTTAAATATTTTACATTGGTATGGACTTTTGTATATTGATACAAATTTAAGGTTATTTTTGTCATACTGTATATATGTTTTTATTCTTGTTTAAGGTATTGTACCTATACAGCTCATTTAACAATGTAATGTAAATTTCTAGTCCTTGAAAGTTGTTATTACAAACTGTTTAGGATAATTAAGAAATACAAGTTAGTAGTTAGTCATCTAACAATCGAATATGTAGTCATGTGTAGGTATGTTTTCAAGGGCAAGCAGAGATATATTTTAAATTGATAGATGGTCTTCAAAAACTTTAAAGACCTATGGGATATCTAAATTAAGTTGTTTTAATAACACAAGACTTTTCTTTTTATTTAATATTTTTTTATTCATTTTGCATACCAACCACATATCCTCATCACTCTTCCTGCTCTCCCCCAGCAGCCTTCCCTTCTGACCCACCCCCATCCTACAAAAGGGTAGGAGCTCCCATGGGGAGTCAGCCAAGCCTGGTACATTCAGTTGAGGCAGGACCAAGCCCCTCCTCCCTGCATCAAGGCTGAGCAAGGTGTCCCACCATAGGCAATGGGCTCCAGAATGCCAGTTCATGCATCAGGGATAGATCCTGACTCCACTGCCAGGGACCCCTCAAACAGACCAAGCTATACAACTGTCTCCCTTATGCAGAGGGCTTAGTCCAGTCCCATGCAAGTTCCACAGCTGTTGGTCTAAAGTTTGTGAGTTCCTACGAGATTGGTTCAGTTGTCTCTGTAGATTTCCCCATCATGATCTTGGCCTCCCTTGCTCATATAATCTTTCTTCCCTCTCTTCAACTGGACTCCTAGAGCTCAGCCTGGTGCTTGGCTATGGATCTCTGCATCTGCTTCCATCAGTTACTGGATGAAGGCTCTATGATGACACTTAGGGTATTCACCAATCTGATTACTGGGGTAGGCCAGCTCAGGCACCCTCTCCACTATTACTAGTAGTCTAATCTTGGGTTGTCCTTGTGGCTTCCTGAGAATTTCCCTAGCACCAGGTTTCTCTCTAACCTCATAATGTCTCCCTCCATCAAAATATCTCAGGACAGTGAGACATGTCTGTTCCTGGCAGCACTAATTTACTTCAAAAAAGGATGATGAGCATAGAAAAGCCTCCATTTGGAATTTGCTTTCAATGTGTTAAAGCTACTCATCTGGGTAAGAAACTGCTCTTGCTTTGACTACTGACAATGTGCTATCCAAGTTGAACAAGTAGAACACAAAATAAGACAACTGCTGAACTTTACCAAGACAAGATGGTATAGTCCTTCAAAATTCCTGCTTCACAGAAAAGTTTGTCAGATTATGTTACAGAGGAACCTTGGGTGACTGTACAGGCAGCCAGGTGATTCTGTCATTTCTATAGTTTTGGAAGTTGCTTGCTCTGCACTTCCTGTTTATTCAGGTAATTTTATATCCTTCTTGAATCGCTGATGAAGTTGAAGATGAGATAGTTATAGTTACAGTTTTTCTTGTTACCAAATTCAGAAAAGAAACTTACATAAGAGATGTAAAGTTAAGATTAAGAAATATAAAAGCTTAAGCTGTTTAACTAAGAAAATGTTTTTAGGTCTAAAAAGATATTTTTTAGTATGGCAATACAAGTTATGATAAAAAGTGGTTTAGGTATAAAACTTTAGACCCACTAAGATAGGATAGATAATAGAGTATTATCTCTGAAATTGCCAAATATAAATGTACTAGACATTGTAAATGTAATTCTTACTTGATAATTGCTCTTATTGTGTATAGTTTTACTCTGTTAGAGTTAAACCCTTTCCTTTTTATTTAGACAAAAAGGGGGAAATGTTTTAGGATATTTTTCCACTGTATGAAGATGTATTTGCTGTGATTGGTGTAATAAAAAGCTGAAGGACCAATAGTTAAGCAGGAGGTATAGGCAGGATTTCCAGGGAGCAAAAGGAAGAGGAGGAGAATCTAAGCATGCAGGAGAAGCTAGGAGACATGGAAAGGAAACAGGAGGTGCAAGATAGAAGAGAGGTAATGCCACATGATAGAACCTAGATTAATATAAAGGGGTTAATTTAAGTTACAAGAGCTAGTTAGGAACAAGCCCAAGCTATAGGCTGAACTTTCATGATTAATAAGAAGTCACTGTATCTTTATTTGGGAGTTGGGTGGTGGGACAGAAAAGACTCATTACATATTCCCATCAAATTCATGTGATAGAATGTAAACTTCAAACATGATTTGATTTTCCAGTACTACCTTTCAGAGGGTGATTAGGTTTAGAAGATCATATCATGAGGGTGGGGCCCACAGGATGGAGTTAGTGCCCTTACAAGATAGGAAATGGTCAGAACTCTTTATTGTGTCAGGACATCATGAGAAGCTGTCTCTCTGCATGTCCTCCCCAGGTTAAAATTTCCTGAGAACTTTATTTTGGACTGCTCACCCTCTAGAACTGTGGTAGATAAATGTTGCTTAGCCAAGACTTCTTCTACAGAGCCTTATTAGAACAGGTTATACAGACTAAGATTATCTCTGAGTTACATGGGGCAGGATGGGGCTCCAGGAGGATACATAGGTAGTGTCATCCAGGGCACTGCAGTTTGTGTACAGCTGATGAGTTGATTAAGTATATTTTCTAGTTTTAAGTAAATAGATCAGTGATTGAATAACCCCCCACAAGGAGACTGAAGATTGCAGGAGACGATGATAATGTAGGAGCAAGCAAACCATAAGAAACATCTGATGCAGACAGGCCAATGTCTTTTTTTTTTCTCACAGTGACTCTGCTTCTGCTGCAATAAGAGTCTAGCTTGACAAGAGGCAGCCAAAAACCTCACAGTGATCATCAGCATGATTTAGAATGAGTATTCACAGTCACTGTCTTCAGCATGAATGCTGTCCTGACCCAGGTACTAATTACATATAATTATATCTTTGCAGGTATAATGTTGAAAACAAAACAAAAACAGACAAGAATTGAATCTCAAATGGTTTTTAAGCTATACCCCGAACAGCTTAAATTAGCAGTTTTATAACTATAAGACTTATCAATGAACTTAGCTATTTTTTTTTTAAATGTGGGTTATATCCATTTGTATTTACTAATTAAGTTAACAATTAAGACAGAAAATTTGAAGATCTTTGTACACTCATTTAACACTTCACTATATGTTGACATAAATAACATTTAAAATAAGGTTGTTGATTTTTTTTTACAAAGCAAAAGTAAATAAACCAAATAGCCAGAAAAGACGTTGTTTATATTTTTGCAAATCTCCATGTATGGCTTATTACGTTTAGAGGCTGAAGTCTGTTCCGATGGTCAATCTGTTTATAAGTTGATTTTACTGAAATAGGTAAGGAAAGCCCAGCCTAGCCAGCTGTGTTCTCAGAAAGAAATTACTTTCACAGTTGCTCTGATGACTGTAGGCATTCCCTGACACTAAGCTAACACTCAACCATCATTTACTTATGGAATGCTAACAGAAGCACAACCAGGTTGAACCAGCCTGAACCAGTCTGGTGACCCTCCTATGCTCCAACATCAGAATCATTACATTTTGGATGACCATTTTACCCACACATGCTTTTGTACTATTGTTTTTAAATTTTGCATTGTTTTAAAAACATTTGTGCCATGGGCCATTCATTATACACTATAGAAACACCACATTGATTAATACAATGCAATCTCATCAGAAAATATTTTAGGTTTTGTGAAGACATCAAAGCAAAACTGATGATGGTCAGTTACTTTTAGAGTCTTAATTTTTTATTTATTGCTATTATTATGTATGTGTGTGCATATGGTGTGTGTGTATGTATGTACGTATGTATGTATGTGTGCATGTGTATATATGGCACATACCATGAAGCACATGTGAAGATCATAGGTCAACTTCGTGGATTTGCTTCTCTTGTTCTACTTTTATGCAAGGTTTTGGGTATTGAACTTAGGTCACAAATTTTACATGATGATTACTTTTATTCATTGAACCAGCTCACAGCCCCTGTTTTAAAAAATACTTAGTTTTCCTTGAAAGATTGATTTTTCCCCCGTTGGCAATAGATACTGTCAGTTATTTCCCCTGCAGTTAGAGGCTGACTTTGTTTTCTTTGGAAAGATGTCTGCCAAAATCCTGCGTGTGAATAACCACAGTTACTCTTTTGAGGAAATAAAATGGTGTTCCATGAAAAGGCATCTGGTTCTGCTCCTGATCAAACAGTAGCACAAACACTGGTCCTGGGGACCTACCTTCTTTTGTGGCAAGGGTCCCCATTTCATCACTCGAAAGAGTAAATGGACATGCATTTGAAGATCAAGACTCAACAAAATAGTAATCCTTAGGGCTTCATCAAGAAAGTGACATTTGCCTTTTTTTCCAATGTGAACAGGACAAAGATGACCTCCAGGATGGCTGTGCTTTGGCACCTACGGTCTTCATCACTGTTGACTTTGACACCTCTGAACAATTGCCCGAATAGCTGAAAAGGCAAATTAGATGTTGTGTTCACTATTAGAATGAAAAATAGTTTTGCCCTCAGGATCAACTAAATGTGTGTTGGGGTTCCTAAGTGCATCAAGTCATAATACTTCAATAACCTCTTCATTTAAAGCAAGGTTTTCAAAGGTATTAAGACACTAGATCACATCAATAATGAGAAAGACATGTTAATAAAAATTTTTACATCAGGCATAATGATTCATGTCTGTGATCACAGCCATCAGGAGGCTGAGGCAGGCAGATTTTTATGAGTTCGTGACAAGTTTGGGCTGCCTCGTATGTTCCAGGCAAGCTTGGGATACACAGTGATACCCTGTCTAAAAAAGGAAGAAAGAAATAAAAATTAAAAAAAATCAAAACAAAATGAACTCCTATAGTTATTTTTTGTTAGGCATTACTAGGGGCTTGTTCTGTGGCCTTGTTGGGAGAAGGGACTCCAGGCACTCCTGTTCTGGAAGAAATCACTAGGTCATCTTCATCCCTGCAGAGTGCATAAGTAAGGAGGGTTTGGGATTCACAAAAGTTAAATGAAACTTTCCACAGGGAAGGTCACTAATTGAGCAGCTCAGAGAGCAGCTTCTGACTGGGAAACACAACATCCCCACAGCGGCTTCTGCCTCAACCTCAGGCCTGGAATCTGTAATTGCCCAATCTGCCTGTTGTCCAAGTTCAGTACTTCACAAGCCCTGCAGACTTCATGTCCCTTAATGGACCTGTCTGCTTCCTGTTTTCCCATTTCCCGAAGTCCTCCTACGTCCTCATGTCCTTTATGTGACACCCAGGACCTTCTAATACCTGCACATTTAGTCTGTCTTCCCAAACGATGGCATTCTCATGACCCCCAGGGTAGAATCCCATTCCTTAGCCTGGCACTATCCCTGCTGACTAGGCCACTGCTTTCCCTGGGGTGCACCCCATCTTGTTTCCCTTTCTGGTGCATGTGGTGAACCCTGCTTTCACACAGTTATTCCCTCTTTTTTCCCCCCACATTCATCTACCCCCCCCCATTCTATCTCTCTCCCATCCACCTACCCACTCCCTTGCCCGCACTGCACTGGTCTGAATCCGAAAATCAGATCACATGCCTTCTCCTCCCAGGAGATCTATCACATTTAATTTGGGGTTCCTACCTTGGTTTTACCACTTAGTGTCTGTAGGGCTTAGCCACCTGAGACTCTTTCCTGATGTTGGTCCCGTCATCGATGAAAGGTTCTTGTTGCTTACTGTGGGCACGGAAAGAGATTAGTGTGAGTGAAGTACCCAGGACAGCTGCTGGGAAAACCAGGGACTGGGTCAGGAGCAGCATCTCTCTTTCCATTCTATTCCATCTTTCTTCTTTATGTCCTTCGAATAATGCTACTAATGGCTGCTGAAGTTGCGATGCTTGTTCGATTCGTGGCACAGTGAAATGGGGAAAGAGCATGAGAAACACGGCCAGCTCGTCTAACATGGCACCACTAGCCATGTGTGGCTTTTCAGTTTTAGGTTTGAATACATATGTATTAAATCAAGCTAAAATTCAGTTCCTGTCTGTAATGTCAATGTGGAGAGTGCTTAGAAGTCATGTTTGCCTGGTGGCTATCCCAAGGGGCTGTGCAGCTTATGGGAAATTCTATCATTGAGGAAGATTCTAAACGATAGGGCTATAAATAGTGTTTCCCAGCTAGTGCTGGGATGATTTTCATCTATCACTCTTAAGATGAAAGGCTTGCATGCAAATGCCTTTGATAGGGAGCAGTAACTATATTTACATAATAAGACATACTTAAATGCTATGTCAGAAAGTTCATTGTCAAGGACCTTGGCATAGGTAAGGCATCAGCATGGTGAGAGAGTCTGAAGGTCTTAGGACCTCTTTGCTCACTGCTTTTGTTCACCCCAATTGGGGGAGTCTTCTGGACAGGATTCATGGGTGAGGGAGATACCCCAGCAACTCTGAATCAGACCTATTGTGGAGACAGGAGCATGCTCTTTTTTGACCTTGGGTGTAGATGGGAACACTAATGTATCTGTGCTTCTCAGCCATTATGGAGAGCACTAGCCAGAGAAAGAGCTGTGATGGTTAGTTTTGTCAACTTGATACAGTCAAGAATTACCTGGAAAGAGTGTCTTAAATGAAGGACTGTTTACATTAGGGTGGCCTGTGGGGATTATCTTGATTGTGTTCATTGAAGTAGGAAGACTTGTCCACTGTGGGTGGCACTATGCTCTGAGTAGGGGATCCTGGTTGTGTAAGATGGAGTGGAGACAGTGAGCTGAGCTCTAGGAAGCTTACGTCCCTTTGTTGCTGTCTGCATTTGATTGTGGATGTCATGTGGCTAGCTGCTTTAAATTCCTGCTGCCTTGACTTCTCTGCAACGATGGGGTGTAATCTGGAATTGTGAGCCAAATAAACCCTTTAATAATCTCCTTAAAGATGTATTTTATCAAAGCAACAGGAACAAAACTAGGATTGTGACTTTTGGGGGGAAATGCTGGAGTGTAGTTCCTGGGGACCATCACTGCTGACGTGCTGTCTTTCCCCTGGAAGCCACACCATATTCTTTTCCAAGTGACCTTCCCCAGGTCTCTGTGGGCTGCTGTCTTTCCTGACCAGCTTGTCCACTGTTGTCTTGAGGATACTGAAATGACTGATTGTGGCAGAAGAACTCATTACTGATAACCTTGCATTTGGAATTAGGTGGAGCAATATGTCTGCACACAAAAATTTCCAGGAGCTAACTGTGAAGTTCAGGGCCCATGGTGGGGGCTGGTAAGAACAAGCCACGGCTTCATCGCTTTCTCTTAGTTTACATCTTTCTCACATGCCCATACCAGATTGGCTTTCTGCATCCCATGTTCCAGGGCCTTGGATGACAGTGCATTGTTTGACTGCAGCCTGCCAAGGCACCAGAAGTCAGGGACTGCTTTCAAGGTTTCGGTGCCAACAAAGACTTTGGTAGCAAGTAGGGCTTCCCTGGCTCTGAAGTGTGCTTGACCTAGGTTTGCATAATGAGTAATAGCCTGCCACATGGTGCTCATGAGGAAATGTGACTCACACAGGCCCTGGCCGAGTTCTTGGGCTAGGAGAAAGGTGTCTCCCAATTAGGAGCATCATCCCATGCCAGTTCTGGATCATAGGATGTGGAGATGGCAGAGATATTAGAGGTCACCCAGCTCGTGTCTAAGGTTATAGATGATGAGAAAGGGATCTGGCAGGGCAGACAGGCTTCCCCAGGGCACAGAACCAGGGCCAGGACTGAATTCTTTTGGCTTCTAGTCCTGTGTTCTAGGATAGTTTACTTGCTGACTTCTTATCTGATCAGTCTGATGTCCTCTGTTCTGTTAAGATGTTTTATCTTCACAGCTGAACTGTAATGTTGGTGTGCATAGAGACTGTGATGATTAGCTTTAATTGTCAATTTGACATGACCCAGAATCACCTGGGAGGACAGTCTTAGTGAAGGATTGTCTGCACGGGATTTGTTGCTGGGTGTGTCTGTGGGAGACTGTCTTTATTAAATTGACTAATCAATTCAGGAAGACCCAGCCTACTGTGGCTGGCTCCATTCCCTAGGCCAGTGGTCCTTCCCCTCCAAGTGCTTCGGCCCTCTAATACAGTTCCTCATGTTGTGGTGACACCGACCATAAAATTATTTTGTTGTTACCTCATAACTATAATTTTGCTACTGTTATGAATGGCAATGTAAATATTTGATATGTGACCCTTTGAGGGGTCATGACCCACAAGTTGAGAACCAATGCCCTAGGCAGTGTGTGTGTGTGTGTGTGTGTGTGTGTGTGTGTGTGTGTGTGTGTATCTTAAACTGTATCAGAATTGAGAAGTCAGGCTGAGCATAGGCAAGAGCAAGCGAATGAGCGTTTATTTCTCTTTGCTCTTGACTAGGGATGCGATGTGACCCACTGCTTGAAGTTCCGGCCACTGTGATGTCCTTGTTTTGGAGGACCAGCACCTGGAACTGTGAGCTAAAATAAGCTCTTTCTCCTCTAAGTTGCCTTAGGTGAGGGGATTTTAGCATAGCAATAGAGATGAAACCAGAATACAGGCCCTATTTCAGCCTTCTGTAGCGCCCTCTAGAAATTTACTGTCTAGCTAGGGAATACACAAGTAACCCATATGACATTACCATAAGGAATAATTCTGTACTAAACTGAGTATAAGTAGAATGGGCAGCTGGTGGAAGAAGGTGTTGGTACAGGCTGGAATTATTGACAAAACATTCCAGAAGCCAAGTCTTATGGCACAAGCCAGTAATCCCAACCACCTGGGAGGCCGAGGAGGTGGACAAGTTAGCCTTAGGCTACAGAGTAGCTTCAAGGACTATCTGGACAACTTAGTGAGACCCTGTCTCAAAATAAAAACAAGATAACAAGAAGACTGGGTGGGTAGCTCAGTGGTAGAGTCCCTGCTGGGGTTGTGGGAGACCCTGTGTTCAGTGCACAGCACAGCAGTAGACAAGAAAACAAAAGCAACATTCTGTCCCAGAATCTAAACTTCATCTTTATAAGCAGAAAGGAAGAAGCATCCCAGGGAAGGTAACTTAGGACCTAAGTGTTGAGACTTCTGGAGGGAGCAGAGGGAGGTCTGTGTGTGGAACAAAGGCTGTCTGAGGGAGTTCTGGAAGCTAGACAGGAGCAGGCAGTTCAGGTTACTAAAGGCTGTGACAGCCAGCTTCAGGGCTCCTTTCCATCTGGTAGCACCTATGGTTTTGAGCTAAGGTGACCTTGCTACTGGAGGCTGCATTTGGGAGATGGGTATGTGTGAAAGGGACCTATGAGGGATGCTACATCGAGATGCTTCTTTGGATGGTGTCTTAGTGGAGCAAAGTGGGGTAGATGTAATAAAATACACAAAATGTTTACCTTAGCCTTTCCTCATAGGCTCTGTGTTGGCTGTTAGTCTCCTGTGTTAATTATAGCAGAATATCTCAACTCAAGGGCGGGAATTTATTGTATCCTATTTGTGGAGGCCAGAAGATAGCCCCGGTGAGTAGAAATCAGAGGTAAGCAAGGCTGACTCCTAGGAAACCCAGAATAAAAGAAACTGCCAGTGTCTGGTCCTGCTTTAGTTCCTCATCTCCTGGTCACCTCTGCCATCTTCCAAGTAGCTAATAGCTGGTCATATCTCCCTCTGGACTTCCACCTTGTGGCTACATCCTCTGATCGAATCCCCCTGGCCTCCTTAGGAGAATATGCAGGATTACATCTAGGGCCTTAGAACTATCCTGAATAAGCTTCTGCATCATCCTCACAGGGCTTCCTAGTTTCCCAGGACTGCTGTTAACCAGGTCACAGCAGGATGTGTGGAAGGAACAAGGGACTTCTTGTCTTACAGCTCTGAAGGCCAAATGCCAGAGATTAAGATATGGCTGATTCCCCCAGGTGTAGAGGATGGAGGGCATATCTGCTCCAGGGTATCAGCAGAGGCTGTGGTGCAGGAAATAAATGGAAGGAGGCAAAGGCAGAGGAAGCAGAGGGCAGAGCGGGACTGTGTGTACACTGATGAATTTAGGACTGTGTGACTTTCTAAGTATGGAAGTCTGCATGTGCATGTGTATGTGAAGATGTGAGAGGTTGTGGCCCATGAGCACGTGACTCTGTGTTCATGTAACTTGTTAGTGCTTGTGTGAGAAAGTGTGGGTTTGGTGCAGGGATGTGGGGGGAGTGATGTCAGAAGTCTCAGTCAGGTGTCCCCACCTCACCTGGACACAAAAACCCTCTGAGGGGACATTCCTCGCACTAGGAATATAGGTTGGTGGGTGTGCTGGTTTGACTGAGAAATGTCGTCCATAGACTCATGTATTGGAATACTTGGTCTTTGGTTGGTGGCCATAGTGTTAGGGAAGGTCAAGGGACATTTAGAAGGTAGAGCCTTCCTGGGAGGAAGTGTGTCACTGGAGGTGGGCTTTGGTGGTCTCTAGCCTGGCCCCCCTCTGTTCTTTCTCTCGGCATCACGTTTATGGATGAAGTGTGGTCAACTGCTTTCCTGCCACCAGGCTTTCCCCAACGGTAGCCATGCCTTCCAGACCATGAGGACCAAGATAAACCTTTCTTCCCGAAGTGATGTGTTGTTTATGGTGTTTTATCACAATGGAACAGTGAATACGGTGGAAAACTATTAATCCAGGGGAAGAAGATAAGCAGACCCTTGAATAAAAGACAACATTGTACCACAGAGACCTCCCTGCCCCATGGCCTACATGTGTGCAGCTGCTACCCCAGGAACCCAGTCCTTCAGTCAGGATTAGTAACGATGGCTACCAGGAATGCTATAGAATGGTCCAAAGATGAATGGTAAGAATATCTAAGAACGGCTAAATACTGTGAGAAGCCATGTACACTCAGCAAGGAGGAAAAATACACAGCCAGTTACCATTCCTTGTATCTACCCACTGTAGATAAAGCAGATAGGAGTCGGGAAAACCAGGAAGGGAGACAGAGATACCAGGACATGTGGAGCAGAGTGTTGTCTTTCACCTCAGTTCTTTCCCTAGGAAGACACAGTAGGATGGAGAGAACATACCCAGGGATCTACCAGAGCGGTGCTACCTGGACAAACACAGAAGCAAAGCCTGGGGCTGGCATGGAAGAGTTCGAACTGTACAGTAGATAAGGACTAAGATTATCAATTCACTGTGGGCCCTGGTGTATAAATACATCCTTGTTTATTTATAGCCACATATGCCTCATACACTCACCATATGTAAACATACACCACAAACACAAAACCCCAATAGAGTAGGATGCCCCAGGGTGGGGAATAAAAACAATCTGAGCAATAGACATTAGGGAGCAGAAATAAACTCTTATTTACCCCTGATTTAAAAACCAAAGGTATTGGGACTGGAGAGATGCCTCATTTGTAAAAGGATTGACATACAAGCCGGAGAAACTAGGTTCACCACAGGACCCATGTAAAAAGCCAGGAGGGTGCGCATTTTCAATCCCAGTGCACATGAGGCAAAGATGGATGAATCCCTGGCCAACCAGCCTAGCCTACTTCATGAGTTCCACTCCAGTCAGATACCCCGTCTCAAAAAACCATCTGGTTGCTAAGGAGTGATGATGGCCTCTGCATTCAGGCACACACATTTATGTGCGAAGCTGCCCACACATGAGCATCTACACACACACACACACACACACACACACACACACACACACACACACCACCACCACCAACAACAACAACAGCAGAAACAACAAAGAAAATCCGAAGTTATCGCCTCCAATAGGAGCTCCTGTGTCTCTGCTGCCTATTTGGAAGAAAATAAAAATGTGTTGGGATGCTGAAGTGAAAATTCCTTTCCCTTCAACCAAGACATCTGCTGCAGGAGTCCTTTATCTCGTGCTTTGTATACATATTTTTAATCCTATACAAAAATGATAGCATGTCAAGCAGGATCTATAATAACACCATTTTTTTTTTATTTCACTTCAAAGACTTGGCCATTTCTATCCATGTGACATTCACGCTCCTTCAGGGTCAAACAACATCTTGCAGCCTTCATAAAATGATTAAATATTTTAAACAGCTCCTGCTTATACCTCCGCCGCCCCTGGAGACTGATACCGTTATCGTTTTTGTCAAAGGCAGTTTCCATCCACATTTGTCATTCCTGTTTGCATTTATGAGTTATCAATCGCCACGTCAAAATGCAAAATAACTGATGTTCTTTGGGCGGTATTGGATGGTCTATCTGGGGCTTTTAATCAATGCTGATTCTTATTTTCCATACCCATACATAAATCTCTACTATTCCGGGCCACATATAATGCGTTTGTACAAAAATGCGTTGACAGAAGCAGCAGTTACATTATCAAACATTCCACCCCGGGGCTAACTGAGTACCAAGGGCTTTCAAAAGGGAACTCTGGGAATTACTGTGCAGGAGACACAACCGTCGTGGAGACTATAAGGAATTGGTTGTTGCCGTTTATAAATCAACATCCTGCTCGCTAATCCTTCTCACTTACATAAGGTCCAAATTTCTGCCCCGATCCTCTGTGACTTAGTCATTTTTTTTAAAAAAAGCAAAGTTTGCATAATCTACACAAATAATAATGAACTGTGTTTTCTGATTTCTTCAACTTTTCCCCAGGGTATAAATTCAAATAGCAGTGTGCGACTTATTCAGGAACAGCTTCTTGTTTTTAACCTACACTGGAATTTTCCGTGTTATATCCCCCCAACCTCCCCCCCAACCCCCAGTTGCTCTAGAAGAGAATTTGCTTTGCCCTTTAAAAGGGCATTTGCCCGGCAGAACAGCAATCACTACAGAAATCATTCAACAGGACGTAAGTGCCCCATGGATTCTAGCACATGCAGACACCCAAGGCCATGGGAAACCCACGTGGGTACCTTTGAAACGAAGAGGCAAGGGCATATAAATAAGCCCAGAGCAGAACCCAGCACAGGTGTGCTGCCAGCAGAGCCCAGGAGTCCACGGTTATCCACAGCTCCTTGAGAAGGCTAGGATGTGAAGAATGGCCTCCAAAGCGCTCTCCTCGTGATCACTGTGTCCTCTTGGATCTTGCTATAGCCTAATTGGTCTTTATTCCTACTCTACCAAGCCCCCCGCCCCCTCAGGCAGAGTAACTGCTGTCAGTTAGCAATCCTGGCAGCTGAGCGGTTGACAGGGCTGTGCTTGTGCTGGAAGGGACTCTGTCTTAATGAGTACTTTGGGATTTACAGCAGAAATCAAGAACCAGAAAGATCGCTGCCGCAACAAACTTCGATTCCGAGAGGGCACTGCAGCGGTAAAAGATACCTCCCGGCCTCTGAAATATGAAATCAAGTACAAGAGTAAATAAGCGTGGTTGAGCAATGAGTGATGGTCAAATCCCACTAAGACGAGAAAACTCAGATGTGCTCGTAAACCAAGGTCTCATCTGAAAGGCAGTTTCAAAACACGGCTTCTAAACAGTGAATTCAGAACTGCACCAGTGTGATGAAATGGCTTTCAGGACTGCGCTTCAAGAGGCAATATGTTCTGCATTGAATTCAAGTGCTCACAGCTTAACCAAAGCGGCGAGTAGCCAGCCTCATTTGGCACAATGTGTGTTCAATGAGCAGCATGCGAGAACTTCAACATTTAGTCATCCGAACACTGGGGAACCTACTCGCTCACCACACAGGAAGTCTCTGCCACCTCTGCGATTTCAAAGATTACCGCAGTCTTCGAACAGCCACATGAGGTCATTAACGAGGTGACACTCTCAGCATCTAAGAACAGCTTCCCATGCTGTCCTCAAGCACCATCCAGACCAAGTGTGACTCCTCTGTGTTTGGTACACATTGGTAATTGAAAATAGCCCTCCTCTAAGATTTTCAGGCTGTGCTTACTGTGATGGGCAGCATGTCTCCTCATCACTGTGTCTGTCCATTTCCTTGGCATAGTCTTAGAACTGTCCTCACCCATATGCTATCTCTATTGACCCTGGTCACTGTTTACAGTCAGACTTGGTCACAGTAAAGCAGCACTACCAAGAGGCCGGTGGGGTGGCTCAGTTGGTAAAGTGTTGCCTCGCAAACCTGAGGGCCTGAGTTTGAACCCCAGAACCCATGTGAAAATGCCAGGTGTGATGCTATGTGCTTGTAGTGCAGGTCCTGGGCAAGTGGAGACAGTTGGATCCCTGCAGCTCACTGGCCAACTGGCCCAGCCTAGTTGATGAGTTCCAAGCCAATAACGGACCCTGCTTCAAAGGAGGTGGATGGCATTCCTGAGGAAAATAACCAAGGTCGTCCTCTGGCCTCCACCTTTGTGTACACACACCAGTGAACTCACAAGCACACACACATACACACACACACACGCACACATGTGCACTACATTCAAGTCCAAACTTTAAAAGAACAAACAAGCAACAACAACCATAACAAACCAAAAAACAAAACCAAAAGCCCGGGTGTTGTGGCCACCATCATTTTAAATACTGCCCTTTTATCTTCTGTGCCCAAGATTACTCATTCACTCCACATCTACACAGCTATCATTTTGTATCCTCGGGGAGCTGGTTCTAGAACCTCTGAGGATGCCAAGATCTGTGATGCTCAAGTCCCCTATCCTTGCATGTGGCTTATGTGCACACCTCTTCACAATTTAAGACATTCTCAAGTTACTTATAACACCTGTTGCAATCTAAATACTGTAGGAATATTGTATTATTTTGAGAACAATGGCAGGAAAATGGAATATGCATGTTTTGCAGTACAGTTGATTTTTCTGGGTTTTTGTTTTTAGGAGATAAGGTCTCCTATAACCCAGGCTGTCCTTGAACTCACTATGTGTCATGGATGTCCTTGAACTTTACATCCTCTTGTTTCCACCTTCCAAGAGCTAGGATTACAACCACGCACTGCTAAGTCTAGTTTATAGTACTGAGGATTGACCCCCAGAGACTCACACACACTAGCCAAGCACTCCAACTGAGCTATACCTCTTTACTTTTTCCAGCTATTTTTATCTGCAGTTGGTTGAGTTGATAGATGTAGAACCTATGGGTTCAGAGGGCTGACTGAATAGTCACAGTGCCTACTGTGACTCAGGTATGTGCCAGGCCACAAGACAAGGTGATCTCCTTGATACAGCACCCCTGGCACACACAGAGCAGGCTTGGGGGTGGTCAGACCTTGGTGGCAAAATCTGCCTTGTGGGTTTTCCTTGGGCAATAAAAAAATTCTTTTCTTCAATGAATATAGTAATGCGAAGCGAAACAATGAACTAAGTTAGGGATTGGTTCTTTCTTCAGCTGAGATCATTTGGCCACTGCTCACTGGGATACTTTGGCTAAGTCTGTACTTTAGGAAGAGGATGCCTGTTTCTTTATTTAGTGTGAGTTAACCTGGGACAGACTTTCAGAAGGGCAAAGAAAAGAGCAGTGCTAACAGAGATGCTGTGGTCCCAGGGAAGGAAATAGGACAAAGGTACATGTATTCCCCCGAGGAACTGCCCTGGGATGGGGGAGATGTGGAATGTGCTAGATAATTTATTATCTGTTCCATACTCCTGTTTGCTTACAGAATTGTTTCAATGTGGCCTGAGTCCAATCTCAGGGTTCAGCCTTTCAACTTTGCAACAGGAAGACCAGAGCGACATCTGCTACAGCGCTCTTGCAAACTTTCCAAAGGAGCCGTGGCGATATCTGGGATGTGTCTTGTGGGGTGAGTGGGATTGACCACCAGCATCCAGGGATAAGATGTCCCCAATGCTTGTGATGCCCAGGGTGGCACAGAAGGGTCTATCCCTAAATGTGGACAGTGTCAAGGTTGAGAGACACTGAGTAACGTGTGGCCAAGCTTAAGGAACCTTGATTGACATATGACAAAGCCTTCCCAGAGTGCATGGAAAAAAGGAAGAGGAAAGAAAAACCGTGAAGCAATGTGAAATATATTTATTTCAGCCAGAGCTCAGTGGGATGGCTCTGTAAGTAAAAGCACCGTGACCCAAGCCCGATGGCCCAAGTTCCATCCTCTGAACCCTCATAAACATGGGAGAGAACTGACTCTTAAAAATTGTCCTCTGACCTCCCCCTGGGCATCCTGCTGTGTGCGCACCCGCACACACGTATTATACCCTCCACATACACAGACATGCAGTAACGATAAATAAAATAAGATTTTATTCCAGCTAGTGTAAGATAAGACTGTATGTTCCCCATTTCTGCTTGATAAATGTTTATTAAATTGTGTGTTGCTGAAGTGCATACTGTGTGCACATTTCTTCTACAAAGCCCACAAAGTATGGCTATAGTTGTCATTATGACATATTTAAATATCCAAATTATGCTTGTATTGAAATTACTTGCTTTGGGGGAAAAAGCAATGTTTTTTCATATTTATTTTAAATTTTGGATGAATTACAGCCAAATACAGTTAAATTTAATTTCTGGATTCATGAGAAACTACGCGTGATGACTGTTTCTGCCTTGTCATAACAGCATATGTGTCAATATTTCTGGGTGAAATCAAAGACAAATTCCAAATGACAATTTTGCAAATGATTCCCAAAACAGAAAGCACTGAGAATTTTGGCAAAGGGTCTGTACTCCCTCTGTCCATAACCTTGGGATAAATCCTTGATATCTGCAAAGGATGAGCCTCTCAGCACAAGGTAAATATTCTGGACAGCAGGGGCTCTTGGGGCTGCCGAGCCTTCAGCTGATTCACAGTCCTCCAGCTCAGTGGTCTGACCTTCACCGAGTCGTTTTAACCCACTGGTCCCTTCATTTCCTGTCCTGAAAAGCAGAATTAACAATGGCTGCATTTACTTCCTGGGGGTTGCTGCAGGCTTGCAGAAACCCAGGCTGCAGAGGGAAGGTTCACTTGCTATTTTATTATTATAACCATGGTAATAACAACTAATGAGGATAGAGCACTAACAAGAAGACGTCACTACGTCCCTGTCCTTAGTGTGTTAGTATCTGTGTGCTATAACAAAGACCACAAGCTGGGGCATCATTGTACAAAGATTTGCTTCACAGGACTCCGAGTCAAAATACTTAGGGGAGTGAGCACCATGCCCCATTCCTGTCCAGTTGGACCAGCAAGCCTGGGTTTCCTGGGACTTGTCCTACACTACTCTGATCTTGGCTCTATTGTTATGTGTCCTGTGTTTATCTAGGTCTTTTCTCTTCATATAAGGGCACCAGTGATGCTGGATTATAGCACACATTAATCCAGAGTGACCTCATCTTAATATATTACATCAGCAAAGACCTTATCACCAAGTAAGTTTGCCTTCACAGATGTGGGTTGAGGAGACGGACATAGCATTTTGGAAGTACACTTTCAACTCTAGCACCAAGATACAAATAAAAACCCTGAACGAACTGGCTTTGTTGGCTTTAATTGAAACCAGAAGAAAAGTCCAGCCATGTGAAGGTATCTTGGCTTGTTGGCGGCCACAGGAGGACATGAAGAAGTCACTGAGAACCTTGTGCACCAGCGACCCACTGAAATACCATCCTGGAATGAGGGATGAAGCACACACAAGCCAAGTTAGTTACACAACGGAGTGACGCTGGAGACACAGCCTAACAGGATCTGCTGTTAGCACCTGTGGGGTGTTTGAGAAGCCTCTGTAATGGCAGTGAACTTGTATGTTCCCACTCATGTGGCAAGGAACAAGTTACAAGAAAATTCCACGTTCTGGGAACTTGAGTGATGTGCTTGAAGTGAAATTCTCTCTCACCACGGTATAATGGCATGTCTGATAAAAACTCTAACCCCACTCTGCTGCTGCCTTGCGGCTGGCTGAATTTTGGCTTTCTGGGGTTCTTGACACAGACATTCACATCAGGTTGACAATAAGTTGTGACTAGATCTTTATCGAAAAGGCTTTTGTTCTTGGTTGAATTGTGTCTTCTCAAACTATTTATGTTGAAGTCTTAACCCCCCTAGTACCTCAGAACATGAAGTTATTTGTAAATAATGTGTTTAATGACACATACATGTTCAAATGAGGCCTTGAGGAAAAGCGCTAACACAAAAGGACTGCTGTGTTCTAGAAGAGGAACTTTGGACAGACATACAGGGAAAGCAGTGTGGGAGGGTGGAAGAGGAAGTCCAGGTGTCGCTTCTATATGCCCCAGAATGACAAGTGGTCTTGGACTTCCAGTCTTCCAACTCTGGGACAATCCATTTCTCTTGTTTTTACCACTCAGTGTGGTACATGGCAGCCCCAGTGAATTAACTCAATGACAATTCTGAATGTCAAGGGGGAAATGAGTGTCCGGTGATGGGAGAGGCCTCAGTATCAAGTTATCCCCCTGGTGCCCGAGGCATTTGCTCCTTAGACACTATTTATTCACCTTTTGCCTTTTGTCTGGCAACTGGGAACTCACTGTTCCCAAGACAGTGTGCCATTTTGAGACAGCCCAATTATTGAGACGTTCTCTCTTTACTGAGGTCTGCTTCCTGAAGTTGTAGCCCTGCCCTCTGAAAGCAGACCACTTCCTCTCCCTCTTGGCCATGTGTACTAGAGAAGAGCAACCGAGTCCCTCATTTCTTATCTAGCCAAGTGTTCTCACTTCTGAAAATCAATTCTGCACTGAGTTATGTACCTGATGCTTCCTGATGGTGCAGGTGCCTCCCCCATCCCTCCTCATTCCTGCTTCCAAGAACCATATCAACCCATGGCTTCCTAGAGCCCAGGAACGCACTGCTTGGCTCTGGTTGCCCGTGAAGCATGTTCCAGTTTTGCTTGGTGATCTGCAGTACATAGTGTGGACTTTGCTTTCTCTGAGACAAATGTGGGGAAGATTTTAGAGTCCTTGGCAGCCAGGAAGAAAGCCTGTCTCAGAAAATGAGTCTTCCCAGCCTGTGAGATGAGACACTGGAAATAACAGGAAAACCTCCTTTGTCTCACACGGACGTGGTTGGTCGGAAACACCATCTGCGTAGGTCGTCCAAGTAACAGGGATCTGATGCCAATGGACGCCGGTCTTCATTTCAGTGTGCAAATATGATCATCGCTGCACGAAGGGTCAGAACATTGTCTTTCTCTTGCTGCCTGATCCTATCTCTGGTTCTGTGTCACTCAGCTGGAGATCTGTTCAGAGAGAAGACTGCGTTCTAAAAACTGGCTTTTTAGTCCATCCATTCATTTTCTTCTTCAGTTTCCTGCTCCCACCTTTTCTTATCCCTATCCTCACAAAAAGGTTTTGTTTAAAGATGGAACTACTCCACACATGTGGGGACCAGAACTTTTGGGTCCCTGTCCACTGCCTGACATGGTGGCACAAGCCTGCAATCATAGCGCTGAGGAGATTGAGGCAATACAGTAGGATCCTGTCTTAAAATTTCTTAAGGAAAAAAAAGCCTAGTGCACTAAAACCCAACAATTGCACCAGAAGAGTTAAATGAGGTATTATTACTATTACTACTGTTGTTGTTATTATTGGTGCTTCACCATCTTAGAAAGTCTCTCCTAATAAGTAACGATGCATGTCCTTGTCCAGTGTTGGTCAAGGCAGCCAAACACCAGTTTTCCAGATAGTAATTTCTCTGTGAAACCAGTGACGTCACTCTATCATGTGTCCATTCACTAAACAAGAGACTCATATCCTGACAGGCCTTCTCTCCAGATGTGGAAATACAGCAGAGAGAACTACAATCACATGCTATTCGGAAACCCAAAGATGAGACGGTGAGATGGCTGGTGGTGCTGTCAGCACTCCACGCTGGCACGTGTCGGGGCAGGTGCAGAGCCAAAAGCCGTTCCCAAACTCAACCTCCACAGGAGGGGACGTCTTCATCGGAGGTCAAGGTTAGCTTCGAGTTCATAAGATCATACTTGTTCAGCCAGCGTCTTCTTGGGAAATGACGCCATCTAAGTTCCTTGGCCAGTCTTTGAAGCTGTTGTCTGAGTCTCCAGGAAGCTGGCAGCCGGAGTCCTTTTCCATCTTGCCTCTTTGGTATGTCCTTTCTTCTTGGCCCATCCTCCTATTCTCCCACTCACTGCATGGGGACTGGATGGCTGCAGCCACTGCAGAGCAAGACTCCCTGCCTCCCACTCTGCCTGCCCCAGTTCGTCCTATACATAGCTGGCAAGATCATCTTCCAAGAATGCTATTTTCATCAAGCTACTCCCCTGCTCCAAAGCCCACAATAGCTTTGCATTATCTTTCCTCAGCCCACTTCACTCTTCTCTGACCTTGCTTTCCCCCTGACCCCAGAAATCCTCTTCTCTGCAGCTGTGACAGGTCTCCCAGGCTTCTGCATGGGTGTTGCTGCTGCGGTGGTGGCCCCTGTGCCTGGTGAAGACCTGAGATCCAAATTCCCCTCCACCTCCCCTTCCCATTCTGCAGTCTACTTCTTATAGACTATTCCCATTTCCAACAAGTCTATCCAAGTGAGCTCAAGACACACCAACACCCTGTGACTCTACACCCTAGACTGCCATGCAAGGCATCCTGTTTAGTTGGTCCAGAATGTGGTTTGCTCTGTGGATTCCAGTATGAGCCACCCAGTTCTTTTCCATTCTTACTTGATTAACCCCAGCAATAGTCACTTTAACACAAGCATTAAGGACCTGTCCTGAAGGCTCACACAGCTCAAATTTTGGCTCTGCCCTTTAACTTCCCAAGTGCCCTTAAATAAGTTACTTAGCCTCTTTCGGCCTCAGTTTCCCCATCTGTATGCTAGGCATAGTAATATTAGTGATGACTCCTTCTCAGGTTGCTCCTCAGGGGATAAATAATGAATATGTCAAGCATGCGATATGTCCTCATGGAAATGGAAAAAATTCTTATTCTTGCCTCATGTGCCAGACACTCTGATTATAAGGCCCACATGCCTGTGCAGATGAAGAGAAAACACTTGATTTTCTGAGATACTGTTATTACTTAACTTTTCTATTTATTTGTTTAAGTTTCACAAGATTACTACTGTGTGCAAGGAGATGAACACATGTTGTGGCATGCTTGTGGAAGTTAGAGAACAGCTTGTGGGAGTTGGTTCTCTCATTCTACCATGTAGGTTCTGGGGATTGAACTCGGATCCTCAGACTTGGTGGCAAGCACCTTTTCCCCTTGGGCCATATCACTGCCCCTCCATATTTGTCCTTATAATTCTCGGGGCAGAACCTAAGTGCTGTACCACCCTAACCACAACCACACTCTGGCTCCAGCAACACCCTCCTTTTTGCTTTGTTTAAATTTCTTGAAGTTGGGTTTCCACTTGCTGCTTCTGGGCTTGCCTGGCTTCTCCTGAGCAACGTGCACTATAAGAAATATTTTAAACTTATGAGGTTTACACCAGTGGGTGATGTTCATTGAACATCTGCCTACTAGATGGTAACACAGTCATGTTTTCTGTATATCCATTTTCTTTTTTGGGTAACAAGACACCTCCAAACGAATGAGTTCAATCAGTAACATGTTATTTAGTTTATAGTTGTTTGGACTGGACCCAAACAAGCAGTTCCTCTGGTACCAAATGTATCATTTCTTATTATGGGATCCATTGCCAGGAAGACCAAGCAGTCCAGGCTGGCCCACATTGGCCTCAGCTAGTGTGGCTTTTTAATTACTTTGCTGTGGGATGGTCTGTATGTCAAATGTGTTGCTGATTGGTCAATGAATAAATCACTGATTGGTCAGTGGCCAGGCAGGAAGTATAGGCGGGACTAACAGAGAGGAGAATGGAGAGAACAGGAAGCTGGGTGGGGAAGACACTGCGAGCCGCCATCAGGACAAGGAAGATGTAAAGTACCGGTAAGCCACAAGCCACGTGGCAAGGTATAGATTAATAGAAATGGATTAATTTAAGCTGTAAGAACAGTTAGCAAGAAGCCTGCCACAACCATACAGTTTGTAACCAATATAAATCTCTGTGTTTACTTGATCGGGTTTGAGTGACTGTGGGACTGGCAGGTGAGAGAGTTTGTCCTGACTGTGGGCCAGGCAGGAAAACTCTAGCTACAAATTTAATTTTGGAGATTACAATGTAATTATATCATTTCCCCCTTCCCTTTCATTCCTCCAAATCATCCCATATACCTCTACTTACTCACTTTAAAATCCATGGCCTCCTTTTTCATTAATTGTTGTTACATGAGGATGTGTATGTATATACATATATATTCCTAAAAATGACCTCCTTAGTCTGTCTCATGGTACTTGTATGTATGTTTTTAATGCTGACCATTGGTACTGGATAAACAGTTGGTGTGCTCTTCCTTGGTGAAGACGACTTCTCCTTCTCTCCGCTTTCCTAAGTTGACTGTAGCTCTTTGTGTGCGGTTAAGACCTCTTGGGCTTTCCCCATGTCCATGCTAGCATGTCTTTTGCTGCTGTCATTGTTCAGATCCTGTCTAGACACTCATGTTGGTGAGACTTTATGGGCGTGGCTTCTGGGAGACACAATCTCACAGGAAACTCCTGGATCCTTTAGCTCTCACCCTTTTTCTACAACATTCCCTGAGCCTTGGGTGTGGGAGTGTTTTATAGATGTATCCCCCGGGACAGGCTCCACAGCTCTGCCCTTTGATTGGTTATGGTTTTCTGCAATGGTGTCCCTCTATTGCGAAGAGACAGTTCCTCCATGAGGGATGAGGACTACGCATACCTGTGTGTATAAGGGCATATATTTAGAATGTAGTTAGGGATTATGCTGGTTTAGAAAAGTGGTGGGTTTGCATTCTCCTCCCAGATCCATGACGTCAGTAGCCCTGAGTGCTTGGCTAGGTTTCCAATATCAGGCATGATCTCCTCTTGTGGGACAGGCCCATCAGATGCTGTCCCCCTAAGGAGCTCCTGCGGTGAAGAAGGCTCAACTTCCGTCCTGGCTGGGACAGAGAGCCACACTTTTTTTTCTTTTTTTTGGCATGGGAAGGGAAGTGACTGTCAAGGGACACAGTGTCACCACTTCTATTCATGTTTGTTCAGTCAACTATGTCAGGGCCAGGCAAAGTTACTCCTCCAAGCTCCCGATAGCAAAGGTTTTAGGGAGTCCTTCATTACTGATTCTCTCTTTTTTCCACCAGTATAGTAGAACACAACATCTGGTGGACGTGTTTGTCCCAACAGCATGTTTGAAGAGATTGTTAGTTAGCTGACCATGTCCCGTAGTTTGCTGACCCCCCCTCCCCCGACCTAGTCAAATCAACATGTGTCCTTTGGTTTTCTTCCTAAGGACTAGATACCAGGGCTCTGATGGCAAAACCTAGGGGTCAGTTGTTTCCATTATTATTGTTATTCCTTATTATTATTTTTTTCCTGGATTTTCTAGACTGCCGGTCAAGAGGAATGGCAATGTGCTCTCCCTGAGCATCTGGCCTGGTGGAGCCAATGGACCCTCATTTGTCCTGACTGTGCAGGACATTTCTCTTTTAAAGGGTGATGTGGTATCTGTGAAAATTACTCCAGGCAACACTCAGCTTCCTGAAATATCATTGCCAAAGAATATCACAAATAAAAGAATTCGAGAGAGCACATTAAATCTGACCATGTTCTCACCCTGAAGCAAGGCCTCCTTCCGAGGAGGCTCTAGGCTGGAAGGATCAGCATAACGCTGAAGAACTGACTATGCCAAGTGAATAAGAAGCAGGAGTGAGTGCAAAAGTCTGCTACAGCAGCGTGAGACGCTTACCCAGATCCCTGTCTGTTACGCACAACGCTGTTCTCAGAGTGGCAGTCTGTTCCACATTTACTCTTCAGAATCAGCAAATCACATTGGCAGAGCAAAGCTGTCACATTGGGTGGCATTTGTTACATCCATTATTTTACTTAAGTTTAGACATCTATTTGCAAAATCAGATCCTACTTTAAAAAATTGCAGTGTTTCGCAACATTAAACAAAATGACAAGCTGTAAAAAATAAAGTTGATTAGTAAGCAATGCATGGGGGAGAACTCTCCTTCAGGTTCCAAAATGAAGACTCAAGTCTAACAGAGCAGTCAACATTCTCACAAGCAGGAAGATGGTTTGGAGTTTGGTGTGAATATTTGCAATGAGAGAGCCCAATGGTCTATCAACCCTGTCATCTCTCCTCCACATGAACATGGAGCCTGCATGGGCTTCTTAGCATCGCGTTTACAGTCTTGGTCCTTTGTGGTAGTCTGAATATAACTGCCCCTATAATCTCATAAGGTGTCACTATTAGGAGGTGTGGCTTTGTTGGAGTAGGTACAGCCTTGTTAGAGGAAGTGTGTCACTGGGGAGGTGGACTTTGCAGTCTTACATATGCTCAAGCCATGCCCTGTGTCTCAGACCACTTCCTGTTGTCTGTGGAGTAAAGATGTAGGACTCTTAGCTCCTTCTCCAATAATCTGCCTGCACAACACAATGTCACACCACGATGATAATAGACTAAACCTCTGAAAATGTAAGCAGCCCCAATTAAATGTCCTTTCCTTTATAGGAGTTGTCATGGTCATGGCATCTCTTCACAGCAATAGAAACCCTGACTGAGACACCCTTCATCCACACTGTCTCATTGGCCCAGTCCCAGTGCACTGAGTCTTGTGCCTACATAGTCTAAGTCATCTACCAAGACCCCGAGTTCCCCTGCACAGCTTCTGTAAGGGAAGTGACATGTAAGATCCCTTCTGCAAAGGGGAGATAACACATACTTAGCCTGTGTGCTGGTCAGATGTCTTCAGGGAAGTGGAGCCGACAGGGTATACACACACAGTCACTGTCTTGACGTGATGATCAGGCTTAAGATTTGTCATTGTCACAGATGTACAAAAGTGAAACACATTTAGAAGAAACCATGCATTGAATTTTGATTTTTTCCCAATGTATTAGTAACTTTCCTATTGCTATGATACAAAACCATGGCCAAGGAGACTTACAGAAGGAAACATTTAATTGAGACTTACAGTTGCAGAGAGATAGGAGTCCATCAGCATCAGGGCAAAGAGCACAGCAGCAGCAGGCCGGCGTGGTGCTGACAGGGCAGCTGAGAGCTCACATCCCACTCCACGAAGAGGAATCAGAGTGGGCACGGGGAATGGCATGAGTCTTTTGAAACCTGAAGCCCACCCTCAGTGACACACCTCCTCCAACAAGGCCACATCTCCTTATTCATCCCGAAGAACTCTGTAAACTGGAGGCCAAGTATTCAAACATACGAGCTCATGGGAGTTATTTTCGTTCAAACTACCATACCCAGCATGGAGATAAGTGGTAGGGTACAGTCTCCTGATGATGGGTGGTAAGCAGCCAGCTACCTTCATAAGGGGTGATCAGCAGACAATCTGGAGTTAAGAGAGTTGTGGAAACAGGAGCTTTGGCCCACAGGCAGGGCACGCCTTGAGATACAGACAACCCATCACCAGCTGTAGTTAGTTCTCCAAAACTGTCTGAAAGTTACATTCCTTCACACTGTCCTTTCACTATGAAAATAGAGGAGAGAAAGATTAATCATTGGTGGTTAATTTCATGCTACTTTGATGGAGCCAAGAGATGCCGAAATAGTTGGCAAAATGATAAGTCTGGGTGTGTCTGTGATGGTATTCCTGGAGGAGACGCTCACTTGGATCAGTAGACCATGGAAAGCAGATGGCCTGCCCCACTTGGGTGGGCATCACCCAACTTGCTGAGGTTCCCAGTACAACTGAAGGAGTCATGAAGAACAGATTCCTTCTCCCTGCTTGGCCTAGGATGCACCTCTTCTCCAGCCTTTGGATCCAGCACTCCAGGTTAATGGGACTTCATATTTCAACTAAATTTATCCACGGGATTTCTTGGCTTTTCAAGTTGCAAGTGATATTTTGTGGGACTTGCTGAGCTCCATAATCACATGAACCAATCGTGTGTGTGTGTGTGTGTGTGTGTGTGATACAAATACTTCCTGACTACTCTAGTATATTCCTATAATCCCATTACAAATACATAAGTCAAATATGCATGATACACCATGCCTACCACACATCGTAGCTTAGCAGCATGGAATGCTGTAGTGTATCAGTTGGCAGGTTCTAAACAGGGTTCCCTATGCTATGGAGTCTACAACTCTCATCCTGGAACTGGTAGACATGAAGAAGGCATTAGCTTCCCTGGGTCAATCTGGGAAACTGCTGTGGTGATGTGATTTGGGATGTGATTTAAAGACAGTCATTTTCCAGGGAGAAGAGGCACCAAGAAGTGTCCCTACAGGAAGGTAGGGGTCCAGGAGCTGGCGCTGGAAGAGCCATAGAACACTTGTGTCTGTTTGACCTTTGCTTTGGGGCCTCGTAGTCTCACAATCACTCACATTCATCTCTGCGGTGTGACGATGGGAATGAACCCCGTGCAATAGGAGTGTGTCTGTGCAGATGCAGTTCTATCTATAAGCTCAGGCTGCCCTACTGAATGGCCACTGGTGAGGTCTGGCCAACAGAAGGTGTGTGTGTGTGTGTGTGTGTGTGTGTGTGTGTGTGTGTGTGTGTGTGTGTGTGAGAGATGGAAGAGCAAGAGGAAGAGCAAGACTGGTACCCTGCTCCCCTCCCTGCCTGGGCAGCAGCTCTTCTCTGTGGGTGACCCTGCCCTGGACTCTCTGTGACTTCCAGATTCTAGGCATAGTATCTTCCTAAACCAATAATCAGTTAATTAATTATAGGCTCTCAATATGTTGCCCAGACTGTTGTCGAGTCTACAATCCTCCTGCCTCAGCCTCACAAAGGTTGTGTTTGTGCCCCTGGCCTATCCTGGATTTCTCTGCCTGTACACCTGGGGCTCTTGGCACCCTCCGTGATTGGCTGTTCAGCATCTCCTTTGCTTTGCTCTGGCCATTCTCTACATTTGAGTCTCTTAGACTCTGCTTGATTCAGGGTCCGAGGTACCCTCACTCATTTATAAACATTAAGCACATTATCTCTTTCAGCTGTCATCTTCAGAAAAGGCTTGTATTTCAACCCAAAAGGAACACATTTAGGAAGGCAGCCTCTCTTCTGCACTCAGACCTATGGAGAACACAGCTCAGCCAGACTCTTCCACCCTGGGGCAGCCAGCCATATCCTGGATCTGGGACCAAGTGAGTTGGCTATAAACTACAGTGACCTTTCAAAATACCACAGGGCCAGGCCCTAGGGCATCTCACAGTAATTGACTATGGGTTTTGCAGTCAATTAAGAATATTTTAAACACCCCGTTTCTTGCTAAGAATTAATAATTTTAAGGCTATTATAAAAAAAAGACTATATAAGTAATTCTGTTTTCAGAATTATTCCACTTCTTGTTTTAATTCTCATTTTTCTCTCATAATACAGGATTGTGATTCAAACAACTATACATTGTCCAAATTGCCTTTGCCCTAGTTTTACTTCATAATTTCTGTGAATTCAAGATGGAAAGTCCAATTTAAGAAAATACATGATCCCAAGGTTCCCAAATGTGCAACATGACTCACCTCAGCCTTTCTGTGATTCGGAAGATGTGAAGTCCACACAGAAGCATCACATGGACCCATAATTATTGATCCCTGGGGACTCAGACCATTTCAGCAGGAATAAAGCAGACAATGGACATGGTGTGGGCAACTTCGTAGTTTTAATGAAGCCCACCCTTTTAGCACAGAATGAAAAAAAAACAGACTCAAAGACATGTAGGACAAGCTTCTTTTCTCTAAAGGTGGTTATATGGCTGAGCCGGTGCGTACACATGTCCAGGGCATGAGGATGCATGTGGGTCTGTGTCTGCTCGTTCATATTTCCTTCCTTACTGTGTGGAAGGGAAGGGTGTTATCCCCAGTTTGTTGCTGTTGTTAGACAACATGAAGGTCAGCAGGGACTGTCTGAACTTGGAGATTCTCACTGCTTGTGAAACTGAGACTCACAGACAATCTGAGAGAGAAGAGCAAGGGGAAAAAGGAAACCGTGATGGCGGGGCACAGGGACTTCTATTTTTTTCTTGAGAAAGTGAATAATGTCATCGTTGATTTAATTAGCAGATTCTAGATGTGCTGACAAAGGAGGTTTTCTGGGGAGATGCACTGGGTTGTGTCAATGGTCTGAGTGATTAGGCAGAGCCGAGTTCCTGGTAATAACAGACGAACAACACAACTCGCCAAACCTCAAACAGTGCATAAATCAATTTGCTGGGAATTAACCACTCGCTTCAAAATTAGGGGTTACTTGACAAGGTTTCAGTGGTCGGGTTGTCACGGGCTTGTATTTCTAGCTGGAACTTATCTACTATCGATATGGAAGTATCTCATGACTGTAGACTGATTCCAGGGAGACAGAAGAGCCCGAGCAGGAAGGAGAGTTCCGGGGATAAAAAAGGGAAAATGCTTGCTTTCCCAGCCGGTCATGGTGCCAGATGCTCGTGATGTTAGCAGGGGCACGGTGAATGAGGGGCTGTGTTTTAGAAGTCTTTAGAGGTCACATGACCCCTCTCCTAAAGAGCTTAACAATTTGTTAAATGCAATGCCTGAAAGTGAACCCTGGCCCCGATAAATTAATGGAAAGCAGAAAGGCATCCCGAGGTCACTCAGCTGGGGACTAAATCCATCACATCCTCAGGGCACAATGCTGTGAGCCTTCAGGATAAATGTCGGGACCAGACACTCCCAGGGCATTCTGCTCTAAGGGAGGAAGAGGAAAAAGCCAAGTGTTTCAAAGACCAGGCATTTTCCATAGTAGCTGAAAAGCTAAAATTAAAACTAGCATGCCATCCATCTATACCACTCCTGGGCGTATACCCCAAGGACTCTATTTCCTGCTATGGAAATACGTGCTCATCCATGTTCATTGCTGCTTTATTCCCAGTAGGCAGGAAATGGAAACAACCAAGGTGTCCATCAATAGATGAATAGGTGGTGACAGTGTGGTACAGATGAGGCAGGGAAGCAAGGAAAATAGCCGAGCTACCTGGGACTGTGCTTGGTTTTGCATTATACTTCCCTCTAACAATGCACTTGCACCCAAGCTCCTTCTCCTGCATGCACTGTGCACACACACCCCCAATGAACAACACAGCTAGTGACCTCTGTCTCACTCCTGTCTGAAAACTAGGATTGGTTTTGTCTCCCCTAACTTCCATTAAACTCAGTTTCCATTCAAATATGTTTCCAAAGCATCTGGGGAGGATGAATGGAAAGGACAATCCAGTCCAAATTTGTTTTAGGTGCATAGAGAATAAGGCCAATTGTGCCCTGAATTTACCATCTCATGCCTATGCATGATTAAGAGTGAATATGATTAAAACCAGATGCATTATGGGAAAGGACATGCAAAGTAGGAAAAATGATTATATGACCTAATACATCACTTGAAATAGCAAAGCACCCAAACCACACCCCTTAGTAACTAAACTCCTTCTCTTGAACGCCATACAAAGAAAATTTATACATATATAACTATATATATTATGGATTATACATTTATATGTATATATTATATATGTCTTATATATAGTATATTACATATACTATATGTATATATATATTAATGTAGTGAGTGTATGTCAATACAAGGAAACTACATAGAAAGGGGCTTTAAGGGAGAGGGGTGGGAGGGTAATAGGGCATTTGTGATAGGAAACTCGAAAGGGGATACTGGATGTGGAAGGGTAGGAGCAGGGGTTGGGGCAGAGAGATGGGGAAGAGGAGGAGACAAGGGGAAGGTCGATCGAAACTAAGTGTGTATGAAAATGCTGTAAGGAAACATGTTACTTTATAAACTGATAAAATGAAACACCAATATAAACCTCAGCAGCAGTAGCAACAGCAGAAGGAGGCCAACCAGAGAACACCCTAGGAAGGGGCGGGGTCTTCCACCAGATTCCTCTTGTGAGATGCTAACTGTTCAGCCAGCCTTTTCTTGACCCATAGTTAACTTGTTCCTGGAATTTGCAAGTGTACCTGTCCACGAACACCTCTTTGCCCTACAAGAACACCCCCAAAAATTCTGTTGTATTTAACTTGTGATAATCCATATTCCTTACCATCAACATTCCTTATCAAGCTGGTCCCCAGGGCAAGACCCCAGCAAAGGTGTCTGGCATGACGGAGATGCAGGGACCGCTCAGCACCATCTCTGTTGTTACAGTGTCCAAAGCAGCATCAGTCGTGTGTGTGTGTGTGTGTGTGTGTGTGTGTGTGTGTGTGTGTGTGTGTGAGAGAGAGAGAGAGAGAGAGAGAGAGAGAGAGAGAGAGAGAGAGAGAGAGAGAGAGACTCTGCCTTTCCCTTCCCTACTATTTCCTTTAGATAATAATACTTTGCTTTCTTTGCTAAGTCTTTAAATGTAAATAAGCTTCCTTTTCTTGCTTGGGATTTCTGAAAAGAGGTTTGTTGTTTTCATATTTGACTCAGTTTACCTTCTGATTGGCTCCTGAGCTGTACATGTAAAAGCAATGGCACCTTTCCCTAGAAGAATTCCAGACATTTATTCAATTCCTAGGTGCCCAGCTTAAGAGTTTTGAGGTCAGTTTAAACACAATGAGTCTACATAGCCAGTTGCTAGAGTAACATGTGCTTTTTCAACTGTTGGAGAGTTTTCATTCCATTATCCTTTGTTATCTCATTATTTATCTTCCTTTGCCCAAGTTCTATCATTAATCAGTAAAGTCCTCGGTTTCATTGAGGACACAGCTCCCTTATTCTGATGTCAATGTTTTCACATGGAAAATATTATTGATATTCAGTTTATAAAATAGAACAGAAGCATCCGTTATTCCAGATCTTACCCCAACCCTCTCTAAAGACTACTTTAATTATATCTATGGTCTTCTTGGGAAAAATATTTCAGAATCTCTAACCAATTAAAAACACAGCTTTGTTAGTATACAATTTACACTCCATAGAACAATTACCTGTTTGATTACAAGTCAATTCATTTAGTAAATTTACATAATTGCACAATTACTACCCAAATCTGACTTTAGAACATTTCTATGATCTCAGAAGACCCACTGGTGGTCATTCCTTGCGATCAGCCCTAGGCAATCACTACTCCAATTTCTGCTTTTTATAGACGTGCTATGGTAAGCATTTTGTGTACATGGAATCATGCAGCTTGTGGTTGGCGGTGACCAGCTTCCTTCATTAGCACGCTGTCTCTGAGATTCGTCCATACTTATACTAGTGCTTTGTTCCTTTTTACGGCTGTATAGTATTTTACCCTGTGGATATACCCCATCTTGCTTCTCTATCAGAAGTGATGAGGCTTTGAGTCATTTCCTTTCTAAGTCATAATTTTACACAGATGCCTGATCCTTCAAAAACAAGCCTAATTTATGGTTCCTTCTTTTGCTGACAGAAGACATGAAGTTTGTGTACAGCAGGCAGCCCGCAGGTTCTTTAATATGTACAAATATATACCCCCACAATGCACCCTCCCCCTCGTCCACATTTTATACAGACAGTTCTTCTCTATCTAGCTCCTGAAAGATAATTCATCAAGTCAATCAACTGATTCCCTTTATTTAAAAAAAAATGGTACACAGGTAAAATTTGATATCTTTTTTTTTGGTTTTTCGAAACAGGGTTTCTCTGTGTAGCTTTGCGCCTTTCCTGAATCTCGCGCTGTAGACCAGGCTGGCCTCGAACTCACAGAGATCCGCCTGCCTCTGCCTCCCGAGTGCTGGGATTAAAGAAAATTTGATATCTTGATCTGAATTTGAGCAGAGAGAAATCAATATAATGGATACAATGCATCCTGGACAATCCCACTCTGAACTCCGTCCCCAGACCCCTTCTTGTTCCCTTTTCTGCATGTCTCTGTCCAATAAGCATGTAGACCTTAATTTTTTATTTGTATGTGTGAGTTTTATGTGTGTGCATGTGTGCATGTGTGTGTGTGTGTGTGTGTGTGTGTGTGTGTGTGTGTGTGTGTGTGCCTGTGCCCATGTGTGTGAGTAGGGTATGCATGGCATGGAGGCCAGAGCAGGCTGTTAAGGGTCCTGCTCCGTCTCTCTCCACCTTATTCCTCTGAGTCAGGGTCTCTCACTGAACTCAGAGTTAGGGCAGCCAGAAAGCCCTGGTGATGCCCCTGTTTCCAACACCAATGCTGGGGTTACAGGCATACACGTGGCCACATCCCCACAGATGACATTTATGTGCATCCTGGAATCCAAATTTAGGTCCTCATGCTTGGATAGCACTCTCTCTTAAACACTGAATCACCTCCCCCACCCCCATGTGTACTCTGCTTAGTCTGGACTGCAAATACCTTTGGAATAGTGTGAGTCCCAAATGCTGGAGATAATGATCCCAGGCCAAGCCTGAGCCTATAACAATAGTAAAAATTTCCCACTTGTGTGTGCCCACTCTGAGACTTCCATCTAGCTTCTAAGAAAGACAGTCCCATCTGCCTTATCCAGCTAGAGTTTATTGTGGCCTAAATAATTTTCCACTAAGAAAAGTCAAGCATTTATATGGTAGTTACTGAATTTTGGAGAGTTGAATTTTCTTAGTTTGATTTCTATTCTGTGATAAAACACTCACCAAAGGAATCCTGGGAAGGAAAGGATTTATTTCATCTTACATTTTCAGGTAACAGTCCATCACTGAGGGAAGTCAGGGTAGGGACCTGAAGCAGGAACTGAAGCAGAAACCGTGGAGGAACATGATTGGATCGCTACGAGTTTCACATTCAGTTACCTTTCTTATACTGTCTATAACCCCTGCCAGGACTGACACCACTCACTGTGGGCTTTGCCCTCTCCCACCAAAATACTCCATAGACTTGCCTACAGCAAGATCTTATGGAGGCATTTTCTCAACTGAGGTTCCCTCTTCTCAGATGACTCTATCTTGTGTCAGGTTGACATTAACACCCGACAAAACCAAAACCAAACCCAGTCAGTACATGGATGCTTGCAACATATTTATGGCATTTCACTCTTCACATCCAAAGTTTGCTGCTGCACTTAGTAGTTGCGTGTGTGTGTGTGTGTGTGTGTGTGTGTGTGTGTGTGTGTGTGTGCGTGAGCACACACTTGTGCTCATATATGTGTATGAGGACAATCTTGCCTGTCTTAACTGGGTGCTACACTCACCTTGTTTTCTCAGGCACTGTCTCTAATTAGCCTGGAGCTCCTGAGTCAGGCTAGGCTTGCTGGCTGATGACCCCAGGGATCTTCCTCAACACTGCGATTTTAAGTGTACACGACCAGCCACTATGTTCAGACTGTTGGTTTTTTTTTTAAGTAAGTATTGGGGATCAAACTCAGGTCCTCATGCTTTCACATAAGGTACTTTAGTGACTGAGCCAGCTCCCTAGCCACCAATCAGTGGCCCTACTGTGTCGCTTTTTGGCAGGTTAGCCCTGACAAAGCTCTTGCATCCATTGCTAACCACACTACTTTTCTCTGCACGACTTTCTTCTGAATCACCAATTTGTTCCCTTTCAGAGACCTCTAGAGCCTAGAACATTCCTTATGTCCCAGGAGGAAGCAATGTGGAGAATGGTTACCGAAGACAAAGACCTCTTGTCATCTGCCTATGAGCACATCTGCTTCCCATAAATCACAGCCGGGCTGGTGAGCTGACACAGTGGGGATGGGCGCTTACCATCGAGCCTGATGACTGGAGTTTGATCCCAAGGATCCACATGGAGAGAGGAGAGAACCAGCTCTTCAAGTATTCTCTGATCTACACACACACACACACACACACACACACACACACACACACACACACACACACACACTGTGGCACATGTGCAGGTGCATACACAGACAGATAAAAATAAATAAATCATTTAAAAAACCACAGTGAGAAATTCTTCACTAGAAGGAATCCAGAATGTCCCACCCCTGTCCTTGCTGGTACTATACTCTCAAGAGGACGCTTGGCTCTGAAGATGCTTCTGAGACAGCACCCACCCCTCCCCATGGAGAACCTCTTCTTTCTAGCAAATAGCAGCAAGAACAAATATAGCTCCCAATGAAGGCAGTGAGAACCAATGAACGCACAAAATCCATTTATTTACATGGCAATGTTAAGATTATAATGAGGGCAAGAAAAACATTCTGAAATTTATCAATTCTTGTGACAACTTTGAGACGTCAGCAAGGAAAGTGGCAGCGTGTCTGAAACCAGCTCACTGTCCAACAGACAGTAACACCGCAAACTAGCACCTCGTTCATCTCCCTGCTGACAACCCAGAGGCTGGAATGAGAGCAGAAAAGGTTACACAATTAACCCATTCCTGTCAGAAATAATCCTGAGAGGGTATCCTCAGAATGACTTTTAAAAATGACCCCACTAAGGTGAGTTACACATCCACTTCAGAGTACTGTGGGATGAGATTCTGGTTGGCCTGACTCCAGCTAATGGTCAGGTTTACCTTCTACTCCCCTTCCCCCTCCTCACATCACCTCCCCTCTCCTGCCCTGCCCTCCCCTCTCTTTTCTTCCATTTTTTCCTCACCCTGATACTGACAGTTGGATCTAGGGCCTCCTACACCAGTAGCCTACCAGTCAGCCCTGCCCTCAGCCTTCTTTTTGAGTCAGGATCTCATTAAGCTTCCCAGGCAAGATTTGAACTCAGTCTGCAGTCCAGGGAGACATTGAACAGCCCTGGAAGTCACTCTATATCCTGGGCAGACCTTTAACTTAGATCTTAACTTAATACCCTTCTCACTAGTAGCTGGGATCACAGGCCTGTGCCACCTGGCCTGACTTTGTGTTTGTTTATAACAAATGGAATTTAATTTGTGCTGATCTTAAAGACTAGGCAATAGTTCAGCCATTCCAGGCAAGCTTTATTTAAACATTTCAAAGCACTCTGTCCACCTGTGTGCCTTAAAGGGTAACTCAATATGATAGAAGCAAGCTTTGTGTGGGACAAAGCTTTCATTCTAGAAGCATCCGTAAGGATGACAAGCGTAGAAAGCTACAGAGGCCAGAGATAACTGGGTCCTTGCTGCTGCACTGATGCAAACTTCTTACGAAAATATGGTTTGAATTACTTGAGCTAACATCTATTGCCCCACTTAGCTTTTCAGAGCAGTGTGACTTCACAGGGATCTGGAGATGCCACAGAGGGAGACATCCCTCAGCCTGATGCACAAGCCCTGAAGAATGGCTCACTGACTTGGAATCCCCTGGCTACAGCCACTGTTAGGATACAGAACTCAGTGGGTCTAGAAATGGGGCTGGGATATCAGGGCTGATTGACTTTACCATCTCTGACCAAGCTTAAGTTAGTGGATCAAAGTTATACGGGGTACCACATGCCTAGGATTGGGGTGGAAAGCCTGGATTAGTGATTCCCCAGTCATGGCTCCACCCATTCACTTCTGGTAAACTTTCAGGTTCCATCCTTGATGCCACTGAGGGGCAGGCAGGCAGGGGAGGGCCAAGTTGGACATCATTTCTGGTGCTAGTCAGGCTTCCTGGCTTGTGATCATTGTTGATGCATAGAAGATGACAATGACTTGGGAAGGATATTCACCCCCTATTTCTTGGCTGGAAACCTTAGAGATAAGAGATGATGGCATTCCTGAGTAAGTACTGGTTTCTTGGTGTAAAGTGTGAGGTGGTTGGGGCTGAGCTTCTTTACTGTTCCCACATACCACTCAGTATGTACTGAGTGACAGCAAGGCTTGTTTTGTGTTTGCCGAGAGCAAGCTGGTTTCCTTATTATTGCATTCCCCAAGCAATTGGATGCTAACTTGAGCTATATATTTTTTTAACTAAGTCCTTGGGTTTTTTTCTTTTTCTTTTTGGCAGAGCTCAAGGAATTGGGTCTGACTTGTAGGGTTTTACTAAAGACTCTGAGGCTTCTGTCTTTCATCCTTGCCCTGTTTTGGTACCAGTAAGCTGTGTGATGGCCACATGACTATTCCATTCTTGTCTCCACAGGCCTCTCTCTGGAGTCCTCTTTGTGGACCAATGACCTCAATGGTCTATTTTCAGTCATGTTGGAGGTCAGAGCATTGCTGAAGGAGCAACTTCTCAATAAAGAGTCCTGCAGGTTGGGGTGCTTTTAGGTTATAAATTTGGGGATTTTTGGATCAATGTCAGCAAACATGCAGAGGTTGAAGGAGTTTAAGGAGGCCACATTCGACTAGGTAACCTCCATTCTGGGTCCCACAGAGGCAGGGGGCTAATAGTTTGAGTGAGTTGGGAGGAGCTGAATGATAGGTAAGGACAGAGCTTTTCCTTGTTGTTCAGGGTTGGGAGAGAGAGAAAGCATGAGAGGGAAGACAGGAGAGAGAGAGAGAGAGAGAGAGAGAGAGAGAGAGAGAGAGAGAGAGAGAGAGAGAATAGTAAAGAGAGAGTTAAAGTGAGAAAATACATGTAAGAGAGAGAGAGACAGAGACAGAGACAGAGACAGAGACAGAGACAGAGAGACAGAGACAAGGAGATGCAGGCATCCAGAGGGAAGTCAAAATATCACCACAACCTGAAGACCATCTCTAAGGCACCCCTGGGTTCCAGCTTCCTCTGAAAAATACTGTCCCTCTCCAGCACCTTCCAGCTTTTCCATTAGTTCAGAAGTGTTAGCTCACCGCTTTTCACAGCACACCATGAGAGAACAAGGGTGTTTGCAAAGCTGAGATTTATATGTTGGGTGAAAGTGAAGCACCCAATGGTCCACGATTCATTCACAGTCAATAGACAGGTAAGGACCAGGTCCCAAATTAAACCAAGCCCCAGATTCAGCTGTGGTGACTCAACTGGAAGACTCTCTTTAAAGGGTTTCCATCTTGTTTCATTCAGAATTTTGGTTGTAAGGGTTCAATGAAATGGCTTCTTCTATGACTACATGTGTTTATTTCTTCTTCATGCATTCATAGGTCACATTGATAGAGTCATTTTGTATACAAATGCTTCATGTTTCAGGTTGATAGCAAATGATTAAATTAAAAATTTTGGCTCAGTAAGAGATTCTTAATAAATTCTCATGTCACCTGGCTCTTTCTTTCTTTCTTTCTTTCTTTCTTTCTTTCTTTCTTTCTTTCTTTCTTTCTTTCTTTCTACAGTAGCTTGTTGGTGTATCCTTTGGAGCATCCTGAGTCAGCTGGTCAAAGCACATGCCCTGCTTTAGATCTGAACCCCACCCTGGAAGAGAAGGGACCATAGTATCTATATGCTGGTGCCGCTCCTGTCCTCAACTTCCTCCTTGAAGATTTTCAGTCAGGGGGCAGTGCTGGTCTGAAGAATGACCAGAAGATGGTTCATATTTTTTTCCTGTAAGGAGGTGTACTGTCTTAGAAACTGTGGCACACAGCCTGTTGTCATGTCTGTTTCAGGTAGGTGTCCTGGGTGATGTACTGTCAAAATGGCTTTGGTAAAGCGAAACGCCCATGTGTCAGGCAATGCCTAGTTGGTAGGTGACAGTCAATGAACAGTCAGGAAACCTTTAATTTACACTCATCCACCATGTCGAATGGGCAAAAGCCTCACATAGGCAGTGTCTGAGTGAGTCTCTGTCTGTGTCTCTCCTTGGTGGTTTAATGAATTTTGGGGACTTCTGCTACACCAGTGCTGTACTGTAATGCCTAGCACCATGTGCCCTGAGCACAGTTCATTCTTAGTAATGTTTGTCCTGTGGATTCATTGATGAGTGAAAAACAAAGGAGTCTATGTGCCCCCCCCTCCAGATTTCGGGAGAAAGGCAAAGCTCATTTTGTCACACGTCTGTCTTCAGTTCCTCAAGTGATCCTCATGATGTCCTAAGACATTTCATTCATTTACTTGTTTTTGAAAAAAACGTACTATGGTGACTTATGGTCCAAGAGCAAAATGGTAGACTAAGAAGGGATGGAGCTGACAAGGGGAAGGAGAGGAGAGTGGGGAGGAAGGAGAAGGGGAGGAAGAGGAGGGGGAAAGGCACTAGTCAGAGGAGGGGAGCGGAGCAGCAGGAGGAGGAGGAGAAGGAGGAGAGAAATGGAGAAAAGTTGCTTCCTTGCAGAGGATCGTGGTCTATGAGACAGGCCAAGGTAGCAGAGTGCTTTCTGGGTAAAGACACTATCATACACCAGTGAGAGGTTGTTGGGCTGTCGCTTCAACTCAGTGACATATGTGATTCTTGGGTATGTGGTGGTCATGCTGCTTCAAGCCTGTTGAGATGCACGGACAATGTACAAGACACAGCAGTGCTTAAACGTCCCTGGTGCTCAGTCAGTTCACCCAGTGTGGGGGAACAATGTTTGCAAGGATGCTCCTGCCTTCCCTGGGAGCAACTGTGTGAAAGAAAAGAAAGTGATGGCTGGAGGCAGTGGCTGATGACCCCTACCTCCAACTGCACCCTGCCTGCAAAAGGCTCATCAGAATTTTCGAGTCTCCCCTTGTCAAAAATACTTCCAGATACTAATGTCAGGGAAACCATTGTTCAACATTTAGATCTGGCATAGACTCCTGTATTTTTTGAGTGGTGCACATGGCACCTGGTCCACGGGTCAGGAAAGAAATCTGCATCTTTTAGTTTCCATGATGGAAAACAGTATTTACAGATTTTCACCTTAACCTGAAGGAGATGTTACGCACATCAGCACTTAAGATGGGCTTAATCTTCCACAAAGTTCATAGAATGATGAGCAAATGAACTTTTGCCTTTGGATTTCAGCCACATTTTTTTTTTTCTTAAGGAAAAAAAAAAGCCCAGCCCATTGTTAAAATCACTGTTGCTCCATACTCCTCTCCCTAATGTGCTTTGAGAGGGCCTGCTCTTAAATGAGAAGTTACAGGAGCTGTTCTGATGGAAACAAACTAGTGTTGATTGCTGGTCAGCCAACTGGAAAGGAGGCCACCTCGGGAAGGATGTGAGCTAATGGAAAAATGGACTTGATTTGGGAGTGTGATGGGCTCCCTGCTGGCGGCTGGCATGAGCGTCCCGAGATTACGGCAGTGCGAGGAGCGGCAGATTGAGAATAAGTAGCTTGTGTCTTAAAGATAAAACTGGAAATTTGCTATTAAATGTGAAAGACATGAAATGGAATTATGGCTTGGAGGAGGCTTGTGGGGTGCTACACCCTCAGTAGGCCATGGGGAGACCTGGTCCCCACTATCAACATCTCACTCTTCCCATGGTGGCTGAACTGTTTCTCGTCCTGTCATGTTGACAGATGACTAGGACAGAGCTGGGGCTCTTGGCACCTAAGAGCCTACGTGGCACTTCCTGCCCAGGGTTTTTATCTCCCAATGACCTTCAGACCTGGGAAATGATATTGATGAAGCCATTTGGTGCCCCAGGTAGCCAATGGACAATTCTCTGTCTCTGACTCCGTCTCTGCTCCGTGTCTGTCTGTCTGTCTCTGTCTGTCTCTCTGTCTCTCTGTCTCTGTCTGTCTCTGTCTCTCTGTCTCTCTGTTTCTCTGTCTGTCTGTCTCTCTGTCTCTCTCTCTCAATCTGTGTGTGTACTACATTTACATCTCTTTCGTTCTTCTCTTTAGTTTAGTCCAGACCTAAGCACTAGTGCTACAATTTCACTGCCTTTAGCCCAAGACTCAGCTTGATAGGCAAGGGCTTATGACCACCCTATTGGCTGTCAAAAGCTGTCAAAGACCCCTGTGCTCTGTGGAGTCAGGTGTGGGCTTCTGGTCTCCCTGTCGACATTTCCAGCCATGATGGGGTCTGTGCCTGCCATTGGGTGGCATGCTTGGCCCAACACCCTACTGGAACACATCTCACTGTCTTTGTGAGGTTGTTGGGAGCTTAGACTCTGTGCATTGAGGATGGTCCTAGGAAACTCTAGTTGGCATCCTGGTGTTTGTCCCAGGTAATCTTAGTTCAACCAACAGGTGTGTAATTGGATGAATGAATGAACTTGAGAGTGGGTATCCTTCTTATAATGACCTGCCTATCATCCATTTCTAGTCCCAAATCCCACTTGCCACCGGAATTCTGACTTCAGGGACCCCACTCGGGACTGCTGTAATGAATGGGACCCTGTTGCCATATTTTTCCACCCTATCATGTACTATGTGGCCATGTGGACCATCATGGAGCTGATGGGCTGTGCTGCATGGCGCTTTATTCTACTAGATCAGATAATTTATATGCTTATGAGGCTTGAAGTTGTGGAGCACAATCAGTGAAACAGAACACAAGTCTCTTTATTTTTCCCTTTAAAATCAGTTAATGTGAATTTATTACACGTGATATCAAATAGCCAAAGCTCCTGCTTGTGCCACCTGCGTGGTATGGAGACAGCTTTCTGGAAACTCCCCTCCCTGTTACGTTGTGGCCGGGATCTGCCGCCATGCCCAGCAGCCTTGGGGTGCTGCTCTCCTGACAGCTTGGAAGCTGTGCCAGATAACATGATAGCTGTGTGATGACGACAATGTCAACAGGGATCAGAGTGACAAACCCAAGCTCATTTTCACTTTTGACCCAAGCAGGACTCATTCCCAGATTTTCAGATGTGAAAAGCTCACACACTAATTAGCACCGTCTCTTGCCCTCAGCATCAATTTCGAAAGTCACCAGTTCAAACTGCACACCCAGAAACTTGGCAATATCATCCAGAAGAAATCCAAACAGATTTCAAATTAATCAGCTTAGGAATCCAATTTGCTAGCTATAATAAGACCTTATATTTACATGACACTTTTTTCCATTATCATTCTTACAGCTAATAATGCCGGAATAAATATTGATTAAATATTGTTCATCATACAACAAAGATGGGACTGCTATCCTGCGGGTTGGAACACTTCAGGCTTGCTAGCTTTTTAGTTCCCAGAGCCTCTCTTGAAGGCCCATGCTTTCTCTGTCCACTGGGTAACTTTGCTACCCTCCTGTGACTACATTTGTGCACGCTACCAGTGTAGACCAGATATCTCCCCACCCCGCAAAAGTCTCTTGTGCGTCTCGCTTACACCTAGGGATGCTAGTGAGAGATGATTGGATCACGAGGGTTCTACCTTCACCAATGCCTTAACCCCCTGGTAGATTTGTGGGCAGATTTGTGGGCATTATTGGGAAGTGGTAGGGAGTGGGAGTCGTTCCCTGGAGGCACGCTCTGGAGTGGTCCACTTTCCCTTGCTGCCCCTCTCTACTCGCTGGTCACCACAGTATGAACAAAGTTGCTCTGCCTTGTCCCAGCACCTCCGTGTGCTCGGCCTCATCACAGTCCAGAAACAGCAGAGCCCGTCACCTATTGAATGAGCTCCCTGGAACCGTGAGCCGAAATGAACCCTTTCCCCTCTGAGTCATTTTCTCACAGTGACCAGAAGCTGACAAACAGTGTTTCTCACACAAGGCCTTCTCCCTTTGGCTTTCACCCCTCGTGCTGTCTGATTGGATTCATTCTTGTCGGGAGGGTCTGGAAAGCACTTCACCCTCCCCTGGGCACATAAGAAGTACTCTATGAAGACTGCAATGGCCTCTGCTCTTGTTTCTAGTGTAGCTCTGCTGGACTGGATCTCAGGACCTCAGCTTGGGTGGACTACCCCACCAGGGTGCCATGCTCACATTTTAGGCTTCTGTGCTTCAGATATGAAGGATATAAACCTTCTGGCTTGCTCTGCATGTGAGGATAACTGTGTCTACATTTCTTTGCTGTTAGTGGCCACACCTTTAGGGTCCAGCTCTCTGTACACAAACGCCTTTAGCCTTCAACACGGGGGGTATATGAGTGTGTGAGGGTGTGTGGCTCCAGGGATCCTGCTTCAGTCTAGGCCAGCTCCCTCCTCTATCATCCCTTCTCAGTGTGTGATCACCTGGCTTCCAAAATGGAACCAAAAGAACATTGTACGTCAATTAAATCCAGTTTGACTTCTAAACGACCTTGCAGGAAGCATGCTGGAGTCTGGCTTTCAGCCACTCCATTGCCCTTTTTCAAATGGTGCCTCAGTCGCAGGATCTGCTGTCTTCAGACTTTGTATCTGGCAGGCACATATGCCCTTATTTTTCACTGGGTTATTGACTGACTTGAATGTTTTTCTGTGTACATAACTTAATATGATTTGAATCTAGTGCTGGATTTCCTGGACACCGTTGACCTGTCTGTGCCGGGAACCCTTCACTTCCTGTAGCACCACCGCTGGAGACAAGGCCTACAGTGTCTTTGTCTGAGAGTTAGGCATGAGCCCAGGGCTGTAGAGAGGACCTCCGGGAGAGGAAGAAGGAGAAGAAACAATGTCCTTCAGCACCCAGACGCCACTGGGCTCACCCTACTCTCTCAGTGGGTGGAGTCAGGCTGCCTGGTGGCTCTGGAAGCAGACTCTTCAGCCGTGCCTTGGGTACATCTCCTGGGTGTGCACTTCATTTGTTCTTGGAGCTGTTTGCCGTCTGGGACTCTTCTCATTATTCCACAAAACCCACTGTCAGTCAACAGCCATCAATCACACAAAGCTCAGGCGTTCCTTGGATCTGTCAGGGAATCAAAAGACTGTTAGGGTTGTTGTGATTACCCATTCATGAGCCATTTTGACTGGAAACTTCACAGACCTTCCTGTTGCTACAAAGAGGGGGAAGCATTTGAATCAATCATTGAAACAATATGTCAGCAAGGAAAGTCTATTCCTTGCCACAAGAGAACCACTGGTACCTGGCCTTTGGCTTTGGCTGACACTCCTTGCTTTATCCACAGATGGGCTGTGTATCCGCATATGGCTGGCTTTATTTCTGGAGGTGGAAGATCTTCAGTCATGCCTTAATGTCACTTGACTGGAGAATGTTTCCGGGGGACTGTTGCAGGTGTTGCTATGCTACTGCCCACGCATCTGAGAGAGGAAGACGTCCAGAGAGGAGGGTGAAGGCGAGAGTGCTGGGGTCATTCCCTTTCAAGAAAGAGGAAAGGTCCTGATTATTCAGGTAGATGTTTCAGTGGTTGAGTGGCAGGTATCCCACTCTCAGAAGCATGCCCCACAATGTGCCTTTCATCAAGCAGGTTGTCATGGAGTGCTGCTGCTCAGCTTGGCACCTAGAGCTATCTGAGGCAGGAAGGGCATCTTCCCTTCATCCACCTCCCTGCTGGTCTCAATGTGGTTGGCTATCTCCAACCAACACTGATAAATTAACTTTTCTCCAGCTCACCACTGCTCTGTGTGTTGTTCTCGCTCGCCTTTGCAACAAGCAGACTTGGACATTCGTTCAGAAAGCAGTGTCAGCCAGTCGTCCTGGAACGGCCACACAAGCTCTCTGACATCCAGGGTAACAAATGTTGGAAGGTTGATGGACCCGGCTGGCACCGTGTGTGGCCCAGTTTTGTCCTGCTGCCACGGATGGTTCAGAGGCGAAGTGGCCAAGCACACAGAAGGAGCGATGAGATGTCAGAGCCCCAGAAAGGTGTCCATTTCTCAACGACAAGCCTAACTGGCAACTGACTCATCCAGCTCACCTCATGGAGGGGAGCACAGCAGAGGGAAAAAAAAAACAAGAAAAATAAATGCAAGATCATCAGCCAACCAACTGTCAAGGTACTGCTTACAGAAGAGCTGTAGGAATCCCTGAGGTTAGAAAACTTATCAGTGAAAATGGAAATACCACCAGTTCCAATTTAAAAACATATCAGAAGCAACTTGGGAGTTTGACCACAGAAGATCTTTTAGACCTTCCGGAGGTGGGACACGGGCATTGGTCCCTCATTTCCAACAACTCCAGATGAATGCAAATCTCCCAATACCAAAGGTGTTCAACCTCACAGAGCAGCTGTATTTGATCAATGTTTTCTTTTTAATTACACATGACGATTGATGATAATGAAGAGCATGATGCTGACAGGTGTGCTGGGCTCTTCTCTGCCGCCTCTAGATAGCTACTGCTGTTACCCGATATCTCAGCATGGGAGGAGAGAGGAGTCTGTGCCCTCCCTGGAGAGACACTACACCCTTGTCACCCTCCCCATCCTTGTCCCTGTGGATATGCTCTGATTACTGCAGCCGCCCTCAGCTGAGTGTCTTCCACACCTGCAGCTTGGAAAGTGGCCATGTGGCAGCAGAGACTCTAGCCTTCTATCAGCTATGAATCTCAGAGTGGGGGGAGGGGCCACCAAGGGCACTGCAGTCATTTTGTCTCCTGCTATCATATGACCTACCTGAGATGCTGTTGTTGTATGCCAGTCCTACCTGCAGCCTGAGATACTTGTGTGTATCTTAAATGAAGAAAAAGGAGGAGAAGGAGGAGGAGGTAGAAGAAGAAAAAGAAGAAAGAGGAAGAGGAGGAGGAGGAGGAGGAGGAGGAGGAGGAGGAGGAAGAAGAAGAAGAAGAAGAAGAAGAAGAAGAAGAAGAAGAAGAAGAAGAAGAAGAAGAAGAAGAAGAAGAAGAAGTTGGTTGTAGGCCAGAGGATAACCTTGGCTGTCCTTTTTCAGGTGCTCTGTCCACCTTGTTTATTGAAACAAGATTTTTCTCTCTGGACTGGAGCTTGACCAAGCAGGCAAGGCTGGCTGGCCAGGAGGCCATCCAGGTCCTCATGCTGGTAAGGCAAACAGCTTTCTTACTCACTGAGCTACCGCCCATCTCAGAAAGAGAATTCTTCTCTGTTGCCCATCAAGCTGTCTTCCCATTCATGCTGTGGCTCATTCATAAAGTAAGGACATTGGAGCTGAACGGAAGGCCAAGCACTGGGTTCACTCTTAACCCTGGAGCTTCCGTCTGCCAACAGGGGTTTTGAGGAAGCAAATATTTCAACTGCCAACCAGGAGGGGGACACCCTAACAGCTGAAAGAAAATGCCCAAGTTCAAAAGGCACCACAGTGAAATAAAAGGAAGCTCAGCCCCTGGCTGGTGGGGATTTGTGGTGATGCGGTTCTGTGTGAGACTTCTCCAGCACTGTAAGTACAAATCTGAAGCAGAAAGCTTTTCTCTGTGTTCACACTGTTCCTAAACGTTGAACTGTGCCCGGCTCTAAAGCTGCCGGCCATGTACACATGACGTGAAATCATGGTTAGGGACCCCATAACCACCTTTGCTCATTCAATGACAAGTTCAGATGGCAGTGGGGTGTTTTTCTTCATTTTAAGACTATTTAGGAATGGCTTGGGTCTTAGGGCAACCGAGCCTGGAGATGGGTATTGGTCTCACAAGGCCTAATTGCTATGTGCAATCTCCCATTTAGATCCAATTGTAGAAATGTCATGTTTACCCATGGTAAAGACACAATGATGTCATTAGAGTGTGCCAAGCAATTTGTCTCTAGGACTTTAACAGTGCTTAGTGTGTTCCTCTCACAGCCTCGAAGACAGGCATCCGGCTGACTCTTTCTTCTCAATTCGCTTTTGTCTTTTGAGCATTCCCATCAAGCCAATTAATTCATCAGCCACCATTTTGGGGGGCTTTGTGTGTTGAAAAGCTTATTATTTCAGAGGAAGTACACTGAACAAGGAAAAGAAACCCAATTATTATAATTAGCTAGCTGAGATGGAGAGAGGCCTCCTGTCTTCCACTGCTTATAATCCGGAGACGCTACTTGAAGAACTATGAAGAGAAGGTATTTATTTATTTATTTTTTTATGTTAGGGCCTCACTGTAGCCCAGGTGGGCCTAGAACTCTCCACATAGCCCACATTGGACTAAAACTCATGGCAGTCTTCTTGAATCAGCCTCCTGAGTGCTGGGAGTACAGATGTGAGTTACCATGCTTGACCTAAAAGCTTGCTTTTCATCATGGCCGTCAAAAGGAACTGGGTTTGAGTGTGAGGAGATATCTCCACTGAGTCAGTTTGGCCAGCCAGACTGTGGGCATGCCTCTTCCTTGCCTTTCACAGTAGTTCTAGCTGGGTTCTCCTCTGTAGGAGAAGGACAGAGGTATGCTGGTAGCCGGACTCCCTCTCCAGCATCCAGCAGGGTCTCAAATCGGTTGGTTGGTGGATGCAGCCAAAACAGAATGCAAAGAATCTTTCAACAGCCTAAGAGAATTCCTGGCAAAGATTTTTCTGCTCTTTCTACTCTTTCGCAATCATTCTAAATCAAGTGTAGGTGACGTTTCTAATTATTTGAAAGTGATCAGAACAAAACCTTGTCATTCAGGAGAGAGCATTGCTTTTCAAACACTCCACTTTTCCTCATGAGCAAGTCAATCTGGAGCCTGGGGTTGTGTTTCAAGCAAGCTCCAGGCTGATGCCAGGGCTGCTGGTATGAACACACCCTCTTGATAGCAAGGTGTCTGAGGAGACACAGAGTCTTAGTTTCTTTTCTGCTGCTATGATAAATATCCCGACATCAGCAACTGAATGGTGAAAGGGGTTATTGGGTTCACAGTTCAAGTACAGTCTGTCCCTGGGGAAAAGTCAAGGAGGAAGGGGCTTGAGCCACCTGATCCCATAGAATCTGTATCAAAAAGAGAGCACTTAACGAAGGCATGCATGCTATGTTCTTTTGCCTACATACAGTCTAGGATCAACAGGCCTAGGGAATGGTGCCACCCACAGCAACTGGGTCTTTCCACATTGATTAATGTAATGAAGGTAATCCCTCATAGACATTCTCAGAGGCCTTTCTTTACGGTGATTCTAGATTGTGTCAAACTAACAACTAAATGCAACTAACCATCATAACAGATTTACGAACTTCATCCTCAAACTTTGAATGAAGTGGCTGGCATCAGAGGGCTGCCCTGGAGCAGTTGAGACTCATCACTAAGAGCTTCTTTGCTTGCTTTCCGCAATGTTCCACTTCAGAGTATTAGGTTAAGAAGACTGAATTTGAATGCCTGAGAATAGTTTTTTAAAAAAAAATCTCATAAACTTCTTCTTTAACATAAATACTATTTATATTACTCATTTGCATAGGAAACCTGCTTTGCATAGCTAATATTGCTATAAATTTTAACACCAAGAAAATCCTTCAAAAATTATCTCTTAAAGATACCATTTACTAGCCAGTGAAGTTCAGTGTCAGCTTTGAGTATTTCGTGTCTCAGTCAATGACAGGCAAACCCTTCTAGACAGCACGCACCACCACTGGGGCAGAGCTTGTCCTAGCAAGAATCCTGAAGAAGAGACACTAAGCAGCTCCCAGAACTACCCCCTTCTCATGCAAGTTGGAATGTGCTAAATAGGAATGCATTCTGCTTGTGCATAACAAAGAAAACAGAATGCTTTCTTCCCAAGATGAGGAGCTTCTGTCTTTTCCAAGGATTTTTTTTTTAAATCTGAAATAGCTCATGATTTTGCATTTACATTTTAAATGATGTATTTGTATTCAAATTCAAAGAGGGGGGACTCAAATACTTCTTTTGAATGACTTTATCTTTCTATCAGCTACCAGAATGCTTTGAAACAACGCATCAGCTCAAGTATTCTCGATCTACTTCATTCTTGTTGTACATGAAACTGCAAAGGATGCTTTTAGCTAGGGAGGGACACTAGAGATTTTAGCTGGATAGAGAACCATGATCATCTTTCTAGCCAACTTCTGGAAAGGAGTTTGCTTAATTTGGAAAGGACATAGACATACCTGTATCAGAGGGAACAGAAATGGTTTCCTTAGCCTTTTGTTTCCTTTAAACACTAATACAAGTTATCAGAGCTGTAGGTGATTGCAGCAGTCAGTGGACTGCACAAATGAAAACTGTGTCTATGCAGATTGAATGACTCTCTTAGTGTGTGTGTGTGTGTGTGTGTGTGTGTGTGTGTGTGTGTGCGCATGCACACGCATGTGTGTGTTAAAAATTCTCTTTTGTAGTTCAATGCTTCCTCAAGTACTTGACCAAGCTCCTTCCACAGGGGGAACTGTCAGGTATGAAAAGACACATTCAGTAGGGATTTATCGTCCATTGTAAGCCAAGAACTGCATCCTACAATCTGTATTATCAACTCTCATGGCCACAATAATTTTGAAGGTTAAAGGTCAGTTATTTTTGTGGACCGTCTTTCAATTTCAGTTTGTCTGATTTTTCTTCACAATGGCGCTTTCCCCTGGACTGAAGCAGGAGGCTGGGTTCTCGCTGAGTCTCTCAGGTGCCACAGGATGAAGTTTGCACAGCTGGTGTCCCCTTTGTCAAAACCCTCATGAGAAGCTCCCCTGTATCCTACCTGCTGCTTCTACACGCTACTGATATCCTAGATGGCATCTGCCACTGCCGCTGCCGGATGCTGGTCCCTACACCTACTAGGCAGCCTAATAGAATTGTCTGAAAGTAAGGGAAAAGAGGAGAAGCAGAAGGGTTGAAAAGAAAAAAGGAAGGGCAGGGAAGGAGATATTTTCAGAATATCCAATCTCAGTATCGCCTGCTTCCCTAGTCACTCAAGGCAGGTGGAAATAGCTTATTTTATACTGTTGTTCTTGCTGCTGACCATGAAAAAAAATCACCTGTCTTTTGACAGGTGCTGAAATATTTAAATTCTAAAAGGAGCATCGGAAAGGCAGGTAGCTGGTGATAGGCATAGCTAGTTTATTTGCGGGTCTGTGCCCAGGAGTGCCCATGTATGTCTTGAAAAAACGAGAGCAGCAGGTGTTTAGACACTACAACATAACTCTTCACAGAACACGCTTCTTTCAGTACGGATTAAATATACAATTTGAAGCCTGACCTTTCCGAGTAATCAAAGATTTCTACTTTATGGTTTTTATAGACGTGGTTTAGTAGAGACAAGAAGAAGTGCGTAATGATTAAGGTGGACTTGGTGTGGGAGCTTCCTGCTGCATGGATTTGAAAAGATGGCTGGATTCTGTCTCTGCAGCTGGTCCTGATGTACACAGCCTGAGTGGAACAGAGATGCCTTCCTGCTTATAGGAAAGAGACCTCAAGGAGCCTCATATGCTGGAAGGACTGTATAGTTTAAGGCTGACAGGGCCTGGGCAAAAGCCAGGATGGTTAGCGTATGGTTTACTATGGTGCTTGTAAGATGACTGTGCCAAAAGGCCAGTTGTGAGAGACGGCTCCTCCAGAGGCCATTGCAATTCTGATGCCCTTTCCCTTACTGTCTCTGACATTAATACTTGGGCTAAGCAGGACAAGTGACAGCCTTCACTCTTGACAGTTCATAAATATCTGATTCTCAAGTCATAGGCAACTGAGCTGGAGCAAAAGAGAAAGAGGATACCACAGGCTACACCAGGGAATGTAGATGACCATAGTGCCCACAGTGTGTATTTCCTACTGGGGACTTCAGTTTCTGCATCCATAAACAGAAGGGTTGGATGAAACCATCCCGAGGGACTGTGTAGCTTTGATCATCTAAGATTTAAAGTGCTGATGTGGATTAATGTGGATTGGAATTCAACTTGTACCACTAAAGTAGGGTGGGTTTTGAAGAGGAAAGACAGTCACGTTGAGGGTGGAGAGACAGTGGAGTCACACAGTTGCAAGGATTTGTGATGGGTGACAGGTCATGGGCAGTCCAGATCCTTCTAGCCCAGCCGTGGCTTCCCAACAAGCACACCTGCTGTAGCCTGTGCCCCAGGGTGCACTGATCTTACAAACCAGGTGCTTGGCATGTTTCCTGTAAGGACGACTGGGTGCCAGGGCCATTGTTTCCTCCTTTCGCAGCAACTCCCCGACTGTATGCATCCCTTCAGATGCTTGCTACCCAGGAAGAGGGGCAGCAGTGAGAGGCTAGTCTGAAGGAAGCGGTGTGCGAGCATGTCAAGGGTTATCCCCACTGTAGTTGTATCAGTTGGGGCTTCACTGTCCACAACTCACATAGGCATGTGATTCTAGAACTCCCTAGAGTTTGTCTTCCTGGACTCTCTGTTCGTGAAAGGAAAGCCATGTTCAAGGACATATAGGACTGGAGACATGAGACAAGCAATTGGGACTTGATACTCACTTGGCCAAATCTTGCCACTACTTGTATTTATAATGGCAAGGACCATATTTGAAAATAATTCTGAGCATATTGTAGAAACAAGCTTCTTCTACACTTGCCATTCAAAAGAGAACTCTGTGAAGGTCAGCTGCAACTTTCATTTTAAATTTCACATGCCCCCATCACCTGCACCAAGGTGCTGTTCTCCAGGGGTCCGCTGCTTCTTTGATCTGAAGGTTAGAATACATTTTTATCTTGACATTGCCCTCCAAGGTGGTTTTCTAGAATCATCATTTAGAAAAATTTGATTTACTACTTCACAGAGACATGCAGCTTGTAAATGAGGCAAATAAGAGATAATTTAGGACATAGTTGATCTGCATATAAAGTAAAAGAAAAAATACTGAATCAAGTACCATGTTGGCACAGTTTTCTATTAAATTCAAATCAAGTTTTTTTCAAAGAGAGGTGACCAACTGTCTTCGGTTTCTAGCAGGCCTGTTGAATTTCTCTGACTTCTAAAACTATGTCCACCTCAGGATCCTTCATAGTAAAGGCATTGCTCTCCTGTTTCTTGGGCTCAAATACATTGATCCCTTTGCTGTCAGTGACCCTATTTGCAGACCCATTATTTCAAAGATCCATTACTATTAACATTAACTAATAGTTAATTACAACCGAATTCCTATGAAAGTGCATAAGAGAGTCATATGAATGTCAAATGAGTACATTAATGATAGGTGCTATCAGAGTGACTAGAAAATGATTTCATAATGATGGGGGGTGATATATAATAAAAGGGACTGCTTCTGCTTCTGTGCATTTATCACTGATTTTAAACGCATTCTTGGCTTCCAGAACCAGAGGCTACCTGAGAGCCTGTCCTTGAAGCTTCCTGAGGAACAGATATGCTCTCAGTCAAAATCCTAGACAGTGCCGGCCATCACTGTGTTAAGCTTTGAACACTGAAGTGACTTGATTTCCCCTTATCAAGGGTCCTAGAAATACTAGACAAGTGCTTTAAGGGAATTCGATTAATTCATCTCTTCAAACATCCTACAGACATTTATCAGACAGACATAAGGACAGTGACACAGGGCTGGGAACAAGGGACACAGGAAGACAGGAACTTTTAACAATGAGAAAAGACAAATGGAAGATGTGTAAACCTTAAAATGATTTTTTTCCTAGGTGAAAGAAAAAAAAAAAACGCAACGTTCTGGGAGCTATCATGCTTCTAAGGCTTTGTAGGCAAGGGTCGTAGACAGACATTCTCTCTGTACTTTAGTGCATGGGTGACATAATAACATGCTGATAATGGGGTTGCAGAACGGCCATTTATAGTTCACAGCAGAATCAGAGAAGGGTGAGAATTATGCATTGTATTTGGATAAAGGAATGCAAGAGCCCTGGGAAAAGGTAAGTGGAACCAAAGCCCCTATATGAGAGAAGCCTAAAGGATTTTCTGTGACATAAAGAGATCATGGGTGTCCTTTTGTCTGAAATTGTGTGTCAAACATCAATACACAAATCTAAGAAAGTCTGTGAGGCTCACACAAAGATAACATCAAAGAAAATTATACCTCATTACATAATATTCAAACTTCTGGAATATAGAAGGTAGCTATAGAGACCAGGCAATGGAAAAGGAGGATTATGTTCCAGGAACAGTGGTCTGAATGGTAGTCACGTGTAGCTAAAGTTTTCCTGCCTGGCTCACAGTCAGGGCAAATCTCTCTCACCTGCCAGTCCCACAGCCGCTCAGACCCGACCAAGTAAACACAGAGACTTACATTGGTTACAAACTGTATGGCCGTGGCAGGTTTCTTGCTTAACTGTTCTTACAGCTTAAATTAATCCATTTCTATAAATCTATACCTTGCCACATGGCTCATGGCTTACCAGCATCTTCACATGCTGTTTGTCATCGTGGCGGCTGGCAGTGTCTCTCTGACTCAGCCTTCCACTTCCCAGCTTTATTCTCCTCCTTGTCCCGCCTACACTTCCTGCCTAGCCAATGGCCAATCAGTGATTTATTTATTGACTAATCAGCAACACATTTGCCATACAGACCATCCCCCAGCAGTCACGTTTCACTGGAGGCAAAGAGGTTCACAAACAATGAAGGAGCGCTGGCACAGGCCAGAAGGAAACAACATGCTCACAAGCATTCTATAGCTAGCAAAACTATCTCTCAAGAGAAGATGATTTCGAGACATTTCAGGTAAATGAAAACAGAAGAAGATGAAAATTCACCTCTAGGAAGGATGTTAATGATTGGTACTGGCTGGTTTTTCTGTCAACTTGACACAAGCTAGAGTCATCAGAGAGGAAGAAGCCTCACTGAGGAAATGCCTCCATGAGATCCAGCTGTAAGGCATTTTCTTAATTAGTGATTGATGGGGGAGGTGGTGCCATCCCTGGGCTGGTGGTCCTGGGATCGATAAGAAAGCAAGTTGAGCAAGCCACGGGGAGCAAGCCAGTAAGCAGCACCCCTCCATGGCCTCTGCATCAGTTCCTGCCTCCAGCATGCTGCCCTGAGCTCCTGCCCTGACTTCCTTCAATGATGAACATGGAAGCATAAGCTGAATAAACCCTTTCCCTCTCCAACTTGCTTTTTAGTCATGGTGTTTTATTGCAGCAATAAAAACCTTAACTAAGACAGTAACTTTCTCAATATATACATGAGGAATATATGATGTTTAAAGCAAATATCATAAGATGTGTTACAGACCTTTTATATTGATGGGTATCTGTGACAAACAATGGTACAGCAGATGGATGGGGCCATGCTTCTTACACTGTGGGTTGTGACCGCTTATGGGGTCTTATAATCAAACGTGGAACAAGAACGGCAGAAACTATTTAAAACATGAAATGTTTTCCGAACATGCAATTTGAGATCAAACGGTTCACGGATCTGGGGTGCTGCTGGCAGCACCCACTCACGCTGCTTTGCACGGTTCTGCCACTGCCTTCATTTTGAACACACATGGTGTTCCCTGAACACTGCACGCGCCACCACAACTTACAACACCAGAAAATACCGCCTGAAACATCTCAGGTTGGGCTGGAGACTGCTGTACGCTGTAAACTGGTCACACAGTTTCCTGGTCTAGAAACAATGCTTAGTCAGAGGAAACAAAGACTCGGCATCATCCTAGCTTCGCTCCTCAGCATGTCAGGTTCATATCAGGTTATCACGGAACTGTGCTGTTAGAATACTTGATTTTAAAAACTGCTGCTTGAGTGACTGACTTACATTTCAAAAAACTGTTTAATGAACTTTGGCTTGAGAATAGGACACAACTCACAACTTCTGAAATGGGCCTAAGCATACTTCTACTATCTCCTACTATGTAGTTATGCAAGATGACTTCCTCAGCAGAAATGATTATAAAACTAAAATATCAATCAATTTTGAGGAGTGTTGAAGATGCTCTATGTCCTGCACTGTCAAGTTTCAGACAAGAGTTAATTATTTTATGTGGAGTGTGTGTGTGTGTGTGTGTGTGTGTGTGTGTGTGTGTGTGTGTGTGTGTTGCTCCCTCTGTGTATGTGTGTGTCTGATGTGGTATGTGCACAGCTGTGTGTATAAGTGTGGGATGAAGTGTAGGCCTAGGAAGATCATATGTGACTGTCTTCCTCTATCTCTCCCTTCTTTTGTTTTTAAGCTTGCTTGTTTTGCCATGGAGCCCCAGGGACCTACCTGTGTCTGTCTGCAAACGCTTGGATTACAGGCTCATGAAGCTGTTTCCAGCCTTTTCACAGGGGTGCCAGGAGTTTGAACTCCAGTTCTCATACCATCTCCCAAAGATTTAGTTCTTTTTGTAAAAATAAACAAGTCTATCCATCTCATTAATATGCAAATTTGCTTTTTTCCTTAATAAATGGTGCCCACATTCACACACACCAATATGAATGTGCACACACCCATTTCACATATATCAAACACATGCACAAATGATTAAATGATTAAAATGAGACCGACGTGCAGCCTGCTACAATGGTTTTATATTTCCTATTCATATATTCAAGTCTAAGGGACTCTTTGATTAAGTAGTTATCTACTTATAAAATAGGCTACCATGCAGTGAGTAAAAATAACAAAGAAATATAAAATGACTTGGAGAGCATTATGAGAACAATATGGACAACAAAATAATATATGCCCATTTTATAATAACTTTTCATATTTACCTATTATATTTCATAGTAGCTTCTCATATTCATATATTAATATCAGTTAATTCTGGATGTCAAGATTATAAGTCATTTCTGTACTCATCTTTAGGTCTATATACTTTAGTCTCATCTATATACTATGTACTCATCTTTGTCTATATACTGATATCTTTGTAAAAATGAATCTTATTTATAGTTAGAAAACTAAAATTGGAAGAAGAAATTGGTAAAGCTTGTGATCTAAGGCAAAGCTTGTGATAAAGAGAACTGGGGAGGCTACGATGTATTCCCAAAGTGGAGCTGAAATGCCTGTGATGGACTGTGCAAGAACAGGGCAGGTTTGTGGGTGATGTCCATTTAGAAGATTGACACCTCTTCACCGATGAGCAAGGCAGGTGCCTAAAAGTCAAAAGGCAGCTAGTTCATGCACACTTTAAATGAACTGTACACAGCCAGAGCCCACACTTGGATACATGCCTCTGGCATTCTGGAGAAAGGTCAGGACAGAGATACAAATTTCAAAGTTAGTAGCTGTGGTGGTTTGAGTAGGAATGGCCCCATAGACGCATATGTTTGAATGCTTAGCTCATAGGGAGTGGCACTATTAGGAGGTGTGACCTTGTTGGAGGAAGTGTGTCACTGTGGGAGTGGGCTTTTTGGTCTCCTATGTTCAAGCTACACCCAGTCTCCTTCTGGACAAACAGGACACACAGTCTCCTTCTGCCTGTGGATCAAGATGTAGAACTCTCAGCTCCTTCTCCAGAACCATGTGTGCCTGCATACTGCCGTGGTGATAATGGACTAAACCTCTGAACTGTAAGCCAGTCCCAATTAAATGCTTTCCTTTATAAGAGTTTCTGTGGTCATGGTGTCTTCTTCCCAACTGAGACAGAAGTATTCAGGAATATTAATTAAAGCCAGAAGAGTGATCATATCAACTCAGGGAAAGAATGGAGCCCCAGAAAGACTAAGCCAGACTTTTTATTTCATGGTGAAACACCAACACTTGAGGGGTGAGTGGAAGAAGAGACCAGGTCCAGGAGATTAAAGAAGGATTAGGTATAAAGGCAAGAGGAAAAGTCAGGACATAGCGATGACCAGGGAGCTAAGAAAATATTTCAAAAATGAAATGTTGTCCATAATATAACATAAATTGCTGATAAGAAACTATGCACTTTATATCTCCAGGGATTTGGTAATTAGGAAAGTACTGATAATTTGGTAGTGAGATACTCCACTAGCAACGTGGGCAGAAATTGTTCTGCGATGGGGTAAATGGATTTAAACTTTTAAAGATGTACTTTTTTCTTCAGAAGTGAGACATGAAGAGAAAGCTGGAGTGCTTTTGTGTTTCTGAGCATTATTATTTTTTAATGTATTATTTATCTATTTTCATTTTTAAGTGTATTCATATTTAAGTGAATAATGTTTTCACTTGTTTGAGAATTTCATGTTTGTATACAGTGTATTTTGATCAAATATATGTCCCCATTTCCCCTGCAACTCCCTCTAGACTCCCCCAAAACAACCCCCTCCCAACTTCATGCCCTCACTGAGTATGCTCTCAGGTGGAAGAAGCCACAGGAAAGGACAGATCAAAGATGCTGGGCGGGGCAGAGGGTGGGCACAGTAGCTTAATTGGATCAGGAGAAGGGAAGAACCTCATTTTTGTTAAGAGAGATGCCAGGACAGGTGGGCACGAGGAAGCTGTAGCCATTTCATGTCTGAAAGCCTGCTTCTCCCTGAAAGCAGGGAGTCTTGTCTGCTCTGAATAGCTGGCAGTGGTAGGTAGGATCTGAGAGTGTGCTTGCAGCCAGGTGTGGTGACGAATGCCCACAGCCAAAGCACTCAGGAGCCTGGCGCCCTGGCACTTCGCTGTTTTTGTGTTGTTTTTCTGGTGGGCGGCAAACACAGTCAGCAAGCTATAGGGTCGGAGGAGTGGAGTTGAGAAGAGGCAGTCTGTGGGTGGTGTGGGGTGGCCTTGGCTGGGCTCTTGGTCCTCTTGAGTCCTGGAAGACTCCTGTCTCACTCATCCCGTTAGTATTTCTTCATTTACTCATCAAATGTTTATGAATAACTTCTGTTTCAGGATTTGGAGCTCGAGTGACAATGCCAATGTTCTTTAGAGGTGGAAGTACGGGGGAAAAGACAGACAGTATCAAAATTTCTTGCAGGTGCAGGCTAATGGAGACCAGAGCTCACTGCCATGAAGGAAGAGGCCAGGAGGTCTGGTGAACCCTGTGACTGCTTTTGCCTGTGGCGGGAAGCAAAGGCCCACACTGGGTCATGTGTCTACAACATAGCAGGATTTGGGCTGCCTGGTTCTCTGTGGAAGAAGGCATCCAAGGACCTTCACTGAGTCCATGGTGACACCCCAGGGGACTTCAGATAGCATGACCTTCTTGTGTCACCTCAGTGTGGACCTTTTCCAGAACTGATGAGCTTGGGACCTTCTGCTCAACAGCCAGAGGGAAGTTAACCTGCTGGTCCTGATTCTTTAAATGGGGCATTGGTTTGTGATGTTTGTTTTGGCTGATCTTGTAAAGCAAGAATCTTAAGTATATACCCAGATTGACATCAATGGGTTCCTGTGGTTTTCTCTGGAAACCATAAAGTAGTGCAGGCACCCAGGCCTGGAGCAGAGAAGGCAGAAAGCTCATGGTTCTTATCTAAAGATGGCTGCTAGTTTTCTAACGGGAGAGAGAAAGAAAGCTGTGTGAATTTGGGTGGATAGGGAGATGGGGAAGGTCTGGGAGGAGTTGGGAACTGTAATCAGAATATATTGTAGGAAAAAAATCTATTTTTAACAAAAATAAATAAAAAATAAAGCCCACATGTAACATCTTTGACTAGCTCTTCATATGTATTTTGTTATTTAATTTCCTTTTAGCATTTACTCATCTGTTTGTTTGCTTATTGTGTGTGCGTGTGTACCACAATGCCTGTGTAGAGGTCAGAGAACAATTTTGGGGAGTCAGCTTCCTCTTTCTATCCTGTGGTTTCTGGGGGTTGAACTTGGTCCCACCAGGTTTGGTGGCCAATGATGCCCTTACTTGTGGGGCATCACTCAAACCCCTTTGGATGTTTTTTAAATGGGATTTGGCACAACTGAGAATTAATCCCACAAGGTATTTCTGACACTGGTGGCTGGGCCTGGGATGGGTGTTTTTAGGTTCTTGGCGACGTATTTGGGGAACTGAAATAAGGGTAGCCACTGAGTGGAGAGTAGCAAAGGGACAGCACAGGTCAGGTGCATTTGCAAGGGACCCGCTGGCACCCAGTGAGAACACACTCAAGGGCTCCAGCTACTGGCTGGGGTTATCTGTCCTTAACTGTTTTTTATTATCCACAGTGGCTGCCCCTTAGGCTTCAGCCCAAAGAGCTGCAGCCTGAGAGGATTCTGTTCCCTCAGGTACCGACTCCTTCAAAGCTACTGAGGGAAACTTTATCTAAATCTAAAGAACTCAGTATTCAAAGGTTAAGATGGAATTCTCGCTCAGAGAGGCTGAATAGCAAGTAGCTCACCTTCTCCCTTTGCTGGGGTCTTCCAAAAGACCCAGTGTCCTTCTCTCAGCCTCCACTTAAAAAAACCTTGCTACACGTGGTTCCTCCTTACCACTTCCTGTCAGCAACTTGCTGACTCAGCCTCCTGCTCACAGGTTAATTTTATTTAATCAAGCACATCTTTGAATGGTTAACAAAAGCAGTAGGAAAAAAATGCGACACACTTTAAAATAATGTTCTCCAACAGTTATCTTTAGTGGGGTTGAAAAGGAGGAGGAATTTGGTTAGTATAGTGAGATAGCTCTCTGTTTTGATTGACAGGCTTTGATTATGTATGTCTTTGCTTCCTGGGCGTGTTCCTTCCCACGATGCATCTGATTTTGGTCACTCTCACTCATAATTCTGCATTTTTATCATGGTAAATAGGATGTTTTTCCAAAAAGTTGGCTCAGAGGCCAGTTTGCCTTATTGCACATGCACCCCAAACTAGTCTAGGATGGATTGGCTCCCTACCTTCCATTCTCAGACATATTTGGATAGAAGTTATCCACGAAAGGGGAGTTTTTGATGATATCTACGGAAGAGAAACTTATTCCATTGTTTGGAGTGGGGCTTATGTGCAGCCTGAAGCAGGTGAGGGTCCGAGGCTGCACATAAGCCCCGCTCCAAACAGTGGGGTTATTGTTCAAAGAGGAGTGGTTACTGCCCAAGTTGACTGGAGTCCCAGGTTGCAGAGCTACTTCCTATGCTCGACTGCCTCGGTACCTGTGTTCATCTCTAGGGTGCGGTTATCCAAAGTTTCTTTGTGGAAATATTCTACGTTGTACAGCCTTAGCAAATAGAAGACAAACAGCAAATGGGATGCTGTTTCAGAGTGGCGTTCATGTAGGAGCAGGCATACCATAAGAATGTGCCTCCCTAGGCTAGCTAGGAAAAAGGACCCTAGGAAAGACACAGGGATCGCACAGCGGCAGAGAAATGGATGAGATCTACATGAGCAAACTGGGGGTGGGGGGTGGGGGGTAATGGAGGGCAAGGGTCGGGGGAAAGAGAGCTTAGGGGAGCAGGAGGTCCTAGCTGGATCAGGAACAGAGTGGGAGAACAAGGAAAGAGATGCCATGATAAATGAAGACACCATGGGAATAGGAAGAAGCAGAGTGCTGGAGAGGTCCCCAGGAATCCACCAAGATGACTCCACTATAGACTACTGGCAATGGTCGAGAGGGTGCCTGAGCTGATCTTCTCTGGTGATCGGATGGCTGAACACCCTAACTGTCATGACAGAACCCTCATCCAGTGACTGATGGAAGCAGATGCGGAGATCCACAGCCAAGCACCAGGCGGAGCTCCAGGAGACCAATCGACGAGAGAAAGGGGGGGATTATATGAGCAAGAGTTATCAACCATGATTGGAAAAAGTACAGAGACAACTAGCCAAACTAGTGGAAACACATAACTGTGGACCAAGAGCTGAGAAGCCCCCATGGAACTGGACCAGGCCCTCTGGATAAGTGAGACAGTCGATTAGCTTGAACTATTTAGGGGGGCCCCAGGCAGTGGGACCGGGACCTGTCCTTGGTGCATGGGCTGGCTTTTGGGAGCCTAGTGCTTATGCTGAGTCACTTTGCTCAGTCTTGGTGCAGGGAGGAGGGGCTTGGGCCTGCCTCATCTGAATATACCAGGCTCTGCTGACTCCCCAGGGGAGACCTTGCCTTGGAGGAGGTGGGAATGGGGGGTGGGTTGGAGGGGGAAGGCTGGGGGTTGGGAGGAGAGAGGACAGGGGAATCTGTGGCTGATATGTAAAATGAATAGAAAATCTCTTAATAAAAATAATAAAAAAAAAGAATATGTCTCCCTACCAGTAAATTCCATTGGAGTATATTGGTGGGACCTCAGGGCATGACTGTCCAGGACATCCTACTGGTCTCAGGAATTTCCAGGCTATTCTAGGGAGCGAGTTACCCCTTGAGCCCTGGGACTTTTATCTTCAAATTGCCAGGCCATGCTTCCTGAATCAGGTTCTGCTTTCCATAATAAACATCATGGATAACGGAGGAGAGCTGAAGTGGCCAGCCAGACTCACAGCTAGTCAGGCCCATGGCTTCCTCTGGAAGTTCCACCTCAGAGTTAAAGCTCCAGGAGCTCCATTCCAGAAGTCAGTTTCTGGAAATTACTCTTTGGAAATGGACTCTGGAAGTCTCCCTCTGAATGTTATCCTTGAAGGCTACCTAGAAATTGTCCTCAAAAGTTGGCACAAGAAGTCAGCTTGGAAAGCCAGCTGGGGAAACTGGTCTTAGAAGGTCAGCCCCTGGAAGTGGGGCTCCCAGGTCCCTCAGAACCATTGTCCATCGCACAAGAGTCAATCTGTTCAAACTCGAGACGATAGCTGTATACACGTTCTAAAGTTTATCTGTGCTCAGAGCAGATTTTTTGTTTGTTTGTTTTGTTTTTAAATCACACTGCTCCAGAGAGCAGTAGCTAACCATATGATGTGGAAGTATGATTCAGAGGGAAATGAATCTGGGTCCTGGGTGAGACTAATTTTTTTCTGGATATTTGGAGAACAGAACAACCCAGGTCCAGAAAAAGAGCTGGTTTTCATGTATGTGCTAGGAGCCAGCTCATCCATTTATTCTAGAGTTAGTGAGAAGATGGAGAAAATTGGAGTGATTTTGAACAGCAGGGATGTCTACCTGGGCTGCTGTGCCTTCTCTGGAGGAGGTAAAGAGGGAAGACTCAGAACATCTCCCTTCCTTCTATAGCCCGAGAGCCATCAAGGTGAGCAGTACTCACAGACCACTCATTATCCAGGAGCAGGAGGCAAGCCGGGTACATCTTTCATTCTGGCCCTTGTATTTCACACAAAGGATTTTCACCTTAATCCTCTCTGAAACACACACACACACACACACACACACACACATTAAAAAAAAAAAAACCAAACCCAAATCAAACCAAAACAAAACCAGATTATGGGAGAGTAAGGGTGAAGTAATCTAAAATGTTGTTCCCCTTACTAGAGACTGTTCTGTGGCCATATACCAGCTGAGCTTGTCGGCTGCCATGGCCCTAAGTTAATAAAGCACCTATTTTATAGAACGGTGACTATAGACTGCTTAAATGGCCTGGAAAAAAACATTCCTGCAGCATTCCCTGGAGTGAGACTCAGGACAATATTAAATTCAATGAATCACAGCCTTCAGGAGGGTAGGATGGTATGATGCAGAGCAGCATCGAGTGATGACTGGACGAGGCATCCCTGGTGGCCGTGGGGAACCACAGCAGGCACAGGTGCTCATTCACAAAAGAACTGGTTACTGAGGGCGATGTCATGTCACATGTCCCCTTGATGGAGTTTCTGGGAGTTGCATAATTCTCTTTTGCAGCTTTAAGTCTAGGAAGGAGCCTACTGGAAGGCGTTTGCTTTCTCTGCACAGTGTCCAGTCAAGCAATGGCCTCGCTGTTTGTACCAGCGCCATTGATTTGCAGTTTATTTCTGATGATGATCCCTGGCTCTCAGGTTAGGCTCAACTAATAGTGAGTGAGTCACAGAGTGTGGAAGGATCCACAGGCCTGGATGGATTGGCTTGGTGTTGATCTTTCCTGGGCTTGATCAGAATGTATCCCCCATCCCTGAGGACTTCTGCTTCTTATACTCATTGATCTGTTTATGTGGGGGCTGAAGTGACCATACTCTTCACAGTGTGCCTTAATGAATGGGCTGGCTAATCAGTCTGCTCCCTCAAATTCTTTTCAGAGGTCTCTGACTCCATGATCTCCCACCACTTTCCTGAGTAAGCTGCCCTCATCACTTCAATTAGACTCTTAGGACCTGGTATGTCTGAATGAGGCCCCCCTGGAAAACAAACACAAGTGTTAACCTTTGCTATTCCAAGGATGTTTCAAAGACCAGCTAAGTCAGACATGTTGTCTGCGGCTTGGTAGAACTCTACAGTTTTTGGCTCCACCCAGAACCACATCTGTCCTTATGCATCTCTAACTTAGATGAGTCCAATGCACATCTAACTCTGAGAAGTGCAGATTTTGGGAACTCATCTCAAGTTGAGGGCTCTGACTCACGGTGTGTCATTACATGGGAGGCCTCCAATGCATAATGCACAGCCCACTCCAAGCCTTTCTCAAAAGCCCAGTTGTCCAAACACTGTCCCAGCTGTGACTCACTGGTGTGTCACGTCTTTGGCGATGAGTCATCATTTGTGAACCCTTCCTGAGGTGTGTCTGCACCTTCAGATGCCACCTGCAGTGCTTCGGGGATTGACTCCTCAGGGATGTGAAAGATTGATCCCACACATTCTTTTGTGAGTAGTGCATGAGCTGGCACCATGGAGTTTTATGTCAATAGAGCCAGTCTCCCTAAGGGAAAGTGCCCATGAAGAAGTGTAGGTAACAGGGACAGTCCGCCCAGGCACGTCCTCTGGGAGGGACACCAACCTTCCAGAGGAGATGGGGGAATGAGAATCCAGCATCCTTTGCTTCTTTGCTTCTGTTCTGGGGAACTTCTGGGACACGGAGAACCACTGTACCCAGGAAGTTCATCTTCTCTGGCGAGAAGGGTCCTACCATGCTTTGTTCTGGTGTTCTCGCTACCTTGCCCTGTTTAAGGAAAGGCCACTCCAGGGACAGATGAAATAAAAGCTGGTTTTCAAAAATCTATCTACAAACTGGTTTCTTTTGCATTCTTGTCTATTTACATGGCTCCAATTGTAATGTCGGACTGTACAACTGGGCGTGGCCCTAGGTGGTCAATAAAGTGTCCCCTTAGTGACAAGAACTTTGTAGGTTTTGATTTTAGTCTTCACTATAGTTTTGTTTTTTCCCTCAGCCACACAAATGTGGGGAGTGGAGTAAGAATTCTGCCTTGGCCTTGGGGAGCCTGGCCATCTGCAGGCAGGTCCTCAGGTGGATTGAGCCTATGGTTCCCCAGCTGTGCTGTGACCTCGGAATCCCTGGCTCTCCCAACTGGATTCTTCCATACACAGCTGCCACGAGCAACCTGGCCAAAGCCAGCCCGGCAGCGGGCAGAGCAAGGGCTTGCTCATCAAGGACTTCACACCTGCCTTAACTTTGCGTCTCCTTGCCCCTGTCAGGAGGTGCCACAGCCTTCCGCATAGCCCTTGTTGGTGTTAATTATTTCCTTTCCACTTCCAGCTGGCTCAGAGCTTTAGCGCCTTAAGTTGCTCGTTTGATCTCTCTGCTCAGGAACAAGGTAATTAAGTCAGCCACAATTTAAGAAAACGGATCTGCCTCGACTTGTTGCCCGTCTTCAGACACCGCTCCATCCTAAATCATTTGATAATGTAAGAGGCTCTGCGCAGCTCTCTACTTGACTGAGGGTTGGTTCATTAGGTCACAATCAGTAATTGATTCTCAGTGTGTCTCGGCTGGTTTTATTACAGTAATGAGGACTCTCCCTCTCTCTCTTTTTTTCATCTCCTCTAATATGTTACCCAAACCATCAGCTTCTCAGTTTGGTGTCAGGATGACTTTGACAGGTTGTTAGCAACTATATGATGTATGGAACATCACAGAAACGTCTCAAACTGTGTTGCTGCGTTCTGCTCAGAGCCTTAGGTGGTCCTGAAATCAGTGAGAGCCCTTGCAAGGGAGAAGTTACAGCACTGATTGAAAATATGACTACAGGCTTGATGTCCTAATGAAGAAGCTCTTTGCAGCAAGGCATCTGTTTTGACTCGCAGGGCTGGGTGGCATTGGAAGCTCACTTCCAGAATATTCCTGAGCTCTAAAGAGGGCCGGTGAAGCTTGAGAGCCAAGCAGACATGATTTCATCAAATGTTACTCTTTTTCTGCGGAGCCCTTTAAAAAAAAAAAAAGGAGCAGTAATTTGCTGATCCCTCTAGAATCTGATTTCCCCTTAAGTTCTTTTCATCTTGAGGAAGGGAAATGGATCATATGAAGGCCACAAGACATGAGTGTGCTGTTATTTATTGTACTTCTCCTGTCTTCACAGACGAGTTCACACTTCTCTATAAAAGATAAAAGGAGAAGGAAGGCATTTTCTGGTTTTGATGGATATAATAAAAATACTAGAATAAAATTTAATGTTTACTTTTGTCCGGGAAGACTTTTTAAAATTTAAATTTCCTTCCAGATTTTTTGGGGGCTTCATATTGTAGGCACAGGAATTAGAATTGTCTAATAATGTGAGGGATTTTGACTTCAACATAGCTAGGAATCTTGCAATGATTCTTTGAGTGGGAAACCAGAGACAACAGACTGGTACCCTGCACGGGTTGGGCTTCCTCAAGCCCTAGATGGCCTGTGGCAAAGACAACAGAGAGGCTGAATGCATTTAAACTGTGAAATCAATTATATAGTGAACCTGAACACAGAAAATCAGCCCGGCACTGTAGACCGGCCAATCAATGTTCACCTTGCAAACCTGAGTCAGGAGGCTACCAAGGAAAGTCTAAGAGATCAAGGCTCTGGCCTCAACACCAAGGGTTACTTTTGTTACACGGTGAAGCCAGTTAAATGTGCTCCTAGGTCACAAATGATGGTCCTTGGGAGAGACTGTGTGTAGGCTGTGCTCTAAGTAGATTCCGGGGCCATGAGAACAGTCGTGTCTCTCATTCAGAACTGCCAGTGGACAGACAGATGGCCTGGGGACAGGTGAGGCAGGCCATTGTCAGCTAGCTCCACTGCAACACACTCAACAACCGTCAGGTTAGTCCATGTTTGCAGCTTGAGCTTATGGGAAGCTTTATCAACAGTAAAAATAATATTTAGCAAGCCTCATCGATCCTTCCTCAAATAAAGTGTCTATTTCAGGTGAGGTTAGCCATTTTATTCATAGGATTAATTTCATCCTGCAGACCACTATGTAATGTCTGACAAAAGATCTTTTTATAAATTCGACATTGGGAAATAAGTCATAATCCCATTGGCTCCCTCCACTTCTTTCCACTGTGCAGAAGGCATTCAGCAGCACGAGGTTTGCTGCAGACTGAGGCAGGTGGAATAGATATTAATAAATCACCGGGAAATAAATAGACGAAAGTGACAGAGGCTATAAGAAATCAAATTATTACAGTTGTTTTGCTGCCCCACGTGGAGTGAGTAGTTCTTAGTCTAGAGCTTAGACCCTAAGACTTCCAGACTTCTGAATGTCCCCCGAGGCTTCCTGAGGGTCCGTGTTCAACACCATTCTGACCCCTGGCCTCCTAAAGATCAAGTCTCCTAGAGAGCACATGTGTATTGTGTGCAGTGGAGTTCAGAAGGCGTCTCGAGTTCTGATTGAGGGTGTCTGCAGAGTTGACTGAAGAAAGGGATTGGGGGTGGGGAAGAGAGGGAATAGAAGAGGAAGTAAAGAAGCAGAGGAGGAGGACCAACCCCAGTGAGTTGGAAGCAACACAATTTCAAATTGCTCTGTAGAACTCCAAGTGCTGCAGGGGTTCTCGTTTGCCAGTCCTTCCCCATGACTTGAGGAGACAGCAACCCAGAATGTTCTGTAGGATCCTCTTTGCTTCTTGAGAAGTGTTGGTTTGCACTCCTGAGAGCTGGCAATGGCGCCACTGAATTAAGGGAGTGACTCTCACCTAAGAAGGTACAGGGCATCTTGGGGGCACTCAGACACAGAGTAGCCCCAGGCTTCGGGTTCTTTTTTTTTTTTTTTTTTTGGTTTTTCGAGACAGGGTTTCTCTGTGTAGCTTTGCGCCTTTCCTGGGACTCACTTGGTAGTCCAGGCTGGCCTCAAACTCACAGAGATCCGCCTGGCTCTGCCTCCCGAGTGCTGGGATTAAAGGCGTGCGCCACCACCGCCCGGCTAGGCTTCGGGTTCTTTGAGAGCATCTGGGGAATGTTGTCTGTGGGTGTCAGAGTCTGTACTCTGAGAGCTGACTCTCAGGAGCACCAACACCAGGTTGTTGAAACCCTCAATACTATGAAAATACTTCACCAAACATGCTTTCGAAACCTCAGGGACAGCCACGCTCAGTAAGTTTGGCTTTTCTTGCCTTTTTTTTCCTCTCTAGGATCACTGCTGCTCTTCCCACCTGGAATGTCCACTTGCCTATGCTTTTGTCCAAGCCCACACCTTAATGTGAAGCTAGCAGTCTTCCCCTGAGCCGTGGCACCCTGTGTGGTGTTGCCCTCTCCTCTAGGGCTGCTCCTTGCTCTAACTGTGAGACACACCCTGAGACTTCTTGGTGGTGCAGGGCCCTGATACTATTTGGTTTCTGGTCCTGGTGTCTCTGAGCACATCAAGTGCAGGAGTCCAGCACAGAGCCCAGAAGACCCTGTCCTGGAGACACTTCTCCTTCTTATCTGGAATCCCAGCCTGTTTAACCACCAGGCTGCCGCTATTTCTGTTTCCATACTTAACCCCATCCGTTTTCAAGTCCCACTACTGCTAACTTTACATAGCTTTGAGTCTGTCTGTCTGTACACCCCTCTGACCAGCTTGATTTGGTCTCTCACTTGTATCTGGGGACAACAATTAGCATCTTGCCTCTAATATTGTCTTCTCTAGTAATCTTACATTTTGCTGTCTGGCGATCTTTCAGAGCAAGGATCTAATGTCTCGCATACACTTCAAACGCTCAATAGCCAGTTTCCTGGTGCTCTCTGGATGAGGCAGATCATGTAGGTTAGTGATAGTCCGCCATAGTCTGCCTACCTTCAAACCATTTCTCGGCTTCCTTTGCCTCCTTCCTTCATCCCCCACCTTGGGCTGTGTGTTCTACCAGACAAAAAAGGTTCCACCACTCAGTGTTCAGATGGCAGACTCTTTCTGCTCTAGGCTCTTTTTATGAAGTCCATCCTTGGCCTGGATCTTTTTCTGTCTGGTACTGTGGAGACAAATAGACTTCATCTACTTCAGCATGGGATGGGTATCATCTAGGACATGAATGAATGCACTACAGACAACTCAAATATGTTTAAGAGTTAGCAAAATAAGCCTAGTATCCAGATGTTCAAACGAGTGTCTCACCCTTTATAGTATTTACTTTGAGAAACAATAAGGATGGAGGGAGTGGGGGTGGGGATTCCAAAATACTCATTTTGCAAATAAACTCTTTGTTAAACCTGCTTAGGATGACAGTTTCTTAGAGTCTCTCTCTCTCTCTCTCTCTCTCTCTCTCTCTCTCTCTCTCTCTCTCTCTCTCTCTCTCACACACACACACACACACACACACACACACACAGACGTTGCTAGGTATATTTATTATTTTGTTCTATCTAATGACAAATTAGTACTGATCACAGAAATGAAATATATTAAGAATAAAAATTTTCTGCAACAAGACAATGTAAAGAATGTGCTTTGGTTTAAAAAAAATCTATTTTTAATTTTTAAATTGCATTTGTCTGTTTTGGTGTGCAGGGGTGCATACATGCAGAGGGCAGAGGAAATTTTGTGGTAACTGGTTCTCTCCTTCCATCTTGAAGGTCCTGGGGTCAAATTTAGGTTGTCAGGATTTATGGGAGACACCTTTACCCACTGAGCCAGGGATTCTTTTTGGCACATAAAAAGTTCTTCTGTTTATTAGAGACTTGTGCATGCTAAGTGCTGGGAGGATGCTTGGACTTAATAGTGGGTTGTAGTAATAATAATAATAATAATAATAATAAATTCCCTGCTTCGTGCTAGTTTTGCTGAAAAGCCCGAGCCTGTGTGACCTGCTTTTCACTGCACAGGATGCCGCTCAGGTACCAGAGGAGAGTGAGGGAAGGACTCGGTGAGATGGGGAATCCGGAACTGCCCCTATGACCAAGGAACCTTCTGGAGAACTGAAGTGGCTCCTGGGAGCTGGGAGCTTGCTGCCCACACAACAGGGATGAAGGCCTCTTCCCACTTGCCCGAGGCACTGCTTGATTCTTCAACATTCACCAAGGCAGAGGAATTTCTTGTGTTGTTTCCCTTTAAAGAGTTAGAATAAGAAGAGCTGGAGCCTGGGCACTTGAAATAAATCCCGGCACTTTAACCCCCTCCAACCCCACCCACTTTGGGACCCTGCACTTTAGTATCTTTAGCATCTACATCCATGCTTAGGAGTGGGTGATGTCAGAAGAAAGAGGAGCAAGAGTTAATCTTGATTTGAATCCCAGAAGAATTCGGAAAGAAACATAAATCGATCAGGTCATAAAAATGTGTTTATTATAGTGGCACATAAGTCAGGGCTTTGTGCCTACTCTTGACAAGGTGAGCATGGGTTTTCGGCCTTCATGGAACCGTGTGAGTAAAGGACGCACTGACCCTGCAGGTCACTGACTTATGGGACACTGTACCCTGCTTCTGCTTCTCTGTCAGACCAATTCCTCACAGGGCTTGAGAAATCTGAACCATGAGCTTTTCCTTTCCCACCCCCAGTGGATTCGGGGGCTGTAGAGCAGGGACCCCCTGGCTGGCTACACAATGCTGCTTGTGATCAAGCCTGTCAGGAGAGGTGACACAATTCTCTTCTCTGGGTTTGCTGGGTAAGAGCTCAAAAAGCAAGAGAAGGACTGAAGAAGGGTCCTGAAGAGTCCCTGCTTCAGTGACTAGATCTCTCACCAATGACTGTGGGAATGTCTTGTCCCAAGATGAAACCAATGGACACAAGTATACAGTGCAAACAGTCCTGTCTCTCCATAGCACACCCACCACATGCAGAAACACACGCCCACATGTGCACACTATCATACAAACACAAACACACAGAGCACATATACATAGAGCACACAACATACCCACACACATATACACAACACCCCCCCCACACCCACCTAATACAACAAACACACATAGTGCCTTCACACTTATTGCAGGGTCCCCCCCTTCCATTGATATATACACAAACTCCATAAAAAGTTAAATAGGACCCATAGATCCCTACTTCTATCAATGACCCATCTATCCATCTGTATCATACATTTCTTGTGTACAACTTTTTTTTTTTTTTTTTTTTTTTTCGAGACAGGGTTTCTCTGTGTAGCTTTGGAGCCTGTCCTGGAACTCACTCTGTAGTCCAGGCTGGCCTCGAACTCACAGAGATCCGCCTGCCTCTGCCTCCCAAGTGCTGGGATTAAAGGCGTGCGCCACCACCGCCTGGCCCTTGTGTACAACTTATTTTCCACTTGCTGTAGAACAGATGTCTTTTCATCTTCCTAAGTGTAACTCTATCTCATTCTTTTTAATAGCTGCCTAATATTCAATTTAAGGGTGACACAATTTATTTAACTATTCCCCTATTGATGGAAATTTGGTTGTTCACAGATTTTAATGAGACTATGACATTCTATTTTGTGATTCTATCATAATTTATTAAAGCACTCTACTATTGATAGATACTTAGGTCTATGCAGAGTTTTCTATTACATAGTACTCAATCAACAGCCCTGCACATATATCTTTATAATGTTTTTATCTTTTTGATAGATTCATAAAAGTGAGATTGCTTGAGCAAAGGATATGCAAATGTATTTGATTAGATAATGCCAAATAGTTGCCCCAAATTTTGTATTCAGGCTTGCTCCTGACAGTAGTTATGGCATTGCTTATTTTATCACACCCTCCGCCAGGATCGGCACCACCAATACATTACGTGATAACAATCAGATTTGGAAAAACTCTTCTACCGTTATTTACTTCTGTATTCCCTTAATCAATAGAGCAGTTGAGCCTGTTTGGGTGGATTTATTTGTCATTTGTACTTCTTGTCTGCATGGAGTCCTCAGCTCTTTTGGGACTCATTTGCTATGGCTTTTGATAAGCTGCATTTCTCTGAGTATGGGATATTAATATTCAGTCTGTCGTGAATGTTTCTGTCCCTAGTCTGCCACTTATCTTTGAATTTTTTTTTAGTCTGGTTTTCATTGAAAATTAATTTGTAATGTTTTATAACCAAACACATCCTTTCCTCCCTCCCTTCCCTCTTTCACTCCCTTTCCTCTCTGGGGGTCTCATGTAGTCAAGGATAACCTTGAACTCTCTAGGAAGTTAAGGATGACCTTGAACGACTGAACCTCCTGCTTCTACTTCCAGAGAGCTGGCATTATAGGTGGGCACCACCAAGCCAGGTTTATGTAGTGCTTAGGTTTGAACCCAGGTCCTTGTTCAGGCCAGGTAAACGCTCTACCAGCTGCACCACATTCCCAGCCTTTTTCTCCTTTTAATTTTGTGTACTCCCACCAAAAGATTATGAGTGTGATCCCTCATACTTTCTTCCACTACTCTTTTGGTGTTTGTTTTTGTCTATTTTTATTATTTGGAGGTTTCAGGGGGGCCTTGCACAGGCCCTGCCACTAAGCTACCACGTTAAGCCTTGCTTTTTAATTTTTTTACACTTATGTCTTTAAGAGAGATCTGTTGTTTGTGATACTGGGACTATCTTGTTCTAATTTCTCTGAGTGGATTAGTCTGTTGTTTTCATTCTACATAGATAAAAGAATGAACACTGTTCCCTTGTTAATTTGGACATGCCCCGCCCCTTCTATCGTGGACTGTGAACACACACACATGCTTAGGTTGGTTTCTGAGCTGTCATTTGCCCATCCACCATGTCTGTATGGTGCTAGGCTCATATTTATATCATCCCTGTAAACTGGGGATCCTACAAAGGCCCCAGGTTTCTGGGAGACAAAATGATGAGTTACATTTAAGGTTTCAGGGACTGCAGGGCGTATCACAGAGAGCAGAGGGTGGTGGACATAAAAGGGGGAAGTGTCAATGCTGAAACAGTCTTTGCTCAAAAATGTTACCATGATATCTAATATGTTGCATGCTAATTAAATATGAAACAAAATAATTAATAAAAAAAAGAAGCACCTCTACTTCCAAGCAGATAAAACACACTGTTGGACGCCGTGCTTTGGTTATGAGAAAATTTAGATTTCTCACACACTCAGGAAGAAATCATCACACTGTTTAACTAAAATTCAAAGTCATAAAATCACTTCTAATGGGGCAGAATACCTTCAGGAAACTTAAATTCTTCTTGAGGCCCTTCCTTTGCATTCACAGGCAGATAACACCCTCCTGGGGGAAGAGGGAGAGAGATCCCTGCCCAGAGGTTAGCATCCCCTCAGGTTGGGCTCTGGAGTCTGTTCTGTGACTGTCTCAGGGAGGGAGCCCTTGCCTGTCTCCCCTCTCCCCTTAAATCTTCAGATCTTGCAGGGCAGTGGGAAACTTCCCTTTCTCCCAGCAGGAGAGTGGAGACAGCCTAGGTGTAAATCTCAGGCAGCTGATTGCTGGAGCCCACAAGCTCTGCCTTGTAAATAATTCACTTCCATGCTGGAAATCTGCATATGAGGATGAAATGTCATTTATAACTCATAGGATATTGGCTTGGCTGGAAACAGCTTTTCAATCCCGTCCACTCATTAAGTGCTATTAAGGAAGAAAGAACACACACCATATGGGGATAAGCTTGCTATAGTAAACTCAGCTCTGGTCCAGGCTGCTTAGCAATACTCACTTGGGAAATAGGACTTGGGTGAGGCTTCATGGTCACTACCAACCTGCCTGCTTTTTCTGGCCTCCTTTTCGCTGAACTCTGGGAATGAGCCAGAAATACTCTTGGCCATGGAGCCTTCACAGTGTGATGTGAACGCTACAATTGCAGAGAAAATATATAATGTCCAGTAGGGACTTATTTCCCCCGAGTGCTGGTATCCACCTAGAGGACTTGTGCAGAGACAGGTTGGTCTTTGTAACGGGCCTTTTTTCTCTCCATATTAAATGTTGATTGGCTATGGAAGAAATTCAACATCCAAATAGTTTTAAGTCTTAACCCAGGGTCTTTGGTATTTACCCTTTTTTTATTTGCTCCAGTGTGCTTGTGTGTGTGTATGGGTGTGCATGTGTCTGTGTGTGCATGTGTATGCGTGTATGTTTGTATGTGTGTCTGTGTGTGTCTGTGTACATGTGCATAGGAGCTCTCCAAGTAGGCTAGGTTGGCCCCAGTGAGCCCTAGGGGTCCTTCTGTCTCAGCCTTCCCAGTCCTGGGATTCCAAGTGCATGCTACCTTTCTAGCCTTACAAACAAACAAACAAACAAACAAACAAGCCACAACAAACTATGGGTTCTGGGGATCTGTGCTGGCAAGAGGAACACTCTACTGACTGAGAAGCCTTGTCAGCTTATTTGTTCAGGTTTTGACATGAAGACTATGAACATCTTCAGAGAAAGAAAGAGATACAGGGTTCTGCTCTGTCCTCACTGCTACAGGCTGAAACAGATTGTGAAGCCCTCAGTGGGAAAACAGGAGGGGGGTTTTACCTACAAAGGACAGAAAAATTAATATAACCTCTGACTTGATGACAAGCGGCTGAAAATATCCCAGCCTGTAGTCCAACTATCTGGTCCACTGGAAGTTTAATTAGGCACAGCTGTACCACCCTACAGCCGAACTCAGATAGGCTGAGCTTCTCTGGCCTGTTGCCCTGGAGACTTCTTGCTAGGTAAACCTGGAAGACTTCTTGATGACATCTTTGTCTTACATTAGAAGATATAACCAGCACAAGGAGGCCTTGGAGTTCTGGGCTCTAGCTGATGCATACCTGTCCTGCCTCCTGGAGAGATCTGGTGATTGTGGTTGCTGAACACTGTGCTGGTCATCTTGCTCATCTGCATGGACACGTAGTGATGTAGGATGTCTTCCATCCCAGTTTATTTCATTTCCACACGGTAGCCATGTGGTTGCTACCCAGTGTCTATACTCTCATAGCTGACTACAAATTGATTGCTCAATAAATGTTCCAGTGTTGTTTTGAAACCACTGAGGTGATCATTTATCTCCTTCTCAAAATATGCTGCATTTACCCTTTTCCCCATCTCCAGAGACCCCTCTTGACCTGTTGTAATTCCTTAATAACATCAGTCATGTAGAAAAGCACTGGCAGTGTGGGAGAAAGAGGAAGGTGGTACTCATCTTCATAACAGAAAGGGATTAATTATTATTTTATAGTTACAACATCAGGCTTTTCAAGCTTCATGGATAAGCATATATAGGCAATGTACATATTCCATAATGTGTTTTGTTTAGATAGTACAAATACACCTTTCTGTATCTGAAATAATTAAAAAGAGAATCACAATTTTCACTGAGTTATCTAAAACAACAAAAATTCTTTAAAAGATTTTTTTGTATTTTTAAATTACATATATGTATATATACATATACATATACATATACATACACATACACATATACATATATGAATGAAGGTGACTGAGGAGGCCAGAGTCTCCCAGAGCTCGAGTTCTAGATGGTTATGAACTGCCTGGCCTGGGTGCTGGGTACTGAATTCAGGTCTTCTTGAAGAGCAGCAAGCCCTCTTAACCACCAAGCCATGTCCCCAACCCTGAAAACAAGAGATCTGACTTACTGGATTTTGAGTATTGTTAAATTAAAAGTAGATTGATAGAATACTCCAGGAAACAGGGTTCCAGATTATTCTGAGGACAGTAGATTGGAGTATTTCTCAGGTTCTCTTTTTAAAATGTAACAAGTCAAAGGTCTAAAGACCTTTGACTAATGTCATTTAGTGCTCTGATGAGATTTGAATATGTAGATTATTTACTGGCTTAAAATGTGTATACACACACACACACACACACACACACACACACACACACACACACATTTGACAAAGTACGCTTTCCTCGGATCTTCCCATGCATTTTTACATAATGGGACAACTCATGAGTACTAAGTTCTGTGCTCTTTATTCTAAATTTCAGCCTCCCAAGAGGGTAGATTGATTAACAATTGGCTGAAGGGAGGTAAACCAAAGCCTTCCACAGCTAACATCAGCAACAACACAAGAATGTCCATTCTCCCAGCTCGTGTTCTATCCAGTACTTCAAGTCCTAGCGAGAACAATAAGACAAGTGAAGTAGATAAAGGATGTAATAGTGAAGGAAGAATTCATACTATCCTCATTTGTGAGTGATATGATTCTATCTATACACAAAACCCCCACAGAACCCAGGAGAAACCCCTTACACCTGACAAATACATTCGGTAAAGTAACAGGATACAAAATTTACACGGGAAAAGGAACCTTCTTATGTATCAGCAATGAATTTACTGAGAAAGAAATTGGGGGGGACAATACCATTTACAATAGTCATTTTTAAGAAAGAAAAATATCTTGGGATAAATCTGAAGAGGAAGTGAAAAACTTCTACAGCAATAACAACTCCAAGTCTGTAAGAAAATAAAAGAAGATATCAAGAGATGGAAGACCTCCATAACCACTCACGGATCTACAGGATTTGTACTATGAAAGCAGCCAGATTACTAAAAGCAAGTCTAGAGATTCAACACTAGATCCAGAAAAAAATCCAATTCAATTCTTTACAGAATTTGAAAAATAACCTTAAATTTCATTTGGAAACATAAAAGAACCAGGATAACGAAAAATATCTGGGACAATAAACAAACAAGCAATCTTCTGGAACTATCAGTATCCTGGGTTTAAGTTACACTACAGTGCTATGCTATAGCATTAAAGCAGTATGACATCAGTTTAAGAGCAGACTCCTTGATCCACAGAATAGAACTGAGGATCCCAAAGTAAGTTTGCACTCCTACAGTCTCCTGATTTTTGACAAAGAGGACAACAATCTATATTACAGAAAACAGCATCTTCAACAAATGTCGCTGGTCAAACTCATAGCTACATACATGTAGAATGATAGAACCCCATCCTTATCTCTTAACTTACACAAAACTCAGCTCCAAATAGATAAAGGACACCAAAAAGGATCCCTAAATTGATAGAGGAGAAAGTAAGGACTATGTTTGAGTCTATTGGCACAGGAAAGGACTTTCTTAATGGGTTCCTGATAACAAAGGCATTAAGACCAAGAATTAAAAAGTGGGGTCTCATCATGTGGTAGTGTATACATTTTTTTTTTTTTTTTTTTTTGGTTTTTTGAGACAGGGTTTCTCTGTGTAGCTTTGCGCCTTTCCTGGAACTCACTTGGTAGCCCAGGCTGGCCTCGAACTCACAGCGATCCGCCTGGCTCTGCCTCCAGAGTGCTGGGATTAAAGGCGTGCGCCACCACCGCCCGGCAGTGTATACATTTTAATTGCAGCATTTGGGAGTTAGAGGCAGAGGCAGGTGGTATCTATGATTTCCAGGCCAACTTGGTCTACTGAGTGAGTTTCAAGGCAGCCAAGGCTACACAAAGAAACCATGTCTTGAAAAAAACAAAAGAATGAAACAAAGAAAGAAAGAAAAAGCAGGTCTCATGAAATCAAATGGCTTCTGTAAAGCAAAGGGGAGCTTCACTCCAGTGATAAGACAGCCTGAAGAATGGGGGGTCTTGGTAAGATACACATCTGGCAGAGGACTAGTATCTGAAATTTTAAAACAAAACAAAACAAAAAACTACGCATCAAGAAAATAAACAACAACTTGAAATGGGACCCAGAACCAAGGGGAGAGTTCTCAGAAGATGAAGTACAAATAGCTGAGAAACATTTTAAAAACCTGTTCAACTTAGGGAAAAGCAAAGTAAAACTACTTTGAATTTTACTTTACCTCAGTCAGAATGTCTAGGACGAAAATGAATCAATCAAACAAACAAACAACAAAGAATAACCAAAGGACAGTATATGCTGGCCTGGGTGTGGGGAAGAGGAGCCCTTCGTCACGGTTGGTGGAAGAAGTGTAAACTGGAGTGGTCACTATGGGAGTAAGTGTGGAGGACCCTCAAAAGCTGAAAACGGATTTACCGTAAAATCCAGGTGTATCATTCTTGGTTGATACCCGAAAGACTCCATACTCTATTGTTGTGCTGCCTGTTCATCCATGTTGATTGTTGCTCGAGATTCACAATAACCAGTAAATAGAAACAGCCTACAAATCCATCAGGTGGTGAACGGATAATAAAATTGTCTAAAATGTGGTCCATTCAGACAATGGAATGAATATTCAGTCATTAAGAAAAACAAAACTACGAATTTCCAGGTAAATGGATGGAGCTGGTAACAATTACTCTGAATGAGGTAACCCATTCACAGAAAGACAAATGTCACATTTTCTCTCATTTGTGGATGTTAGCTTTGAATCTTCAGATACATGTGTTTCATTTGGAACACCCACAGAGGTCAGGAAATTAGGAAGTGGCCATGGGGAGGGGAGTTGAAGGGAGGGAAGACAGACTGTACTCTGTTAAGGAATAATGAAAGAGGGAGAGTGAAGTGGGTTGTGAAATGGAAGGGCAGAGTAAAGAAGGAACTATGTGGAAGGATAAACAGTACTGAAGACCTTTTAAAAAAGGCTTGTTGAGCCCTGCCTGCTTCTGGAGAAGCTTCCTAAAATACATATGAATAGGGAGAGTTGCAATGGGCTTACTCCACATGCTGGTTTGAATGAGAATGGCCTCACAGGTTCATATGGTCAAATACTTGGTCCCAAGTTAGTGAAACTGTTTGGGAAGGATTAGGAGGTGTGACCTTGTTGGAGGAGGTGTGTCACTGGGGGTGGGCTTTGAGGTTTCAAAAGACACACCATTTCCAGTCTCTCTCTCTCTGTTCCTCCCCACCCTCTGTGTGTGTGTGTGTGTGTGTGCGCGCGCGCGCGCGCGCGCGCGCGTGTGTGTGCATGTGCGTGTGTGTGTGTGTGTGTGTGTGTGTTTCTCTCTCTGTCTCCCTCTGTCTCTGTATCTCTGTCTCTGTTTCTCTCTGTCTGTCTCCCTCTGTCTGTCTGTCTGTCTCTTTCTTTGCCTCATGGGGTTATTCTTCAGGATGTGACCTTTCAGCTACGCTTCAATGCCATGTCTGTCTGTCTGTCATGTTTCACACCATTGAAGTCATGAACTCTAACTCTCTGAAACAATAAGACCCAAATTTTATGTTTTCTTTTATAAATTGCCTTGGTCATAACGCTTTACCAAAGTAATAGAAAAGTAACTAAGACACACTATAGCAGGGCAACAATGCCCCCAACTAGCCACCACACAGTTATAAATAAAAGGCCCAGTGACAGAAATGAGCTAACTTTTTTAGAGTTGTTGGCCAGTGAGATCCCATCGACCCCACACCTTACAAGCTATCGCCAATATTCTTGAATATCCTCCAGAACTTGACAGTAAGACCCTATTGCTAAAGACATTATATATGCTAGTCAGAGACTACAGGTGAATCAAGTCATAGTGACCTGGAAGCCTCGTCCTGACTGGTTAGCTTTCAGAGTGCTGGAAGGTACTGTGCACACTTTGGGAAAAGAAATGTAACCACCACTCTTACCGACCTGACTAGTTTTATGTCTCCTTTGCACAAGCTAGAATTGTTTTGGAAGAGGAAACTTCAATTGAGAAAATATTCCTACCAGATTGGCCTGTGGACAAATTCATAGTACATTTTTAAAATTAGTGATAGACAGGGCAGGGCCCCGCTCACTGTGGGCAGTGCCACCCCTGGGTGGTAGTCCCAGTTTTGTAAGAAAGTAGGTTGAGCAAGCCATGGGGAGCAATCCAGTAGGCAGCATTCCTCCGTGGCCTCTGCATCAGCTCTTGCCTCTAAGTTCCTGCCCTGTTTGAATTCCTGCCTTGGTTTCTTGAATGGGCTGTGGCCCAGGATAGATAACCTAAATAAACCCTTCCTCCTTAAGCTGTTTTTGGTCATGATGTTTTGTCACGGAAATAGGAAGTCTAAGTAAGACCCATCCCCAGCTGTGAACTCTGAAAGCTACAATAATTACTGGCCTGGCAAGATATGCCCACTGGTATAATAATGACACTAATGTCATGGGAATAACCAACCACTTTCTGATTGAGCTTAAGGCCACTTAAAATTGAATCCCATTACAGGCCCTGTTATTGGGGTCAAGAACCTGTGACTAGATGGGTCATGGGCCCTGGGGGAGCCTACTATTATTGTAGTTTTATTATTGTTTTACTAAATGAGCACAGTATTGAATCAGTTCCTAATGCCTTGCTGTTACATCCATAGATCAGGGCATCTCTTAACCCTCCTCAGAGAAGCTTCTTTTTGCAGAGGGTGGTTAACATAGAGACTCACAGCCGGTGGAGGTGCTGAGAGTGAAGGACTGGAATGTTCAGCCATGAAGGGGACCTCTCCATCACACCCTCTCCTCTCCAGGCTCAGGACTCATCCTGGAATGAGGGACAGAGGCGCCTACAAGAAGATGGTGTTTTCTAGACACAGCAGGGCAGTCGCACATACGAGTCAGCAGTCATGACAGCATCCGCAAGACCTGTGCTAACTCAAGCCAGAAGAAAATCTCATAAAGAATGAGGGATGAAGTCTCATCCCTCGCTAAGGAGCTCTTGACAATTGATGGAGAGTGAGAATTGATCTCTTCAAAGGTGTCACCCTGGTAGGTTGACCACACTCCAGTGAAAGGCCACACGAGAATGTATGGACAGCACAAACTAGACTTTCTGGGTTAGGAAAAAAGGACGCAAAGTTGAGTGGGTAGGGAAGCAGGATGGATTTGGAAGTAGCTAGAGGAGAGGATGAATATGATATATCCATTGTACGAAATTCTCAAAGAACTAATAAAAATGAGGACCCCCCACATTCCTCAGTATAGCTGGTTAAGGGTATTGTTAGTGGGAGAAGCCATGTTTCATAGGAAGAGAAAAAGACACAGGTAGAGAAGCAGACACAACATCCCCATATGAGTATCCCTAAGAATTCTCTGGTTAATAGTGTTTCAAGAAACGGAAACATAAGTGGGGTGGTGGTGGCACATGCCTTTAATCCCAGCACTTGGGAGGCAGGGGCAGGCAACTCTCTGTATGAGGCTAGCTGGTCAACATAGCGAGTTCAAGGACAGCCAGGGTTTCTCTGTGTAGACAAACAAAAAACAAAATGAAAAACAAACAAACAAAAAGAAAAATAAGCCCAAATGATTTCTTTAAAAGAAACTGATAAGGGCAAAATTCAGGATGGCTCTCTTGTGATTCAGGTGCCTACTTTAGGATCAATGGGAACCTACTGGTTCTGAGAGGAGCTGGACCAACCTCCTCACCAGGGAATCAGGTTGAGATAGGATGCACTCAGCAACCCCTCCCTCTCAGCAAGCAGCTCCCTTGCTGCACATTAGCATTTTAATAGTCTACCTGCTAATAGGCTTCTGGCCTTGAGACACTCAAGTATTGAGGCAAAAGGAGAAAGATATGATTTCTAATGCAGCAGAAGTCTCAATTCCAGTTACGAAGGGGTGGAATTGGTGGGTTTAATTATTGCTGAAATATATGCAATCGCTTCTGAACTACCAAGGCAGGCTCTGACTCTTTTTAAATTCCAAATTGTCTTTAGCACACAACTTTGGTTATGAGAGTGTTACTCTGTGCACCATCCAGAGATGAGTAAGACTTGTAAAAATTCAATTAAAATAAAATATACTTAAGTAAGATCTGTAGGGTTTGATTCAGTCACGCTTTAATGTTATGGAAGTGTTCTTCAAGGAGGATTTGTATGGATGGAAGCCTAGGAGGGCTTTATACTAGGCTGAGGGGAACATGATTAAAGACAGTTGCTGGAGTTCTAGGTCTAATTTATTCTTTCATTTACATTGCCCTATGTTTGTGATAAGCGGGTTGTTTGGGGACTGTTATCCAGGGATTAGTAAAAGTAAAATTGAGTTGGTGATTATGGAGCAGAAAGGGATATTGAGCTCTACTTCTAGGACCTCCTGGCTGTTGCTCTCCAGGATCGTTCTGTTCAGTACACCATCAGTAGCCGCAACATGCTACAGGATGATTAGAAGAAAACTCAAGAAGCATCTTAGAATGTGTCCTAAGAGCAGGTGCAGTGTTCATTCCACCCCTGTGGTTTCTGATGCATGAACTGTCTGTGGGTTCTTAGGCTCCTCTACAGAAGCTGGGCTTGGAGAGTCTCTTGCTCTGCCTATGTTGAGCATGAAGCAATTTTTTTTCTGCAGATGTGACTGACTTGAGTATAATAAAAAGTCTGCCTCTCCCCCAAACACCAACACACAAGCAAAAAAATAACACTAGGTTCCAGGGAGAGCCTTCAGAAACATTACCTAGTCACTGAAGAACATGTAGAGTCGCTAATGTACAAGTGTTGTAGCATTGCGTGATGGTAGAGCCCCCAGAGGGCTGAGAGGCAAGCAGCTAGCTTTTACGTAAATTTGACATGGCCTAGAGTCATTGCAACTGAGAAAATGCCCCTGCCAAACTGGCCTGCAAGCAAGCCTGTGGTACATTCTTTAAAATTAGTGATCCATGTGGGAGGGCCCATCTCACTGTGCATGGTGCCACCCCCCCGGGCAGGTGGTCTTGATGTGTGTGTGTGTGTATATATGTATATGTATATGTATATGTGTATGTGTATGTGTATGTGTATGTGTATGTGTATGTGTATATATATATATGTATATGTGTATATATGTATATGTGTATATATGTATATGTGTATATATGTATATGTGTATATATGTATATGTGTATATATGTATATGTGTATATATGTATATGTGTATATATGTATATGTGTATATATGTATATGTGTATATGTGTATATGTGTATATGTGTATATGTGTATATGTGTATATGTGTATATATGTATATGTGTGTATATGTATATGTGTGTATATGTATGTGTGTGTATATGTATGTGTGTGTATATGTATATGTGTATATATGTATATGTGTATATATGTATATGTGTGTATATGTATGTGTGTGTATATGTATATGTGTGTATATGTATATGTGTATATATGTATATGTGTATATATGTATATGTGTATATATGTATATGTGTATATATGTATATGTGTATATATGTATATGTGTATATATGTATATGTGTATATATGTATATGTGTATATATGTATATGTGTATATGTGTATATGTGTGTATATGTATGTGTGTATATATGTATATGTGTATATATGTATATGTGTGTATATGTATGTGTGTATATATGTATATGTGTATATATGTACATGTGTGTATATGTATGTGTCTATATATGTATATGTGTATATATGTATATGTGTATATATGTACGTGTGTATATATGTATATGTGTATATATGTATATGTGTATATATGTATATGTGTATATATGTATATGTGTATATATGTATATGTGTATATGTATATGTGTATATATGTATATGTGTGTATATGTATACGTGTATATATGTATATGTGTATATATGTATATGTGTATATATGTATATGTGTATATATGTATATGTGTATATATGTATATGTGTGTATATGTATATGTGTATATGTATATGTGTATATATGTATATGTGTATATGTATATGTGTATATATGTATATGTGTATATGTATATGTGTATATGTATATGTGTATATATGTATATGTGTGTATATATGTATATGTGTATATATGTATATGTGTGTATATGTATATGTGTATATATGTATATGTGTATATATATATATAAACAGGCTGAGGAAGTTACGAGAAGAAAGCCAGCAATCCACACTCCTCCCTGACCTCTGCATCAGCGCCTGATTCCAGGTCCCTTCCCTGACTTCCCTCAGCAATGGACTGTTATGTGGAAACGTAAGCAAAACAAACCATTTTCTCCAAAGCTGCTTTTGGTCGTGGTGTTTATCATAGCAAGAGAAACTAAACTAAGAAGAGGCTGTCTTCCAGAAAGGAGATTTCATTAACTTGGGAAATAGCAGGTGACACACCACGTACAGTGACAGCAGCATCTGGGGGTTCCCTTCTGGGGTTCTGAGGTGCTGGATGTGCTCAGACAACCAGCCGTGAGACCTGGCTCTGCTGACGGGACTGAGGTGGTGATGGGGCAGCAGCACCGTGATGTGGGGTCTCTGCAGTCTACGGGACGGCCAGCTAGCTCTCTGGCACGAGTTGACGAGGAGGGAGAGATCACACAGCTCTCTTCCTGTTTTACTCTCTTTCATGTGGCGCCGGGGTTGCCTGCCTCCGTCTTTGGTCCCCGGGAAGAACATTTTGGTGATCATGGTGGTGGGAATGTATGGCAGGGCAGAGGTTGCTCACCTCATGGTGGCCTGGGCCAGGAAGGAGACAGGGATGTGGGAATGTAGAGGGGAAGGGGGAGGAGGAAGGAGAAGGAAGCAGAGGGGAAGGCTACAGAGGAGAAAATAGAGAGAGGAAGATGGAGGAAACGGTGGAAGGGCAGAGCAGAGAGAAGGAGTGAAGTGGGGGGGGGGGAGGCTGGGAACAAGAAACACTGCTTTAGTTTACTTCCTGTTGCTGTGATAAACACCATGACCCCAAACACCGTGTGAAATAGACCAAAAGGGTTTCTTTCAGCTTACACTTCTAGATCAGAGTATCACTGTGGGAAGTCAGGACAGGAAGTGAGAGAGAAGCCATGTCACAACGCTGCTTACTGCCTCACTCACTGGCTCATGCCTGTGTAGCTATCTTATACAGCACACACCACCTGCCTAGGGATAGTGCCATCCTTGGTGGGCTAGGCTCGCCCATGTTCAGTGAAAACAAGCTCTCACAGACATGGCCAAGGCCAATCTGAGCAAGGTAATGTGTAACTGAGATTGCTTCTTCTTCTCCTCACATGACTCGAGGTTGTTAAAAGTGGATGATAAAACATAACCAGGACATTGGATCTCTGTGAGTTCGAGTCCAGTGTGGTCTACAGAGCGAGATCCAGGACAGGCACCAAAACTACACAGAGAAACCCTGTCTCAAAGGAAAAAAAAAAAAAAAGGACACACATCCTTCACAGGCATGCTCTCATTCCTCCAGCTAGGCCCACCTCCCAACATCCCATTCAGCTAAAAAATTATCATGGGTAATGCTACCCTTTTTCAGCACCTGTGGGATCCAGTCACCTCTCAGTAGCTACCATCAGGGATCCAAGCCCTTAGCATGTGAGCCTGTGGAGAGACATTTCATATCCAAACCATAACTCCTAGGGATATAGCCAAGAGACACGCAAGCAGAAACTTATTCTAGAACCTGTACACACACATCAGGAGCAGCCACACTCTTTGTGACTGTCAAAGGGTGCCAGTGACTCGAATGTCACTTAGCCGATGATGGGACAGTCTGTCCTTGACCTGGAATAGTTGCCAGCCACAGAGAGGAATGGAAGTGGTGATGTAAGGTGTGCAAGGAAGAATCTCAAAAACAAAACAAAACGAAACAAAACAAAAAACCAGGAAAACATTGTGCTGAGCGTGAGCCGGCTGCATGTGGTCAGATGCATGACGCAGTTTATACGAAATGTCCTGAGCAAGTTAAGTCGCAGGGCACAGACTTAACTCGCTCAGGATCTGGAAGAGTGAGAATAAGGAATAGATGACCAAGGGGCACAGATTCCCTCATAAGGCAATCAAGTCATCCTAAAATTACATAGAATAACGGTTACTCTTCCTTGAGGCTATTTTAAGAACCACTGAATTAAATGCTTCAGGGTAAATTTTATGGTGCATAAATTATACCTCAATCTGTTATTAAAAAACAATTTGGCTCTTATTTTATTAAAATAGTACTAAAGATTTAAAAAGTCCAAGTTTGGGCTGGATGGTGGTAACGCACACCTTTAATCCCAACACTTGGGGGGCAGAGCCAGGTGGATCTCTGTGAGTTCGAGGCCAGCGTGGTCTACAGAGCGAGATCCAGGACAGGCTTCAAAACTACACAGAGAAATGTTGTCTCGAAAAACCAAAAAAATAAAAAAGTCCAAGTTCACATTAGTTGAACTCAACATGTTTTGCTGTGATATCAGATACATCAAAAAAAATGTGACCAATGCCAGTTTTTCACAAATTTCAGAATATTGAGCGCACACCCCTTGGGAACTTCTCAGAACTGCCATTTGTGCATCATAGCACTTGCAGAGTATTCAAGGTTGGGTGACCTATTTCCAAGGCCTCTGTCGTCCCCAAGGCCCCGGTCACCACAGAGCATGTGGGGTAATTCCCTGGACTCTACAGAAGTCGGTGAGATGCTGCTCTTGACTCCAAGAGCAACAGGCAGGGAAACATGGCAGGTGCTGCTTCCCAAACAGCTGATTGGAGAAAATTTCTTCTCCTCATTCTTCCTCCTAGTTCCCGCCCTTCTTCTCTTTTTCTTTTTTCCCTTTTCTAACCCTTTAGGGGTTATTGATTAAATGAAGTTTAACTCAAGTTCCAGGCTTTTCCCACAAAGGTAGCAACATGAAACCTAATCTCTGACCATGCAAGTGTGGGTTTTCACCAGGTAGATTCTCATCGCTTGGGCCTCCCAGTGAGACTGCCAGAAACACATCATGACCCCTTGCCATGATGCTGCTTCTTCAGGTTCACGGCATGCTGGCGCTCGGAGGTCCACCAGCCCACTGGAGTGTGTTAGTCTAGGAAGTCTATTTCTTAGAGACAGGGTGGATGAGGCTCATGCAGTGCTTAGCATCTGGGTGGGAAGCACTGGTGTCAGAGTGGGGGGATCCCCAGAGGCAGCTCTCCTGCCTGTAGTTCTTCAGATAAGGCCACGTCCCCACACTTCTGACCTCTCTTTGGTAGCACTTGAGTTTCCAACAGGATAAAGATAGAAGAGGTCCAGAGAGTGTGTTTAGTGTAGAAAACATGGAAGGTCTCCACATCCCTGGACCCCAGAGGTGAGGGCTGGCCTCTTTCATGTCACTGAAGAGAAAGCTAGTCTCACTCTTTGTTGTCCCCAGGCCTGACACTGACCCGGCACGAACCACTTCCCTGAGATGATGGAGAGGTGGCAAAGCCTTGTCTCGGCGGCTCTCTTGCCCATCTCTTCTCAAGATCCAGGCGGTATCACAGAAGGCCAGGAAATGACACTAACACCACACACCAAGGCTTAGCCCCAAAACTTCCTGGTTTACCTCAGCTTCTGCTGACTTGAATATTGATTACTAAAATTCATGGTGTTACAGGGACTTCAAGTCTCTTACAACCATTCCACACAAAATCACAAAACCAGCCTTAAAGCCTTCTGTGAGAACAAGGTACATTTTGTTTAGGACTGGAGAATTTAAGCCCTGAAAACGTTGAGTGATGGGTGGGGATATTACTCAGGGGAAAAGGATTCACTGTGCACAAATGAGGATTGGTGCTCAGATCTTGAGCATCCACGTAAGTGTCCAATGGTTTTGGTGGCATGCCTGTAATTCCAGAACAAAGAAGGCAGAGATGGGATACCCGGGCAAGCTGGCTAGCTAGACTTGCAGTATCATCAAGCCCTGGGTTCAAGTAAGAGACCCTGCCTCACTATGTAAGGCAGAAAGCAATTGAGGAAGACTCCAATGTCAACCTCTGGTCACAATGTAGACAAGCACATGCACATACATACCTCCCCCATATGAATGCCCACATATATGCAAACACAGACAGACACACACACACACACACACACACACACACACACACACACACACTGAGATAGAGAATGACAGGAAGTGGATGATGTTAGGCTTCTCCCTTTGTCTCCTGTTCATGTCTGGAGCTCTGGTGGAAACCCTTGCAGCACAAAGGGCCACAGTGGGCATCTATGTATTTGGCAGTTAATGGGGTAGAAGGGGACTTCTAGGAACTTCATCTCATAACGTCCCACTTGCTAATATATGATTGTGTTATGAACTTCCCTGTGAGAAGCTGTTGATCACTCTGACATATGTGCAAATGGCAAGTTCACACAGAGGTGTCAGTTACCAGAACAGAAATGTTCAGCAATGGGTGCTTTTTAGCCTCTGCCCTTCCAGGGAGGAGAGTAGCCTGACTCTTGGAGGGCAGATGGCACTCCCTGTGATGATTGCTTTGTAGGTCTGGCTGCTGCATGTAAGGTTGGACCCCATGCTTCTGTGAGAGAGGATCACTGCATAGGTGGACATTGGCCTCATGGACATTTGTATCAATGTGGTGTCTGAAGGAAGGACTCAGGCTACTCACTGACCTGTGCTCTGTGACTGGAAAAGCAGGCATCGTCATCTCCACGATGGAGACAACTCTTCCTTGTGGAGATTTCCTCAGCCAGGGCAGGGGAGCCAATAGCTCTAGATTGACATTTGAGTTAGGTTTGTGTAGGGTGGGTGTGTGGTGATATTTTATTTGTGCTAAAATGTGGTGATATTTTATTTGTATGTTAATAAATAAAGTTTGCCTGGAGATCAGAGGAAATGGCAAGCCATTTTAAGTAAACAAAGAAGTCAGGCAGTGGTAGCACACGCCCTTAATCCAATCACTTGACAGGCAGGGTCTCTGTGTGTTCAAGGTCACACTAGGGAACAGAGCCAAGCCTGGTGACACATGCCTTTAATCCCAGTACCAACCATAGAGACCTGGAGGTCTGTACAGACAGGCAGTGACAAGGAAGTGAGGTAGCTGGGCTAAGAGCCAATGAGAGGGCAGAACAGCAAGGCAATAAAGGCTCAGGTAGACAGGAAGTAGCTCACTTTTGGGAGATGCAGAGCTGGTGAGGTAAGGTTGGTTGGAGGCTCTCACTATTTCCTTGATCTCTCAGGCTTTCACCCCCCAATATTTGGCTCTGTGTTTTTTGTTTAATAAGACCATTTAGAAATTTGTCTACATGGGTGGATGAGGAACAGCCTTGCTGGGAGAGAGAGCCAGAGAGGGCTCAGTTAGAACACACCAAAGCAGGAAACTCATTAGTCTGACCAGGGGTTAGAGATATGCAAAACCTATGGAGCTGGGCTGGGGTGGGTGAGCTCCTTCCTCCTACGGTGCCTCCTGTCACCAACCAGCCTTTCCTTCTGCCATCAGCCATCGTCTTCAAGTAATTTGTCCCAGTTGGTGTGAGCTATTCCGTGGGGAGGAGGTGGCACTGTTGGAGCTGCTGGTTCATGTGACTGTGGAGACACCCTCTCGGGGACAGTGACGCCAGGGAGTCAAATGATGCTGTGATAGCCAGCAGCTCTGCCTTCTTGCAGCTCTTCTCTGAATGGCCATCCTTGAAGGGTCTGAACATTGTGTTTCAGCCCCCGATGGAAGCTGTGCAAGCGGAGAGAGCCCTGAGGTTTACCGTGTAGGTTTGCAGCTCAGGCCACTCTGTGGGAATGCATACCCACAGGCTAATAGCCCAGGCTGTGGGTCTGAAGGCAACACATGCCTGTGAACTTTAAAACAAGCTTTGTCCCCTGGCATGAGAATAAGTTCTGTTCTACATGCTTTCACAGAACCGGAAGAATCTGAATTCGGGGCTCTAGACAACACTGCAGAAGTCTGTTTCCTTGGGAGAATTCGGAGTGAGTTTTCCTAAGCCCAATAGGAATGTTCACAGGAACCTGTTTTTCCTTTGACTAGGACTTCAAGTCCTGGTGTCACCAAGGGCCCACCATATGACCTTGGGAAGCTGACCTCTGTGTGCTTCTGTGTTCTCTCCGACATCATGGACCGACTGCTAGGTGGCCAGAGTGAAGCCACTCCCTGTGAACTCTCACTATGAGATGGATTCTGGCGGCTGGGAGGAGGTGGCTGTTTCTCAGGGTCCTTTAAGCCTTGTCCTCTAGGGACTAAGGATGGAAGTGCATTCTAATCCTAAACAGCTTTAAGAACCAACTGGAGCCGACGAACTACGTAAAGGTGATCTAAAGTTCAGTGGCTTTTCGGATATTTAATTTCAAACAAGCGGGAATACCACCGAAACATCTGTCTCACCACGTTTATAGTGCATCTGCTGAAACCTTAAACCACAGAGTGTGTTAAGCCAGGTTTGCTCTCCAGCAGCAAGAATTTGGCAATGCAACATTGGCATGCTGAGCCACAATGCATCAGGTGGTGGGCGCTGTGGTTTGAGTGTGAAGTGTCTTGATAGGCTCACGTGTTTGAACTCTTGGTCCCCAGCCTTAACACTGTTTGGGAGGCCTGTGGAGCCTTCCTTGCTGGAGGAAGTGGGTCACCGGGGACACGCCTTGACTCTCTGTTAAGTCAGTCTGCCTCCCGACCCTGAGCTGCCTCAGGCTCCTACGACATACCGTCCTTGCCATGATGGTCTGTGTCCCCTCAGACTGTGAGCCAAACAAAGCCTCCCCCAGTACGTTGCTGTTTGACAGAGTTTTGTTCACAAAAAAAAGTGAGAAAAGTAACTAACACATTAGAAACCCAGATCAGTTTGGTGATTGTCTTGGGTGTCTCTTATCCATCTGAGCACCTGCCTTCCTGCCCTCCATCCTCTTCTGCCTCTTGCCCTTTCTCCGTCTGTCCAGGTTAAACTAGTCTCCTCTCTGCCAGTGTTATCCTCTTCCGCTCTCAGGTGAAGCCTTTGAGACAAGACAAGGACATGGATAGCTTATGAGAAGCATGTCACTCACCAGAGAACAGGACATTAAACAGTGCTTGTTGTGGTTAGAAAAGCACTCCAACCATATGTAGGTGTTTAAAAATGCCATTTGTTCATTTTTATCATGTCACACTGCAATTTTCCCATGTCAGTCAGGCTCCTCCCATGCCTATTATGAAGCACATAAATGAACAACCTCACAATTTATCGACCGAGAAACATGGCTAATTATGAGAGTGGCCTCTTCTCAGTCTTCGCTGAATTAACCCCGCTTTCTCTGCAGGCCACGTCTCTAGTTCCTAGGCAGAAGGGCGCTCTTGCGGCTGCACCTACAGGGCCTCTCCCTGCTCTCGATAAGCCCTGGTGACAGCCCAAAGGGTCTTGTTTTCCGTTTCCTCTCTGCTTTTCACTCCTTCACAATGAAGAGAAACTCCATTTGTCTTCCATGAAGAACGCTTGTCTTGCGTCTGTCATGGACTTCTCAAGCACAGGGCTGTGTTCAGTCTGGGATGAGCAGGACAGTTCTCAGCATGTGTGAGTGACTGAGCAGCGTGGCCTTCCTTCAGCCTGCGGCCAGCTGGTGCACAGTTGTACAAGACACTGGCTTCCATGGAACAGATCAGCAGGGACGAGGGAGCAAGAAGGAAGACATCTTCTAATTTAGAGCTTCAACCCATCATGCTCTGTAACCTTTTTTCCCCTGCTTGAAGTGTCCAAGGTTCTACCTGAATCTCAACCCTCAGTACTGCTTGGTAGAGCATGTGACCACAGGGCACATGCAGCTGTCACTCCACTAATCATAGTCTGGTGTCTGCTGGGACAGTTTTGTACTGTGGGATGGTCTGTATGTCAAATGTGTTGCTGATTGGTCAATAAATAAATCACTGATTGGCCCGTGGCCAGGCAGGAAGTATAGGCGGGACAAGGAGGAGAATAGAGCTGGGAAGTGGAAGGCTGAGGGAGGAGACACTACCAGCCGCCATCAGGACAAGGAAGATGTAAAGTACCGGTAAGCCACAAGCCACGTGGCAAGGTATAGATTAATAGAAATGGATTAATTTAAGCTGTAAGAACAGTTAGCAAGAAGCCTGCCACGGCCATACAGTTTGTAACCAATATAAGTGTCTGTGTTTACTTGATCAGGTTTGAGCGGCTTGGGACTGGCGGGTGAGAGAGATTTGTCCTGACTGTGGGCCAGGCAGGAAAACTCTAGCAACAAATGGCGTCCAACGTGGTGGCAAGAGTTTCCACCTAAAACCTGAGAAAAAAGATTCTAAAATGGAGCTAAAAACAGTTCCTAATTGTCTCTCTCAAATGAGCGGCAGCTGCCGGTTTGAGCTACTGGCGGGTTGCTGGCGTGCGCGCTCGACCTGCCGCCATATGGCGGGAATGAGGCCTCTGCAAGTGGCACATTAAGCTACATTGTGGATTTAGCCTTTGCTAGTACAAAACAAAAAAAAAGAGGTTTCTGGGCTACATGCTGCTTGGATAAAAGCATAGACCCACGATGGCTCCCAGAGCTGGCGGTAAGCATACTGCCGCCATGTTGGGAAACTGAGGTGGGCGGAGCCAGCAGCCACAGATGCTGCAGCTTAAAGCAACAGATTCACAATAAGACAGATTCAGATGTAATAGTTTAAAATATGTGTAAAATATACGTAGGCTTGAAAGAGACAAAAAAAGGTGGTATATACAGTATAAAAACAAATACATGGTTTTAAAAAATAAAGTCTTTAAAGAGACAGTAAAATTAATATAAAAAATAAGCCACGTAGAGATGACTATTACACAGAGAGTCTGGATTGTGTTGTCTTTGGGATTCTTAACTACAGAGAGATGTTTGATTGTAAAGGAAGCTGAGTTAAACCAGTACGTATATTTTAAAGATACTTTGACTTCAAAATTTGGATGTAAGGATATGTTGCTTTGGAAAAGAGTCTCTTTTGTTTCCACAGAAAGCAAGAGGCTATGGATTTGTTCCAGAGTAAGATACATCAGGTTTGACCAGCCAAGACCCCCTGAAAGGTCTCCAATGACACCATGGCCCAGATGATCCAACATCCAGAATCGTTTCAAGGCAACTGGCTCAGATGATACAGCCTCACGGACTACTCCATGATCCTAAAATTTTCTTTGTTTCCCCAGAAGATACAGCGCCCCCCTCCAGCAGGAAGTAGTAAGAGAAGCTACGCCCAAATTCCCAAATATACCAAGCTGACTTTGGAGATGTGTAAAGGTTAAAACCTTCCTTTTTAAGAAAAGAAAAGGGGAAGTACTGTGGGATGGTCTGTATGTCAAATGTGTTGCTGATTGGTCAATAAATAAATCACTGATTGGCCCGTGGCCAGGCAGGAAGTATAGGCGGGACAAGGAGGAGAATAGAGCTGGGAAGTGGAAGGCTGAGGGAGGAGACACTACCAGCCGCCATCAGGACAAGGAAGATGTAAAGTACCGGTAAGCCACAAGCCACGTGGCAAGGTATAGATTAATAGAAATGGATTAATTTAAGCTGTAAGAACAGTTAGCAAGAAGCCTGCCACGGCCATACAGTTTGTAACCAATATAAGTGTCTGTGTTTACTTGATCAGGTTTGAGCGGCTTGGGACTGGCGGGTGAGAGAGATTTGTCCTGACTGTGGGCCAGGCAGGAAAACTCTAGCAACAGTTTTGTGCTCACACATCCCTCAAACCTTCAAGTGGTAACAATGGGAAATCGCTAGCTGTGGCCTGTGTATCAGCCTCAACCTTCTCTGCAGTCAGAGTGAAGCCCTGTCACTTCCGAACAGCCTCACTGGCAACTGTCTTGATGTCTGCTCCAGTTTGTTCTTTGCTTCCAGGAGTCCTTGTGACAGTCCAGCTGTCACGTGTAAATCCCCACTGAAGCCCAGCTTCTTCTGAGAAAGCTTTCTTGGTTTTCCAAGAGGCAGCTCTTCTGACTTCCGGGGTCCACAACTGACTGAGTTCTTAGCTCTGAGCCTGGTGAGCCAAGGGCCTCGCTGTCTTCAAGGATGGTCTCTCACTTACTGTGTGAATTCCCTTCCCTCTGGGGAGCCTTGGAAAATGTTTTATTTCATCCTGATGGGCATAGAATAGAAGCTTGTCCCAAAAGGGCCCCGTTCCCCAGTAGGGATTTCTCAGTGATATCTCTGCAAAACTCTTTCTGGATTTAGGTGAGTCTTCAGTCTGAAGTTAGAATTCAGGGGTCACATGGAAGATCTGCAGGAGGGGACTCCTTGGGCATAACTTTTTAGTGATACTTCTCTTAATTTCTTGTTTTTCACTTTGCTATATTTAAGTCTTAAACAGGGATACATTTTTGGCAGGTTCTTTGAGGATAAAAGAAACATATAAATTTAAGAATTTCTGTGGCTAAAATGTAAGTTAATAAAATTAGCTCAAGAGCAATTATGATAACCTAAGTATCATGTAGTTAAATATAATTTGCATAATCCCAGGATAGAACATGTTTAAGCTTTCAGAAAAAAACCAATAAAATCAGCATTTATTGTTTTATTTTTTGATTGCTTTTGAAAAATTATATTGGTATTGCTTTGTATGAATAGGTCTCCTTGAGTAAATTATGATCAAAATTCAAAGCCATCATAAATTAAATGTGTTTTTTCCCACTTTGGTATACAAGACTTTCCATTAAGCTAGCCCCATATAATATACCTTGGATGTGTTCAAGAAAGCCCTGTAAATTATAGTAAGTATTTAAAATGGTAAGTAGACACTGGAAAAGGCCACATTAGGATTAATGAATGAAGGGGCCGATACTGAAAATGCACTTGTAAATAAATAACATGAAAAGGAAAGATGGCACATTGTTAGGTTAGAGTTACAAGTGGAGCAAGCCGGTAAATCGCAGAGTGGCAGCAGAGAGTCCGCCATGGGACTCCAGCGGCGCAGTAGGAGTTCTAATCGCTTTCTAGTCCAAACTCCCCATCTTCCTTGGTCTGGGTTCACCTCGAGACTTTGCCCTTGTGCCTTCTCTTCAGATGGAAGAAGGACCTGAGCTTTCTATCCTCATCTGTGAGTCCCCTTCTTGTCCTCATCCACAAAGTAGCTGGGAAAGTGGTGGGGAGAGCTGGCTTGCTGGGAAGGTGTTACCTTTTCTCTTAGTACTCCAGCACTCAATGATCTCGTGATGGAAGCTGATGTTGGGAGTCGTGTGACTTGGGGCAAAGTGAGACATCGGACAAGAAATGGGTACATAGGAGCAGTGTGCTCTGGCCACATGAGCTCCTTTGTCCAAAGACTTGGGGCCAGTGAGCTGTGCTTTGTGGAGAGCGTGGAAAGAGGACTGTTAGTGAGAAATTGTGGCTTGATGAAATTGAGTGGAAACACTTGGAATAGTATCTTGAGTGTTTTTAGAGTTATTTCACAGAGTTTAATTAAAACTCTCCTTTTATGTCAACTCACAGTTAAATAAGATCAGGTTTCCTATAAATGTATAAGCACATGCTAAATGATGAGGAGAGAGAGTCCTTCCTAGGTGTTCATTTTCTCTAGTGTCCAGGGGACTGTACTTCAATTATGTGATTTGCAATATCTGTTAGATTTTCCACCCACTAAAGAAGATGACTTTAAGTTAAGCCACTAGAGATGCACGTTCAGAAGGTCTGCTGAGATACATCATTCAGGCAAGTGAGAATAATGAGCGTAGGAATAAAGGCTACATTCTCTATCATAGGAAGAGTAACAACACTGAGGGAAAGTTCACAGTATTCTGTAATAACCTGAGAGGGAAACAGTGCTCTGAAGAAGTCATGGGCATTTGTAGATCAAAACCATGCTTAGGGTCCCTTTATCTGGAAAGATGGAGAAGACAGATGCAATGTGAAATCTGGATTAACTATCAAAACTAATTCTGCAGGTGCTGGACAACGCAGGCAGGCAGATCTGGAGACGAGTGGACTCCCAAGTGAGGGGTGAGCACTGGGGGCCACCTGCATCTGCTTGTTTGTGCTCTCGAAGGAGGATGCTTCCAGATCTGTAGATTGTATTGTGGGGACAGAAGCCGAGGAGAAGCATGTGCCCTCACTGGCTTATCAGTGAGCATCGTTGGGGCTAGCAGAGGTGAGAAAGTGAAAGGGAATTTTGAAAATTAAGGGTACAGAAAAGATAGCCCCTATAAGAGTGTAAAAACCTCTCCGTGATTAGGGTTCACTACTGTGGTACATACACAAGGAGATCCAAGCTTCCCAGTGAAAGGCAAAATGTGCAAGACAGAGACTAATAGGTATTTATTGCTGCCTATGAGCGGACCTGGGGTTTGGAGTTCAAGTGCAGTTAGTGTGTGCTGACTGTCTGCTAAAGCAAGGATCAATGTATTTCAAAGGAACATACAGGCATCCACAGACTGTAGTCTAATAAAAATACATGCATGAAATGCTCAAGAATAAAGAACAACCATAATTTAAAATATTTAATGTTACTTTCAGAAGAACTCGTGGACCTCATCAGAATGCATAAAATTTGAATTGAGTCATGATAGAGTGGCACCCAATACAGACCAGATGTTAGCTCTAGCAGCCAAGGATCTGAAAATAACATTTATAAACGTTCAAGGATTTAAAGGAAAATATAATAAGTGGGCAGGCCAGGAATCTCAGCATGGAAACACAAAACTTAACAGTTCAGAATACCATGGTACTCCATTTTGATAAAAGATCAGTCTAGACTGGTTGACGTTGGGAGAGCGATATTCTTGGCTGTCTACCGGTTGCAATGAGGTCACACTCTTCTGTGGAATCCCTGCAGAAAGGTGTCCCCGGGAGCTGATTGTGTGGATGTCGCCAGACTCTGGTGCAGGGGCATCTGTAATGAAAGTGGACTGTGGACTTCTGAATGGAAACAGAAAACAGAGGCAGAGCCCCTGTTCTGAAGAAGGAGGCCCTGCAGACCTAGCAGCTAAGTGATTGGGGTCAATAGCTGGTTCCTAGGGAAAGGTCATTATCAGGGCAAAGGTGGGAGTTGAAAGGACATTGTCAGGGCAAGTGACAGTTTACATCCCGACTGTGGTGCAGAAACCATAGGGCACCGTGGTTGAATGCTCTGAGTGTGATAACTGCACAGCAGACGCACAAGGAAAGGTCCTGTGCTCTGTGACCAGGCTCGCTGCTTAGTGGTAAAGAGACCCCATGCCGCCAGGTTGCTCTCAAATGGCGGAAAGAACATGTCTCCCCTTCTCCCTGTCCCATTGTCCATCTGTCACTAGGTGGAAATGGGTGAATCTGGAGAAAGAACACACAGAAGTTGTGTTTGTCTTAGCAATTCTCTACTCCTTCGAAGACCTTTTTAAGTAAGAATGCTGTAAATAAATAAATAATCCATTTTACTTGAGCCGCTTCATTGCCAAACCAGTGACTTCCCGGTTCTTCTTGCTGTATCACGATGCAGCCCTCTCTTTCTTTGCTAATGCGTCTCCATTCAGCATAACAATCTCTTGGCCTGTCAAAATACCGCTCATACTTTAAAAAATATTTTTTATTCTCTTGTCCTTCGTATCCTCTTTGTCTCCCATCCCATTAACCAGACTTTCTTAGAATTTGTTGAATGAATAAATTTTAAACTACCTTAAAATAAACTGGAATCTGTTCCAAACCATCCTAAAATATTTTGATATGCCAAAAACAAAAAGTTTTATGTGCATTGTCAAAGGATAAATGCTAATTTCGTATGTGTGTGTGTGTGTGTGTACATATGTTCCTGCAGTTCTAAGCATATGTTTATGTGTCCATGTGTATGTGGAGGCCAGAGGTTGTCATCAGTATCTTTCTCTACTGTGACCCATGTCATTTGAGACATGGTCTCTCAATGACCCCAGTGAGGACTGATTTGGCTAGAATGGCTAGAAGGTGAATTTAGGGGATCTGCTTGTCTCTGCTCCCATAGCACTGGGGTTACAGCCCAGCACTGCTCATGGCTTTTGTGTTAAGTTATTTCTCCTCATCTTTCCCTCCTTCTTCAGTCTTTTCTGCATCTAGAGTGCCATGTGACTACATTTTGATGAGATGTCAAGAGGCGTCGATGTGTTGGAAGCATGCTTGGTCATTTTGTTGCTGTTAGTGGTACCTGCAGCACTCTCTGTGGTCAGCACCGTGACGAGCAGGGAATGAGCTGTGTGCACTAGAGATGCTTGTGAGTCTTTGAGATGGTCACTCTTCTTGAGGTCACAGGGGTGGCACAATGTAGATCATATTCACAGTTTTTACATGCCTAGGCACTCTGGATAAGAAGGAAGACAACATAAAATGCTTCCCACCTCCATCCTTAGGGGACTTGTACTTGAGTTTCAATCCCTAGCACACACATAGTAAAAATCCAAGTGTGGCCACATGTGCCTATTACGCTAGTGTTGTAGGAGGCAGAGACAGGAAGATCACCAGGCTGGCTGGAGTCCAGCCTGACTACAGGTTCAGTGAAAGACCTTGGCTCAAAGAAATGAGAGAGAGCATGACAGAGCAATACACCTAACATTGTCCTCTGGCTTCTATGTGCAAGTAGTTGCACACATGGATGCATCCACCTCACATACATACACTCACACACACTCACACACACACTCTACATACCACACACACTCACACACACATGCACACACCCCATACACATGCACACATTCCACATACACCACACACATGCATATACACCACACACACATACTATATGCACCACAAACATACACCACATACATTCCACACAAACTCAGACACATATGCACACACACCACACACACTCAGGCACACATGTACAGACACCACACATACACACACACACACACACACACACACAAGCACACATGCACACATACAACACATACCACAGACACACAAACACACACCACACACACACATACAGGCACACACACATGCACACAGACCACACACATGGACACACACACACACACACACACACACACACACACACACACACACACTCACACACACCATGAAAACAAAAAGGCCATGCAGCTCTGGAATTGGTATGGAGGTCAACTTGTGGGTACCCCAGTGAGGGAATGGGGGTGGGGAATGAAAAGCTGGTGTCAAGGTAGGCTCACTGAATGCACCAGGTTTTGCCTTGGAGATGACAGGAAGCACTTAGGGCTTCTGAACAGAGACCCGGCCTGGACTGCGTCATGCTGGGCTCAAACTGAGCACTGTACATACTGAAGGAGAGTTCACAGCAGGAACAGGAGGAAGTTCAGGCGGGAAAGAGGCAAGGAATATGTAGCCGGTAGAAAAGGAGATAAATTTCAGAAAGGCCCGGAAAGTGATGCTGGAGTTAAACCCTGAAAGCAGGGGCTGGGGTGCCAGCTCTGCAGATGGAACTGCTTGCTGCGCCACAAACATGAGCACCCGAATTAAAATCCCTAGTACCCCCCACACTGAAAATCCAGATGTGGCTGTGGATGCTGGTTAGCCACATTTGGAGCTGGGGATGAGACAGGAGGGCCTGCACCTCACGCTGAGAGCTTGGGCCAGGGAGCGGGCATGGAAGCAGACTGTGGGAAGCAGGAGTGAGTGTATTTGGAAGGAAGGGCAAACCAAGCTTGCTGGTTGTCTTAGTTAGGGTTCTAGTGCTGTGAAGAGACACCATAACCACAGCTAATCTTATTAAGGAAAGCATGTAATTGGGGCTGGCTTATAGACCAGAGGTTTAGTCCATTATCGTCATGGTGGGACACCATGGCAGTGTGCAGGCAGACATGGTGCTGGAGAAGGAGCTGGGAGTCCTACATCTTGATCCACAGGCAGCAGGAAGTGAACTGTGTGCCACACTGGGCCTGACTTGAGCATTTGAAACCTCAAAGCCCACCCCCATAGTAACACACTTCCTCCAACAAGGCCACACCTCCTAACAGGGCCACTCCCTTTTCACCACCACGACCACCATCTTTTTTTTTTGTGCACAGTCTCTCACTGGCCTGGAAATTCTGGAAGTTGCCATGGTTTGATTGGTTGGACATTGAGCCCAACAGATCTACCTGATTCTGCTTCTCCAGTCCTGAGATCACAAGCTTTAACCACCATTCCCAGCTTTTTAAAAATGGTCTCTTTTTCCTTGTTCTCCCTCTCTGTTCTTGATCCAGCTGGGATCTCCCGCTCCCCCAAGCTCTCTTTCCCTCGACCCTTGCCCTTCATTACCACCCCCCCCCCCCCCATCATGTCCAGTTCGCTCATGTAGATCTCATCTATTTCTCTGTCGTTGGGCGATCCTTGTGTCCTTAGTGCATGAGCTGGCTGTTTGGAACCTGGGGCCTATGCAGGGACATTTTGCTCAGCCTGGGCAAAGGGAGGAGGGGACTGGACATGCCTCAGTTGAATCTACCAGGCTGAGCTTAATCCCTAGGGGAGTCCTTGCCCTGGAGGAAATGGGAATGGGGGGTCGGGGGCAGGGGGGCTGGAGGAGGGAGGACAGGGGAATCCATGGCTGATAGGTAAAATTAAATTAAATTATTTAAAAAAATGGGCCCTGGAGATTGAACTTAGGTCCTCAGGCTGATAAGGCAAATCTTTGCTCACTGAGCTACCTCCCCTTGCTCCTGAGAGTTTTATTTTAAAATCTGGGCCTCGGCTATGTGCCTTAGACTAAAGACAGACACTTGCTATCTAAAGCCATACGCAGGAGAGGGTTAAGAGAAATAGTATACATCCAGGAAGAAGAGAGCGGAGAGGGAGCCCTACAGAGGGTTGTGTAGTGATGGCCTCCAAGAGTCAGTGGTACCCTTGGTACAATTTTGGTAGCAGGGAGAGGATGTGACTTCAAGTCGCTGCTTCTTTTTTTTTTTTTTTTTTTTTTTTGGTTTTTCGAGACAGGGTTTCTCTGTGTAGCTTTGCGCCTTTCCTGGAACTCATTTGGTAGTCCAGGCTGGCCTCGAACTCACAGAGATCCGCCTGGCTCTGCCTCCCGAGTGCTGGGATTAAAGGCGTGCGCCACCACCGCCCGGCAAGTCGCTGCTTCTTACTGGAGAAAATTCTTAAGCAACCATGTTTATGTTTTCAAATAGAGTCTGTAGTCAGTGAAAGTGTCAGAAATGGGCAGTGACTTTAGAGTGTTTTCAATGCATGTGTTTATGTGTCTGTGCATGCATGGGAAGGCTAGAGGACCACCTCAGGTATCATCCCGAGGAAGCCCATCAACCTCCTTTAAGACAGAATGCTCACTAGATCGGCTGGCTGGCCAGAGAACCCCAGGAACCTCCTGTCTCAACATCTCCACTTGGAACCTATCAACCTGGCATACAAGTGCATGCTATCCTGTTTAGCTTTTTAAAAATGTAGGTTCTTGAGGCTCATACTCAAGACATCCTGCCTATGAGACAAGCACTTTACTGAGTTATCGCTATAGCTTGGCTTTAAAGTTTTGAACACGAAAGGCCTCAATTGCCTACAGGACCTTCCTAGATGGTGAGGGGACAAATGGTAGTTTTGGAAGGCGGCGGTCTCATCAACCCGAGCCAGCTGGCAAGGGAGACACAGAGTTTCTACGACCCCCAATTTCTTCTTAGAAAAATGGGTATGTCTTATTGTTTTGGCCTGTGAACAAGCATCTACAAGTGTTCCTCTGTTTCCCTTGCCCTTCAAAATGAAGCAAGTATACACAGACACAAGATGTAAGACAGAAACTGAGCAGATTAAGTTAAAAAGTGCTCCTTGACCCTCTGTAATCCTGGACGCTGAATGTATTTCTCCACATAAGCGGGTAGTTGTGCTGAGTTATTAGGAAAAATGCATGGAACATTCACTTCGCCGTCAGCCTCACCTTCGTTCTGTCCCCAGTGAACTAGCCTGGTATTTATTTCACCAGGGAACCTGTAAAATAAGTGACCGGACAAGGATGGGAGTGGGACTCGGGGCTGACTGTCATTGGTTTATTGATGGCCTCTGTCCCCCAGTGTCCCATTACCCCTGAACAACCCTGCTCACATGCTAAACACACGTAGTTTTCTTGGGGAGTAATGTTCTGGTTCTCTCCAGAAGAAAGCTGACCGTAGCCGAGCAGCTACTGGCGTGGAAGACGGGACATAGCTTATTCAGATTCTTATAGACAAGACCAGGCTCCGATGAGGACCTGGTTGCCTAATGTTGGAACAAATCCTTCCCTCAGTTCCGGTGTCCCAGCGTGATGTATGAGTCTGGTTTTTCATTTCAGGAACCTCCTATTGGGAAGAATAGCCTTGGGCAGTTCCAAGGAAGGCTGGTGTCCTTGCATCTTGCTGATGAGGAAAGCTGCCCATGCACGTGTAAGGCCAATTGAGCACGGATCTATTCTATGGGTGCTGGGGACACCATGACCTCGGGCAAGCCTTGGGATCTGCGGGCCATTGGTGGCCAGTGGCAACAGCAGTCCTTTCAACCCTCTCCATGTCCCTGTGAAAACCAGTGTGCTCTGAACTCTGAGGGCAGGTACATCTCTGGGCCCATTTATGTTGATGGATGCTCTATCCAGACTCCTCAGAAACCATGGTTCAGGGGACGGATGGCGTTGGTGGCACTGCTAACATTGACAGAGGTCTCACACCAGAGCCGTTTTTCAGGTGCTTGCTTTTTCTGATAGGTTATTGCAGACTTGTCTGTTGGTTAAAGCTTTCTACACATCCCTTCCATTTATCCTGAAGATTTATCCATCCGAGAGGCAAATCCCTCCAGACTCCTATGCCTTTTTAGTAATTCAAAAAGCAGCCTTGGTAAGAGATTTAGTTTGAAATCACTATTCCCCAAACCTTTAGGGGATCTCAAGGTAGGATGAGCCAATGAGTGATGGATGCGATTAGGTAAAACCTGAAATTCCACAGCTCATTACACGTGGGTGAATGGCTTGGTATCCAGCAGGAGACTGGTGGGGCGGCCCCCTCTCAGTCTTAGAGGGCTCTATCCGGTGGGCTCCGTCTGTTCTCATTTGTTTTGTATCTAATCACAGGATATGCTCTGATCTCTGGCTTCTTCATAACCATTGTTCCAAATTCCTAAAAACAGCAATCTTTCCTCTTTCTTTGGTGTTCAAAGTGTGTGAAGCCCGATCGCTCTGTAGGAATCCAAGCCACCATCGTAAATCTCAGGTGATTTTAGAAAGATATATAATACTCCTAAATGATGACATATTTCCAGAAGATCAGTAAAACATTTCTGAGTGATATACGGCTAGGGCGTTGTGTCTCTGCTGTGAACCCGAGGGAGAACATCAAGCCAGCGCAGTATTTTATGAGTATTATTGGCCATATCTTTTGTTTTTAATCTGCAAGTAAAGAGGCTGGCCACACAGAAAATTGGTGTACTTTACACCGGAGATGGCCGAGGAAAGCCCTGCGAGTTTTGATTCGCCCTTGGAACAAAAGGTTGGTGTGGGACAAGGGTGGGGGGGCAATCATGGGAGGGCTGGGAGTGGTTGATGTAGGACCAGGGCGGCCGTGGCAGGAAGGAAGGACCTGTCTGAGAAGAAGGTGGAAGCCTTGGAGAAGGGGTCTAGCATTTAAAAGCAATTGTGGGGTCTGGAGACATGGCTCAGCAGTTAAGAGCATGGACTGCTCTTTCTGAGGACCTGGATTTAGTTCCTGACATCCCCCCAACAGCTCCCAACCACCCACAACTCCAACTATAGGGGGTCCATCACCTCTGACCCCCGAAGGGACTGCACCCGCATGCACCCCTCCCATACATACACACAATTTGAAAGAGTCTTCAAAGCAAGTCTGTGGTGTGTATTTGCAGTCTCTTCTCTATATTAAATTTGTACCTTTAATCGCTGAGAGAAAACAGACCAATCTAAACACATGCAGCACTACATAGTACTGCAGCAGGCTATTTCCACCAATCCCTGAGATTGTCTTCTAGGTCTGGGAGGAGGAGCGCTCTAAGAGGGCTGCCGATGTCAGCCGACGTCAGGATGGATGGAAGGTCCTTTGCGATAGGTGAGATGGGAGAGGTGGTTAAGTCTAGTTAAAACTGTGCGTTCCTTTGGTTCCTTGCAGAACAGAGAAAGACTGGCAGAGGAGGGAGGTCGCACTGGCTACATGGATGAAGCATAAGGGCAAAGAAAGACTTTCTCCTCTCCACTGGTAGCCAACAGGGTGTGTACTGCTCAGTGCCAGCCAGAGGCTGCACCAGTGCCCAGCAGATCTGGCAGAGCTGCTCAGAGGCATGCTCCATCACCTGTAACCTTATGTGGACTTTAGTAAGAGCTCTCCGCAAACACAGGCTGTCCCAGGTAATGCACACATCATGGAAAGGGTCTAAAGAGTTGCAGAGATGCCCAGCATGAAGAAAGGCAGCTACAAACTCACAGTTACATAGTTGTTCAGTGTGTGTGTGTGTGTGTGTGTGTGTGTGTGTGTGTGTGTGTGTGTGGAATCAATGTAGGAGTCATTTTTGAACCTGGAGCTCACTCACTGGGACTGATTGGCTAGCTACTGAGCCCCAGGGACCCTGTGTCCCTGCCTCGCCAGTGCTGGAACTGTGGGGTGTACCACTTTACCCAGATTGTTATATGGATTCAGGGAATCTGAACCTAGATTCTTAGATTTGCATGGCAAGCAGTTTGTTGACCGAGCCATCTACCCAGTTTTTACATGGGATGCCTCTATACTTTCCTGCAAGGAATTATTTGTTTTTTGTTTGTTTGTTTGTTTTTGTAGTTTGAAAGCCGGTTCTCCCACGGCTGTGGTGGCACCTGAACACACCAGGCACACACTGTGAAAAGAGTGATTAGAACATATGCCAGGGGAAGTTGCTGAACTCTCTTGCACCCAGAATGCAAAAGTGGTCTTCCCAAAGACAGAAAGAACCTCATCTATCTTGAGGTCTACAGATACCAGCCTGGAGTTCAATATCAGCACAGTTCTGTGTGTGTGTTATCTGCAATTCTTCACCTGTGTGGTGTTTCACGCCCTTCTCCAGATCCATTTCCCAGAAGGAAAAAAGGAGTCTTGGAACAACTTTCTTCCCTGGAGTTCAGAATCACACAGATACCCATGCTTCCAGATCTATCACCCAGGAACCCCTTGGGGGCTCAGTGACGGCCTCTTGTAGAATGTGCAGCACCCTGACACATATCCTGGGGTGTGTTGATTAGATGGATTCTGGAGCCAATGACCATGGGTTTCATAGGACAACTTGAGATGTCTCAGGAGTCACTATTCTGAGCTACTCAGTAACAAATAAGTTATTAAAGTGTTTTACCTGCTCATTTAGAATAATGGACCATGGAGAGTGGAGATGTTTCTGTCAGCTCCTGCCCATTCTCCATGCCAGCCTCGGCTTTTCATTTGTCCTGCCCCCACACGACCCAGAGACTAACTAGGGAACCTGTGGGATCTCCTTCCAATTAGTTCCTCCTTTCCCAAAGTTAATTTGCCTTAATTAGATATTAATAATAATAGAATTGGGACCTTCTCTTATACAGGAATTCAGGGAGCTATATTCAGCTTTATGGAGCTTGTTGGTGAATTCTCTCTGGTTGCCCGTGTCAACCCAAAGGTGCTTTTGTTCTTCTGTTTGTGATCCCTGTTAGGTGTGTGTTCAAGTGTGAAATCTGTATCTGGGTCTGATTGCAAAGCTGTGAAGAAGGGTCATGCTCTGTACCTCAGTGGACCTCAGGGATGGCTCTTGGGGTAGAAATTAGCATGGGAGGATTAAACGTGGTACCCAGGAAAACCAAGACCAAGAACACTGAAGGTTCAGATGGTTATATTCTAGCCTCAACAATAGTATACAGGATTTCTGGATCTCTGTCCTGCTCCGTAGCAATCCTGGCTCCACAGAGTCCCCCAAGTCCCATGTCCCATCTGTGATTATAAAAGTATTTAAAGCCACAGAGAGACTGCAAGGCCATGCAGACTCAGTGCTGATTTATGGCACATCATGATTTGACACACACTGCAAGGCTCTGGGCTGACAGGAGCTTCAGGGTAGCAGGTTTCAATCTGTATATTATAGGCCCTGCTTCAGAAAGAGAGTATCCCTCAAACAAGGCTATAATGCAGGCTTCCTGAAAACTCCTCAACACAGTCAGAAAAGTTTCATGACTCTTTATGTGACACTGAGTCCTATTAGCAGCCACGTGATCTTATAAATACAATTGTGAAATTTTGGAATATGGACATTTAAAAAAAGATTTCAAACCTAAACCAGACATCATAAAAAATAACAAATCTTCCCTGGTGACTTTTTTTTTAAAGTAGAAATACAGAGAGCTAGAAATATCTATTAATGTTCTTTGTCAATGAAATTATCATTTTCTAAAACTACTCAATCAAGTATGTTGAACTCTTAAAACTACTGGTCAAGTTCATAAGATGCTGATGACTTAGGTACAGATAAGATAAGGAAGATATCAATATCTAGGGGGAAAGCCTTAAAAGTCAAGGATTCTGCCTCTCCAATTCTGTGGGGGTTTGAATGAGAGGCTCATATGTTTGAATACTTGTTCCCCAGTTTGTGGAACTGTTTGGGAAGAATTAGGAGGTGTGACCTTTTTGGAGGAGATGTGTCACTGGAGATGAGCTTGAGGTTTCAAAAGACGTACCCCGTTTCCAAGGTGCTCTCTGTTTCCTGTTTATAGATTGGGGTGTGGGTTCCCAGCTGCTGCTCCAGGGCCATGATTTTTGCCATGTTCCCTGCCATGATGGTGATGAACTCTTGTGCCTGTAAAAGTGTAAGCCATGAATAAACCCTTCCTTCTATAAGTCACCTTGGTCATGATGTTTTATCGCAGAATAGAAACCGAACTAAGATGGAAGTTGGTACCAGGGAGTGGACTATTGCTGTGCCAGACCCAACCATGTGGGATTTTTGGATGAATGGGGTCGATTTTGTGACTCTGGACTAGAAAAGCAGTTGGACATAAAAGAAACAACAAAGAAAAGCTGTTTCACATGGAGTGCAGGGAGGCCAGGCCCCCACCCAGGCACAGCTGGGCTAGACAGTGTCGTCCACAGGCTTCTGGCTTTAGAGTCATGGAAGACACAGGAGTAAAGGGGTTGTGGAATCTCCATCCATGATTAAGAACAGATCATGTGTGTCAGGGCAGTCCTTCTATGAAGGCCCTGAGGCGGCAAGAAGCCCTGAGAGACCATTGCATGAAGATGTCAAAGTGAAGCCTGAGCTGTGTTGGAGAACCCTAGGTGTTAGAGGTGCAAGTGTCATGGGATATTTGCCAAGGAGAACTGCACACAGGGAGTGGGATGAGCCCCAAAGAGAGACCTGGGTTGACACCAGACAATGGCTTACAAGATTTGAAGCTCACACTACTGAATTTTGGTCTTGCTTTGGTCCAAGTTATTCCTCACTATGCCCCATTTCTACCTTTCGGAATGGTAATGTAGGTTTTGTGACAATGTATGTTGGAAGTTTGTAATTGACTTTTGTATTTTACTTGGAGTTATTGCCTTGAGTTTCAGAAGGGACTTTTTACTCTTAAATAGTATTGAGACTGAAAGACTATGGAGAACTTTGAAGTTGAACTAAATGAACTGTTCATTACAATATGACCATGCATCTCTGGGAATGAGGGAGTGGAATGCGGTGGTTTGAATGAGAATGGCCCCATAGACACATGTGTCTAACTCTTGATCCCCAGTAGGTAGAACTGCTTTGGAATAACTAGGAGATGTAGTCTTGTTGGAGGAGGTGTGTCACTGGGGGTGTGCGCTGATGTTTCAAAAAACTTATAGCATTTCCAATATGTTTCTCTTTGGCCCTTGCTTGCAGATCAAGTTGTGAGCACTCAACAGTTCCACAGTCATGCTTTGCTCTGCCATTATGGACTCTAACCCTCCGAAGCTGTAAGCACAATTAAACACATTTGTTTATAAGATGCCTTGGTCATGGTGTTTTGTAATGGCAATAAAAAAAATAAGACAGGTTCATTCATTCTTTTTCTACTTAAAAGAAAAATGTTTAAACACAGAGGGTGAATCTAAGATATGGTTTGGGGAAAATAATCAGGAGTACTAGCCTTCTGTAGAGAGTAATTATATGTTCATAACTTTTGGTTAAATGTGTGTGTGTGTGTGCGTGTGTGTGTGTGTGTGTGTGTGTGTGTGTGTGTGTGTGTGTGGTCTATGCACATGTATGTGTTTCTGCACATGCCTATGAACATGGGAAAACCAGAAGAATGTGTGAGATATCTTGTTTTATAACTCGCTGCCTTATTCCCTAGAGACAGGGTCTCTCACCACACCTGAGCTGAGCTAGTGGTCTGGAAGCACTAATGATCCTCCTATCTGTGCCTGCCTCAGCTGTGGAGTTACAGGTGCACAGGTGGCCACATGTGGCTTTTTACGTGGGTGTTGGGGATTCAAACTCAAGTCCTTGTGCTTGCATGGCAGTAGTAGGTCTCACCCTACTTACTGATCCATCTTTCCAGCCCTAGTTTTAGCTGGATATTTTTGTTATACTTATTGTGTGTGTCTGTATTGTGTGTGTGTATGTTTGTATTTGTGTGTGTGTGTGTGTGTGTGTGTGTGTGTGTGTGTGTGGTCACAGCACACACAGAGGTCATACACCAGTGGGAGCTAGTTCTTTCCTTCCATCATGTGGGTCCTGAGTCTTGAAGTCAGGTGATCAGGTAAAGTGCCTTTACCCATTGAGCCATCTTGCTGGCCATGACCAGAGTCTTTCATTTTTCCTCCAAGCCTAAGCTGTGTATTGCAGTGAATTTCCTTTCTGCTAGCTCTCTATCAACCTGGTTGTGTGTGATAGCAGAATTTCTTCTGCTCTTCTGTAGACAAGGTAATGGAACGTGAAGCACATTTTCTAGAGCATCTTCTCATGAATAAGAAGCAGAAGCTCCCTTCTGTAGCTGGAACGGGAAGGCGTGGTGACTGGGCCAGTCATGTTTGCACTGCTCATTCACTTTTTAGGCCCAATCACCACTTTATGCTGTTCTGCCTTAAAACTGCCAATGCCCAAGAGCTAAAAAAAAATGGAGAAAAAGGATTCCCAAAGAACAAAAACAGGTCTGGGGAGATGGCTCGGTGGGGAAGAGTGTCTGCCTGTGGAGCACAAAGGCCTGAGCTGCTGTCCTCAGCACCCACATATAAGCCATGAGTGGCTGTGCTTGCCCGGAACCCTGACATTGGGTGACAGAGACCTAGGACCTCTGGAACTTGCTGTCAACCAGCCTAGACAAATTGGTGAGCTTCTGGTTCCAGAAGAGAACAATATAGAAAGACACTGGGGACCCCTCCTTTGACCTCTGCATAAACCCACATGGGCATACCCACTTGCACACTCATGCGCACACATCACACATAAAGTAAATATCAATCTGGTATGAGACTTTCAAATTAGCAAGGCAAGATACCACATAGCAATCACAGTAACTTCAACATTCTGAGGGAAGAAAATTAAAAGCAAATGAATAAAAGTAGAAATAAAATGATAGTAAAAAAAAAAACCCATATATGACAAAAAAATCAGAAAATGTACCTTGAAAACTTACTCCAGATGTTGGAGGTGGAGTGGAGAGAAGAGAGGCACTGAGTAGGTGACTAGGTCAACTTTTTCCCTTTCACGACGGGACTGAAGTGATGATTCTCAGATACACAGTTTTGCACTGGAATCCCTCTTACATGATCTGGCATTTTAACTGAATACATGTGCTATTTCTATGGTGAAACTTAATAAGCAGAGATGTATTAAAAGTTGCATCGTGACTTTTGACATGGGAGGAAGTTACACCCCATTTTTGCATGCTACTTAGTTCCTTCTTCCCCAATGTATCATTCCAAGAACTGAATAAAGCAGAGAGCAGAACAGATTACTCATGAGAGCTGGAAACTTTAGAGTCCTACTTAAGATGTCTTCTTATGGAGATGCATTTTGGAAAGTGTCTGTGGTAAATAGATTGATAATATTCTTTAACTCATGTTAAAAGTGTTTACTAGCAATTTGTAGGCCAACTTGAAGAAAAAGAATGCAATATTAGAAAAATATAATCAAGCATGAGTGTATATTTAGAACACATTACAAATTATAAAAGGTTGAAAATGCCATAGACTTTTAAATATGAATTTAAATTAGGCAATATCTTATAAGAAACTGTCTGATGTGTAGAGTAATTCCTTTTCCCCGACTTTCCCCCTACTTACCCAGTGTAACTGAATATACACAGCCCAGATTCTACTTTCCAAACACCATCTCCTATCAAAGTTAAGAACAGTTCTTCAAAAAGTGACAGCAGGGACAGTGGTACCACATGACCCAGGAAACAAAGAAGAACTTCTGACATAAAGACATCAGAAGGCACCGAGCCAACCTGAACGTGCTCCCAAAGGTTGAAGTGGAAATCATTTGAGCAGTGGAACAAACTGTGCCTCAGATTATAACCCACAGGATAAAATAAATATTCATGAGTCTGTGCAGATCTATGAAGGAATCACAATAAATGGGAGAGAAGCAAGAATTCCTCCTCACAGAAGAATTAAAATTAACAAATCTCTAAGAAATGAAGGCAATACAAAATGGCCCCTAGACAAGCCTCACAGTGATAAAGCAGGGATTTATCTACTGATGGATTCTAGATATCTCATCAAAAGTTAGTAGTAGGAAAGAGACAGAACATTTGGATATGCTCAAAAGCTCTTGCCAAGATATTTGTCAACTACAAAAGGAAAAGTTGTAATTTGTAGCAGAGAAATAAGGCAGACCACCAAGGAGCTAAGACCATACTATGAATATTAAGAAATTTTAGCATCTTGATTATCAATGTGATATATTGAAAAGAACATGTCACTTGTGTCTCATTCTTACCTCAAATGCACAATCCAAGTTTAATCACAACAGCCATCCATAAACCAGAGACATCCCAGAAGTTAATTGACCAGCTTCACCAAACAAGCCAAGGTCAGGAAAGATAAGGGAGACCTGGGGAGTCGTCAGTGTAGCGGCAGATTCACTGTGGACATGGACTGGGTCCTGGAACGGAAATGGACCTTTAAGGAAATGGCGTAAGCTCACTGTTTAGGCAACTGTTAGACTAACTAGGACTTCCTAGCTTTAAAGGTCATGCTATGCTTGCATAAGTGAATGTTAGCACTATGCTTTTCCAGGGTGATTCTCTAACCCAGGGGACACAAGACAGGGTCGGCAGACATTTTGGATTTTATGCAGAGGGAAATGGGGTGTAGATAGCATTTAGTGGTCAGAAGCCAGGAGGCTCCCACAGGAAGCTGGGTGAAGGGCGTGAGTGGATAACCTGCACCCTTATTCTTGTCACCTTTATGTGAGTTTACACATATCAAGATTACATACACACATACACACACACACACACACACACACACACACACACACACACACACACACACACTATGGAGAATTGATCCTTTTCTCTAAGCTTCTTTTCTTTTTTCAGTAGCGTGTGTGTGTGTGTGTGTGTGTGTGTGTGTGTGTGTGTGTGTGCGCGCGCACGCCTCTGGAGGTCACAGGACAACATGCAGCATGCAGGAGTGGTTCTCCTCTTCCACTTTGTGAACCCCAGGGATGGTACCCAAGTTGTCAGGTTTGGCAAAAGTGCTCTAACTTCCGAGCCATTTCATTGTCTCTATTTTTCACTATCTCAATCTCTTAAATTCCTCTTACTTTAGGAGTTAAAACTTTTTTTTCGTGCCTGCATTGTGAATACCAAATTCTCTGCAGAATTTTGTATACCTTGGCTGTGTCTCCTGCTGGGGTTCTAAACCACTTGCCTGGCATCAGGAATTGGTGAATGCAGCAGTCAAAGCCTTCATTGTGTTCCTCCTCTCCCTGGGGCCTCAGTCCCCCATGTCCTGGTAGCACTGACAAATACTATAAGCATGAAACAATTTTAATCCAGACTTTCTATTGGCTCCCAATGGAGCCGGTGGTCTCCCATGTTACTCAATCACACCTAAAAGTAGAGGTTCATTGCCAATTTATGTAATAGCTTTATATGAATATGATTTACATAATACAAATTGCACTTATATCAAGTGTACAATCCAGTCATTTTTAGCACATTTGCTGAATTGGGCAGCTGCCCTCACCATTCAGTCTAAGACCATCTTCTTTCCAGTACATTTTACAATTAATCCCCACCTCCACTGGCACCCCCGACTGCCACTAATTTACTTTCCCAGACTTTCCTTCCCGACTCTTCACACAGACACACATACAGTCTCTGGGCTCCTGTCCTTGACCTACTCTCTGCAGAATAGTTTTGGTTTGTCCATCCTGTAGCTTGTACTATGTTTCCACATAGTGTCTTGGTACACACACCAGTGCATAAGTCTTTCCATGCTCCTGCTTTGGAGTTCTGCCTAATTTGCCATGAACATGGTGCACAGGCATTTGTGTGAACATGTCTTGTCATCCTCCTTCTCTAATACTAACCCTGGGGTACCACTGCTAGGTTTAAAGATAAATTTGCTCTTAACTTTCTTGGAAGCTGCTAAACACTTGACTAGTTGGCTAGCTGGCTCCATCATGAGCACCCTTGTCATCAATGTGTAAAGGTACCAGTTTGTTCATGCCTTTATCCAGAGTTGGTACTGGCTCACTTTTCCATGGTAGCCACCTTAGTAGGCACTAATCAGTACCATATTGTTTTAACTTATATTTATTTTATCTCCTGTAACATTGAGAAACTCTTCGTGCACTTGCTGGCTATTTCATCCATCTTCTTTGGAGAAATTTCTAATTGTATTCTTTACCTATTTTTAACTCTACCACCTGTCTCTTCATTATTGAATCGTAAGTCCCACCCTTTCCTTTCCTTCCTTCTTTCCCCCATCCCTCCCTCCCTCTATCCCTCCCTTCTTCTCTCCCTCCCTCCCTCCTCTCTCCTTCTCTCCCCCCTCTCCCCTCCCTCCCTCCCTCTTCTCTTCCTCCCTCTCTCCCTCCCTCCTTCCCTCCCTCCCTCCCTCCCTCTCTCCCTCCCTCCCTCCCTCCCTCCCTCTATCCCTCCCTTCTTCTCTCCCTCCCTCCCTCCTCTCTCCTTCTCTCCCCCCTCTCCACTCCCTCCCTCCCTCTTCTCTTCCTCCCTCTCTCCCTCCCTCCCTCCCTCCCTCTTTCCTTCCCATCTACCTTCCTTTCTCTCCATACACCATCTCACTCTTTACCTCATCTTGGCAAGGACAGGTGTGGATCACTATGCCCAGAATCTCTGATGCACTCTGCTGCATCCAAATTCTCTTCGGGTGCTTTCCTTGTGAATGTCTCCTCCCCAGTGTGTGGCTTACCTTGTTTTATTAATGGTCTATTTGGAAATGAAAAGATTTTGAGTTCAACTCGCCAGTTTTTTCTTTGATTCTTCCTGCTTTGGTTGTTTGTCCAGCAAATCTTTGTCTCAAAGTCACAAATATGTCTTCCTATGTTTCTTCAAAGAGCTTTACAACATAGTGGTTCATTCTAAGCTCATTTGTGCATTGTGTGGTGTGAGGCAGGGGTCTGTGTATGCCAGTCTCCCATGTAAACATCCAGTTACCCCAGGACTCGTTCCTGGAAACACTCATTCCAATATAGTTCTCTCTCATTTACTTTTATAACTAGGGTTTTGATTTCTATTTATTTCTCTGGTTTGCTTTTCTGGCCCATACTGTTTTAGCTTGCATTACTCATTTTACCGAAGAATTTTGATTATAAAAATTATATCTAAAATTATCCTTAGCTAATGATAACTTACTTTTAAATAATTGTTCTCCATCTTGTAGTGTGAATGAGAAATATCTCCCACAGACTTACACATTTGAACAATTGGTCTCTAGCTGGTGATACTGTTCAGTAAGGTGGTGCAGCCTTGCAGTAGGAAGTACGTCACGGGGGTGACCTTTGAGAGTTTATAACCTTGTTCTACTTCCGGTTCACTCTCTGCTTCCTGTTTGTGATTGAGGACATGATCTCTCAGCTTCACGCTCTGGCCCCAGTCTGCCAGGCCTCCCCTGTCCATATGGACTCTCCCTCTGAAATCATAAGTCCACATAAACTCTTTCTTCTTAAGTTGCCTTTGGTTGTGTGTTTTTTAACAGCGACAGAAAAGTAACCAACACAGAATCACTGTTTTATTTCACTGACTTGATATCCCAAAGTGATCTTTGGGGGCGGGGGGGGGGGGGGGGAGATGAATATGAATTTACTTTTTCATGTCCTCATATTCTTGACTTCTCTGGGATACTTCTAGGGTTTCACCATTTAGTGTAAAACATTTACTATTGGTTTTGAAAGAATTTTCCTTAGATTGTCCAGGAGATGTCTTATCTATTTGAGTGTATGTGCATGTGTATGTGTGTGTGTGTGTGTATGTATGGTGTGTGTGTGTGTGTGTGTGTGTGTGTGTGTGTGTGTGTGTGTTGTTCATCTGGGTGTTTACACGTGTGCATGTGGGTACATGTGCACACATCTTCAAGCCCAAGGCTGATGTCCTTGTCTCCTTGGTTGTCTTCCCCAATCACTCTCTATCTTTATGTTTTGAGGCAGTTTCTCTCACTGGATCTGGAGCTCATGGATTCCTCTTGGCTAGCCGGTGACCTCCAGGGGTTCTGTCTCTGCCCCACCCCAGAGCTAGGGTGAAGGGAGTGCAGTGACGACAAGATTTTTCCATGGATTCCGGAAGTCCAAACGCAGGTGTTTGTGTTTGGTGGCCAGCGCTTCACTAGCTGATCCACCTCCCTAGCCCCGGCGTCTATGGCATCACAGTGTGTTACGTATTATCAGAGACAGAGGCGGCTGTTAGAGTCCGTGCTTCTTTCCTGCAGCTGATGAAATACTTGTGTGAAATTTCTCTTTGGCAAGAAATACAGCTGACTGTGTCGGCAGACTTCCTAAATCTGAATGATGTTGCAGAGTAAACCCACTTCTTCAGAGCGTTATCCTTTTATATTTTATATTTTATAAGGTCTTATGCATTCCTTAAAGGTTTGTGAGTGACTGGGATTTACAAAGTTCTGTGTTAGATGTTGGACAAACTTTTAATTTCTTTTAAAGTTATAGGCACAGTGAGTTTTTTTATACACTTCCTGTTTTTGAAGATCACATTGTTATCCTGTCTCCCTAAAAATGATCCATGTCATGTCATGTGTTTAAGTGATAGTGATGGTACTATGCATGTATGATTTTGTTCTATTTTCATGCTTATCTTTTAATATCTTCTTTTGCCATTTCTGCTGATGATGATACTGTACCCTTACAGTCTCCTAGTTTAGTTTATTGTCCATTTTATTGGTTCTCAGCTCTTGCTTTCCACCAATTCCTGGTAGTTATTAACTTTATACTTTTATATCTCTTTTCAGCATTTAACAGTTGCTCAAAAAATTGTTGACGGAATCAGTGAACCAAAGCATACTTTCCTTGGGGAATACAGAACACACACACACACACACACACACACACACACACACACACACACACACACACACTCCTGAGCAGCATGCTTTCTTTTTCCTGACTGTGGTGGTCCACTTCTGTAGTCCAAACATTTGGGAAGCTGGAGGATCCTAAGTTCAAGACCAGCCTGAGCGACTTATCAATTATGTTTTCAAAATGAAAAAGCAGAGGGGCTAAAAAATATTCAGAAATCCTCTGTTTCTCAGACAGCAATTCCCGAATTATTTTCTTGTCATTACACATTGATATTTTTGTTTTTACCATCATCACATATTTCTCTCACTTAAAAACCAAATGTTGCATCTATCCAGACAGTGAAGTTCCCGCTCTGGAAAAATATCCAATCAAATCATTACTTCTAAGTAGGGTTGTTGGAAAGTATTCGAACTTCAGGGAGTGCCTGAGAACTCTGGAATGCACAGAACTGCATCCTTTCGCTTGGGAGGCATCTCAGAAGTGACTCAGACAGGATGTAGCGGTGCATCTGTGCAGAGGAGGTGCCTACGGGCTCCCCGCCAAGAGAGAGAGTTGCCTGTTATTCCTTGGCCTCGTCTTTCTCCATTCTCCGTGACACTTCTGGAGGAAGGACATTTGCAGCTGTTGCCCTGGCGGGGTGAAGACAGAAAGGGCTCAAGTGGAGCCTAGGGCAACACCCCAGGCCCTCGGCGCTGCCCCCCCCCCCCGCACTGCCCCCTCCGCGCTGCCCCCGTGCTGCCCCTCCGGTTGCCCCCCTCCCCCCCCGCGCTGCCCGTCCCGCACACTTGGCCCGTTGATGGGAGACATTAAGCTGTATCTTTCGCCTTGCACTCAGCTCCTCTAGAAGAACAGAGCCTGCAATATTGATTGCCCCAGACCCAGGAAGTTTGCCTGAGACCAACAGGGTCAGAACTCCCCGACACCAGCCGCACTCACAGTCCACTCACAGTCCCGGTCTGGAGTCACTTTTCTGTCTGGAAAAGTGGTCTCAGCAAGAAAGCACACACGGAACAGCATCTCAAATCGCCATGATGCAGAAGATTTGGGGACTGCTGTCTGAATGATTTGCAGTTTGCTTGGCGCAGGGAGGAGTGGGCTAGGGAGGCAGGCCTTCCCACAGAGTTTGCCCCAAGAGCTGGGGATTCTCTTCAGGATGTGTGAAAATCCATCTTTAACAACCTTTAAGTCCCTTTTCAAAGCAGTGTGGGGCAGAAGCTGTCTCCACCCTGAAACCCAGGCCCTCTTCAACTTGAACTTTCCTGGTTACAGGGTCTTTTGCTCAGGGGATCAGTCTAGTCGCTGAATAGAAACACACTTTCTAAGTGACCATCCATTTGCCTCTCCCTATGACATTTCGAGCTTACTCACTATCATATACTCTGGGCCTGGAGGCAGTGGAGACAGAAACGGCTTTTGCCTCTCAGGTCACTTACTCTGGGCCTGTATACCATGGCCACACCGGCTCCCTTGCCGGATCTTCAGCAGATCAGCCAGGTTTTGGCTGCCCCAAGCCCAGCCCCTTGGATCTCCGTTGTTTCCCAGGCCATGAGGTGGTGCCCCAGGAATGCAGGCAAGCCGCATCTGTTAAGGGCTGCCCACAGCTGTGCGCAGCCGGGGTGGGCAGACACAGCACCCAGGCTGGGTCCATCCATCACCGAGCCACTGCTGTGAGGACATTCTCATCGCTGGATGAACCTCTAGTGACTCTGGCCGGGGCCTAGACGCCCCCGCCCTCACAGCCGTGCTATCAGTCAACCCAGGGTGAACTCTGGTTCACCTCCTGACCTCCCGTTCAACCCAGACAAGCATGGAAGTGTGAACTGGGCCTCCAAGGGGCCAAGAGGCCTCTTAACCCAGCTCAGCCCCACTTCCAGCTGCATCAAATGCGACCCCGCTCACCCCTGCTGCGGAGGTCTGGCCTCACACGTGTCCAGTGCAGCTACTGGGCAGCGGGACCGAGTCTGGAGACCCAAGTTTTACCTGCTGTTCAAGAAACTGTTCTGGACTACCTCCACGCAGGCCACAGACTCATGAAAAGGCCTTTCAATCCACGTCCCACATCCCAGACAAGGCAAAGCACAGTTGTGCTTGTGTGGGTTCTTTTTATTTTATTTTATTTTATTTTTTTGCGGCCTTAGGGGTGGGGATGCGGGAGGCTAGCAACTTCTCAGAGCACTGACCATTTCAAGAGAAACCCATACGGGACAGAGTCTCTGCCAGGCCTGCAGAAGAGGGGGGAGGTGGTATCACCCAGCCTTCCTTAGGCCATAGTGTTGGTACAGATGCCTCACTGTGTAACCCATGGCTGCGCCGTGGAACTTGCCCGACTTTTAAAATTCTAGAAGATTGTCCTGAAAAACGAAAGCACTTTTTTTTTCCCATTCAAAAAAATAAAATCAAGAGTGTGGAGAAGCAAACTCCTCACTGGGAACTCTGTGGGCGCTTTGTGCCTCTCCAAGAGGAAGCCTGGAATTTGGCCTTACATCTAAAGGACAAGTCTCTGCATCTTGTTCTCTCTTTTGGTCAGCCCCTCTCGGCTCTGTAGCAATAGCACCCAGCCACTGGCTCAGCTCATCATGGGCTCATCGTTGTTCACAAGACCATTCATTTTCCTTGTGATGCTGGGATGGGACCCAGAGCCTTGTGTGTGTGAGCCAAGTTCTCTCCCACAGAGCTACGCTCTCCTACTTGCCTTTTCCAGGTAGGATCTCATTTGTAACAGGAGTTGGCCAGTGAGGTCGCATAGACCCCCAAAGATTACAAGCTATTGCCATTACTATTAGATAACCTTCAGAATTTTATTGTAACATCCTATTGCTAGACAACACATATTTGAGTCATAGAAAATGGAGAACTCAACTCATAGTGACCTGGAAGCTTCATCCCTACTGGCTAGCTTTCATAGTTCTGGAAGGTGTTATGTGTGCCACTGGAAGACAGACGTGCTTATTAGTGTTAGCCAGCTGTGAATCCTGGAAGCAGCAATAATGACTGGCCTGGAGAGACATGCCCAACTGGTGTGCTAGTGGCATCTGTGTTACAGGAGTAACCAACCATGTTCTGATTGGATTTAAGTCCCGGTCCACAAGATGAAATCCATATCAGGCATCATTTCTGTCCCAAGAATCTGTGGCCAGACAGGTCATAGACCATTTGACTCTGACTCTCAGTCTACAGAGTATTAGACCAACTCTTAATGGCTTATATTTACACCCATAGATTAATAGATCTCTCAACCCTAGTCAGAGAGGTGTCTACTTTCAATAGATGGGATCAATACAGAGATCTACAACTGACCAAAGCTTAGAGAATAAGAGACTCTGCAATGTTCAGCCCTGACTGGGATATCTGTATTACACCCTCCTCCTAAGGCTCAGAGATCATTGGGGAAGAGTGGGTAGAAAGATTGTAAGAGCTAGAGCTGGTGGGTGATGACGAGGAAACCACAGAACACAGCAGGGCAGTTGCATATATGAGCTCCCAGCAACTGTGACAGCATGTTCAAGACCAGTGTAAGCAGAAGCCAGACCAAACACCAGCTTGGAGAGGGGAGGTGGGTACCATGTCCCACTCCTAGCTAAGGAACTATTGGCAATGATAGCTGCTGGGAGAGGAAGACTCTGTTTTGTTTATGAGTGTAGACCACATATATCCAAGACTGTGTGGACAATTCAAATTGGCCTTGATGAGGAAAAAAGAAAAAAAAAAGATGCAAAGTTGGGTGGGTAGAAAATGGGAGAAGATCTAGGAGGAGTTGGAGGAGGGGGTGAGTATGATCAAAATACACTGCATGAAATTCTCAAAGAACAAATAAAAATATAATTCCATCTCTATATAGTAGCAATGAATCTGTAATGAAGAAAAAGTATATTATTATTATAATCACATTTTTATAAAAAGTATTCTTTGGTGTAAATAAAAAAATCATGTATAGAATTGTATTCTGGAAGTCATAAAACGCAAATAAAAGAAATCAAATAGCCAAAAAAAAATTTTCCAACATGCAATGAAAAAATAAATGAATAGAGAAAAGGAGTCACTTCAGGATTCTCCAGATTCTAGAGAAGGTACCTTGCAGCAGCTGGCTTCACACTATCCCTGGCTATAAAACTTTACAACTAGGTAGCTAAAGCTTGTTCCAGGAAAGACACCGAGGGAGAAGGGGAGGGAGAGGGATGGAGGGAGAGAGATTTTAAGTTAAATGTCTAGGTAAGTTTAAAGACTGAGATGTTTGTGGCATCCAAGTCAGTCTTCTGCCTGGCATCTCCCTGGCAGAGGCTGGTGGGGACTCAGGAGCTCTGTAGCCAGCCCTGAGGGTGTCCCAGCTCCCTGGGCAGAGGCTCCTCAACATGGAGCTCCTGGGTGCAGACTGTGAAGACAGCCTCCAGAGGCATGTGGATGCTGTCAAGTGTTCTGTCTGCAATTCCTTGAGACTTGTAGGAAATGAGACTTTTGGACAACGCCCGAACATTTCCTTTGAAGTTGCTTGCTGATCCATGTACTGATACACACTGATTAGTTACAACTGGCCGCCGGGAACCATCAACACAGTGTGGATTCTAGATCACTTCATGATGAGTTTCTGTGACATTGAGTATATTTCAGTCCTCTCTAGGTCCTACATTGTGACAATATTTCTGTCTGTCCACTACTTTGTTTATCCCCTTAAAATCACTGTGAACATCAGTGCATCAGGGAAATTCTTGTAACTGAATATTTTAATATAAGTCTAGAGTATGGTTTTGCATTTTCCTAATAATATGGCATAAACCAATTAGAAATGTGGTAATGCAATTAAAAACTTCATTAACTAAGGGATTGTTGTTTGAAAATACTTGGTTTAAGCCACTGAGTTTTAGATAGAGATGCATATTTGACTGTCACAACCTTCCTAGAATATACAGAATTTTGCAATCTTTCTGGGTAAAAGTTTTAATGAGTAGAGTCTTTGTTATGTACAAGCTTGCCACACTTTAAATTAAAACATGGAACACGGACAAGATGGTAGTGTTCAATGTTACTTGCTATTCTGTCTTGGACATAGAACCCCCTCCCCCATCAAAAGATGAGGGAATTATGACCAAAGCTAAAATGGAAAACACTGAGGACAAATGCTGGCAGAGGGACTGGAAGGCCCCTCCCTGGTAGGGGTAAACAGAGTGTAAGACAGTGCTTCAGAACGATGCTCAGGGGTCTTCCTTCATAACCACCCTTGGGATTTTCTGCTATTATACCTTATGCACTAGCAATTGTACATGTATCCAAAAGAAACAAGATTGAGTGCCCACAAAATGCTTTATACAAGAAAGTTCTTTGCAGCCTCCTGTGCAATAAATTAAAAAATGGAACCAAATCAGGTATCCCCAAACAGGGAACTAGCTAATTAGAATTTGAATTCAGGGGTGGAACACTAGTTGGTCAGGACAAGTAATGAGTTCTTGAAACACTCATGGATAAGTAGGTCTCAAAAGCACGACCGTAAATGAACGGCACCAGTCACAGAGCAGGAAGGGGAGCCCACACCGGATGGATGCTTTCCGGAGAGGTTCTAGGCAAACTGGGTTGCAGCAACCGGAAGAAGAGCTCGCGTGCTTCCCAGGAGGATGACTCCTGGAAAGGACACGTGGACTTCCTGTGTATTGTCAGAAGTGTAGGTTTCACCTCAGCACACTGAAATATCCCCTAATACTGCACTTTAATAAAAGGCTGAAACTGTTTGATCTGGATCCGCAGGCTGTGGATTTGATCTTTACCCATTGTACACATGATTGGTACTAGTGTCATCTCACTCATCCCATAAATATGCAGAGCCACAATGACTCAAATGAAGATTTCACAGGTGCATGCATTTGCTAATGCTCATTAAAGCACAAGTTTCATCGTGGTGTACTATGTATCTAATTCATTTCTCAATACCAAAATCTGAAAAACAGTCATATTAAAAACCATCACACAGCAAAGGAGGAATTTTGGAGTTCTTGTGGGATACACTGCTATTTCAAAAAAAAAACTATTAAAGAATAAACAAAATAAAATTTTAATGATGAGGAGGCAGAGAGAGGCAAGTCTCAAAATCAAAGAGTTATTCAGTGCTAGCAATGCAGTATTAATTATTCACAAGAGTTACGTTCCTCCAAATGTGTTTCCCTAGGATATGAAAAGGTTTCTGTGAGAAAAAGAGTCCTAGATCATAAATTTTGGAAGCAGGGGGTTAAACCAAGTTGAGTTGAATTCATTCTCCAGGACTTCCCAGACCCTTTAAAATGTGTAGCTCGACATGTAACTGTCTGAATTCTGTTCCTTCCAAGAGGCGCAACAAAGTTCGGCTGGTATCGCGACCACTCACTCATGTGTGAAACTGGATTTCTGCGGTGTAACTTGTCACGACGAAGTTGGAGTGTCCTTAGGATGGGCCTTTCATCATATCGGCTGCTATCTTTATTTTTCTATTTTAAACATACACTTTATTATAAAAACTAGGCAAACAAAATAAACACCGCACACCAAAATTAAGCAGACTCACAGTCTGTTCACCTCAGTAATCTTCTATACAGTTAGAATAGCCATTCTGAAGCTGTGGAACTTCATACTGGAGTTTATACTTTCACTATCAAATATGTTTTATGCACTTATTCACCACAAAAACAAACAAACAAAAAACTCCATGAAAGAATTAGCATCAGAAAACAGATAGCTTTATAACTATCATAAAGCTATCATAACTCATGCCCAGCACCTGTACTCAGCCCTTCCTCCTTACACTCGACCTTTCTTGATCTTTTTCTTCACATTACATCGTACCCACATGCACATTCGTTTATACAGATACATATCATTGGCTAGATTCCACATATGAGGGAGGACATGCAGTCCGTTTAAAAGGAGGAGGTCATGCTCAGGGGACAATGTTAGGTGGCAGTGGGGTAGAGGCTGGAATGAGGGTCAGAAATTCCGAGCACAGCAAGGACTGTTGGCTGGACAGACAGCACTGACTCTGGAGGAGGCCAGGCAGGACCGTGGACAGGGAAGACTAAATTCTGCTGAAGGTTTCTTGTGTGTTTGTGTGTGTGTGTGTGGTGTGCACACACACACGCAAATGTAGGTATACGTGCATGAGTGTGTGCCTGTGTGTGCAAGCATAGGTGCATGTGTGTGCAAGCATGCCTGTGGGGTGTGTGTGTGTGTGTGTGTGTGTGTGTGTGTGTGTGTGTGTGTGAGAGAAGAGGAAAGACCAACCTTAGCTGTTGTCCCCAGGCACAGTCCTTGTTTTGGTGAGGCGGGGTCCTCTTTCACTGGTTGGCACTTGACACCTAGGCTGGGCTGGCCAGGCAGTGAGCCTCAGAGATCTGCCTGTCTCTACCTCTCAGCGCCATGCTGGGATCACAAGAGCAAACCACATGCACCGTTTTTCCTTTTACATAGGGGCTCTAGAGGTCAAATTCTGGTCCTCATCCTTGTAGGACAAGCGCTTTACTGCTGGGTTTCTGTAAGTAAAACCAGAGCTATTCATGAACAAAGCAGTCTGCAGTACTGATTGGCCTTGTGTGCGGCCCAAGGGCACGAGTGAAGTGCTCCTGTTGTGTGTTCAGAACCAAGGCTGCAGTAGAGTCCCATGATGCAACAGGGCGAGCATTGCTAAAAACACCTTGGATTTTTGGTCATTTGATTTTGAATTAATTTTTGGTTGTTGCATTCAGAAACCTTTCACTTTTGCCCCCCGCCCCCGTCCCCTCCCCCCAACTTGGTGACTCCAGCATTTAGTTATGTGATCTCATACCAGGTGGTGACACACAGTTTAGGAAGCAGGGATCTATATGAACTTTTACATGTCTATTAACTAGACCACATTTGTTTCATAATGGCCACATTCTTTGTCCATCTGAAGTACAATAATTAAATGTCTTAGACCAAGTGGCTTGTAAACAAGACAAGGACATTTCCTTCTCACTGTCCTGGAAAGTCCAAGACCAAGATGCTGGCTGAGTCAGGATGTGCTGGTGACCAGTTTCTAGTTCATGGGCGACTGTCTTCCGATTGTGTTCACACATGGGGACAGGGGCAGGAAGTTCTTTGGAACTTTGTTTTATGATGGCACCAATGGTCACTCCCCCAAAGTTCTACCCCCGAGTGCCATCAAATTGAGTATTAGGGCTCCCGCATATGCATTTAGAGGGACAGACATTCAGACTGCAGCAGCCATATTCTTAGAGTCTGAAAGGAACCTGCCTGCTTAGGAACCTGCCTAACCAGTACCTTGGATACGAGTCCCCTTGGATAACTAGTACTTTGGACACGGAGCTGCACAGGATAGCTCTGAGACTGCCTGTCTATTGTTTTTCGGTGTACATAGGGTGACAAATTAGGGAGAGTGTGCTCAAAGGTTATTCAAATATTTCAAATAAAGCATATTTGAGTATGGAAAGGCCAGAGAACATTAATCAAATGTCAGCACCAAGACACTTTGTCTGCTATTTCTGCCTATGTTTGCGGAGCAGCCCTCTGGCTTCGGCTCCACTGGGGTATGTGATTGCCCCAGTGAGAAGATGCTCCCAGAACCCTCTGCACAGGAGGCTCATCCTGGGCGAGGTCTCTGCAACAGTCACATGGGGGTGTACAGCAAAGCTGGCTGATGGGGCCAGAGTCTGTTTCCACTGCTGCTCCTCTTGGGCAGTTAGGTCAGAAGAGGGGGAAGTATTTTACATAAAATAATTTTCACAGAGTCACGACAGAAGTGATAGCAGGCAGGTAAAGGATATCCGTCAATATCATGAAGCTCCGCTGTATAGGATTCAGGCCACTGACTGCTTTCCACAGAAACCTTCTCTCCTCCAGCACCAAGTCTTGTCCTTCTGCTCTTGTCTCCCCGGCTTCTTCTTTCTTCTGGGGAAAGCCACAGGAACGAGCAGCCTTGCCTTTCTCTCCTTCAGCTACTATCAAAACAGTGCAGCAGCCCCAGTCACAAACTCAAGAGTCTTTTGACAGCAGCAATTAAACAACTTAATTAATGAGTGAATAAAAATGATAATATTTACTGAATGGGAGCGTCCTGTTTTGCATTTTTATTCAAACTCTGCACCTGAAGAACACCACTGAGGAGCACTCCTGCCCCCCTGTTGCGGAAACATGCCCCCCATCTCTGTCCTTTTCCCTGTCTGTGTCTTCTCTCCACCCTCTTCCCTACTTCCTTTCGTTTGGGTTTCACAAGCACGCAAGGGTAAGGTGCACAGAAGGTTCACCCACTTCCTGATTCCAGAGAGAGTAAATTTCTATCATTGTCATGGGCTTTGTTCACCCCTAAACCCCCCATTCAGACATGAAGGACAATTTCGTGACACTTTTCTAAGGTTGAACTTTACATCAAAGTGGGTGATTAATTACTGATAAGGGTACAATAAAACATTAATGCATTTTGTAATTAACCAGCTTAGGAATGACAGCTCCCATCTCCTCATGAGTGACATGCTTACAAGTTCATGCACGCAGAACACGAACGTGTGTGTGTGTGTGTGTGTGTGTGTGTGTGTGTGTGTGTGTGTGTGCGAGCACATACAGAACTTTTAAAAAAACCCTTATTTGGCTATTCATCTCAGCAGTGCCCTCAATGCATTATATTCTTTTTAAAAGCCACATAGATTTTCCTCAATGAAATATATAATCCATCTCGAGTGTAAGGAGGGCCCCATACATAATTATTTCGTCGTGACAGACAGTGAGTTTTCCAGCTATTATTTTTGACGGCGCTGTCATGGATGCCAAATGTATATTGTGGTGGGAGCCAGCCAAAGTCGGAAACCCACCTGGAGAGCAGGCGCCTTTTTTCTCCCCAGAAAGGTTCCCCAGTTTGACAGGCCACCACTCTGGTTAAGCTTAATTAGTCAAGAGAGAAAAATAACTGACTTCAGAGTGTTACGTTTGGGGCTCCCCCATCCCCCGTTTCCACTCAAAATCTGACATTCTTTGGAGAAGATGAAGTTCCAAACGGGATCCGTGTTTCCGGCGTTCCCGCCTTCTCATCGTCCTCACGTGAGAGCCCCTTCACAAGGCCCATCTTTGTTTGCCTTCCTCCTGCCTCATGGCACTCCACCGGTTGGCCAGAAAATCTGAGAGTGGATTCTGCACCCACAGAAGCGTCGCACCACTCCTTGAGAAGTGATTTATTTCAGAGTGGAGACAGGTAGGGTGTAGGTAGACTGGAGGAGAGCATCAGCCTGCTGGTGGAGTGCAGGAGATGTGACCCACTAAGAGCCTGTGACTTCTCTGGTTCTCGGAATCTATGACAAAGAGAAGCTGGGTGTTGGCCTAGTCACTCACCCTGTTCTATGGGGATAGGAGCAAGTTTGACATAAGGGTGTGGGTGTGCATATGTGCGCGTGTGTGTGCATGTGTGTGTGTGTGTGTGTGTGTGTGTTCGAGAGTGTATGTACACGTGAATGCATGTGTGTGTGCTCATGCACATCTGACTCAGAAACTTGACAGAAATCACAAAGTAACACACTACGTGATAAGCAAGACCAAGCTCTAACTCCTTTTACCTTACTATATATAATTCTTGATCCTTTGGCTCTACCTGGGAATTCTGTGAACACGTTTGTTCCCATCACACCCGGTCTTTGGAAAGCTTGGGACACAGTATCAGTCTATTGGTGCCCGAGGCTCTTTTGCACAGAGGTGTGGAGTTGATCTCCTACTCAGTGCATGGCTGTATTGTACCTGGTGGTGTTTGGAAAGCACTTAGTGGTATTCCTGGGAGTACCCCCCACAAGGCAGTCCAGTCCTAAAGATGAGGATGCACAAACATTTGGGCCTGTAGTATAGGAAGTGAGGCCAGGGCTCCCACACCAAGTTTCTCCTCCTTGCTGAGTTTCTGGTTCATTTCCAACCTCAAATCTTGTCACACGTATTGATATTTCTGATTGAACGTCTGTGCTTCCTCAGACAGAGTCACCATCTCTGTCACCTGTGGCCTGGCAGAGGGACAGCCACATACTCACGAAGAGGTGACTGCTGAGTGGAAGACAGCTGTGGAGAATGGAGAAGGAAGAGGTGAGGTGGCAGACCTTCAAAGGGGGACCTGAGCTGGAGGGGAGGTGTGGGCTCTTCGCGGAGACCCAGCAGACATTACCTGTGAGGGTGCAGCCATGTTTCAGTTAACCCTGATTCCTGGGCCGGTTTCACTCTGTCCATCAAGGCTGGAGGGGAAGGGATGGCTGCCCGTGGGGCGCTCCTGATGTAAGAGGACAGACAGGGGGTGAAATCTGGGTTGTCGAGGGTAGCCTGTGCGAGCATTCTATTTTTTGCAGAGTTGTCGAGGACCAGTATGTGGGTTCTAGTGCCCTCACCAGAGACGGGCTCAGAGTTTCCAGTGGATTAGCCCACCTTCTGCCTTGGTCAGCTGTCAGCTCTGCTCCCTGATCAGCAGGAAATTGCCAAGATTAAAGTAAGGCACATCATGAAGGGTCTTACGCTTTCACCAGACGCGCATCAAGTGCTCATTGGAGAGTAGTCGTACAGTTATTAATCTATGCCTGCATCCTCTTGTTTTCCAGAAAGGCCCCTGAGTTCTAGGTGGGACAAGAAGTCAAGAGTAGGAAGGATTAACACACGAGAAGACACGTAGGAACTGTACAGTGGCTCAAACCGGAGGAATTCCAACAAATTCAGATCATTTCGAGGGCAAGATTTCTGTGAGGTTTCCTGTTGCTGTCACCTGGCTGTCCCTGAAGGACGTGATGGTCCTAGATGGGAATGGCTCCAGCTGTGCCCTCCAGGGTTTATAAAGTGCACTCCTGCCCAGGCGACAGTATTCCACTCATGACTCCATCCACACAAGTTCTTACTTCTTACTAGTTTGGGAGTGGGGTCAGACACAGCCTCGCCCAGGCTCTCTACATTCAGCCTTGCCTGGCAGGTCTGCAAGGACTCGCTCGGGGGCTCTTTGTGCTTGAGGTGACCCTTTGACAGCATCTTCTCGTCGCCACCGTCCAGCTCAGCTGTTACTTCAGTCGAACGTCATAACCAGGACAAGGGGTTGTACTGTCAGTGCCGCGCGTTACTTTTCCCCACAGTCACTGCTCAGCGCTGGGCCCCTCGCCCACGGCCCTTGCTCCCTTACATCTCCCTTCAACCTGTCCTAAAAGTGACAGCTGGATTTCTGGCTGCACCTCTCGTCAGCAACTTGATCTCTGTGGACCTCTTCCTGCCCATACAGGTGTGTGGTTGGATTTCAGGCAGTAATCTTTCACCCTGAGCTCGGAAGCCAGCTCACACCTGCCGCCCTAGGCCACCAGTGCTGGGCTTTGTGACATCTTAAGTCCGGTGTGTAAGGCCCTCTCACCTGGTTTATGCTTCAAGTTACATGAGAGGAGGAAGCCTTGAATCCGCCCTCTCCCCTATTCCCTGCCACCTGCTAACTAATGAGTGACATCATTTAACACTGTTTTGAAAAGAGTGATTTAAAGTTGTTTTGAAAACGGAAGGAAAAATACAAATGTTTGCATGTTAAACATTTCGCCCAAATACTAAGATGTGAACGTCTCTTTATTGTGACAGTTCTGGAGGAGAATAAGCTCCCGGGTGTCAGTGAGCATCTCAGCACAGGCTTTGACACACAGCATGGCAGTGGGAGGCAGCGTAAAAATAGTCTAAAGAGGGAGAGGTGCTCAGTGCTTTGCTAATCGTCCCGGGTCAACCGTCTGCCTTCTATGTTCATGTTTCCACAAAAACGAAATTCTGCCCATGTGCATCCTATAATGGCTATTGACGGTTGTCTCCAAGAGTCACATGTACGTTTCCGATCGAGAATTTGGAAAGCATAGAGGTGTAAAGAATAATGTGGAAGTCACTCTGAATTCCAATCCACAGGAATAATCGTGTATAATATACATATAAATGTATTCTCATACTCTTTTGAGGCGTATGTATTGTTACAGTCTAATGAGTAAAAATAAAAATTTGAGGGCCAGAGAGAGATGGTTCAGGAGGTAAAGATGCCAAGGCTGGAAACCTGAACTGGATACTTGGAATGCACATGGTAGACAGAGAGAACCATCTCTTGCAAGTTGTCCTCTGGCCTCCACACCTACCCTGTTGCATGTGCACACACACACACACACACACACACACACACACACACACACTCACAGACACTAAATAAATAAACAGATATATGAAATTTGGATAATACTTTAAATAGAAGTTATATTCTGAATTATTTTCTTAAAGTGTTACAATTTTCAAAAGAGGCATTTTTATTACCTCTATTTTTCTTCATTACATGAGTATAAATTTTTTTTATTAGGAAAAAAACACAGAAAAAGATGAGAAAATAAAAACCAGCAATAACCTCTTCACATTAATGCCAACTTTCCAGCATTTTCTTTCTCTTCCTGTACAGTTTGAATGAAAATACTGTAACTCCTCTGTCCCTATATTGCTTAGTAATATGATGTCTTAACTCTGTCACAACTATTATGTTACATAATTATCATGAATAATATTCCAGGAGATAATCTTATGAACTATGCTGGACTCTACGACATAGACACACTATCCTTTACTTTCTTAAATAAACGATCTATTACATAACTGAGCTGTCTTTAATCTTCTGTAATTATGATGAGCCTGTCAATGTAACATGTAAATAAATACTCACAGATACTCATAATTACTTATCTCTGAAATAATATATAAAGGTAGAATTTTAGGGTCAATGAAATGAGTTTTTTCATGTTTTGCAGTTATCCTGTAATTCACCTGATCATCTTTTGACATTTAATACTTTGCAGCAAGTATCCATTTACCAAAATTTCGCTCTGCTTTAAGATCATCGGGATGGTTTTCTTGAAGGGGACGACAGGGATGAAGGAAGGGAGAAATCAAGAACTGGAATGGACCCCGCTGGTGATGTGTCTGTAGAATCGAAATGATTGCACAGCTCACACCATGGAGCCGCTGTGCAGGCTGGGGCAAGCACTCAGGTGTCACTCTACAGCTGTGCTGGGACGGAGCCTGAGGTGTGCTCTGGGCTTCCGCTGCTGTTTCTTGGGGATTTTGAAGAGTCAAGGGAATAGGTGCAGGGAAACGACTTATGTCTCATGACAAAATCGTGTCCCATGTAGAAATCTGACTAGCAACCCAGCATGATGAGTTCTGAACTCTAGTCCCATGCCTGACACTCGTTGGTTTTCTGATTTTTTTTCTGTTTGTGATAAATAATTTTGAGTTGTTTCTTGGCTTGGGAATTTTATCTACTTGCCCTAGGCATTCTCTAACTGCCAGGAAAACATTAGGATGCTATTCCACCTTAGTAGGGAGTGCTCTAAGGGCCTCCCCAGTAGCCATATCCCCAGTACAGGGACAATTTTGGTCTGATCAAACAGAAACCGATTATTTTAGTATTGTTACCCTTTCCCCTGTATTAATGATAAACACTGCCTATCGAAGAGGCCATGCTAATAACAGGTTGGTATGCTTTGGATACTTTTGAATAGCACCTGATATAAACAGCATATGGGTGAGATGAAACATCCATCAAAAAGAGAAGAGAAATAGGAACAGATATGTAACTGGAAAAGGTAGCTTCATAAGAGAAACTGAAGATGAAGGCCTGTGGTGGCTGGACTGGCCATGATTGCGTAAGAATTTTTTCTGTACTGAAGCATTCCATCCTTGTTCTGGGCTTGGCTCATTGACACTCAGGAAGTAAACAACTTACAAATCTCAGAAAGTTCATAAAACTTACAAGACTCACAACCCCCTGCCCCTTCCCCAAAGTTATATGAGCAGTACCATTTGCTGGGGAGAAGATACTGATATGTCTGTGAGTCATGTGAAGAGCTTCAGGGTTGCAGCTTTTGTGTGTTATCACCCATGCTAGGCTTTTTGGTTATATAATTGCCTTTGAGTCATCCATGCTTCTTTAAGTAGCCTCTCACTCATGCTCCTCTAAGTAACCCTGATAAACACATTGATTTGCTAAGCTAGACTTCAGTGGACTTATTCTACTGGTCTGTCATCAGTGCCCTGTCTTAGGTAAATAGATGCCTGTCCATATTTCCCCAGGCAAAGTCACACAGTAATCACCAACAGTCAAACCCTATATTATCAGCGGTTGTCAGTGTTATTATTAGCACTTTCAGGTCAGATTCTTATCAGAATCTTATACAATTTGATATAGAATTTAAAGGCAACTTTTGTTCAAAAAAGTAGGGGCACAGTTAAAGTTTCCGTGTTGGCACAGACTGTGAGGACCCTTAAGATTGCAGCTGTTGAATCCTGTTTACCAACTTTGCTTAGGCCATTGTGTCTTGTGTACTGGGAGCATGGAAAGTTACAGGAATGCTGTAGGAGTTTTGTATGAGAATGATGGTATCACCATAGTAAGAAGCTACTGAGTGATCAGAGGAATAACACCATGAAGCAGGATGTTGAAGTCTTCAGTATTCCTCTTTCTCTCACTCCCTATGTAGCTTCCTCAATGCACACCAACTGTATGTAAGAGAAGTATATGTTCTGGGATCTGTCCTGATGATGATGATGATGATGATGATGATGATGATGATGCAGAGAATCAGTGATGAGGTGTCTGGACACAGAAAGCAGGAGCTAGATAAGATGAAAACTGTCCTAGAATGTCCTGTACATGTGCAGCACTTCAGCTGTTCTTTCAGCCTTCCAAACCAGACCTCTCCTGCTAACTGTCCCTGCAATGTCTGATGAAACTAGCTACCTGGAAGGTATATAAGATTTGCTAAAATTAGTTCTGTGGGGTTCTTATGAGGATTCCATTGTGTTCTTGGATTCCTGATGTGGAGCAATGAACTCAGAAGAAAGTCCTTCAGGAGTGGAACAATGAGGTCTTGGCATGGGTTGTAAGCCTACACTGGCCCACTGTCTCAGAAGCATGCCTTGCTGGAGCTGGGGGTTGTGGTTTAAAGTAGAGGAACTCTGTCCTTTGTACAGGTAGCTTCACTCTGGCAGGAACATCATAGCCTGCCCTTGTCACCACATGTCACTGTCCACAATTACTCATCATCTGCAGATAGACAGCCCTGGAGGAGATCATCAATTGCCAATGCAATTCAGCAGATACACTTCATAAATTTTAATTACATCCCCACTGAAAATGAATGGTCAGAAAATATAAAACATCTGCCATCCAGATCATTTACATTTTTCATACAATAAATCATCAACAACATCCTGAACCATGGCTTAAATCATGTGAGTGTGGTAGGTCACGAAAAGGGGACACCATCCATCCTGCCACTGATGTTGGGCTCTTAAGATGTGGAAAGAAGGGCAAGGAGACCTGGGACCCACAGTGTTCTTGCTTCAGCATCCGGCCTGAATATCGTAAGTCCACAATCCAGAGGCTCATCGGTATCTATGGGTTGATCCGTCTGTGATTATTTTGCCTATAATAAAATGTGATTAAGTCAATATTAGTTGGCAAAATGTGACTAGAGAAAGCAGGCATTTATCACTCCAGTAGCTTGTTTACCTATCCTGCAGGTAGAATAAGGAAGCAGTTTCCCTTCCAAACATGAATCTCTGCTAACATGTCCATGTGATTCTCATTTGCCTCTAAGCATCTTCCCACATAGAACACAATGCAAGGGATCTGCATAGCCCTGGACCTCTTCAGTAACTCTTTGGTAGATAGGAACCTTACTACCAAGCATATGGGAGACTCTAGCACCTAACTGAGTTGTCCTTTATCACCCCAACTACAGGTGCAAGCGCTGTGGACACAGCTCCAGTGTCTTAAGGGAAGATGGATGCAGTTGTCTGATGGGCTATGCAGCCTTATCTACAGCCATTACCAGTTTGCCTTTTGTTTTTCTCTAAACTCCTCCAGCTGATTATACCAGGATTAGGGTCCAGAGTTGTATCTCTCCCTGTAGGAGGGAGAATCCTTTTCTGGGGTCTGTGGAAATGGCAATGTACAAAATAAGTGAGATGTGTTGCTGTAAGAGCCACGTGCTGAGCTGTGGGCTCCAGCAAAGTCAAACAGCTGCAAGAGGGGGGCTTTCTGGTTTTCTTGGTCTCTTGACATCAACAATAATGGCATCAGAGGGTGGCCATTGCCTTCTTAAAGGACAAAAAGACATTGATTCAATGTCCTTGTTTTCTAGGGGAGGGCATGGGCTCACAGAGGGCAGAAGTGGGCCTGTAGAGGGCAGATGATCTGCCCACGGACACATGCAAAGACTTTTTCCCTGTCCTTGCTCTTCTGTTTTTACTGGGCTACTATGTGCTCTTCTGGCTAATGGGCACCACATGCACATGTGTGGTGTAGAGGCAAACTGGAACACAGGTAAAGAACAGACTGTGTCTCTCCAGAAAAAAATCAAAATCAAGTAAAAACTTGAAGAGTACCATGTATATTATGAAGGTAAATAATATATCACATGTCAGTTGATGTTATTTCCAGGTGCAGAACAAGAGGCATGGGTTGGGGGAGAGGATACATGCATGGCATGGGATACTTGTCACCTGCTTCCAATGCCCTTCTGGTCTTCCCTGTGAGGATCCACAAACTTGGGTCTCCTTTATGTGTTTTTTGATACTGAATGGTGCTATGTAAAACTTCACACACAGCCTTGTCTCCTGTGGTCTCTGACTTTGCATCCTGTGTTGTAATGATCATTAATACCTCCTTTCTGTGTAGTTCAGTTCCTCCTGACATAGTTTCAGGATGCCTGCCTGAGAAGAAGCCTGGCTGTGTGTTGTGTAGCAATTTCCTCTGAATTGAAACATTCCATCCTGGAAGGCAGTGGGAAGTAAGACTCAGAAGTCTCTCTGGAAGTCCCTGAAACTTACACAATTTACCCTGCCCCTTCCTCTCCAAGGTTGTTTAAGCAGCAAGTACTGTTGTGCAGAGAGAAGACTCTCTTCCTTGCTGTCTTGCCTGTACGTCACACAGAGAGTTCCAGAGAGGCCACTTTTGTGAGCTGTCATGCAGGCTAATGTAGGTTTTTTGATATTGTAGCTGCCTTTGAGACATTCCTGCTCCTTTAAATAACCCCTCACCCACACTCCTGCAAAGTAATTCTGATAAGCTTGTTGGTTTGACAAGTTGGAGCTGTATATAATTGCTGCTTTGGTCTACCATTCCCTTTCTGCACTGAAAGTCTCATACAATAAGCATCCTGCATCAACCTCTAACAAGGTGGACCTGGTCACTTCTTACAGATGGATGAACCAGCCCATGTTCTCTAGGTTTACTTAGAACTCAGACTGACGGGCTCGATGAGGTCCCTCACAGGTGGTTTTTGTGTTTCCCTCTAGAGCTGAGCTGATATGCCTGGTATTTGAAGAAAATACATTACTCAGTATATTGAAAGACATGCCAGAATCATTTAAAGTTCTTCAAAGTCGATGGAAAAAAATTTTCTCTTTAGCATAGGCAATTGCTTCCGTTGGCATTTCTTCCTTAAATAAAATCTTAAGGTCTACTGAATGAGTTTTTGTTGTTATACTCTAGTTTGAGCGAGGCTATTCCGGCTGACGGATGCTCTTGCTTTGGTGTAGGGGCACATGGTCCTCTAGTGCAGCTTGGCTGTCATTACAATGCAGCATGCCTGGACTGTCCTGCAGCTGTCCCATCCTTGAGCCGGTCAGCTGCTTTAGAGTCAGACAGAAGTTCTGCCTCCCCAGCAACAGTGGACCAGGAGTTGCCGTGTTCCTCTAGGTCACTGAGCAGATGCAGTAGAAATAGTTCTGCTTTTCACACAGAGGTTCCTTCTCCCTCCAATGGAACTGGAAAGAATGTAATTCACTTGGCATTAACATATTCTGCTTCCCAGGACAAGAAAAAGGAAGGGCTCCACTGTAATTACTTCTGACAGGTCTAGAATTCTCTAGAAGACTGGACATCCCAGCTGCCCAATAGACAAATATTCAGCATACCTGTAGAATCTAATATTGAGGCTGGGTAATACTTTCCACCCTATTAAGTTTGGTAGATGTTTCCAGTGTCGTAAAACTATTTCCTGTATTTTTCTCTCATAATTCTCTAACAATAACAAAGGCGGGGGGAGAATTTTAGAATAAAACTTTCCATATTTTCCATCTTTATCCTGAAGTTCATTTAATTTTATTATACACAAAAGATTGAATTAAAAAAAAACTCTAAGCAACTAAGATGTATTTTCGGCAAATTAAAAAAAAAACCCTTCTGGTTTGATGGATATAATGGGTTGAATACAAAATGTTCAGGATAGACAAGTAGCTGTCTGAACACTTGGGTCCCAACTGGAAGTGCTGTTTTGGGAGGTTGTAGAACCTTCAGTAGGTGGCGTCTAGATGGAGAAAGGGGTTACTGCAGGCACTGAGGGTTAGGCCTGGCAGCTTTTGGCCTGGGCTTTTTGTGTCTCGATTAGTCAAGAAGTAAGGAAGCCATGTTGTAAGTTCTCACCACTGTCTTAGAGTTTTTATTGCTATGAAGAAACACCATGACCATGGCAACTCTTATAAAGAAAGCATTTAATTGGAGTGACTAACTTGCAGTTTCAGAGGTTCAGTCTATTATCATCATGATGGTGGGCATGGAGCTGTGCAGGTAGATGTGGTGCTGGAGCTTCGAGAGTTACATCTTGCAGGTAACAGCAAGTCAACTGACACATAGGGCAATATCCTGAGCATAGGAAACCTCAAAGCCCACCCCCACAGCCACACACTTCCTCTAACAAGAACAAGGCCACACCTCCTAATAGTGCCACTCCTTTTGGGGGCTATTTTCTTTCAAACCACCACAACCACCCTGGGTGGAACAGCCTGCCACCATGCCTTCCTCATCGGGATGGGCTTGATCCTTTAAATCATGAGCCAAAATCAGTCCTTGCTTTGTCAAGTATTTTATCAAGGTATAGAAGAAAGTAACTGTGGTAGTTTGAATGTAATTGGCCCCCCCATAATCTCATAGGGAGTGGCACTATTAGGAGGTGTGGCCTTGTTGGAGGAAGTGTGTCACTGTCAGGGCAGGTTTTGAAGTTTCCTATGCTCAGGATAACATCTAGTGTGTCTCAGTTAATTTCCCGTTGCCTGCAAGATGTAGAACTCTCAGCTACTCCTCCAGCCTTCATGCCGTCATGCTCCCACCCTGGTGATACTGTAAGCCACCACCTCAGTTAAATGTTTTCCTTCATAAGAGTTGCTGTGGTCACGGTGTCTCTTCACAGCAATGGAAACCCTGACTGAGACAGTCAGTGGTGCAATGGAAAAAGCAGGGTGAGAAAACCGAGGAGAGGAAGAAGGGACAGTAGAAGAGCTCTGTGCCCGGTAGGAGTTGTCACACTGTGTGTGGGGGCTGGTGAGTCTCCCCCTCCACAGAGAACCATTGCCACATGGTGGTCTTCAAAGGTACAGCTCTCTGTCTCAGTATGGCAAACGGCACAGAAACACGCTCAGTCCTCAGAACTCCATCCAGGAAAAGAACCTAGCACGAATGTGATTCCCTCCAGTGTCAGGAAATGTTGGACCAGGAAGCTGTGGCTCTGCAAACGTTTGCACTCAAACTTCAACTTTGGAGTTCAAGAACTAATGTTCTTATCGATGCACAGATGAAAACAATATTGGTAAATGGAAGATAGATGGATAGACGATAGATGATTGATTTCTTCAACGAGCATGGGGTAGCAAGGGAGAAGAGGCAGGAGGAGTCAAAACCGAAAGTCTTTATGTCCAAGGCAATTGCAATTATAGTCTCAGCATGACACATTTAACATTTACCCCCTTCAACGTGTGCTGACATGGAAAGTAAGTCATATGACATCTCTGTCTCTTGGGATCCTCTCAGTAGACCTAAAGTGGTACAGGTAGCTTAAGCTTGGATTTGTGCTCGAAGCTAGGCATGTCTATTTCAGGGTACAGTGTGAGCATGCTGTGAGAGGGAACAGCACCTCAGCATAAGAAGTGCCTCCATTTCCAACTCTGTGGTAACATAGTAACATAGCCAGACCTCTCACGCCTAACCCAGGACAATGAGATGTCTGAAGAACAAGAGGATAAAAGCAGACTTTCAGAGAGATTTACCAGGGAGAGACACACACTTAAGCTAATGACATCTCTTTTTATTTTTTATTTTTTCTTAAGCTCACAAAACAACAGAACCACCAAGAAAATTAACATTTTCCCACTGGGCCCTTGCCCAATCCTTCTCTACAGACCCAAAATATGCTGAGGTCCACCACTCTGGTCATCTTGCCAGGTCCTGAACACCAGACAAAGTAGACAGGCTATGCCAGACATAGGCATGTATTTCAGGGGAACCAAGAGGCATGTCGCATGGCCTTTCCTGGAGTGGCATAAAGAATCGTCTATTCACCTCAGATAGTAAGGGCATTGACAGATAGGAAAAGAAAAAAAAATAATTCTACCCAAATCGAGTGTGGTGAACCATTGAGTTTATTGAACTGGGGTTACTTGTGGGAGCATGGGGTACTTCCAGGATCATGGGGCACTTCCAGAGCATGGGGTACTTCCAGGATCATGGAGGACTTCCAGAGCATGGGGTACTACCAGAGCATGGGGTACTTCCAGGATCAAGGGGCACTTCCAGGAGCATGGGGTACTTCCAGGAGCATGGGGTACTTCCAGGAGCATGGGGTACTTCCAGAGCATGGGGTACTTCCAGGAGCATGGGGTACTTCCAGGAGCATGGGGGTACTTCCAGGAGCACGGGGTACTTCCAGGAGCATGATTCAAAGGTAACTGCATTACCAAAAAGCTGACCTCAGCATGGCTGATGATGACTTACAAAAACTGTATCACTGAGGAGTCCCCAGAGTACCATAGGAGTAGCTACGGTACCTCAGAGTTCCACCCCAATGGTTGTTTTTACCTCCCATACAATATCCGGAAGAGGAGGGGACCCTGTGAAGCCTCCTGGAGCATCCTAATCCTCCTGGACCCTGTGAACCTTGAGACCACACCTCCTTCCTTCCTTCAAGGATGGAATGCTAACAGACTCAATTCCTTGAGGGTCTCAGGGGAGTGATCACAGCTGCTCTCATCCGTGATATTAATGGCCATGTCCAACACCACAACAATCACACTGCAAGGGGGCAAAGGTAAACATGAGAACTACTGCAAAAGAAACCTTCTCAGAAGGACATCGTAATTCAGTAAGAACTTGGGGAATACCAGGGCCCAGTACCTAAATCTGCCCAATCTTCCGAGTCTTCCAGAGACCATCCACTGTTGTCCTACAAGTGAACATGCTGGCTGGTGGAGAAGTCACTGGCTTTGAGGATTTGAATGGCATGCCTTTGTGAGGTACAAGTCGTGGTCAGTGATAGTTGAACTGGAATGTGACTCTCTGTTCTGAAGCTGGCTGACTGTCAATCCTGGAACATGACAGAGAGGAAGTGACTGAGCAAGAATCTTAAAATAAAAGATGCTGAGTCATTGCGTCAAAAAACACTCCTGACTCTGTGTGGCCGTCTAGACATTTGGGGAATGAGGTGAAGGCTTTTATCACCATGATAAAGCAGGCCGACCAAGGGGTGATGGACCTGGCCACCAATTTAATCAGGTTCATTGTTTTCTCTCACCACAGTTTATTTTTAAAAAGTAATCAATAAACCATTAGGGAATTTTCAGAAGGCAGTAAGCACAGAACTGTATGGTAGAAAGAATAAAGAGTAATTCTCTCTCTCTCTCTCTGTGTGTGTGTGTGTGTGTGTGTGTGTGTGTGTGTGTGTGTGTGTGTGTGTGTGTTCTTCTGCTTTGTCTTGTCTTGGACACTTACAGGAAGACATCCTCATAGGTATAAATTTCACGTAATATGTTCACACGGCCACATTTTTTTAAGGTCTGTGCACTCCATGCTAGGACTGAAACACAAAGGTGACATGCTTAGTTGACCCCATCTACAAGCCCTCTAAAGCCTTCGGCCATTGTTTCTTGATCCAATAGCCAGGTTGGTCCTAAGGGAAGAGCTAAATGAAATCACATCTAAGTGTCCAGCATAATGTCCCCATAAATCTGTTGACTACTGTTGTCTTTAAGGCTCTTGCTATTGCTGTTAGTAGTTCAGGTCCTTTAGAAGAAATCCCATAATTCCATGGGTAGCAGCATCTGTATTGACCGTCTTAGCAAACTGAAATAAAATTATTATTAATAAAATATGAGTAAACATCACCTGATTCACTTTCTTTTGCTTATATTATTAATAAGCACTCTTGTCAATATTCAGTGTTTTTTTTTTTTTTTTTAAACAGTGTTTTACGATAACTGCCTGCCTGTTTGGTCCCACTCTTTTCAGATCCAATTCCTGGTCCTCGAGTGAGCTGCCTCAAGTCACATCACCCTACAACCCCCTAGGCAGGGAAGAACACTTGACATGCTCTCTTGGGTACTACACCCTTTTGGATCCCTTCACTTTCTATCCTAGTGGGCAGAACTTAGTCAACTTCCACTAGCTGCCAGGAAGCAGGGCTGAAAACTGGTAACTCTGCTATTAGGAAGTGAACAGCCAACAGCTGGCCACGTGACAGTGGGCAGCTGCCCAGGGAGCTGCACGATCCTTGTTGGTTTTGATAACCGTGTTTTTCATTTCATGGCCTCCAGGTTATCACATTGTGGTTATACACTGTCTGCATCCCTAAGAACGTTGTTTCTTTAGCTCAAAAGTTCCGATTAAGAATCATGCAGAAACAGTGTTTTGGTGAATTTCCTGGAGACTTTTCCACTAGCCCAGTCATCCTCTTGCCATGGCAGCTGCTTTCACTTGGCTTCAAAATCTCAGATTGTCACCACAAGTCCAGTGCTTTGTGAAGCCCTTTCCTTCTCTCTGTATGTTATAATTTAGAGCTCAAAGCCACCTTCCTCCAGGTTTAGAAATCTATTAGCACGAGCTTTTTCCTCTTTCCTAACCTTTGCAAAGATTCAGTCACACCAAGGAGATGTTGAAGGCCATTATACCCATTAAAATTTGGATGCAATGAAGATTCACTCCCCTCTGAAGTGATAGGCGCCTGATTCTCCCTGCAATGGGATGACTCTCTATAGGCCTGCAACTTTCACGCCCTCATTAATTTGCAGGGCTGTTTCAGGAAAAACGTTCTTGGTGCAGAGTGTGTAGGTCCTCAACTTTGAACAAATCGTTGTGTTAATGTTTCCCGGGTTGTGATGTATGTTTCTAAGAAGCCCTCACCATTGTCCACAAGAGACTCACTCTGTGCTTTGTTGGTGGTCACTTCGATAATAGGAGAGCTCCCCCTGCTGATTGGCACTGGGGAATTGTGGGGGCGGGGCTAATCTCAGGCCCTGGCAAGCCTTGATAACCTCACTAATGCTCAGCACAGACCAAGATGGAAATCAAAAGGCAGCTTGTTTGACACTGGCTTTTGAAATACTTAAAAACATCAGCATTTGTCAAGTGGAAAGATTTTCATTTCAAAGTTCTAGCAGGTTATTATTATTCCGAGCAGTGGAGAGTTAAGAAAGGCTAACAACTCTAATAATGGTGGTATCTGAATGTGGGGAGCAATTAGGTTTTATTGTTTGTTTGCATAAAATGATACCACCTAGCTTTGTTTTGGGTTTGTTTAAGAAATGAAGGCTAATTAGACCATGCAAGTCAATTTGTTTTCTGAAAATTAATTAAGCTTTTGTGGCCTTGCCGGGTTACAGGGCCAGGCTCACGGCCCACACAGTTCCTCTGGAGAGATGTAGGAGGTGAGCCTGTCTCACGCTGAACTGTCAGATGGTTCCGTCATGCAAAGAATGAGAGTTGGTGAGGTGGCATTTGAAAGCTCGTTCAAGTTGTAAAATGTTGGATTCTATTTTTATTAAATCACTTAAACTTTCAACATACGGAAAAGATTTATTTAACATACATTTTGTAGGGCATTTTGACTGCATTTTTTTTATCAGAAAAAAATACAGCTGAGGACATTTTTGTAACTTGAGTTATGGTTCTAAAGTGACAGACAGACCCAATGAGTTAACCATTGAAATCCTATCTTTTACTGGGCATGTTCATTAAAACATTAAGATTTTTGTATTTTTAGCACACCAAGGCATCTTTTTATGTCACCTTGAAATTATAAAAACATAAATATTCCTTAGGCTGCTGTGTAGGACTTACCTACGCAAAGTTGTAGAGACCATAGAAGAAGCTTTACTACTAGAACCCAAGCACAGAAACCAAACCAAGCACCCAGAGGGGTGGGTGATGTAGAGGGCGTGATAAAAAGACTGATCTGTGGGAGGAAGGACTTGTTTTTACAACTTTCTTTTCATTTGTGAACATGTTTTTAAATAGCATAATTGGGATATAATTTAGGGTGAAGTTCTTCCATTTAAAGCATACAACTCAATACTTTTATGACAGTTTCAGAGTTGTGTGACAATCACCAAAATCTAATTTTAGAACACTTTTATCATCTCTAAAAGAAACTCCTGCCCATTATAAATATGCCATTACTGCCTATTCTCAGCTCCAGAAATCTGCAGATACTTTTGTCTGTATGGATTTGCATATTCTGGACACTGACCAGGAATGGAGAAATGATAAATTAATTTTTAGTTTTTGTAAATGCCTTCCTTCATGGTATAATGTTTACATTGTACCCTTTTTATTGCTTAGTAGTACTCCATTATGTAGGCATACCACTCTCATTTATTCAGTGGTCAGTTGAACAATATTTGAGTGTTTTCCATTCTTGGGCTGTTATGAACAATGCTTGCTACCAGTACCCACGTGCAAGTCTTTGAATGGATACGTTCAGTATCCTGAAGTGGTTACTTAGAAAATAAACTTATGGATGGAATATGTTATAAATTTGGGCTGTTGCTACGTATTGTAAAATGTTTTAAAATATACTGGAATAAACTCTTTTATTAGATACGTAATTTGAATTTTTTTTCAGATTCTCTGAGTTGACTTTATTGATTGCATTGTTTGATGCATATATTCTTTTCTAAATTTTGATGAAGTCTGATGCTTTGATTTTGTCTTTTCACTGTTTGTGCTATTGATGTCAGATTTAAGCAATCATTGCTAAATTCCACCAGATGACAGGATGTGCTTCTGTGTTTCCTTTGGAAGAGTGGTAATGGTTTCATGTTTTATTAGATCCATGATTCCCTTTGAACTTCCCTTTGTGTATGGTATGAGGTTAGATTCAAAATTGATGCCTTTGGACATAGATACTCACTGTCCAGCATCACTGGCTGAAGAAACTAATTTTCTAATTGGCGTTGTGAAAAGGTAATGGACTAATAGTCTAAGGGTTGACTTTTGGGCATTTTGTTCTAGTTTATCAATCTTAAAAATCTTACAGTTCATTTTTTTAAATTTTATTTTATTTTATTTTACAATATAATTTAATTCTACATATCAGCCATGGATTCCCTTGTTCTCCCCCCCTCCCGTCCCCCTCACCTTCCCCCCAACCCCCCCCCATTCCCATCTCCTCCAGGGCAAAGCCTTCCCCACAGACTGAGATCAACCTGGTAGACTTAGTCCAGGCAGGTCCAGTCCCCTCCTCCCAGGCTGAGCCAAGCGTCCCTGCATAAGCCCCAGGTTTCAAACAGCCAACTCATGCACTGAGCACAGGACCTGGTCCCACTGCCTGGATGCCTCCTAGACAGATCAAGCCAATCAACTGTCTCACCCATTCAGAGGTCCTGATCCAGTTGGGGACCCCTCAGCCATTGGTTCATTGTTCATGTGTTTCCATTCGTTTGGCTATTTGTCCCTGTGCTTTATCCAACCTTGGTCTCAACAATTCTCGCTCATATAAACCCTCCTCTTTCTCACCAATTGGACTCCTGGAGCTCCACCTGGGGCATAGCTGTGGATCTCTGCATCCAGTTCCCTCAGTCATTGGATGGGGTTTTTAGCACACCAGTTAGGGTGTTTGGCCATCCCATCACCAGAGTAGGTCAGTTCGGGCTTTCTCTCGACCATTGCCAGCAGTCTATTGTGGGGGCATCTTTGTGGATTTCTGTGAGCCTCTCTAGCACTTTGCTTCTTCCTATTCTCATGTGGTCTTCATTTACCACAACCAAAAATGTAACAGTTCATTCTTGATTACGGTAACTTTGTAACAGGATTTGAGATTCAGAAGGAGAATCTTTTAGCATAATCCATCTGCGCTTGAGTTTAACTTAGTTGAGGATGAGTCAATAGAAGCTTCCAGGGTGGAATAAGACTGACAAGAAAAACAGAACAGATGATGTAAGAACTCTGGGGAGGCTAAAAATGCTGTAGCTTGTTTGTTAAGGAAATACTAGGTGAATCAAGGGCCAGAAGGAATGCCTGAAGCAAAAATACCCCATTAGTTTGTATAATTCTTTTTAGTCATTGTTGGATGTATTCTGCGAAATCTGGTGATTGGCCCATGGTGATAGCCATGCATTTGATTTTGGGCGAGTGTGATCTGGAGAGTGACCCACGATGATAGCCATGCATTTGCTTTTGGGCGAGTGTGATCTGGAGAGTGATCCACCATGATAGCTGACAGCCGTGTTGGCTTTTGGGTGAGTGTGTACAGGAAGCGGAAGGGAAAGAACAAGTGGTGGGAACACATGATAAAACACCATCAAATCAGCATTCAAAATGCGTAGCAGGGACTGCTGGAGCCCCACCTGAGAGAGCAAACAAGTGGTGACATCCTAAAAGAGCAGAAACTGAGTGGGAAGGCCCACTGAGGCAGTCAGCTAGCGTTCCCGATCAAGCATGCTGGGCAGAGCAGAGGGTCCACTCAAGTGAGGCTTCCAAATAAAAGAACAAGTAGTGTGGAAGGAGATAACTTCATAAAACTGGGCACATGCAATCATCCAGCAGAAGCCAACAGGGGAAACTGAGGCAGCAGCTGGAGTTCCCAACTAAGCTTTGTCCACAGAAGAGCTTCCTTTGGCTGGACTTCCCAACACTTGGATCTCTTTCAACAAGCTTCAACAGCCCAGGGCGTTTTACTGACATAAGGTACACTGATATCTCACTTGGGATTTTTGCATTGGTGTTCATGACAGACATTAGTCTGTTGTTTTTCTTTTTCTTTCTTTTTTCATTCTTTTGTTGTTTCTTTTTGCAATTATAATATAATTGCAATGTTTCTTTCTTCTCTTTCCCCTCCCATATACCTATCTTTACTATCATTCAAATTCATGACTTCTTCACTATTATTACATGAATATATATGTTATTCATTATTATTACATGAATATATATATATTTATAGTCACATATATATTCATGTATATATAGAAATACATACATATATTTCTAAATGTAACCTTTTCAGTTTGTGAAAGGTTACTTGTATGTAGGTTTTCAGGGCTGACCATTTGGCACTGGACAACCAAACAATGTGCTCTTCCCTGGGAAGACCATCTCTTTCACTTCCAGCTTTCTTCAGCTGCCTATATTTCTTTGTGTAGGGTTCAGGCCTTGGGGACTCTTCCCCATCCACTTTTGCATGCCCATTGGTGTCATCCTTGCTCAGCTCATGTTTGAGCAGTCATGTTGGTGACACTGTATGGGTGCAGCTTCTGACATGTCTAGGAGACACAGACTTACAGCAAACTCCCTTATCCTCTGGCTCTTATCTTTCACGACGCTCCCTGAGCCTTACGTGCACGGGCAGGAGTGTTTCGTAGATGTATCTATGGAAACTGGGCTCCAAAGTTCTGCTTTCTGATTGGTTTTCTGTAGTCATCTCCATGTGTTGCCAAGAGAAATTTCCTTGATGAGGGGTGAAGAGTACAATTATCTGCGGGTGTAAGGACCAATGCTTACAGATTGTTAGGGATTATGTTGATTTAGTAAACTAGTGGTTGTAGATTCTCCTCCAATATCCATGAATTCACTAGCACTGAGTAGTTCGCTGGGTTTCCAGTACTTGTCATGGTTTCCACTTGTTGAGTGGGTCTTACGTCCAATTAGAGAGCCGTTGGTTACCACAGAGGTATGTGTACCACTGCACCCTTAGGTTATCCCCCTGTCCTTTTTCTTTTCTTGTAACATTGTTTTGTTTGATACATGGAAACAGTTGAATGTGTTTCTTATCTCTGTTTCTCCACAGGTATGTTCATTATTATTATTCTGCTTTTACCAATCTTTGACACTCTGAAGCTGAATATGCTATTCCTAGGTGCCATTAAAAAACTTTCGTTTTGCTTTGGGGGCTCAGGATCTCTTGCTGCCTTTGTTTTTATTTGTTCCTCACTGATTCAGGTCTGTGCTCTCTGACTTTCCTGAGTCACAGCTCAGAGTCTGACATCTACCTTCCCGTCTGATTGGCTTTCGTCTAACACTGTGGTGTAAGAAGTGGTGTGAGTGAGCAGATTTATCGCGTTCCTCATCCTATACAAAAAGACTTTTCAAATACACCAATGAGTTTAATGTTGGCTGCGGGCCTGTCATAGATCCTGTGGCCTTCGGGTTAAAGAAAAGTAAAGCAAATCAAATCTCAGCCTACAATTTAAACATTATCAAGCTATCTGCTACTCCGATTAGAATGGCTAACATCCAAGGCACTGGCAATACAGGTGCTGGCAAGGCTGTGAGGCATGAGCACCTGGATGCACGCAGTGGGCAGTGGGAGTCATGCTATTTCCTGTTGACAGTGGGGATGCAAGAGAAACAGCCATTTTAGAAGACAATCTGGACGCTCTGTAAAGACTCAACAAGTTCTTTACCATATGACCCAGCAGCTGTACCTCTTTGTACTTACCTAACGGGGTTGAAATTCAATGCCGACCCCCGACCCCAAATTCAGCACAGAAATGTTTATAGAAGCTCTATTCTCACTTGCCAAAAACAGGAAGCAGACATGATGTCCTCAGTGTGTGAAGAATGAATGAACTGTGGTCTGTCTAGATAACAGAATATTACACACAACCAAAAAGGAAATGACATGAAAATTTAGGTGCACATCAGCACATGAAAACAGCCTACCTTGAAAGGCTACATAGTACATGATTTCAACCTCATGTTGTTCTGGAAAAGGTAAAACTGTGGGTTAGTGGTAACCTGGAATTGAGGCGTGGGGGAGGAAAGGATCTGGGTCTAGGGAAGTCTCTTCTTATTACATCATAGCAGTAGCCACATGCTGTTGTACATTTATCTAAGTCTGTAGGCTGTCCAAATGCAGAGAGTTAATCTCGCTGTAAAGCAGGGACTTTGTGTGATGGTGATGTGCCACTGTGGGTTCATCTAGGATAACAAATGGACCATTGTCTTATCGAATGCTAATGGAGGAGCAAGGCATACAGGGGAATGTAAGCAAATGGGAACGATGCTGCCTTTTGCTCTATTTTTCTGTGAACCTAAAACTATTATAGCAAATAAAGTTGAATAAAATAAATTAAATTGGGGTCTGGGAAGATCGTTCAGTTGGTGAAGTGTTTACCTTGCAGGAATGGGACCCTGAGCTTGATCCCCAGGACCCATATAAAAATGCCAAGCATGGTGGCACACACTTGAATTCTCAGTATCTGGAGAGAGAGAGGTAGATCCCTAGAACTCTCTGGTCAGCCAGCCTCGCCTACTTGGTGAGTTGCAGGACACTGAGAGACCCTGTCTCAAAAAACAAGGTGGATGGTGACCGAGAAAGAACACTTGAGACTGTTCTTTGGCTTCCCCATCCTGGTGTACACACGTACACACACACACACACACACACACACACGTACACACACACAGAAGAATTACAGCAACTCATAATAGCTAAAAACTAATTGTGCTTATGAGGTGCTCAGAGCTACGGTAGCTGCCCAGTGAGAACCAGGCGGACCCCAGCAGTTATTGCTGTGACAGTCTCCCTGTAGAATTCTGACTGACATGGACATTGAGTCTATGCCACTCTGCACAAGCCTGGACAGAGGGCCTAGGAACACAGGATGAAGACAGAAATCCAGTGTTTTATTTGCTGTCCACCTGCTCTTCCTAGACGTCCCCATGCTCTCCTCATGGAATGTCACCTTAGACGTCCTTTTTTTTTCCTGCTACATTTTCTACTCAATCCACCATTCTCTGGACTTCAGCCCACTGGAAATGAATCCTATCAGAATTAGTGACAACATACTTTAGCCATTTGTAAGCTTCTTTTTCTTATTTTTGTGTGGGGGTGTTAAAATCTTTATTAGTTATTCAGTGGTGCAACAAATGATCAGACATTAATTTGATTGAATAAGGACCCACTGCCAGATAATGACTGTTGACAAATGTATGAGAAGAGCGACACAGGAATTGCGATACTTCTCCTTACTCAACTATGGTCGTACAGACCTGTCAGTGAACATTCCAGGCCACGGCCTTCCACAGCCAGGAAGGCTGTGGTCATGCCGGTAAAATGCACCAGGTTCAGAATTTTCCCCCATTGTGTCAACTTCACATTGGATATCTTGCTTCCTCATTCGAATAAACATAATTTTGAAATGGTCTTGTACCACATGATTGAGATAAGATTTTAGCGGTTTGTTAGATAACTTCAGCAGATGTGTTACTTCATTTGTTTCGCTCCTCTCCTCTCTCTATCCCTCTCCACCACTGTCTTTATTGCTTCTAGGGACCCTACCCAGGTCTTTGTACATTCCAGACAAGCACTCTACTGTGAGCTGCACAGCTTCAGCCCCAGTTACCAAGGGAAGGAAGTGTGTCTTCTGAATCTACGTGAAGTGTAATGTCCCTGAAACTGAATGGACTCATTATAATTGTCAAAATTTGTAAGAAAAGCAGGGAAGTGGGGATAAGGTCAATAATACATTTTATAGTTATAATTACTGTTTTTAGAGCACAATGGTCATTTGCTCTAAAATTTGCCAGTGGACCATTTGAAGACTCACATGTGATGTTTTAAAATGGATGTCAGTGATAGACATGTCTGTTGATGTGAGTCTTTCTTGGGACCACCCAGATAACTTAAAGGGTAAGGCACTGGCCACCAAGTCTGAAAGCTATCCTTGGACTTCCACACATGCAGCATGGCTCTTGCTACCCTCCTCCACACACACACACACACACACACACACACACACACACACACACACACACACACACACACACATACACATACACACACACTTGAAAATAAGTCTTGAAAATAAATTAACTCTTCTCAAACTTGTTTGGCTAGAACCCAGAGCAACAAACTTGTAATACCCGCTGGATCCGAGTTTCCACAGTGTACCTGCGTGGGATTTCAGTATTCAGTAGACCCAGTCAGACTCGGGGCCCATCCCTGAGGAAGCACAGATTCCCCAGTATATACACAACATATGTAAACATACACATACTTCACACAAGGATGAATTCAAGTCTCCTTTTAAGTACTCTTTTGTTATATATATCTTATTCCTGAAATATTTCTATAAATGACATGGTTTGCAAAACTATTCCTTGCTGGTACCCTCGACCCTTTGACTCCCACAGGGTGGAGGATCTTCCTTCTACCCAGTTTGGTGAATACATAATATTAGAGTCCAGACCAAGGAAACCATAGAAGCTTGTTAACTGACAGTCTTGCAGTCTCAGAAGAGGGCACCTTAAGTCATGCAGGGCCACAGGGTTTTGTGCTCCACAGCAGAGCAGAGGGAAAGGGACTAGCAGTCACAAGAAGGTAGGCATCCTGACTCGTGCACAGAAAGGGCCTGGCTTGTGTGAAAGGCGTAGAGGCCTGGGTTGCAGTTGGCTCCTCAAGTGGGAATCTGCCTGGGTAAGCAGCTTTCTCTGTGTGTGAAGGTCCCGTTTGGCAGGAGCAGCCTAGCTTCATGTTTAAGCTTTGGGGCTCCCTGAGATGTACACATGTCAAAGCAGGAAGTGGAATTTTGGGTGGCAGCTGTGGCCCCTGTGCCTGGGATGTGGCTAAGGCTGTGCTCCTTCTCCATGACAGACCACATGAGTTCTTCTCAGGAACAGTCCTGTGCCGATCCAATGCCAACCTGAGTGTTATCCCACCGGCATGTCCTGGCACACCCCTGGTGCAGCCTCCCACTTTCCCAATTGATGGTGGCTATTATACTTGATTCATTGCGTGCCATTGATCTTTGGAATGTTGATTAATGGCAGGGAAACCTGGAAAGTTCAGGGTTTGGCTTTGGTTCAAATGAGCACCCGGAAGTTCAAATGTTTAATTCAAGCTGTCTAGGTCTCTAGGCAAAGCAAATGTGGATATGCAAAATTAGTCTAAAAAGGCCTGCTGGAAACAGCCCCTCTCTCTGGGAAATTCCTGGTATTTCCTGCATCAACTTAGAACAAGATCATAAATGCTACAAAGGCATTCTTTCTTTCGTCTGTTCTGAGCACTTCTGGCCAGTGCCCAGGTTTCTGGGTTTTAGGAGACAGGCAGCAAATCACGGTGGAACGTTCAGGGTGGCATTGTCTGACTGTCACACTGCCACCAGATGCACATGCGTTTTCCAGGCACCTGAGCACACAGAGAGACAGAGCGTGGCCTCTCTCAGGCTTCAGAGTGAAGAGTTATCTATCCACCCCTGGCAAACTGACTCCCGTTTTCGATCTGTGAGAATGTGCTGATCCTGTGTGAAAGCACCGGTGGGCATCACCCAGACAAAGCCAGCAGTTGATAAATGACAGTAGCAGAAACTTAGTCCAAAATTCACAAGTAACTCTCCACACCTCTCTTTGCTTCATTCAGCCAGGCAGGGCTCAGTAGCATAGTTTGGGGCTGTGCTCCAAGGTCAAAGATAGAAACTGACAGACCCACGGGAGGAATACCCCAGATTAAGAGTGCCAATCTTCCCTCTGAATGCACCCTTCTAAGTTCAAACTGTGGGTTACTCAGTCCGGGTACCCCCATTTGTCTGGATGCTGACTTCAGCATGCTAAAAGTTGAAGAAGATACCAAAATTAAAATGGCAAAGTAGAATTCCGTGAAGCTCACATGGTCTTTGATGCCACAGTGAGTAAGGTGCCTACTGTCCTGAGACGCTGTACTGGATTTGATCTCTGCTGAAAATTTAGTGAAAATAAGCTGAAGCTTCCAACCCGACGTGTATACACCTTGCTCATGTGAGTCACAAACGCCCATAGTCTTGAAAGAGTTACTTTACTTTTGTGGCTCCTGCAGCACAGTGGAGTCTTCCCTCTCTTCTTTGTCCTGGGTGGACAGTGGATCTGTGTGGAGTGGTGGCTTGTTCACTCCTGGAGGCACCAGAGCAAATCTGGGGCCCACTTTTCCAAGCTGGAAAACAGCACAGTTTTGAGTAAAACAAGCTCCAAAGGTTCCAGTTTATGAGAAACGAGGAAAGGGAGGCCATCTGAACAGCCAACAGCATCATGTGATTTCCGGTGTTCTCCCATGGCATGATGTGGCTCAAAGTTTTCGTTTACACTAAAGCACCTGGTAGATTCAGATATGGGCTACCTATTTATTAAAAGGTAACACATGAGCTTGCTGCTTCATTTTCAATTAGTAAATTTTGACTCAGTCCAGAGAGCTGCGATGGAAGATCTATAGCAAATTGAATCCATTGATTTTATTTAGTAGTTTAGTTGTCATTATTTTTAATTTTAAAACTACACATTTCTAGTTCATTAGTTTTTAAATTATTTATTTCTTAACTTTTTTATTCTTTTTTTCAGTTGATTAGTTTTGAAAGAGCAAATTGAGATTTTATTCTTTAACATGTTTGACCAGTTTGCAAGAAAGCATAAGACTTTTCTTCCTTTTTAACGCTCACAAAGTGCATTGACAAATCATGTAAATAGATCTTTCCATGCCCCACCCCAGTGGGTTCTGTTTTATCATCCTGAAATCACTCTTGATTCATTTATTAGACTTCCATACTTTATGTTCTTTGCTCAGGTCTTTCAAAAATGGAATTTATTTGAATAAATGGATTCTTATAGCATTGCTAGTCATCTTTGACACAAAATTCAACCCTTTTGGATATGATTATAAACGGTAAATACGTTTGTGTCCTAAAACTCTCTCTTCTGAGTTTGACGCAAGATCCAGCAGCTGCCTAGGCATCCTGACCTCAAGGCTTTCCTTCAGAATCTCCCCTTGCTGTGCATGACCTGCAGGTGACCTCTGATTAGCACTCACGCAGCTGTCACATTGAGCCCAGGTGGGTCCCCAGGTCTCCCACAGAAGAGTCACTGGGTGTCTTTTTAGCCAGCTACGCTGTGGCGTTGCCTTTCAGCTTATGTCTCTGGCACTGATGCTGTAAATGGTGGATGCTGAGGTAAAAGGAGGAATTTCTGGAAAAAGCACAGGACATCAGCCTCCAGCTGGACATGTGACCAAATGCCAGCCTGCTTTAGAGTGGACAATGTGACTCTTCCACCGTAGCTTTCAGAGTAAAATCGAGCCGGGCGGTGGTGGCGCATGCCTTTAATCCCAGCACTCGGGAGGCAGAGCCAGGCGGATCTCTGTGAGTTCGAGGCCAGCCTGGGCTACCAAGTGAGTTCCAGGAAAGGCGCAAAGCTACACAGAGAAACCCTGTCTTGAAAAAAACAAACAAACAAAAAAAATCGAGACAGTGGGAAACTGGTATCTTACATATCCTTTCTTTCCAAGCAGCTTCCTACAAATGCCAGTGCCTTAAAAACAAAACATGACAAAAAATATTTTAAGTTTTGCCTCTGAAAAGCCACTTGTTATTCCAGGAAGGCAAGGAAGACACAGAAGTCTGTTGGGAAGAAACAAAACAGAAACAAAAGAAGCATTTCTCCTCAGCTGTTATAGTTAAAGAAAGTCCAAGTATGCTATCAGAAGAGTGAATCCTTTCTTAGTCACAGGCAGAAGTACTGTGTGTATGTGTGTGTGTGTGTGTGTGTGTGTGTGTGTGTGTGTGTGTGTATGTGCATAGATGTGTGCATGCACACAAGTGCACATACATGTAGAGACCAAAAGGAAATTTTTAGTATCTCCCTCAATTTCTCTCCACCTTATTTAAAAGTTTTTAATTAATTTTATTTTTAATTATGTGTCTATGTGTGTGTGTGTGCATGCACATCACACACACACACACACACACACACACACACACACACACACACCACACCACACCACACACCACACACACCATGCACACCACACACACACCACACCACACCAGTGTAGGATCTCAATGAGGAACCATCTAAAATCTCCCTGGAGCTGGAGTTATAGGAGGTTGTGAGCACGGATGCTGGTAACTGAACTAAGGTCAACTAAATGATTTCTCCAGCCCCTCTACTTTATTTTTTGAGATAGGGTCTCTTATGAAACCTGGATCTGGCCACTTGGGCTAGACGACTGGCTGGCAAGCACCAGGGATCCACTTGTCTCCACAGTTCTGGGATTATAGGCATGTGCCAACCACACCCAGCCCTTTACAGGATGCTAAAGATCTGAACTCAGATCATCATTCTGTGAAGCAAGCATGTTATTCGCTTGAGCCACTGCTCCAGTCCCTGTACCCCATACTTGCTATTATATTTTTATTTTTTTAATTAACTATGTAATTATTTAATGTGACAAAGTCTCACTATGTAACTCTTGCTGGACTGGAACTCATTATGTAGTCCAGGCTGGCCTTGAACACAGAGATCCAGCTGCCTCTGCCTTCTGAGTGCTGGGATTAAAGTATGTGTCAACACACCTGGTGTCTTATGAACTATTTTAAAGGGCATCATGCCCACCACTGCTATGCCAAGTCTAGAGAGTCCTGGGCACCTAAGGACTGAGTATGAAAGTTCCATTGCTATGACAACATATTAGTAACAATGGGCGTGTGGTTCACACAGGGGCTCATCGTGTCCTTCTGAGGGTCTCCAAGGAGAAGCAAAGCAGAACTGACTATGTACCTAGTGTCTGAGAATCTCCTTTCATCTAGAAAGCCAAGACTGAGTTGTATTCTGAACTTGGGCAATTCAACAAAAGTTTGTCTGGGACAGTTTCTTGGAAACTTGAAGTTTAATGAGCAATGAGCCTGTCAGCTAGCTAAGGAGCCACATTCAAGATGTAGAGCCTGGTACCATGAATAAATGAGTCTCCATCCAGTCTTTGCTTGACGGGCAGCTAGGTTGTTTCCAGGTTCTTGCTATTACGAATAATGCTGCTATGAACACAGTTGAGCATGTGTCCTTGTGGTATGATTGAGCATTCCTTGGGTATATGCCCAAGAGTGGTATAGCTGGGTCTTGAGGAAGATTGATTCCCAATTTTCTGAGAAACCACCACACTGATTTCCAAAATGGTTGTACAAGCTTGCATTCCCACCAACAGTGGAGGAGTATTCCCCTTGCTCCACATCCTCTCCAACATAAGCTGTTATCAATGTTTTTTTTTTTATCTTAGCCATTCTGATAGTTATAAGATGGTATCGCAGAGTTGTTTTGATTTGCATTTCCCTGATGACTAAGGATGTTGAGAAATTCCTTAAATGTCTTTTGGTCGTTTGAGATTCTTCTGTTGAGAATTCTGTTTAGCTCTGTAGCCCATTTTTTAATTGGATTTTTTGGTATTTTGATGTCTAGTTTCTTGAATTATTTATATATTTTGGAGATCAGCCCTCTGTCAGATGTGGGGTTGGTGAAGCAGATGCAGAGATCTACAGTCAAAGAGAAAGATGAGGGATTCTAAAAGAAGAGGGATTCTATGAACAAGGGACATCAAGATCATGATGGGGAAACTTACAGAGACAGCCAAATCAAGCTAGTGGAAACTCATGAAATTTAGACCAATGCCTGTGGAGCCTCCACGGGACTGGACCAGGCCCTCTGTATAGGTAAGACAGTGTGTAGCTTGATCTGCTTAAGGGGCCCTCTGGCAGTAGGTTCAGGATCCATCCCTGGTGCATGAGCTGGCTTTTTGGAGCCCAATACCTGTGGTGGGACACTTCACACAGCCTGAGACGGGGGAGGGGCTTGGATCTGCCTCACCTGTATGTACCAGGCTCTGCTAACTCCCCATGGGAGGCCTTACCTTCTTGTAGGAGGGAATGGGGGGGCTGGGTTGGGGAAGAGGCTGGAGGGGCGGGAGGAGGGAAGAGAGGGATCTGTGGTTGGTATGTAAAATGAATAAAAATTTTATTAATAAAAAAATGAGTCTCGCCGGGCGGTGGTGGCGCACGCCTTTAATCCCAGCACTCGGGAGGCAGAGCCAGGCGGATCTCTGTGAGTTCGAGGCCAGCCTGGGCTACCAAGTGAGTTCCAGGAAAGGCGCAAAGCTACACAGGGAAACCCTGTCTCGAAAAACCAAAAAAAAAAAAAAAAAAAAAAAAAAAAATGAGTCTCCATCCAAGCAGCAGGAAGTAGTGTATCAGGCCAGACGGAGTATGTGTGCATGCGTGTAGACCTAGATTCCTTCCAACCAGCTTGCAGGAGGGATTGGGGAAGAGCTTTGGAGCAGAGACAGCATGAAAAAGGCTGTGTGTCCTCTCCTTGCTCTTCTCCCTTCTCCCACCTTCTGTCCTCCACATCATTTAAATTCATATCTATTTTGACTTTCTAATATCTTTGCTTCAACCCCGGCTATAATTTCAAGGCTCAGAAACATTTGTGTAATCGCTGATTCTGGGTTGAGACTGCAAATTCCAGTTAAGATTAGCAAAAAGCAGGGGTGGAGGGGCAAGCCTGCTATTCCAATGCTTGGTGGATGAGGCAGGAGAATCACTGTGAGTTTGAGGTCAGATTGTTCTTTACAATGAGTTCCAGGCCAGCCAGGGGTACAGAGCAAGACTCTGTTGCCCAGACAGAAGAGGAGCCAGGAAATGAATCAGCCAGCAATGCACTTCCATGCTAGTCTAAGGAATTGTGTCTGTGTCTTGATCCCCAGGAACTGCAGAAATGTGATGTGCTGCTTACAGTGCCCATACTCAGAAGGCAAAGACAGGACCCTGGGGGGCAGGCCAGCTATCTAAGCTAGCCAAACCAGTTAACTCTGGGTCCAAATAAGAGATGTTCCTCAGTATATGAAGTGGAGAATGATCAAAGGAGATCTCTAAGATCAACCTCTGGCCTCCACATGAACACACACTTGTATGTACACCTACACCCAGATGTGCATGCACACATCTTAACGTGCATGCACACATGTACATACACCACATACATCACACATATATGTATGGGGAGAGGTAGGGAGGGAGGGTGGGAAAGAGGAAGGGAGGGAAGGAGGGAAATAGAGAGAGGGAGGTGAGTGGACATTTCCTACAGTACCCCAAGGCCCTTGAGTATACATTCTCATTCCTGGTTTATGTTTGTGAACACGCTCTTCCCTGATAAAATACTTGCCTACATCACCAAGAGCATCTCCAAGGAAAGAATACTGCTCACACATCTTAGTGAACAGTCACCTTCGCTTTAGATGGTCAGAAGTCAATGGCATGAATACATGCCTAAATTTTAGTAAGAATTATCATGATCATTGCTTGAGTTTTAAAATACAATTGTAATAAAAAATATCTTTAAAAAAAAGAGGGTGAGGGACTGAGGAAATGATTTTGTAGGTAAAATACTTGCCTTGTAATCATGAGGACCTGAATTCAAACCAGCACCCACATAAAAATGCCAGGTGTAGTGCATCCTTGTGATTCCAATGATGAGGATGCAGAGATGGGAGAATCCCTAGGGCTCTCTGGCCAATCATTCTAGCCCAAAGACAGACGCCATCTCAAAGGGGATCTCTAAGCCAAAGACAGACGCCATCTCAAAGGGGATCTCTAAGCCAAAGACTGTAGGTAGAGTTTTCCTGCCTGGCCCACAGTCAGGGCAAACTCTCTCACCTGCCAGTCCCACAGCCGTCAGACCCGACCAAGTAAACACAGAGACTTGTATTGGTTTCAAACTGTATGGCCATGGCAGGCTTCTTGCTAACTGTTCTTTCAGCTTAAATTAATCCATTTTTATAAATCTATACCTTGCCACATGGCTCATGGCTTACCGGCATCTTCACATGCTGTTTCTCATTGTGGCGGCTGGCAGTGTCTCTCTGCCTCAGCCTTCCACTTCCCAGCTTTATTCTCCTCCTTGTCCCGCCTACACTTCCTGCCTAGCCAATGGCCAATCAGTGTTTTAATTATTGTCTAATCAGCAACACATTTGACATACAGAACATCCCACAGCAAAAGACAGACAGACGCCATCTCAAAGGGGATCTCTAAGCCAAAGACAGACGCCATCTCAAAGGGGATAGACAGTGTTATTGAAGCTGTGACAATAGGAGATTGTTCTGTCTTCCACCTGCATGCACACGTACTCAAACGGGCACACTCAAGAACACACACACACCACCACCACCACCACCACCACCACCCTCAACAACAACTACAACAAAACGTTGTGGGATTTTTTTTCCGAGTCCAAAGAGCCCTCTGGGAATGGAGGCCATCTTAGACATTGTATTTGAATCCTTCAAGGGATGCATGTGCCTTTGATACTCACCCAGATCATCTTCTCAATAGGATCAGAGAGTCTTGGGATCATTAGTCAGCCCAACTTACTGTACAAATCCAAAGTAGTTTGCTAAGGTTAGATAATGCAGCTGAGATTGTTTATATGTTTCAAGGTGAGTGAATTAGTAGGTCATAAAAGGAATTAATATAACATAAATACTTCATTGTATCTCTGCTTCCCCATTAACGAATTAATGAATCTTGAAAAGCTGTAAATTCCTCCCCCACCCCTACCCTCAGATACAACACATGGCAGGTGTGGATTTGATTGGCAGGGTGACTTATGGGCCTTGGTGGGTCAGATCCATCCTGTTTCTCTTTGCCTGGTCCATCTGGCTACTGGTCAGATTAACATTTGTATCTTTACCTTAGTTTGTGTGGGCTACTTTATCTCTGAAAAATCAAATATATCATTTTCATCAAAATGAAAGAAAAACAATATTGTGTGCTTTTTATACAAACAATGGAGAAAATAAAGAAAAGCATATCCATCAAGATAAAAGTCAATACCAAGATAAAATTAGAACTTTCTGCCATTCGTACATTTCAAGATGAAGAGAAGACTCTTTGGAAATAAAAGATTTATGAAATAGATACACTTGAGAATATTAAAAGAATAATGAAGTTTTGCCGATGACTTGGAAAAATTTTTGGATTCTAAATAAAAATATATTTTCCTCAGCTAAGGTTAAGAAAGTTGGCCATGGCATCATTCAATTTTCTGGTTCTTTCACACCTTAACCAAATTTCATATCAATATTCATTTTGCATAAGTTCACTATTAAGTTGTAGCTTCTATCACATTCCTCTGCACATGCGTGCTTGAACTGACATGATTTGTTTACTGGCTTGGAAGTCTGAAGCTTACAAAGCCGCTGCTGCTTCCAAGTTGAATCTGTCTTCTTTAGCTTGGTGTGATGTCATTGGAAAGGGCTGTCTAATTTGGGTGGTAGCTATCCAGGAAAGAAGGCAGGCAGTGCTGTGTTTGAGTGCTTATAGTTACAGAATCACAATGTGTTAGCCTACAGCTTAAATTAACAGCCATTTAAATTTTCTTTACTATTTTATTATTATTATTATTGTTGTTGTTGTTACTGTTGTTGTTATTAGTGGTAAGGGCAGTACATGTGTCACACATGTGTGGAAGTGAGAGGACTGCCATTATGGAATCGCTTCTTTTCTTGTACCTTCATGTCAGTTCTGGGGATCAAATTCAGGTTGCCAGGCTTGTGCCGCAGTGCTTTTACCTGCTGCGCCACCATCTTGCAAGCCATTGAAGGCATTTTAAGTCACATTACCTGCTTACTCTTGAGTAACTGGTACCCTAAGTCTTAGCTTTAGTTTTAGGGTTGTGTAGTCAGGGAGATGGGAATGAAAACATGTTAAAATTTACATTTTTTTGTGAAAAATTCAATGAAAGTCATTTTGAAGTAAAGAGTTAAAACGAGGAGAGAGGATGTTTGCCTAACATTTCCTAAATGTCACATGTCTCTAGGACAACTTTCCAATCCGTAGATTTATACTTTGACCAGTTTAGGGGTTTGGGATGGGGAACTTCGCGAGTGCTATCTTTCCTTTCATTCTATGTGGGAAGGTACAGGGCTATCCTGGGCTCCCATTTGTGCTCAGGTGTTCAGAACTGCATGGCCATCTCATATTGAAGTTTAGAATTTAACATAATTATCCCTAGGGAAGGCCAAGAAACTTCACATTTAAAATACTTCCACCCTTATAAAGGGGGAAAGAGAAAGAGCTGGAATGTGGGAGGAGGGAGAAGAGGAGAGAGGAAAATTAGAGGAAGACGGAAAAGGAAGTTTTTCAAGAATTCTGGGATGTGTAAAAGACCACATAGTGGATTCCCTTATCCACAGGCAGGGAAAACACTCAAAAATTCTCAACGTTTGAGATCGAAGACAGTTGTGAATTCTATATGCTGTTCTCCTAACCAGGATGGCTGCAGAGATAAATAGGTAGGTGAAATATGCACTTTAAATGCACTGGACGGAGATGCTTCATATCCTAGATGGAATGAAAGGGGATAGGAAGGATTTTATCATATGCAGAATAATGGAAGACTTATGCATTGCTTGTTTCTGGAATTTTCTGTGTAGTATTTTGGGGCTTTGGTTGACGATAGATCACTGAGACTGTAGAGAGTGAACCTTAACTAAAGGGGACCTATGGTGTGCCATTTTCAGTGACATACATTGTGTATCCGTTTCACTGGTTAGTGTTTTTCATCTAGATATGGAGAACCACTTCTTGGAGGAGATGCTAAGACCAATAAGAAGCAACACAGAACCTAGGCAGTGGGTTACACGGTCATCAAGCAAAAAATTACAAAAGCAGCTTAATGTGCTTTATTTAAAGCACATTTGTTTAAATATATTCTCTGTGTATGGATATCATATTCTTTTGCATGTCTCTCTGTGCGTGCTGTTGCATAGAAAACAGAGAACAGTCTCCGACCTCATTCCTCAGAAGCCATTGTTCCCCTCCCGCTTTCTTTAAAATGGGCCTTCCCACTTGCCTAGAACTCGCCAATGACACTAGCCTGTTTTCATCTCTAGTGGGCAGATCATGCCACCTTGGCCCACTCTCTGTGTTGTTTCTAGGATTTGAACTCACATCCTTTTGCTTGCATGGCAAGCGCTTTGCTCCCAGCCATCTCCCCGGCCCCTGGATGTCACATTCTTCTTGACAGGCTTAGCAATTTCCTTCTGCCTCTGAGTCACTTCATCAAGGTTCCAGCTGCAGAGGAGCCCGGAAGCCCTGAGAAGTCACTCCAGTATTACAAGAAGCTTGTCAGAAATGGAGATGGCAGGCCACCTCAGTGCCACAGAGTCAGAATTGGCATTCAACAGGACACCCGGTGAGTCATGAGTACTCCAGAATTCAGGATCCATAGACATTTCCTCCTGCATCTTCCCACGCAGGGATGGGTTCATCCATCCTTGGGCATTTAATGAAGAGGTTGGGCTGTCTCGCTGAGTGTCTTAGATGTACTTGCTGTATTTCCAAGTCATAAGGTTGTTTTGTTATTTATGTGGAGCCATAAAACACAATAGGATTTTTAAAGTCTATTTCTATGCATAAAGCTGGCATACATATTCTGAAACCTGTGCATTTATTTTCATTATCCTCATATCATACCAATAGCCCATGAATTATCAATCCTGTGCTTGTACCTTTTGCAAACCCCAAACCTTGGCATAATGAATTATTTTTGCATAATTAAAATGATTACTTTGGGTACTTATAAGAAATACTTTTGTCCCTGGCCCCTTGTATCAGAACCCATCTACTTTTACCCATATCGGGTAAGAAAATTACACCAGCATGCCTACTCACCCACCCACATCAAGTCAAGATGCACCCCATCCTCTGGATTGTTCTGACTCCCCATAATCAATCCCTGTTTCTGCGTATGTCAGGCAGCAGTTTGTATGAATCATAGAGGTGATCTGACATGTCTGCTGTGATAGCTGGGGCCTCGCCCAGAGGATGAGCAATTCCTTGGGGAGATGTAAGCGCATGGTTCCCCAGGAGCCTACACTAGCTACGTTCTGAAAGTTATTTAAGCATGGAGCCAAGATCTCTGTCATATTTCAGGACCACCCAAAAATCTTAGTGAGGCATGCCTCAAAGGAAAGGATGAACAGAATTCAAAGATCAGAAATTCCAAGACAAATACAGTGACCAAGTATCCATGGGAGAACATGCTGGCTCGAGACTGGATTTTTCATGGCTGATCTGATGGTGTTAGAATTACCAGGTTTTTTATTTCCTCTGAGATAAACTGAAGTCTGATTAAAACTTAAAAAATGGCCATCCAATTAAAATATGTAAACGATTTGCATATTTTTCCTTCTTTTTGCTCAATTTAATCAATGTATCACCAAAATAATTAGCTGATAATTTCTTGCAATGTGGAAAAGAATGAGTAATTGGGCACAGGGTTGGTGATGTCCCCCCACCCCCAGCTGATCAAAGGGTAGCCCTTTAAGAAGCTGATTGTAAAAGTGGTGGAAAGGGGTGAACAGTGTTTAATTGTCTTATTATTTTCTTTTTAGTATCGAGCACATAGCTGACATTCAGTAATTACTTATTAACTGTATTACACCTCTGAATTTGATTCCCCACTGTTGCTAAACAACAGAAATGCCACCATGAGGAAGTGGTGGGGCATGGGCTAACCCAACCTGGGAGGTTGCTAGTTTTGGGTCCTCAGGCTGGAGGACATGTCTGGGAGGTGTCAAGCACAGGTCTAACTGGACCTGAGAAGCTGTTTGTCCGAGATCTTAAGGCTGGGAGACATGCGGGGGGAACAAAGGACAGCTACTTGGGTCTTACATTTTTGTTTCTTTTTCACAAAATGCCTTAGGTGAAACCGAGAGGCGTCTCAGCCGGTAAAGGATTAGCTGTGCAACCATGAGTACTGAATTCAGATGTTCAGCAACCACATCAAAAAGCCTGGTCTGGAGCACATGCTTGTCATCCCCGGGCTGGGGAGATAGAGTCAGAAGAATCTGTGTGGGGCTCCCTGGTCAGTTAGCCTAGCTTACTGAGGGAGCTCCAAGGATCTGCTTGGCTAGATAGGAGACCCTGCTTCTAAGAAGACAGCACGTGTTCATGGAGAAAATCATGAGTGAAGGAAGTCCTAGATGCATGTGTATTGTTTGACATGGGCATAGCCATGCCAACACCCCAATGCCTCAGACCCATGGAAGTGGCAAAGCCTTCTGGAATGAGGCCAAGAACAATGGCAAAACCTTCCTTGGTTTAAGCATGAATGCTGACTGTGCAGAAAATGATCACCATAGCTTTTTCCCTCTGGATGTTTACGGTCTGAACATTGCGTCCTTACAGAGACTGCTGGCACCGAGATTAGCTAAACCTCTCTTTTGTTCAGTTGTGTGTAATAATCCTTCCTCCTTGTTTAACTATACAGAATAACCCTGTCCCCTGTTCAGTCATTTGCGACAACTCTGCCTCCTTCTGGGGTGTGGTGCCCTCTCCAAGTGAGAGACCCAGCCACTTGGTCTGAGATTTTCTGTGTATGTGCGTTGGCTCTTTCTTTAGCCCCTTGCTACCCCAGTTAGGCCAATGCCTAGAGCCGTGCAGAGAGTGGTGTTGTTCTACCCTTCCCGTGCACACCTAGGTACACCCTCATCTGCAAATACACCTTCACACCCTCATGCATATATCTGCATCCACTTCATTATGCCCAAACACAGATGCAAACACATACGTGTATCTGCACATACACATACACCCCTCTCCCCAGGAACATGCACACATACACACTCTCATAAGAATCAGTTGTGTCCTTTTGGGATCTCCGAGTATCAGAAAGCCTCCAGAGGCTGCCCAAGACGGAGCTTCTGATTTTAGCACCACCTCCTGGCAGGGTAAAGGTAACATTCCCTAAAGTTTCCTAGCCCATTGGTCATTCTCTATTGGCTGAAGTATTCATTTCAGAGAACAGTTAGATGTCTTTCTTTAATTAGCAAGAGGGTTTGAGAGAAGGGTAGGGAATAAAGGCGACAGCTGAAAGCCACGTGGTGGCCCATGTCTGTCCGCCCTGAAACATGGAGCTCGTCCATCAGAGTTGAAAACAACACACAATGACACGCTCTGCCCTTCCTCATTGTGGACTGTGCCCTGTGTAGAACAATTGTCTACAGTCTGAACTTAGGGATTTGGCTATCAGTAAAATCAGAAAAATCCTACATTGTGTCACCTAATCATGGAAACATTTTGGGCCCTGAAGGTCTCCTTAGCCCCACATAGGACACCACAGGGACACTCAGAGAAAAGTTGTACTGTGCAGACTGTGCAGACACAGCCATGAGGGTTCCCGACTCCATCTCAGGTACGTTTAGCATCAACCAGTAAAATCACGGCCATCTATCATGCATTGTCCTATTTCTCTTGCTATTTCAAGATGAAAGTTTTCAAGACTAACACTGCAAAGTGAGTATTATGTTGATTTATGCTAATCAGTTTCATAGATGCTGTCATATTCCATTCTTAAGTAATGACGCTCGTGAAATATCCTCGAATCTTCTCTTATCTTGCAAACAGCCTGGTTGTGCCAGAGCAGAAAATTCAGGGACCCGCCAGCCACCTCTGCTGTTTGATGGCTTCTGTCTCCGGAGGCTTTGCTCATAGTGGTGGGAAGGGATGATGGCAGAGAGGTTTGTGTCTCCGCTGTCACGTTTCGCTGGGAAGAGGAAGCCGTGGGAAAAGTTTTTCTTTCCTGGCCCCCAGGATGTATAGTGTGTACGTCTGAGTACGTGCAAATTTATAGCGGCTCTCCTGCCACATTTTATTTTCTTGACAGCCTTTCCTTCCGCAGCTGGTGTCTTAGTGTCTCCTTCAGGAGCTGCTGGATTTTAGGCTTTCCTGCCAGCTCATAAAACAATGAGCCTCTGCTGCTAAAGCGAGGACTTTGAGAGGCACTTTGCAGAGATGAGTTTATTTTAAAGAAAGTGTCTACCTTGGAGATTGATTTCATGGTTCTGGACACTGCTTTTGCAGGCCTTGTGGTGGGGTGTTTGTGCCCCTGCCCATCTGAAGCCGCTTTATAGGGAGCCAGACTGAGGGGAGGCTGGAAGGCCTCTTCCTGGTGATAAAGACGTGCAATAGTAGTGGGCCTGGAGAGAGAAGAGATTGGCAAGGCTGGCCCTTACTGTTCTCTGTTGGGGGGCAAATTGCTTCCTTTTGGCATTAAGGAAGGTGCAGGGATCACACTTCCTGTCCTCAACAGCATCTTACTGGAGACTGCATTCTGGCTGCATTCTTTCCACCTGGGTGTGCCCCACCCTGGGCCTACTGGGTAACTGGCTAGTTCTTCTAATAAGGCAATTCCAAATGAGCCCTAGTGATTCCTAGAAACTCCATGTGCTGCCGTGAGAGATGCTCTCTGCCCTCTGCCGTCCTCATACGTGTGTTAAGATCTAGGAGAGGTGCTAGCAAGATGAGTTCATCAGTCAGGTCCACAACCATGAGGAACCGGGCTCTGATCCCAGGACCCACATAAAAGTCAGGTGTGGCACTGTGTCTCAGCCCAGGAGAAGTAGAGATGGGAATCCCCAGGATTTGTTGGCTAGACAGTCTAGCCAGTTAGATGATTTCCAGGCTTGTAAGAGAGACTGTCTCAAAAACAAACAAACCAAAAACAACAACAAAAAAACGAAGAGTAGAAGTGATTGGGGAAGATACCTGACATTGACCTCTGACCTCCACAGGCACGCTACACACACACACACACATACACACACACACACACACACACACACACACACACACACACACACACACGAAAGTCTAGGTGAGAAACATTATTATACACTTAAAAAACAAAAAAAGAAACTGTACCCCTTCTGGACTCTCTGGGTGTTTATTACCAAATCTGTGCCTGAATGGCTCCTGGCAAAGGGGAACTTGGTCACCCAGGGCCTTGGTGGAACATTCAGTGTGCAAAATAGCACACTGGGTAAATGAAGAATGACTGTTGGCCTCAGGAATAGTATCCAGCAGCCATAACAGGATGATGTTGTCATTACTTGTCAGTTGCTCTTGAATGAGCGTGTGTGTGTGTGTGTGTGTGTGTGTGTGTGTGTGTGTGTGTGTGTGTACGTGCATGCGCGCGCGCATGTCTCGGACTGTTTGACTCATCTCTGTATGTACCTACTTTGGATAGAGTAGGTACTCTGGATGAGTTAGATAAAACCAGCGGTTGTGTGAAGAACAGCACCATCACTGTGCATGGAGGTAGCTGGAAGCTGCCTGCATATCCACAAAGCATTCCTGAACAGGAAAAGGAGGGACTCTGGTTCTTTTTAACAGCACAAGGCCAGGAGACACCGAAGCGCATTGGCATTTCATGGGAAACTCGGGTCCCTGGTAATTCAAAAGTGATCACCACGCAGGCTACTCTTGGGACCCCGTGCTCTGTCTTGAGATTAAACATCATTTTCTCACAGGATATGCTAAAGAGTTGCCATGTTTTGCTCTTCCTATTTGTTGTGAAGTGTCTCAATGTTTAGATTTCAACTCCCTGGTCATTTCTCTCACATGGAGCAACTGGACTTTACTGAGTGGGAGCTAGCTGTGTTCCGGCTCTGTGATCATGATTTTGACAGGAGAGATTCTGTCCAATGCAATTGCTCTAGCACCCTGAAATTGGGAGTGCCACACACACTGTGATCCAAGATGTCTTAGGAGGTGCAGCATCTATGAAAAGAGAAGTCGCTTCCAGGCCATACCTGTTCTGGCGTGGGTTGAACCAAATGAATGCAATGCCCCTATCTTAGGGAGGACTTAGCCTCCCTCAGCATAACAATGCCAGTAACTGCATGCTGCTGCCAGTTACTCACTGGGAAGAAAAGAAAAGAGAAACAGCCCTGGTGGGGGTGAGGAGGGATAGGCTTCATGGGGGTTGGGAGTAAATAAACTTGGTGGGGTGGGGTGGTAAATTGGCTTGGTGGAGAGCCCTGCCACTTCCTGCCTTTCCTGTCTGGTGTTTGGACTCTAAGAACAATGATAGCACAAGGAATCAGGGAGGGATGAAGTGCAGTTCTTTTCTGTTTTTGACATCTGGGTGTCATTTTGCTAGGGAGTGGGTGTGTGTGGTTTGCAGGGCCTAGGGAGGGGGAGATGGGGAAGATCTAGCATGATCTGGTATTTACCTCACCAATAGCATTATTCAAAGACCAGGAAAGAAATCCGATGTTTGCCATGACTAAATGACAGTATTTATTATGTACTCACAAAAGGGTAAAAAAAAGCTACTGTTGATTATTTTGACATTAAATTGCTTGCAATACATGAGGGATTAATTATGACATGGCACACTTCATCCTGCCACCTGAATTAGAAAGAGTTTTAAAGAAGGGCCTGCATTCACGACACTGTTACCCAGCAAAGATGCAGCTCCTTCTGCCCTCTGTTTTCTATTTATATGTGGCCTGGCTAGGACTTTGGCGGCCTCTGTGGTTAAAGCACCCATGTTCAGGTCAAACACAGGGATGTGTTGCTGATCCTGTCATTCACAGACTGCCTTTCTCATTCTTGGCTGGTTTTCACCAACTTGGCTTAGTGGACAGGTCCACGAGGACAAGGCTCCTTCTCGTTACCTGGCAAGCAAGTAATGAGAATGACTTCTCAGGTAGCCAGTGTTCCCAAGCTCAGGAGCCAGCAGGTGGATGTATTCCACCATGGGTCCCCACACACTTGATGGATAAGTGAATAGGAAACGAGAGTGTGGGGCTATGAGGTATCAGTGGATGGCCACAGAATGAAAATATTCAGTGTGCCCTGGCAGTGTTAGGTACCAAGACAAGCTCTCTTGTATCTTGTTGCTTGCATAGAGGAACGGAGACTTTCTGGTCCACAGGTGCTGAGATAGATTATAGCCATGGCATCATGTTGTCTGAAGATCTTTGTCCTTGATCTTCAGTGTTCTCAAGCTTCAGTGTAGAGCTGTCTTAAGACCTAACACTTTGCCCTGACCATAAAAATCTAGAACCATATCATCCCAGGCAGAAGAGAAGGCAGAATTCCCTGGTGCATGACTTTTTGGGGATATGGGAACAAACATCTACTCATCCCAGACAGGGTACTAGTAGGCAAAAACATGATTCTACAAGTTTATTGAGGTTATCTACAAGAGTACGGGTAAGGGGGTTACTTTCAGGACCATTGATGACTCAAAGCCAGTTGTATCCCTGAGAAGCCCACCAATAGTGTGTGTGACAACTCAAGAAAGGTACAACCCTGAAGCTCTCTGTAGGACCAATAAGCAGCTCAAGAGACCAGTCTCCTTCCCCAGCAGTCTGCACATTCTTATATAACCTCGATAAGAGAGAGGCTTAGTGAATCTTGTAAGTTTCAGGGTCTTTTTTGGGACTTGTGAGTTATTTACTTCCAGGGTCTTAACAAGCTTTCCTCCAGGATACATGTTTCAGTTTAGGGGATACTGCTACACAAAGCTCCCTTTCCATGTCTTCAGAAAGTATTTCTCTTATAAGTGTGGACATGACCACATGACCACATTGAGTCAGCCATGGGATAGGGCGCTAGGACAGGCCAAAGTGTGGACAACAGAGGAAGTCAGTCTAGGAATTCCTTTGTTGCCCAATGACTTCTGACATTTAGTTTGATAAATTATTCTGTATTGAGCATTGAGTATTAAAAAACAAAACAAAATAAAAGCTAAACCAACCTCCTTGGCTATAAAATTGTAAAAAAAAAAAAAAAAAAAAGTGGACAAGAGGGGCTGCTCTGGCCTGAGATTTATACTCATAGCTGTTAGAACATCCTTACCTTGACAATGCATCTCAGTCAATTCCTCTCTGACAATTCAGCCTGATTACCTTGAGTGAGACACCTGGGGGAGTTGATTTGCAAGGTCCCCAGTGTGCCCTATGGACTCTCTTATAGTATCCAGGATGAGGAGCAGGGAGAGGACCTCAGGGTCTACTTTCTCTATGACACTGACAGAATGTCAGTGCATTCTGGTCTCACAGGCCAGTGAGATGGAGGCAGAAAATACCAGAAGCATTTGTGGAACACCCAGCCAAAAGAAGGGGCTCAGGGTCAAAGAAGACCTAGGGTTCTGTGGAAGATGAACACCCTTTCAAAGATGAATTTGGATCTCTTCATCCAAAGCAACATCAAATCTTGTGGAAAATGTGCTTATTGTAAATTCATGTTATAATTTATTTAGTTGGGAAAATAATCCTTTATTTACAAACTCTTAGCTGCTGTGAGAAATTCCAGGGATCTCCCTTTGGGAACCAAAGCAACTGTCATCCTCTGAGGAGTTTCTCTGTCTCATTTCTGTTCGTCTGTCCTATTTCTATACCTAATATAATAGAAAAATCCAATAGTGTTGAAGTTAAATAATACATTTTTCCCTCCTAGAACCAATAAATCTGTTTAAAGATGCATTACTACTTTTCTTGAGGGATAATTTAGACTATGTATCAAAAAAGGAAAATCAATGTTTTTTCTATTACAAATAATTGCCTGTTTGACTCTTTCCCACTTTTTCTTTTTTATTTATTTTGGCTTCAACATATTTCTGCTAGAAAGTGCCTCATGCTTCAAGCCTAGACCCGGAGGAGTTTCTGTCTTGTGGTCAGCCATGCCCTCTCCTGGAGCCTGGGAGATTCCCATGCATGGTATCAGGAGATAAAGAGGCAGGCCAGGCTCGGGCATTGCAAACTCATAGAATGGCGAGTGCCCTGTGAGGGCTGCAGTGGGTCATGACAGTGGCAGCAGGCACAACAGGGAATGCCACCAAGGAAGCTGTCACCAGGATGTGAGGCTAGAGATACGTTGGTGGCTTGTGAGCACAGGGACAGCCTGTCTTTTGTCATCAGGTTTGAACTAATTAATTATACAATTGCATCATGCACTAATGATGGCCTAGCCTACTCAACTCAAGGTACTCTGAAAAGAACTGGACCATGATCAGAGAGTTAAAGGAGATTCCTCTGTCCAAAGAATGGAGGGACGTAATAAAGTGCTATCAGACTTCTCAAAAGAGCTCTTTGGGGTGGGGTGCGGCTCCGTTGGAAGAGTGCTTGCCTAGCATGCAGAAACCTGTGGTTTCCATAGCCAGGATGACATAAAACCAGGAGTGATGACAGTCAACTATAATCCCAGTACTGGGGAGGCGGAGGCAGGAGGATCATTCCAGGTCATCCCTCACCTACATAAAGAGTTTGGGCTCAGCCTAGGTTATATAAATCTGTTTTTGAAAAACAATTCTTTATTTTTATTTTTTGATAAGACACAATGGTTACCATGACTAAAGTATGCTAAGATTTGTCATAGCAACATTCAGCGTTTAACTCATTAGCTGCTGATAAAACTAAGTACTAAGAGAGAGAGGAAGTAGACATGTGACGGAAACAGGACAGCTCAGGGTAGGAACCCAGAGGAGGTTGAGGCTGAGGATTTACTGGTGTAGGGAAGTTGAAGGGAAGCTCCCGAGGTGGGCTCCTTTTGTTAAGTGGAAGAAGACTGAAGAGAAGGTCAGGTCTGTTCAAGGAGCAGGGCAGGATGAACACACGTGAGAGGCGTGTAGTCATTTGGATTATCATGTGGAAACATTTGCTTCTGGGGAGGGCAGCAGGCTCGCCTTACTTCACTGCAGCTGTGCATGGCAGTCTACTATACCACGGAGGAAGAATTTCAGCAAATGCAACACGAGGCTTTCAATGAATTTGCTCAGTTTGGCTTGACGCTTGAGCCATGGAAACTGCCCTGGAAAGAGCTGGCTGCAACTCGTGATCTGCTGATGACACCTCCGTTTGGGCATCAGTTTAATTCCAAATTAAGCTAGAAGCCCGGTAACCAGCCAAATATACCTTAACCCACTGGAATCTCAATTTGCAAAACTGTTAGGAATGTTTGTTATGTGGCATTACCAAGGCAATAGCTGACCATTACAACAAGGCTGAGACACAGGGTGGCGCTAGTGAGACATTTACTGGAGGTGTGAGCAGAAATGACACATTCAACAGCCTATGTACTGGTTACTTTCATTGTTGTTGTGACCAAGCTAAGGGAGCAAGGTTTTACTTTGGCTTTCAGTCTGAGGGGTTATAATATATCGTAGCAGTGGGAGGGATAGCAAGAGGAACCCGGGCAGCTGGTTACATGGTATCCTCAGTCAGGAAGCAGAGAGCACACAGGAAGTAGAGGCAAGGTATCAGATTTCAAGTCATAGGGATGCACTTGCTACAGCAATGTGCTACCTCCTACCTGTTCCATAGTTTTCCAAAATGGTGTCACCAGCTGGGAACAAGTGTTCAAACTGGTAAGCCTATGGGGAATCCCTCACATTTAAACTACAACAGCATGATGTTAGAGTTTGGGCTTTATTCGTGTGTGTGTGTGTGTGTGTGTGTGTGTGTGTGTGTGTGTATGTGTGTGTGTGTGCATGTGTGTGTGTGGTGTTGTACCTGTGTGTGCAAGGACATGTGGAGGCATGGAACCATTCTCTCCCCCCTTTAAAGAATAATTATTTGATTTAGGATGTATGTTGTGTACCTGAGTCTTGGTCTGTGCACCATATGTGTACAGTGCCAGTTGGAGGTCAGAAGGTCATCAGATCCCCCGAAACAAGACTTACACTAAGTTGGGAGCCATGTGGGTGCACAGTATCACACCCTGGCCTTCTGTTAGAGGAGTAAGTGCTCTTACCCATCTCTCTAGCACCTTGCTTTTGCTCTTGGAGACACGCTCTTTAGCTGGGTTAGAGCTCACCAAGTAAGCTGACCAGGAAACTCCAAGGATGCCCCGTCTCCCTCCAGCACTGTCCAGCACTGTGATATGAGCACACACCACCATGCCTTTTCTATGAGGGCCCTGGAGATCAAGCCCAGACCCCTTGCCTTCACAGAAAAGCACATTTACCAACTGAGCAGTCTCCCCAGCCCTCTGCCCCAGGAAAACAAATGATGATCTGAACCACAGCCGATTCAACAGACGCAGAAAGGGAGTCTTTTTACCGTTGGAGTGGGATAGACCTCTTTTCCGCTTCCTCCCAGTACAAAGACACATTCCTTTATTAAAAAAATTGTGGGTGTCGAATGCCTGTCAAGGCTACATGCTTTCCAGGTGTTTAGAACACAAGTCTGACCCTAACAGACAACATGTTCCTTCTCACTGGGTGTGCTCCAAGAAGAGAAGGAGACAAAACCACAGGCTGTATTGTGTGTTGAAAGATGATCAAATAACATCTGAGGCCTGCAAGTGAGGGGAAGATTAGCCAATAGGGAGAGGCCTGCACGAAGTCAGTGGGTCACCAAAGGTTGGGCTAAGGCAGGAGAATTGGTCTCCTGAGATTCTTTCTGGGCAGGGAGTACTTCAATAAAGGGGCAGCCAGCACAGAGGTCCTGGGGCAGGTGGAGGGGGGCAGCATAGCCTGCAAGGAGTTTGTTGGTAAGATGTGAAGTACTGTCAGGTGTGGGGCCCGAGGAGATTGATAGCCATCACAGGGAGCTTGGATTTTGTTCCAAGTACAGTGGGAACCACTGGGCGGTAGTGCTCCATGTGATCCCTTGGGTTGTAGAGACAGAAGCCAGAGGCAGTGAAGAGGATTAATGACTTTGATGAGAGGCAAGAGGGTGGCAGTGTGGTGACGGTGTGGATGAAGTCATGGGCTGTACTCTGCAGGACCAGGGCCAGACCATATGGTCCAAATCCCAGGGAGAAGTGGCCTCAGGAGGCAGAAATTCATTCCCACCCAGAACAAGAAGAGCTTGTAGTGTGCTACCACTGTGCTAGAGACCCAGGGTTTTCCGTCTGTCCCACCACATAGCATCTCTAATCCGAAGCTCTCCGAGAAGGCTAAGCTAACTCCAGCCATCAGACTTTTACTCCAGTGAGAGGTGATGAATGCAGAGGGGAGGACAATGGTGTTCTCCTTGTGGATGCTCGAGCACTGTATTTATTTACAACCTAATGGTTGTGGATGATCATAAAGAAGATTGGGGCTGCACCCTCACACCCCAGCTAAAACCCACAAGTTCTATTTCTGAAGAAGGAGAGATGGCTCAGTAATGGAGAAACTGAACCAATGAACAGATTTGATGTGTACCCTAACTCTAAACCCTATAGTGCTCACTGTGGATGAAGTAATAAGAGTCTTAACAGCAAAGGTGCTCAGGAGAAGGATAGATGTGTTTCAGAGTGTGTGAAAGTACAAGGTGGAAAGAGGATTTCAATAAAAAAAAAAAGATATCTAGGTGTCTATTTTCCCAGCACAAAAAACAGGCTGTTTCCCAGGAATCAATGACATGCACATTCTCATGGCCATCACAGGAGAGTAGTACTTGGCTTTAGGGTCACAGTCTGTCACTAGAGAGCTACTGCTGACCTTGGACATCTCTATCATGATTGAAAATGTGGTACATGTGCTGAATGACAGTGTGGTCTCTGTTGTGGATATCACTCTGTATGCTGTGAATGTGTTGCTCTGATTGGTTGATAAATAAAATACTGATTGGCCAGTAGCCAGGCAGGAAGTATAGGCGGGATAAATGGAAAAGGAGAATTCTGGGAAGAGGAAGGCTGAGTCAGGAGACACCAGCCTGCTATCCAGGGAGCAGCATGTAATGGCACACAGGTAAAGCCATGGAACACGTGGCAACATATAGTTTAAATGTAAGAGCTAGTCAGTGGTAGGCCTGAGCTAATGGCTGAACAGTTTTAATTAATATAAGCTTCTGTGTGATTATTTTATAAGTCACTGCAGGGTCTGTGGGGCTGATCAGGACTGTAGAAAACTTCACACACACACACACACACACACACACACACACACACACACACACACACACACACACGGTGAGGGGACCTATGACACTTCCTTTGTCATAGTATCCTGGACATGGCTATGGGAGCAGAGTGGTCTTGACAGCCTCAGAGAAGGCCAGTCCCCTAGGCGTCATGGCTGCAGGTGAAGGTGATATTCCTGAGGCAGGACCAACTGAACCAAGACAAGGCTGATGGTCAGACCTGTCACATGCTCAGAGCTGCTCCAGAGCCATCATGTGCCCTCTTCTCCAGGACGCTGGTGAGCTGGTAATAGAGGGGCCACATGGGGGCTTTGTGCTCTTGCCCACCTCACAGTCTCCTTGGAGATGTGTGAACAGACCCATTCCCCATGTATGCTTACTTGAAAGAAAACCATTCATGATAACACTTAGCACTTGGGAATGAACTTCAGATTTTCTGTGTTTCTAAAAAAAAAAAAAAAAGAGTGGCTATTTTTGAAGCACTCCAGATCCTATCTTGGTGATCAGATTTAGATATTATAGCATGCAAGTAGGGGAATGTGTGAAAGTTATTTGTTTTGAAAGGCAAATTGAACATCCAGTTTTTCACCCAATAGGTCAGTCCTGCAGATGTGTTCTGTCCACTGCCATGAGGTGGATCATTGGGTCTCAGCTCTCCAGAATTACCACATGAGCAACTTCAGACAGGAGGAAGACAAATACTTACTTTCAAGGTCTACACAAAAGCCCCCATGGGAGACGTCTGTGGGAAATGGAAGAGGCTATAGCCTGGCCCAAACATCTAGCATTTTCCATATGCCTCCTGGGAATATATGTTTTACAGAAGAGATGAATATTATCTCACAATCTGCCACAACCACCTAATATCTATCACGTTTCGAAATGAATACAATTACTGCATAAATCTAGGCATTGGCAGTTTTCCTCTCTGTCTGGAAATGTGTTTTAATTGAAAGCGTTTGAAGGCTTGAGAGAAAAGGTTCCAGTTATTTTCGTTAGATACTCTAAGTGTGTTTTGGTTACTTGGGGATAAAATAGCTGCTCCTTCAAAGGGGAAAAAAAAAAAAACCAAACAATCCCACAGGCACTTGTGGCAGAAATATGACCTGGGGCTGCAGTTGCTAGGTTTGTAGAAGGGATGAGTGACAGGGTGGTCCACGTGAGAAGATGCACATATGCAGATTCCCCTGCCAAAGGGACTTCATTTGCATTTGTGGGGACAGAAGTAATGAGTAGAGAAAAGTCTACAGGCGAGCTTTTCTATTAATAAGATCACAGCCACACCACGCTGGAAATCTCGAAAGGAATACGAACACAATAAATTTCACTTTGGCCACAGCGTTAATTATCTTTCTCATTTCTATGACCACATACCTGACATGGAGCTGCTTACAGGAGGGGTAATTATTTTGGTTCACGGTTTGAGGGGGTAACAGTTCATCTCGGTGGGGAAGTCACCCTGGCAGGCAGGGGTGACAGGAAGATCCACCAGGTAGCCAGGGCTCCTTACCTTGTCACATCTCATCGGGCAGTAAGCAGTGATGTACTAAACCTCAATGGCCTACCCCAGCAGCTCACTTCCTTCACTGCGGCTCCATCTCCTAAGCGTTCTGTAACCTTCCAAAACAGAACCACCATGCAAGGATCAAGTACTCAAGTTGGAGCCTGTGAAGGACCTTTCCTGTTTAAACAACAGCAGCCATGGTTTAAGTGAGTAGCTATAGTTCCTCTCTGAGAAATTACCTTTCTGATGGGCTGGCAGTCAAGGATTATCTTGCTCACAGTGACAAAATACAGCTTTTAACCACAACTCTAACTTAGATATATCTATTTTCAACCAGCTCAAAAACTATGTTTTTCTTTGAAATTTTCAAATGAAATAAATTGAAAAGCCATAGGAACCTTCAGGATATCACTTTTTCTACCAAAAAATATTATATTCGGGACACACAAGTCACTGTCTCTAAGGGGACAGCCATGTTTCAGGAGACATAAGGAGCAGCTGCCTGGCCTGCTACAGTGTTGTGGGTGCTCGCCCTTGAACTCGCAGCCCACACTCCCTCTTCTACATCTGGGAAACTGTCAGTGCATATGCCCAGTCACTTTATACTGAAACTCTCTTGAAGGGCTGGAGAGGTGGCCCAGTGGTTAAGAGCATGTGTGGCCCGTCCAGAGGACCTGAGTGTGGTTCCCAGCACCTCCATTAAGAGTGTTTACGACCCCCTACACTCCAGCTCCAGAAATGCTAAATTCTTTTTCTGGCTTTAGGGGACACACACACACACACACACACACACACACACACACACACACACCCCACACACGAAAATAAATCTGAAAAAAGAATAAAAGAAACTATCTTGATTCACAATTGTCTGCATCCTCGGGCTCTGTAGAGACATTTGAAGGCTTTTGGAAATAGAAAAGAAGAGGTGAGGAGAGAGTGGCAGGAGGGGGCTGCTGTGACATTTCTAGGGTAATCTGGAGGACAGAGTGAGGGTCCTGGACCTGGTTCAGAGACAGCAAATATGGACACTGAAGATAAATACAGGCACACGTGAAACCTCCTTGGTCTTTCTTTTCTTTTTCTTGTTTCTTTCTTTCTCACCTGAGCAAGCATTTTAAAGACTTGATTTATAGCCACAGATATACTTCCAGAGGAGTCATTTGAAACTTAGTCCAAATATAATTATCAAAACCCAAGGCTGTTTCTGTGAGATCTGGAAGACTTGAGGTTTACCATCAGACAGAATTTGGTAGAGATTCTGGACTCTGAGTTTTATCTGGCAAAATTTTAGTAGTAGTTCTGCATATTTCTTTCTTCCCATGACTTTAAATTTCTCTAACCATAAAGGAGAAGTTATGAAGTCTACTTTTCAAAGACATTTTGTACTGTGAAATGAAAGAGCACCTAATATATAAGATGCTAGTAGGATTATTTTTGGAGTGTAATAAAAATAATTCAAAAATATAGCTGGAAGAAAACATGATAGACATTTCTATTATTTGCAGTACTCCGATATATCAAAAATTAATGCCACGATACCAACATTTTTGATACACAGGAAGGCCCTAAAACTTGAGACATTTAAAGGAAGATTTATAATGTGATAAAGGATGCATTGTGAAAAAATGAAAAAGGAAATATTCAACAAGTGGTGTTAACCAAAATTGGCTACTTAAGGCCTAACTTTTAGAGGTAAACTTTGTTCCAAAAAATTCTCAGTAAGCCTTGATAAAGTTAATGATTACAGTAAAGAAAGAAATGTAAGAAAATTATGTTAACTACTTCAGTTGTAGCGAGAGCATAAGGGGACTGATGTATGACCTTGACTGTGTGACTGAAATACTGTGTGTCCCAAACAATAAGTAAAGTCATCCAGTAAAGGACAGATAAAGAGATCATTAGCCACATGGAATGAAGAAGTTAATACCTTAATGTATAGATACCCATGCACTGAAAAAATGCTACCATTCCATTGTGTTTTTTTTTTTTTTTTTAAAGTAGGACACATTTACTGAGGAAGAAAATGGAAATTTACCAATGTGTGAAAAAAAAATCTTTTCAGCATGTAAGAATGGAAATTAAAGTGACAAGCCATTTAGAGATCATCAAGGTGACAAAGTTTCCTGTGTAATGGGGGTAGAGGGTCTGAAGGAGCAGCACCCCCACTCTTGATGGTGGGGTATAAGTGCTGTATTCTGGCCATGCTGTCAGGGTATACCAGAGCCCTACAGAAATTCGAGACTGTGGATCTGGGTTCCATTGCCAAGGTATTCTGACTCTCCCTAGGGCTCCTGAGCTACTCAGTTAGGAGAAACCCTGGGATCTATCCACCAACATGCCACCTCTGAACAAAACACTTTCTGCCAGTGATTATTTCTTAAAAACCCAGACAAAACCAAATAAAAGGCACAATTACATAGTTACAGTTACCATGGAGACCATAATGCCTTGCTTTCTCCTGTCCTGCCATCCACTTGAAGGACCTGGTATAAAGTGGACAGGCATGTTGCCTACACTAAGCCTGCCGCTAACACACCCCACCCCACACCAGGTTGTATGTTCTGACCATGGACATAGTGGTGTTCTTCTCCCGGGACCCCTCTGCCCAGCAGCCCTGTCAGATCTCCAGGAAACAATGTCCTCTTTGACTACAGCTTTATTTTTACCCCCACAGGGAGCCATCCTGTGTCTACCCATCCCTAGAAACGGGACAGTGAAAATTCCTCCCTTCGGGGCCTGGCCATAGGTCAATCTAGCAGGCGAATGAATGAGTTTCAGGAAGGTCCAGGTGGGGCCTCTGCCTTGTGGAACCCTGGTGGATCAGTGACAATGTCAGGGATGTCAAACAAACGGACTGACTAGCAGGGAGGAACACACACACTGTGGTACTCACATAGCTGTGTGCAGGAGCTCCCATTGTTTTCTTCCTGTCTATCTCTGTACACGCTTTGTGGGTGACATCTTTGCCCCACTGTGGGGAGTTTCAGGACTGGATACAGAATGAATGTTAATACAAAACTTACTGACCCAGTAAGTGAATATCTTCATGAGATGAACTATCACACATCATCAGAATGTCCTCAAATAATATTTGGTAATATTTGGCAATACCAAAAGACAATGCTAGGTTTTAAAAGTAGAGCAAATATATATATATATATATATATATATATATATATATATGCATGATATTAATTACATGTCAGAAATGAAATGAAAAATCAGTTCATACAGAAAGAGCTGTAAGGAAGTACACAAGAACTTCTCAGTAGTCATGGGAGGCAGTTGGAATAGGTGGTGTTATTTTTACTACAATTGTTAAGATTAAAATAAGGTGGATTACTTTCATAGCCAAGAGAATTAGATAGCTATGTATGTATAACACGTGTTTATCAACAGAGTTTGAGGGACTAAGGTCAGCGGCAGGATCAGGACCAGAACATTATTCTGTGAGCATCTTCTGTAGGAAAGCACCTTTTTAAGGTTGAGATCCTTCTATGTCATTTGCCACCTGCCTTGTGATTTCTATTGCTGTGATCAAGAGCAATTTCAGGAGGAAACTGTTTATTTCAACTTACAGTTCCACATCACAGCCCGTCATCCATTAAAGGAAGTCAGGGCAGGAACTCAAGGCAGGAACTCAGACATAGGAACTGATACAGAGGCCATGGGAGATTACTGCTTACTGACTTGCTCCCCAAGGCTTGCTTAACCTGCTCCCCTATGCACCCAGGGCCACCTTCCTAGGGGTGGCACCATCCAGTGAGGTAGGCATCCCACATCAATCACTAATTAAGAAAATGCCTCAAAAAATACAGACACCCACAGCCAGACATTATGCAGAGAATGAGAGACGTTGGGACACTCAGCCCTGAACTTGATGTCTCCATCAAATCCCTCCTCTCAGGGATCAGGGAACCCTGTGGAATGAGCAGGCAGAAAGGGGATAAGAGCCAGAGGGGATGGAGGACACCAAACAACAAACAAACAAACAAAAACAAGGCTCTCTAAATCAACACAATCAATGCACATATGAACTCATGGAAACTGAGGCAGCAGGCACGGGGCTTGCAGGGGTCTGCACCAGGTCCTCTGTGTGAATATTACGGCTTCCACTTCAGTGGTTTTATGGGATACCCCAGTGTGTGGATGAGTCTTTGTTTCTTATGCCTTTTTTTGGGTTCTTTTCCTTCTGTTTGTTTGTTTATTTTGTTAAATTCTGACATGTTAGGTTTCTTTTGTTTTTTGTTTTTGTTTTTCAAGACAGGGTTTCTCTGTGTAGCTTTGCACCCATCCTGGAACTCACTCTGTAGCCCAGGCTGGCCTGGAACTCACAGAGATCTGCCTGCCTCTGCCTCCAGAGTGCTGGGATTAAAGGCGTGCACCACCACCGCCAGGCTCTGACGTGTTAGTTTATTTTATCTTGTTATATTTTATTTTATTATATTTTATGTTAGTATTATCCCTCAGAAGCCTGTTAACTTTCTAAATGAGAGGCAGAAAAAGAGTGGATCCAGGTGGGTGGAGTGGGAGGTGGAAGGAGCTGGGAAGAGTAGGGGGAAGGGACACAGTAGTCAAAATATATTATGTGAAGAAAAGAATCCTAGCCGGGCAGTGGTGGTGCACGCCTTTAATCCCAGCACTCTGGAGGCAGAGCCAGGTGGATCTCTGTGAGTTCGATGCCAGCCTGGGCTACCAAATGAGTTCCAGGAAAGGCGCAAAGCTACACAGAGAAACCCTGTCTCAAAAAAACCAAAAAAAAAAAAGACTCCATTTTCAAGAAAAGGAGAAAAAACAAAGAAAATGCTGTGCATTCTTGCCTAGGCTAATCCTATGGTGACATTTTCTCAGCTGCAGTCCCTTCTTCTCTGATATGTCTAGGTTTGCATCCTGTTGGCAAAACCAACCAATACAATCATCTGCTTGTCAACTTGACACACAAACACATCACTATTCAACTATAACCTTTCCTTTCTCTTTCATCCCCAAGGTCTCAGGTTAATATCAATATAACAAAATAAAACAGTCTAACCTCAGTATTTAAAAAACTAAACACTTTGAAAATTCATCCAATAAGAATAACAATAATCTCTTTAAAAGCTCAAAGTTTTTCAAATGTGGGCTCCTGTAAAATAAAAAATTAGTTCCACACTTTCTTACTCCAAGAGGGAAAAATCAGGGTACAGTCACAATCATATCAAAGCAAAACCAAACTTCAACTGTAAAACATTCAGTGTTTGACATCTGAGACTCACCCACAATCTCCCGGGCTCCAAAGGACCTTGGAATAGGCAATTTCTCTAGCTCTGCCATATAAAGCTGTACAGCGTCTCTGCTAGGCTCAGGCTGGCTCCGCTCCACACCTGCTGCTGTCCTTGGTGGCCACCCAATGACACCGGAGTGCACTGGGCTGCATCTTCACCAAAAGCCTCTCTTGTGCTCTTTTTAAAGACTCTAACCCTGCCATCTGGTTCCAAGCCTCAACTTCTCTCCATGACCCCTTCGATCCTGGGGCTTCTACTGCAGCTGAGGCTGCATCTTCACAAATGGCCTCTCACAGTGCCTAGCCTCAGATGCCTTCCTTGATTTCTCCATTGATTAAAACCAGTACCACCTGGGGCACTCTTACACATTACCAAGTTTGGCTACCAGCACAAGGCACAGCCTTAGCCCTCCTCTGTACCACAGCTTCTAGGGGCTGACCCTTAGGAAACGTTGCCCAAAATATTTCACCTTGATGATGTTAGTCTCTTCTTAATTACTGCTAATTTCTCCACTCCAGCTGAGCAGCATCAATTGTCCCAGGAGAGCAAAGGTTTCACTTCAGTGGTGTTGTCTCTTGTTAATCATGGCTGAGTCTTCAGCCCCTGATGGCCAGAAGTACAGATTCTTGATTCAAAACAACTCTAATAAAAACCTTAAAGGACTCTCAAACTTCCCTCTGAAACTTCACAAGCCTGGCCTCCAGCATCAGCACAGATCTCACCGTTCCCATCTTTGAAGGTCCCTCAGCACTGAGCACTGAGCACTCAGTGGCTTTCCCAGCCCAAAGTTTAAGTGCACTACAACCTTCCCCCAGACACGTGGTCAGGTCTGTCAGAGCAATCCCCCACAATGAGGTTCCAGTTTCTGCATTAGTTAGGGTTTTTAATTGCTGTGATTAAACACCACGAACAAAAGCAGTTTAGGGAGGGAAGGGTTTATTTCAGCTTATGTTTCTACATCACAGTTCATCACAGGATGAAATTGGGGCAGGAACTGAAGGCAGGAACCCTGAGACAGGAACTGAAGCAGAGGCCAAGGAGGTGTGTTGCTTTCTGGCTTGCTCCCAATGGCTTGCTCAGCTACAATGAGTGGAGCTGCCACATCAATCAGGAATTAAGGAAACGCTTTACAGGTTTGCTTACAGGTCAATCTTCTGGAGGCGTTTTCTCAACTCTGGTTCCCTTTTCTCAGATATGTGTAGGTCTGATCCTAAGCACCGTTGGCTAACTTCACTTTCTTATCTACCTACAAGGTTTATAAAAAGATCTTGGGGGTTAGGAGGACTGTTTAGTCAGTAAAGTGCTTGCTGTACGCGAGGACCAGAGTTTGAGCCTTAGGACAGATGTAAAAAAGTCAGCATAGTGATACTAGTCTGTAATCACAGTGCTGGGGAGGCAGACACGGTGGGTCCCTGGGGCTCTCTGCCCAGCCAGTTTATCTGGAGCACTCTAGGCCAGTGAGAGACCCTATCTCATAGAAATAAAATGATGGCACCTGAGGAACGACATCCTAGCTTGATCTCTGTTCTCCAAATACAGGGGCACACATGCACCAGCACAGGAGGGAACACACACACACACACACACACACACACACACACACACATACACACACACACACACACACCTTATTTTCCCTCCCGGTCTATGCTATTCAATAATATTTTTAACATGGAAGCTGTTACGTTTGTGTCTCAACTCAGCTTCCATTGGTAATGAATGCTTGGTCCAATGCCAGATCCCATAAAGCAGGCATAAAGAAATTCTTTCTCATCTTCCCAAGTTTGCAATACAGGAAAAAGCACCCATTAGCAGAAGCTGCACATAAAAGCGTGGGCCTCATTTAGGCGTACAATGCTTACATCTCAATTGTCTCTCCTTGGCGTCTTGCTATCCATTATTATTTTTTGAGGCTTTCCGTGGTGGCTCCTTTTTCATCACAAAGGATTACCTATTAACTTTACATAGAACACCTCCTCCCCCAAAGCCCCTGTCCCCAGCAGGCTGCTCTTTGCAGGTTTCCTTCCTATCTTTGTTGGCAGTTCCTCTGTGTTGACCTCTGATGGGAGGGGGCTGCCATCCTTGTCATTTCTCTCATTTTATTTTTTATTTGCTGCATTTGAACTGAAATTTGTCCAACCGCCAAATAGCTTTGCCAGTTTTTCTGGATTTTAAAATTAATTTCAGCTCTAATCATTATGCGGACAGACAAGTGTGTGCTCCCTCTAAGTTGTTGTTTTAGTCACAGTGTTTCCTGCAGTCACAGGACTGCGGATGGGACAGGCCCCTTACTGCAGTGTGAGCCCCAGGAGGGTGGGTTTCATCGAGGTGCTGTAACCCCAGGCCCTCATCAGTGCCCATTCACTGGTAGACTGTTTCTTATTCTCTTACTGCCCTTTCAGGTCCCTTGTGGTGGTTTGGAGGTATCTGGAATTGTCCATCCTTAATTCCCACTCATCTTCTAAGACACAGTGAGGCAGATGAGCAGACATCTTAGCTATCCTGTGTGCCGGGCAATCCTGTCCTCTCCATGATCCTCACTGGCTCTTCCCTGGTGTTAGCTGTCAGCTTTCCTTTGGTGGGACCTTGAAGGAGGTCCTGTGTAATCCAGCCTGTTGGGTCTGGCAGGGGGCTGGTCCTTGGATAGTGGTACTAGAAGGGCATCAGATGAATTGACTGGCCTGCTGAACGATGACCTTATAGACAGCATTTACTGGGGAGTGTGATTCATCTGGCCTTATGATTACATTGTTCCCCTGCCTTCCTGTCTCTCTCCAGTGCCCCCGCATGCCTCCCCACTTGCTTTGACTTCATGCTTTCATTTCAGTGGGGAACCAGTTTCTCTTTAGCCTTACCTGCTGAACCCATTCCTCAGAACTGGTGTAACAAATTTCAGTGACGCAACAACAACAACAAAAAAGCCATCATAGTTAAGACAGGATCCAGCTTGAGGTATCCACAGGGTTGGCCTCTCTACTGGACTGGAATATGGCTCAGCTTTTTCTGTGTCTCTGAAAGACCATATACTAATCTCTCTGTCTCTGTCTCTCTGTCTCTATTTTATCTATCTATCTATCTATCTATCTATCTATCTATCTATCTATCTATCATCTATCTATTTATCTATCATCTATCTTATGGTTGTGAACCACCAGGTAGCTGCTGGGACTCAAACCTGGGTCCTTTGGGAGAACAACCCCTGCTCTTAAGCACTGAGCCATCTGCAGCTACCCCAGCCCCTATTCTTGTAAAGATACTGACTATATTGGACCGGGGTCTCTCCCAGTGAACTTAGCTCCTTTGTGTTTATTTAAATTTAATGTTTTTGAGGATTCCCCACTTGAGTGCTGTATGTATATCATTTCCACCTCCTCTTCCCTCTCCAAATCCTCCCAGGTCCTGTCCACTGCCTCTCAAACTCATGACCTCTTATTTAATTATAATTCATTATCATTTATTATGATATAAATACAGCCTGCTGTGTTCATTTAGTGATGCTCCCAAGTATACTCATTTAAGGTTGACTGCTTGGGCATAGATCACCTATCAGAAGGAGGAGATGATTCTCCCTCTCTCTCTCTCTCTCTCGGAAGTCATTAGCTTCCCATAGTCATCTAGGGGTGGGGCCTCTCGAGATTTCCCCACCCACCTTGGCAGGTCAACTGGTGATGTCATGTCATGTCCAGTATTGTTTAGGTGAGGATATTGTTGACATTTAATGGGTGTGGCTTTCCTGTCATATACAGGATACCATCTCACAGCAGACTTTCTGGTCCCGTGGCTCTTACAATCTTTTCACTTCCTCTTCTATGAAGTTCCCTGAGCCTTAGGTAGGGATTGGGGGGTGGGGTCAGTTGTTCTCTACATTTGGACTGATTGTGTCTTTCTTTAAAGGTTCCTGTCTGCTGCAAAAGGAAGTTTCTTTGATGAGGGGATGAGAGGTACAATTACCTGTAGATATAAGGATGAAGACTTAAATTGTAGTTACGCTGCATTCAGGAAAGGGCAGCAGTAGGCTCTCTACAGTCCATGACCTCTCCAGCCGCTGGGAGTTGGCTGGGTTTATAGTACTGGGCATGAACTCTCTCCAGTTGAGCCTGACGTAAGTCCAGTTAGATGGCTGTTGGTCACCTCCAGCATGTGTCAGGACCGGTCCCCTGGGGTGTCTTGCTGTTGGTCACCTCCAGCATGTGTCAGGACCGGTCCCTTGGGGTGTCTTGCCGTGTGTCCAGTTACTCGTCTCTTTTTAAAGGAATCGTCCATAAAGAGAGCCACATTCTGCAGTCCAGGGTTAAGATGTCAGTGCCTGAGTTTGGGCCGCACAGTGCAGTCCACAGCACCTGTCACTGATTGCGTGTGCTCTGCTTCCCTTGGCAATTCTGTCTTCCTGCTGCACTCCCTGTGGACTTCCCTGACGACACTGTCTCTTTGTGAGTCAGGTTTCCTGGATCATAGTTTCCTATCGGTTGGTTCCTTGTCCAGCCTCTGTCTCGATACCTTTGCTAGGTTCCTGCGTTGGACCCACGTTCTCCATGGCCTTCATCGTGGTCATCTCATCACTTCTCTTTCCGCAGCTCCATGTGACCACCCTTCATTTATTTACCTTGGCTGACACCACCAGCTTATTTCTTTTATTTCCCCTTTGCCTCTGGTATTAACACTGGGCCATCTGTGCCAGTTTTATTCACTCCTAAATTCACCAAATGCTTCCTGACACCTACTACGTGTTAGGCTGTGTGTGAGGGAAGACTTGCCAGGTGCAGATGGGGGCAACCCAGATGCCCCTCCAGGGCACAGAGATTCACCGGGGAGCTAGACCCTTAGACCTGTAGCCAAGCCTGAGTAAATGCTGGCCGAGCAGAGAATAGTTGACAGTGTTCTCAGACCATCTGGACTGTAGAAAGCACACCCAGACTTCAGCCGCAGTGGGGTGGTACCCACTTTGCACAAGGAGCGAAGAAGACTGCCTAGACTCTGCTATAAAAAAAAAAAAAAAAACAAGGGAACCGTTAATAGGGTCATTGTCCTAGGGGTAGTCAATGTTCAGAACAGTTTCAAGAAGGGTATGACATTACGGTGTGCCCCTGAAGGACAAGAGCTGGCTAGGGTGGTAAAACTCAGGGGACAAGAAGAGGGAACAAGTAGAAAAGACGCTGTAGCAGAGCTGAGCAAGCTCAGGGTGGGGGAGGGCAGGCCACGTGGAGGTCCCGCAGGGTGACTGGGCGGGGCTGGGAAGATGCTCCGTGCTGCACATTCTTCGAGGCTGCGTAGTTTTCCAGGATGAGAAGGTAAGTGGGTTAAGGTAAGTCATTGGATACTGTCTTAGTCAGGGTTCTCTAGAGAAAAAAAGCTGATGGAACGTGTATATGTGTGTGTATGTGTGTGTGTGTGTGTGTGTGTGTGTGTGTGTGTGTGTGTATACATATATAATATATATTTAAATATATATTACTTTATTTATTAGATTAGCTTTCCTGATATGTCTAGGTAGTCCAATAATGGCCATCACCACACTAGAGAGGCTGAAAACACCACACCCCGGCCATGGACCTAACCCTCTGTCCTGCTCCAAAGCTGGTCTCTTTCCTTCTGTCCTTCCACCCGCTGGAGGTAGAAAGGAGGGTCGCAGTGTGGAACAGCTAAAGCAGTGTCTCTCAGCCTTCCCAATGCTGCGGCCCTTTAATACAGTTCCTCGTGTTGTGCTGACCCCCAACCACAAAATTGTTTTTATTGCTACTTCATAACTGTAATTTTGCTAGTGTTTGAACTGTAGTGTAAATATCTGATATGTGACCCCTGTGGAAGAGTAGTTACACCCCCAAAGGGGTTATCAAGACCCACAGGTTGAGAACCACTGACCTAAAGGTTCTGATCCGATAACTTTGCCTCCTGCAGAGAAGTGTTCAGTCCTGTTCTCAGACTCAGAGCAATGGCTGTTAAGTTACCCTCATTCCCCTCATCTCCATTCTCTTTTTCTTCAGCTTCCCAGCCTTACTTCCTCCTTCCACATTGACGGTGAAGTTGCTTTTAAAGCTTTCTCCAAACATAGAAGGCAGCTGGCTGGTTACTGTAACTGCTGTCCACTTGGGGACCTTCACAAGCGCCACTCTAACGTCTACACACGGGGATCCTGAACCCGCCGCAGCTCTCCACCTCTGCAGGTCTCCTCCTCTCCTCCTCCTCCCAAGCTCAGTTAGTGCAGATGGACATTAGTGCATCTTAGCCACATAGGACACTATGTGATGCTGACCTGCTGTGGGAAGGAGACAAACACACCCTGTCTTAAACATGGATCCATCTTAATAATAAAAATTAAAAAAAAAAAAAGATGGATCCATCCAAGATGGCACAGCAGGTCTGTTCTTTCTCTTCTGGTCTGTGGCTCTCTCTGTTTTTCTGTCTCTGTCTCTTTGTCCTTGTCCCCCCCCCCCCCCACACACACACCCCTTCAGTGTGATTCCTTAGACACCAGCTGCCATCTTGGCTTTTTTATTTGTTTGTTTGTTTTAAGACAAGGCCTCTCATTGGCCTAGAGTGCACCAATCAAGAAGGCTAGGTTGCCTGCATGGCCATTAGGTCTCCGAGGCTGGGATTATAAGCACATGATCATGCTTGGTTTTTTAAACTATGGGTTTAGAGGATCAAACTTGGGTTCTCATGATTACACACCGACCAAGGGCATTGTTATAGCCCACATTTAATGTTTTTCTGTTGTGTGTATAATGCTTTCAGGATACAAATCACTGGTGTTATTGTCAAAGTGGAAACTGGGGGTGGGGCAGAGGACAGGGGAAAATCCATGCCAGAGGTGCTGGGTAAGAACAGAGAACCAGCATTCTGCCAGGGTGGCAGTAAATGCAGATGACAGGCATCTATTCAAGTGCAGTTAAATTAGTAGACCCCACAGATGCCCTGCCCGGGGCCTTGCTTCCTGGTAGGCTACGCTGAACCCCACGCAGAGAAAGCGGCTCTCTGTGCATCATACCACCAGCCTGTGAGCCTGACCCATCCCTCAAGACAGAGCAGCCTGACCCTGTTGAGGTGCTGCATCTGGAACCACACATTTCAGCACATCTGGAGAGGAGAGAGAGAGAGAGAGAGCCCATCCCAGAAGCAGAGCATTGGTAAATGTCAGCTGTTTATTGACTTTCCTATTTGGAAGCAAACTCAGAAGCAAAGCTACTGGAGTTCAAGTCTGGAGCCACGGTTGGTGGGCAGGGGGTGGTGGAGAGGTGTCCCGATCTGCAAATGTCTGCTGCCTAGGCGGGTGAGCATTTCCTGAGTGACTTCTGCCTGCACCAGCCCCTGCTGCACAGCCCTGCTGTAATGAACTCGATGCTATTGTTGCACTAAACACCAACAGTACGGGTTATTTTAATGGACATATTGCTTTAAACTGAGCGTTCACCATCTGTTCAGTCCCTAATTTTGAATGCAAAAAGAACATATTTCACAATTACATCTGTAAGTAATGATATAAGTAATTTAAATGCATGTATATGTTCACACAATGCAGTAGACAGCTGGGATTTTTTCCCCCTACTCTTATGTTTCAGGCACAAATCAAGGGAAAATATTCACTGGCTCCTTATACAGTGCATTTTCCCATTTATGTGAAGTCGTTTTTGCAGGAAATAAGGTTTTCTACCCTAATCGTACCTAGGAGTTCAAGGCAAGCTCAGGAAACTAGATCACAGAGTCATTTTTACAATGCGTGCCTTGTCCCCGTCCAAATCCCCTCTGGCTTGAATGACAGTTTGGCAGATGCCAGGCATTACAGCCATCGGTTCCAATAGATGTTCAGGAGGGGCCAGGGCAGACTGTGTGGCCAGCGGTTCTTTCTACTTCTCCTCTGGGGACAAAGCTACAAGAAATGCCCTCACAGAAGGCTGTACCTGGGGTGGCCGTCAGCACGCCTACAGGGTAGGGCATCTTGAGGCAAAGCAGCAGCCAATACATGGTGACAGAGCAGCCACCTGCCTGGCTTACCAAGGACATGAGCGAGCACTGTGGGGGGAGTGTTGATGCCCGAGGAGATGCTATAGCAGGTGATTATAGTGTCATACCCAGATCCTGGAGCAGTAAGGACTCTGTGACCCCACGTCACTCTCTGAGTCTATGTTTCAAAGGTGGGCTCAGAGAGCCACACCCAGTGTGCAGAGCACTGTAATGTAACTAAGGTTCACTAGCTTCCAGGGTGACTTCGAGAGGGAGTATGCCAGATGGCAACGCTGATGTCTACTTTTCTCCTTTGAAAACTCAGTCCTTGAATACCAACACATAAAAGATAACACAAATTGGGATTGCCGTAGTGATCTTCCCCCACCCCGCCTCCCGCTCATCACCAACACACATAAAAAGCAATTGCCTTTGTGATGTCGCCAGGACCTTTAAGGAGAGTTGTTTAAAAGCCTTTGTGGTGTCCAAGTGCCAAGCAGGGAATGGAGGAGCGTGCACGGTTTCCAGTGTGACACCACCACTGGTTTCTCTCCACACACTCATTTTCATTGTGCCTTTTCTGTTTGGCGTCTGCTCCTGAGCTGACAGAGTGGATTTGCATGGGGCTTATACTGCCATTTGCAAGGACTCCCTACAGGCACTTCTCGAGCTTGCATCTTGGGCCTGATAGTAGGCTTTAGCTGATAGTAGGCAATGCATTTAGTGTCTTTCCCCCTCCTACATAGGTGTGAGCTTGAACTGATGGAAGGTTTATTTTTGGAACATTATTAACAGCTTAAAATATTGGAGGTATTATGCAAAGGGATAAAATTGCATGGAGGAATGTTCAAAATACATTTTCTTGTTGGCTTTTGTAGCGCTGAGGACCAGGGCAAGGCCTTGTAAATGCTAGGTGAGTGTCAACACTAAGATATGCCCTAGTCTTTATATGACACAATTTTCTCAACTGTTGGTCACCTGACTAATAAGAGAGGTTAAATGTATGTGACCCATAGATCAGATATGTTGTGGACACAGATTTAGAAACCAACCAGCCTACCAACCAACCAACCAACCAACCTACTAACCAACCAACCAGCCAACCAACCAACTAACCAGCACACCAACCAACAAATCAACCCACCAACAAGCCAGCCAACCAGCCAACCAACCAACCAACCAACTAACCAGCCCACCAACCAACAAATCAAACCACCAACAAGACAGCCAACCAGTCAACCAACCAATCAACCAACCAACCAACCCACCCATCTAACCCTCAAACCCACCAATCAACCTAGCACCTAACCCACCAAGCAACCAACCAACCTAGCACCTTCATTATTAAGAAGCTTCTTTGTTTTTAGCACCAAATGAATTTATTTAGAAGAACTTTCAACTTCTCATTCACTCTTAATTTAGTATTCATTCTCAATTTGATTAAAGTTGCCAATGAATTGCATCCTGAAACAAATCAAGTTCACTCTAGTTATATAATGTCCTTAATGAGTTTTAAAGCATTATAGAAAGTGAAATGCAAAGCCAGGTGTGATGGCTCATGCCTATAATCCCAGCATTTGAAAGGCTCAGGCAGAAGCATTCTTGTGAGTCTGAGCCATCCTGGGTTACATAATGAACTCCAGGTCAGATTGGGCTTTAGGGTGAGTCCCTGTCTCAAAAGTCAAATCTCAAACAAACAAAGCAAAAGAGAAAATACAGCTGTCACTCTTGTGTCATCATCTGAGCCATCATCCAGGCCAGTCAGTGGGTGACGTGCCTTCAACCCCCTCAGAAAGGCTAAAAGAAGTGGTGTGGAAGGTGAGTGGGTGGCTCACACCTATCACTCCAACACTTAGGAGGCTGAGGCAAAGGGATCTAGAGTTGGGAACCAGCCTAAGTTACACAGAGAGAGCTGTCTATGAAAAGGAAAAAATAAAACAATACAAACAAAACTAAGTGTTAACGTAACTGGTTTCCACTGTTTGGAGGAAGGGTAAACGAGCATGCACTCGGCCCAGCTCCATGCGATGCTGGATCTGCAGGAGGCATTGCATTGCAGCTTCTCTTCTGACTTCCTGGCTGGTTAACCTCCTGTGGCTCGTTCTCCCCAGGGGAAGCAGGGGACAGGATTGGAGCAGCAACCCCATGGCATGAGTGTCTGCTCATGGCCTTGGCTTTCTATGAGACTATCTAGTATGTTGGGCCTGAGGTTAGGATGATTATGGTAAGGGGGCATTGGATACTTTATTGCTCTTTCAAGACCTTGAAAGGACTTTGTACCAAATCTAGAAGTTGGTTCCTTTTCTCAGACAGTAAGAGGAATAAAGCAGAGAGACTAGTCTATGTCATCTGCCAAGGTGTTTCTGGGGCTGCGGCCATTTTCCAACTTACCTGGAGCATGGGGATTCCATCTGCTCCTCTGCTTGAAGTAAGCTGTTGAAATTAGAGGTCCGTGTGAGGAAACCAGACTCTGCACAGGATGAGTGAGAGGCCTGAGTAGCCTGGACACTGCTGCTGTCACCAGCACTCACCAGGATAGGAGTGGGCACCAGTGCCAGTCAACTGCAGGAAGTGAGTGAAGCCAGCAGAGGTGAACACAGAGGAGGAGAGAGCGTGTTTCCTCTCTGTCTCAGGCCAAAAGAAAAGGGGGTTTGAGCCCCCCTGAGACATGTCAGACGACACTGTTAACACCCAGGTCAGGCCCAGGACACTGCTATCCAGGAGCATCCAGGGCAGGAGAACATGCTTTGAGACAAAGCAGAGATGAAACATGGAGCCGGGATTTGGTTATGTCATGGTTTAGATTTCAGACAACGTGTGGCTGTGTTCTGAGGCAAGTGACCACGCGAGGCTGGAATCTGTCTACCTTGGCTCCAAGGCGACTAGTTTTCCTTTTGTGAGGAAGGTGGCCAGTCAACACTGATGTAACTCTTTTAGAGCAAATGCTTGCCTTGGAGTTTAATGACTGATTTGTAAATGGTGCCATTCCTGCATGTTCGACTTGTGGGCATATTTACTGCCTCCCCTCCACCCCAATTAAGCTAGGATCTTCTTGTGTTTACTTCTGAAGCTGAAGAGAAATTGAAACACTTTTCTAGGGTGTTGGAAGAGAAAAATCCTAGGAGTCCTTACCACTCCTGAAAACACCTGGACTGACTGCTACTTGAAGCCTCCGGGATAGTAGGCCAGACATGTATTCACTTTAACCCACTCATTAAGGGTCTTTGGTCCTTTTAATATACAAGTTTGTGTATATAACATATATTCTAGAATGTATAATAATTAATGTATATTAATTCTTTGAGAATTTAATGTAATGCATTTTGATCACATTAACCCCTAACTCATCTCAAATCCACCCCTACCTAGCCATCACAATGAAAGACATAGAACAGGTGAATTTTGACTCCCGATGGACAGCAAAGCCATTAGCGCTCCTACATGACTGAGTTGCTCAGTGCCCCTCCCACATTGGTAAACTCTTATAGGGCACTGTGGGAAGGAGAACCTGTAGTGTCATGAGGAGGTTAGGTGAAGGCCAAGGCCTTGAATGCCCCGTCAGGACTAAAGGCACAAAGCACAACTCAGGGGCTTTGGTAAATATAGTCATGAGACGCACACTCCTTACACACACACAGACAATGTCCCCGAAACCAACCATCCAATACTGACAGGAGGGGGCGGTGCAGAGGATGGAACACCAGATGCACTCCAAGGCTAGAATGGGATTCGCACCAAGGGATGTGATATCCCAGTTCACTAATTAAGAATACCCAACTTAAATAGTAGATTCCAGATGGAGATCTGGAGCCTCCTGCCACGGGCAGCTCCTTATCTCCCACAGACACATCATTAGTTTTCATATGGTGAGCAGGAGGAGTCCATGGGTCAGGATGCTCACTGCACAGAGTGACAACCTGCACCCCTTCTGAGTCTGAGATAGCTTAAACACACAAGCTAAGAATGGTGGGCGGACAGTAGAGCTGAAAACAGAATTCTAGTTCATCTTTCTACACAGACATCCTTGTAGGTCTCAGTAATGATCATCTCACATGCATCATTTATTTATTTACCATCATTTTAATTAATATTTTTTGTGTGGTATACGTGCATGAGCAGGCACACACAAGTGTGTGTGTGTGTGTGTGTGTGTGTGTGTGTGTGTGTGTGTGTGTGTGTGTGTGTCAATTTTCAATGTCTTCTTTTACTGCCCTTCACCTTATTTTTTAAGGCAGGATCTCTCGTTGAACTTGGAGCTCACTCATGTGTCTAGCTGGTGAGTGATCCTCTGGGTGTCTCTCGTCTCCCTCCCGCATGTGTTGTTACAGGCATGTGCTGCCATGCCTGGCTTTTCAGATGTTTTGGGGATCCATATTGACGACCTCAAGCTTGCATAGCAAGCACTTTTACCCACTGTCCCATCTCTCTAATCCCAGGAGCATCTTTTGATGGGGGAGATTGGTGGTGGTTTGATAGTGAATGATTCTGATGACCCCTAGACATCCCCTAATCCCTGTAGTTTCACAGCTGTATCTCTGGTCATTGTCCCTCTTCTGCTCTCACCGCATCCTATTGAATCTTGGGGTGGCAAGAAAAGCAATGCCACTATAGTTTAAGCCCTCCTCTTGTCTAAAGTGAGTGCAACAGCTCTGTCTAGAGCAGGAACAGGTACAAGCAGATGCATGTGGTGTCCATGCTGGAGACTAAGAGGCAAGAGACAGGAGTAAGAGACAAGGTACTTTCGGGTGATTTTGTCTTTACTTCAGACTTTGTTAAAATAATAGTTCTATATAATGTATTCACCATTTGGAAGTTCTGAAGGTTTCCATGTGCAAAAGACTGAAACTAATGACTGAAATTAAGGCCAGTGTGCAAAATTGTTCTGCAATCTGGATATTCTTGGATGGAGTCTGGAGACCCACACACAAGAACTATAGCTACCCTCAACAAAGATGATGAAAATGCCAGGAACACATGGAAAAGAAGTAGACTCCACCCCCAAACCTGGAAAAACAAGGGACAGATGATTGGTAGCGACTGAATGATGCGTTTTTGAGATTCATCAGCTGAGGACAAGAGAGGCAGGTTCCAGGGTTTTCGCAACTCCTGGCCCTGGGTCTCCATGGTGAGACCCATGCCTGTTCTTGAGAAAGGGAGTGGAGCATGGCAAGGGTCCAAGATCCTGCCCTCTGAGTCCTTAGGGCCATGCACATTCCAGATTTTGAGCTGTTCTCTGTTTAGTAGCTGGATGTAAAGGACTGTTTAAATATTAGTATTTATTGAAAAAATACCCTCTACCATCTTAGCTTTAATATTCAAATACCACCAGGATCAAAAGCCTCAATAAAATACATCACACACACACATATATTTTTCCTAAGTCTACATTACTCTTAATTTGTACTCCACATACCCCATATCTCAACATATGTTCTATTATACACACACGCATATGCGTACCATTATATTACCATTTTAAAATTACAGACTTGCTCTGTAATTTTTCATAGTGGTCAGAGTTCTGGATGGTTCTTCAAACACATGTTACAGAGGGTCCTCTGGACTGTGGAGTCTGCAGTCTGTGCCTGTGAAGGGTCTTACTCTTATCAGACGGCTCTAGCAGACCAGCAAGGAAGGCAACGTGGTGCAGTGAGTTCTGGGGCCAAAGTCACAAGGACTCAGAAGTCGCGAGGAACTGCCACAAATGGAGAAATCTTACAGGGCTTCTGAGTCTAAGCCTGAGCTCATCACCAGCCCTGGTTCTCGACATAGGTCATGCCTGTGATGCTGGTGACAGACTGGAATTCCAGTTGAGATGAGTCCAAGAACTCTAGTTATCGACAGTGTAGCGAGGAGGATATTTTCTTGTCATAATTTGGCTGTTTTTTTTTTAAATACAATTAAGGATTTTCTTTGTTTTAGAATCCCTTTCCTATGGTATTATTGGTGAGAAATAACAATTTTAAAACAATGAGCAGCTACCCACAGACTGCTACACACACACACACACACACACACACACACACACACACACACACAGCACACACATATAAACCACACACATACACACACCCACCCACCCCACATACCATACACACAGATACCATACAAACACCCCTCCTCTCTCTCTCTCTCTCTCTCTCTCTCTCTCTCTCTCTCTCTCACACACACACACACACACACACACACACACACGCATACACACACACACAGACATAAACATACATACCAACAAAATACATTTCCATTGACCTGGTTTCAAACAATCTTTTAAAATGTGCTATCTCTGCAGGAATGGGGCACTGTTTCCTTGTCTTATGAATACATCTTATTCCCTAGAGAAACCCCTGAGATGAGACCATCTCCCATCAGCGCTTGGGTCAGGATGCATGAACCAGAGTCCACAGAACTCTTCGATGAGATGCTTGAAGAACATTGCGATTTTGATGAGTTATGTCCCCATGAGAAGCAGACTGACTAAATTGAACACACTCACCCGCCTGCATCTTCTAATGGACCAGCTGTTCCACACACCCCAGGAGACATCTTAGACACTTTCTGTTTGGGGCACTGTCTTTTTCTCCCCATCATTTGTGAAGTTCAGCACCACCTTTCATTCCCTCCTGGCATGGAGGACCCCAAAGGAGTGGAACAGCTCCTGATCAGTTGAATTTCCCTGTTCTCCTTTCTTCTCAGGTTTCCAGGTCCTAAGGAGGCTGAGGATGGCTGAAGAGTGGATGCAGAGGGAACTCATAGAGTTGGCCAGGAGCCCATGGGTATAGATTCGGTTTCCGTCTGGGAGATGTTTTAGCTCTGAGAGCTCAGAGGGACCGAGGTAAGGTTTGGCAGAGGAGAAATGGACAGAGGTTCAGGTGTGCTTCCAGCATCGTAAACACGAGGTAGAGAACGGCCCAAGTTTCTCCCACAGAAATTACCCAGATGATCAGGACAGGGAATGGACACTTGGCAGAGAACAGTGGGGTCATACTTTTCCCAAGCCAATCTCAGCAGCTGGCACCTGGACAAATCAGGGAATTCCCAACAGCCAGTGGCATGAGTGCTAAGGATGAGAGCCAGGAAGTTAGGATGAGCCCTGCAGTGCCCAAGGCGCAGAGACAGGGAGAGGGCCAGATGCCACCTGTGGCTCTAGGGTCACTGAAAAGGACAGAAGGAACTGATCGGCAGAGCCCAGCTGACATGGAAAATGGTCTCACTCACACTGCAGGCTAAAAGCTAGAGAGAAGGCCACACAGGTCAGAATCCAAGAGACGCCATTGCGGTTCTCCATGGTGGGAAATGATGAGAGAAAAACAGAGAGGGTTGGAGTGACGATGGTGGTGGATGAGCTTTTGGACAGAGGCAAGAGGGCAGGCAGAGTTGTTCCGGTGACTGGGAAAACATAGTTACCACTACTCGACTTACAATTAACACACAGAACAACTGGAGAAGGGTAGGGGCAGGGGGACGAAACTCTCAGTTATCTTTGTATGTGTAAAAATGACGTCTATTGGGCTACAATGCCAGATTCTCTTGTGTGTGCAGTTTCATGAACTGAGAAGCATGTGTCTTTCCCGACGCTTCGTTTCTCCTTCAAGAGCCCTGACACCCTTGTCCGCACAGTTCCGCCATTTGGGAATGTCAAATGACTAATGTGCAATGCAGGGCATTTTGTGCATGGCTTTTCTTTCATATCATGCATTTGAGACTCAGTTCTTGGTGTCCTGTTTTGGGTCTGTTCCTTTTGTTTCTTTTTATTGCTGTGTAGTAGTCATTGCAACACAGCTCCTTACCATCTTCCAGCTGCTGGACAGCTGAGTTGTGTCCAGTTTTTGGCAACACTGTGAGCGTGTACCTCTGGGTTTTTGCTGGATGCATGCTGTCATTTTTTTCTCAGGTAAATTATCCAGGGATGTTCGGCCACAAGGATGTGGATAACTGACTTTTAAAATATTTATTTATGTCTCTCTCTGGGAGCCAGTGGGGGTACATGTGCTCATGTGGAGGTCAGAGGAAAATTTTTAGAATCTGGTCTCACTCTCCCCTTGTTGATGCAGAGTCTTGTTTCTGCTGCTGCGCCGCAGACTGCAGGCTAGCCAGCCCCCCTTGTCTGTTTCTGAGCTCACTGTAGGAGTGCCGGGATTAGACAATCGCTTCATCCCACCCCAACTATCTTATGTGGATTCTGGGTGTTGCAGTTGGGTTGTGTGGCAAATGCTTTGATCCGCTGAGGAGTCATCTCCAGCCAAATGATTGACTTTTAAGAATGTTCAAAACTGACTTGAGAAGATGTTGTACGTGAATTGGGAATGCTCGGTCCGGTCAGCTTCTGGCTTGCTAGCAGTGTGGCAATTTCTGCTTGTGGTTTTAATTTGCGTTTTCTCAATGACCATTGTCAGAGGTCCTTTTGTGGACATTTTGGATATCTGCGTGTCTTTAACAAAGTATTTGTAGAATTCTTTTTTTATTATTTTAAATTGGATTATTTGTTTCCTTATAATTGATTTCAGGAGGTTTGCGAATTGTTAGAATGTTCTAGATGTAAGCCCTTTATGAGTTTTACAGTTTGGAAGGACTCTGCCCCAGCCTGTATCTTGTCTTTTAGCTCTCAATAGATGCGTTTTGAAGGCCAGAAGTTCTTAATTTTCATGAATCCGACTTACAAATTTTTTCCTTTTATGGACCATGCTTTTGGCGTTGAGATTAAAGAGAGAGAGAAAAAAAACTTCCTTAGCTCCTAAGGGCTCAAAGATTTCCTTCATGTTTTCTTCTGGAGACTTTTGTAGTTTTAGGTTTTATATTTAGGTTCATGACCCACTGGAATTTAATTTTTCTCTATAGTTGAGGTATTTCTTAAGGACCCTGGAAATTATTTTTTTTAATTTTCTTCTACTGTTTATTAGAAAAAAATTAACTTTTCTATTGGATTTCCTTATTATATTTTCAAAGTTTGCTTGGCAGTACATGTCTGTATTCGTTTCCTGGCTCTTTTTGTTCCACTGATCTATTACCTATATGAAACGGCCGTGTTTTAAAGAGATATAGTAGGACAGTCAATTTCTGCAGAACACTGCTGGAACGTTGAATGGTATTGTAGGTCTCTTGTTAACTGACACCTTCAGTTTTCATATCGATGTCTTACAATTCTAGTGTACCATTCTTTTATATCTTTTGGAAGACTGATCCATAAGTATCATATATTTTCATGTTATTTTAAACATTTGTACCTTTACATATAAATTTCCAGTATGTGTTGCTACTACACAGAAAAACAGTTTGCTCTGGAATATTTCGTGTCCTGTAATTAGACTAAACTGAATTATTCAATCAGTTTTAAATACTTTTCAAGACCTGGATCAATCTGTGTGTATTATCATAGTATCTTCAAAATCAGATGGATCTCAATTTCTTCTTTTTCTATGTAACCTGTTAAAATATTTTTGAAGAATTTGTGCTGTCAAATACTACTGTCAAATTGACTCTTCCAAGTGTTCAGAGCTGTATCGTTGTGCTTCTATTTGACTTGTAACACTGCATGCAATCAGCTTCTGGCTTTCTAACGATGACTAGTAATCACACTTATGATTTTCACTTGCCAGGTTTCCCTGCAGCTTTGCCAGTATTTTGCATGGTATATTTGAAGCTGTTATTGGACTTTGAAAACTTTACATATTCTTTATGGATTGAGATCATTATTTTTATGATGTATGTGTGTGAACCTGTATGAGTTTCTGTGAACCACGGCCATGCAAGTGCCCACGGATGTCAGAAGAGGGCATGGGATCCTCTGTGACTGGAGTCACAAGCAGATATGAGCTGCCATCTTGGTGCTGGGAACAGAATCTGGGTCATTTGCAAGAGCAGCTACTTTTAACTGGTGAGTTCTCCAGCACTTTATCCATATTTTAAAAAGGTCATTGTTTGTATAATGTATTATTTTCCAGTTGTTAAACTTTTATCTAACTTATCATCACTTTATCTAACTTATCATACAGCTTCTTGTTATTGGTAGACCTATCTAGATGAGGCTGTATAAAGCCAATATGACAATCTCTGTCTTTTATGTAAGTATTTAGATAGTTTATACTTAGTGTAATTGTTGACACAGTGTGTTTTATGTTCTATTATATTGATATTTATCTCCTAAAGTACCATATACTTTTGTACAGTGTCTTTGTCTTTTTCTGCTGTCTTTTGATTATTTGAGCATTTTATTATTACATTATATGTCTTGTGTTGATTTGCTAGTTATGATACATTGTTGCATTTGAATGCTGTAGTTAAATTGTTTATAACATACAGTTTTCTTCAAGTGGTATTTTATTACTTCATACATGGTATAATAATTTTATGGAGGCTGAGGAGATAGCCCAGAGAGTAAAGTGCTTGCTGGGTTAGCAGGTGGCCTGAAAACTTGCTTGTCATCCTCACATGGTAGAGGTGGAGATGTGTGTGTACTCCTGGAGCTCCCAGACAGGGCCTCTATTCTACTCTGGGGCCTAGGTCTCAGGGATAGACTTTGATTCAAAATTAAATGTGGGTGGGTCCTGAGGAAAGAGATGACACCCAAGGCTGCTCTCTACCCTTCACACTCATATGTAAACATGTATACAGATGTCCACTTACACATGTGTACTCCACCCACATATACTCTCTTATACATGCATGTGTGTGTGCATGCATGCACACACACACACACACACACACACACACACACATACACACACAGAACTTCATAAGACTATAAATTTATTTTTCCTTTCTGCCTCATCAAATGTATTATTCCTAAATTATGATGTTTGCCTTAAGGAATTAAACAGCTTTTAAAGGGATTTAAATACTAAGAAACATATTCTTTTATACTTATCTATATAGTTATCATTTCCAATGATGAATAGACTCCAAGCTTCCTGCAAGAATGCCACAGTGCACAGGGATCCCTTCCACCATAAGGGACTATGTAGCCTCAGATATGAGAAGTGACACCCCTGAGAACCCTTAGGACAAGCCCAATGTTCCAAAGGGGGTCACTTTCATCTCTATGCTGGATTTACATGACGTTTTCTGCAGAACAGCTGAATTGATAACAAATTCTTTCAGCTTATATGTCTGAGGAAGTATTTATTTCATCGTTGATCATTGTTACTCTGGAGGCTATTTTTGTTGATAGAGACTTTGGATTGAAGCAAGACAAAAAAAAAGCAAGAAATCTGTTGTTTTTGAGAAGTCTGTTGAAAATTATCTTTGTATCTCACTAGCTGGATGGACCCACAGACCCCTGATTCTTTTTGTATTTTCAATACATTCTATTCCCTCTTTGTGTTTCATTTTTGTCTGTTGATGTGCCTTTAAGATGACTAGCTTTTCTTCTGTAATATCCAATCTTCCATTTTATGCCACTCATTTGATATTTTATTTATATATTTTAGCATGTTTTCCTTTTATTGAAAATAGATTTATTTCTTACATAATATATCCTGATAATGGTTTCCCTCCTTCAACTCCTCCCCTCCCACCTGGATCCACTCCCTCTCTGTCTCTCATTAGAAAACAAACAGGCTTCTAACTGATTATACTATAACATAGCATAATATAATATAATACAATTAATATAATATATAAAACAAAACTAACCATTTGAATTAGACAAACCAACAAACAGAAGGAAAAGAACCCAAGAGAAAGCACAAGAATCAGTGACCCACTCAGTCACACACTCAGGAATCCCATAGAGACACTGAACTGGAAGTCATAATTTATATGTGAAGGATCTGGTGCAGACCCTGAAGGCCCTGTACATACTAACTCTGTCTTTGAGTTCATATGGGATTTGATCATGTTGATTTAGAGGGCCTTGTCCTCCATTCCTCTGGTTCTTAACATGCTTTCTTTCTCCTCCTGAGCCCATTCATCTTCAATCTAAGATGATGTGGTTTCTTTGAGATTTTATTATATTTTAAATCTTTATACTTAATATCTTCCATTATTTCTAGCTTTTTTTTCTTTTTTTTTTTCTTTTTTGGTTTTTCGAGACAGGGTTTCTCTGTGTAGCTTTGCGCCTTTCCTGGAACTCACTTGGTAGCCCAGGCTGACCTCGAACTCACAGAGATCCGCCTGCCTCTGCCTCCCAAGTGCTGGGATTAAAGGCGTGCGCCACCACCGCCCGGCCTATTTCTAGCTTTTTAAACACATGTAATCTATCTTAAATTAAGTTCTACTGTCCAGGCCCATTAATTTAAGAAAGAATGCATGTCATTACTGAGTCTGTTTCCCCTCAGTGTTTATCATATTGTCCCATTGTTTTGCATCTTTGGTATATTTATTGTATGTAAATATATTATGAATTATGATAAGGGCTTGACAATTTGCAGCCATACAAAATTCTTAAAGTTTGTTCTCAATATAGTAATGTTTCTCAGAATCTTTTGAAGTCTTGTCTTTTTTCCTTTTTTGTTTTTTCCTAGGTATTCTTTCAACAGCATTTAATCTGTTTCCTTAGACACCAATGAAAAAGCCCTCTGTCAACACACACCTGAAATCACAGAGGGAATCAGCAAGGCATCTTCAGGTTTCTGGAAGAGAAGAGCTGCTATTCTAGAGTCTGTTGTACAGGAAGACCATCCCTCCTGAGTAAAGGGGAAATAAAACGTTCTCCAAAGACAGGAAAACAGGCAGGACTTAGTGTTAACAGCACTACCAAAGACTTGCCAGTGGTAGTTCTTCAGAAAATTAACATGGTAAAGGAATGAGTCTGGGTCATGAGGCAGGAAGAGAGGGAAGTAGAAGAGAAGAATCACCAGGGCTTATGGTCCTTTTCCTAGAGTTTTATAAATATCAGATTTCATGGTTAAAACAAATACTCTAATATTGTCTGATATCTATGCTGCTTAATATTATAATACATCCTAAAACTCTATCAATCAGATATGTCCAACTTGTGGCCTATGGGCCACATGTACCCCAGGATAGCTGTGAATACAGCCCCAAATTACTTAAAACATTGTGGGATATGTTCGTTGTTTGTTTGTTTTGGAACTCAATTGTGTGAATCTTAAGCTTCAACTTTGTAGATGACAAGGCTGTGTTTCAATATGAACAGGGTTTTCTAGACACATTGCTGCACATTGATGTCTCAGAGAGCAGGAGAAAGGAGCCATAATGGAGGCAAGGTTTCCTTATTTACAGTGGTGAAACAGAGATACCACGAAGACACACTGGTGCGTATACTCTAACACAGAGCATATCACTACGAAACAATAAAGTGATACATTCAAAATAGTGTGATTAAATCAGGGAAGATTGCCGAAAACATGTCTCAGCACCTCATAGATGGTCAAGAAAAGAGGCACAACATATGGAGGTCCAGAGGAAAAAAAAACAGCAGGAAACATGTGATAGAATGATGACATGAGGTGAGTTGGTATGTCAGCAACTACCTTAGTGTGTGTGGACTTAACACACAAATCAAAAGACAGAGATTAGAAGGGTAGCTGTAGGGTGTTATTCAAGGATGGCTCAGAATTTGAGAAGAGTCAAAGTAACTCCCCTCCCAGACTACTAAGCCAAAGAATAGATACCGTCTGACCATGCTAAGTGGTGTCAAACTGGTATTGATACAACAAAAATCCAGTACCATTCACCACTACAAATACGTTCAGTAAATTAAAAATACATGGATATTTCCTTATTGTTGTGAGATATTCATAAAAACCCTTCTGCTACCATCATAGCTGAAAGTGCCTAGATGTGCCCCTCCCCACTTCGGTCTCATCCAAAACATGGATCTTTGCTCTCGTGGCTCCTACTCAATACTGCAGGGGGATTCTGACCATTCCATATTGGCAGAAAGCAGCAGTGCCCAAGTGGGACCCTCTGTCCTCACAACTGTTGTGATTGTCTACGTGGAGAATCTCAAAGAATTTACCCTCACCGTTTTCTATCATGAGTGAGCTCAGCAAGCTTTACAGAAGTTCCCCACACAGTCCTGTGTATTAGTAATGAACATGTGAATGAAAGACAGACACCACATGCACCAAAAGAGGTTAAAAGACACACTGCGTCTGTAGGCTGCATGTTAAAAAATGTCTGATGAGTCGTGGGAATACGACTCGGTAGGGGAAGGTGCTTGCTACCAAGCCTTAAGTTTGATATCCAGGACCCATAGGGTGGGAAGAGAGAAGGAACTCCCTCAAGTTGTCCTTGGGCCTCCATACCCACACCATGACACATCCACACACACTAGCTAAAGAATTAAATATCCGAATAAAATAATACTGATGAGAAATCAAAGAAATCCCAGATAAGTACTAAAATGTGCCATGTTCACAGGCTGGAAGATTCGAGGCAGGAGCTTGCCACTTCTTCATGTAGTGATCTGAGGGTTACTTGTATAAAAAATAATCATGGAGTCTTTATATATAAAGATGAACTTCAAAGTTTCAGTGGAAAACCACAGATTCCAGAATTTTGAAAATAATGTTGACAAAGAAGAATGAAGCTAGGGAAATAACTCCTCCTGAGATGAAGCCTTGCTGTGGAGACCATGATGCAGTCTGTGCTGGGGAAGGAAGGCAGGGACCATCCTAGAAAATGGAGAGAGCACTTGTACACTTAACTTACTTTTCTCACAAAGATAAAAAGATAACTAATTAAGGAAGAAGTGACCCATTTTATTTATTTTTAAAAACTGTTTTATATAATTTATTTTGATCATAATTCCCTTCCTTCAATTCTTCCCACCCTCCCATCTGACTTCATGTTCTTTCTTTTGCTTAAAACAAAAGCAAACAAAATAAAACAAAACATCAAACCCCAAGCCAAAGCCAAACAAAATTAAAGGCAGAGTCTGAAACAAACAATAACAACAAATAACAAAAGCGTGGAATTCATTTCGTGTTGGTCAATTGCTCCCGGTCATGAGGCCTGCCCTGGAGTGGAGTGGATATACCCAGTGCTACTCCATTCAAGAAAACTGATTTTCCCTCTCCCAGAAGCTATCAATTGCAAATAGCTTCTTGGTTAGGGGTGCCCTTAATGGGATGTCTTTATCATATCTCCCCTCAAGGCTCAGGGATCTATGAGGTAGACGCAGGAAGATTGTAAGAGCCTGAGGTGGTGGAAGACTCCAAGAAAATAGTGTTTTCTAGGGCTGATGCACATGTCAGCTCATAGAAACTACAAGACCTGTGCAAGTTCATGGCTGACAACATCCCAGCTGGAGGAAAAGACTCTAAGATCAGGTGCTTGAACAACCACCCAACAGAAATAGGAAAGAGAGAGAGAGAGAGAGAGAGAGAGAGAGAGAGAGAGAGAGAGAGAGAGAGAGAGACAGAGAGACAGAGAGACAGAGACAGAGAGAGAGACAGAGAGAGACAGAGAGAGACAGAGAGACAGAGACAGAGAGAATGTAGACCTAAGTCCAATGGCTTATAAAAATTAACTGATGATGAATGAATACATGGACTGCGGATTCAAATGCAGTATAACAAGTACATCTTTTAGAAAAGAAATGTTGGAAAGGCTCTTTGGTGTGTAGGGATGGAGAGAGTTCATACTAAAAAATCCATTTATAAGGGAAGAGATTGTCCAAGCCGGCTTCATCAAAATTAAAAAGGAATACTGCTCAAAAGCTTGTGCAGAACCTCTAAATGAACACGATTGATTTTTGGAAAGCATTTGCAGATCATAGAGACCACTAGCACCTCTAACATAAAAACTTTCCATAGGTGAACAGTGAACAGTAAACAGCCCAACTAAAACTATACCAGAGACATGAGCAGAGGACATTCACATCACATGTGAACATGCTCAAGAAGAGACGTTCAGATGCGCTGCCATCTATTAAGTCCGTGAATGAAGACCAGGGTGAGCTGAAAGTCCATCTGTCTGAACAGCGAACATTCAGCCAGGACAGCGTCGAGTTCTTCTGTGGATCTGAGTCACTCTTGTGGCTGGAAGTCTAACACAGGACAGTAGATATACAGGTTAAAAAAAAACAACACCCTAAATATTCTATTGCTATACAACTCTGCAAATTGACATTTGGACAGTTCTTCCAGAGAAATAAAACTGTTAGAAAAAATGAACACAGATGTTAATAGATGACCTTCTCTCTTACCCCCCAGCCCTCGGCTTATTCCAAGGCAGAAGGAGTCCATAGCTCCCTCAGTAAGTATGTGTCTAAACAAACCAGCCCACACATAAACAAACTGCCTTTCAATAAAAGGAATGAGTTCTCAATAAACAGAAAGGCGTGCTCAGACACCCAGCCCTTTATGCTATATGAAGGAAACCAAAGTAAAACTTGCATTCTGTGTTTCCAACTTCAGAGCATTTCGAAATGGGAAAGCATGGAGGCTTGTGGGGGAGGGAGGAGAGGTGCTTATTAAATGGCAAAACAAGAGATCCTTGTGGTGATAGGAAGTTTGGTGTCTTGGGTGTGGTGGTGAACACTTACACATGTAATAAAATTGAGGATCTCTCCGTAATCACATTCCCATGTGCACAGGTCAGCTCACCCAACTTACAGAGACTGATAAAGAGGAGAAATGAGTATAATCCCATAAGATTCCACAGGAATCCAAGAATAGACAAGTTACCTCAGGGGAATCATATGGTGATTGCCCACGTGGTAGACAGGGAATAACCAGGAAGGAACATGGACACATGTTCTGGGCCATGGATATGTTTCCCATCAAGATGGAGCCCAGACACACACACTGCCAACACTTACCAATGGTACCCTTAAGTCCAGTCTGTGCATTCACAAAATGTAAGTTATACCTCTGTAAAAATGTCTCTGATTATAATGAGAAAATTTTATTAAATGTTCTGAATATCTTCCAGCTGGATGAGATCTGGTAGTATAATTTCTCTGACTCATAATGGATTTTGAAATTAAATTTTACCACTTTCACTCAATTGTTAATAATTGTGTAACAATTTTGTTGCAACAAACTATTAAAATATCAATGAGAAATACATGGGAGACCAAACCCCGGCCTGCCTTTGAACTACGCTTCTTCAGCTTTTTGGCTGTTGATTCTTCAGGAACTTTCTTAGCCTCTCTGAGCTCAGTTTCAGTCTTGATCTCAGGGGATATTAATGCTGACTTTACAAACTGACTAGGAAGGCAGACAGACAGATGTGGACCCCTGTGTATAGGGCATTGCATTGGTAGCAGGGGTTCAGTGGGTTCACAGCTCTTTATTCCAAATTACAGGTTGTTCGTGGCATATTTGTGATACATATAATTCATCCAGTTGAAATCAAGTGGAAAGAATAAGTGAATAAAACCACATAATCTTATGTTTTTATTTTCTTCCCATTTTAAAATACCATCTAATGGGAACCTCTTTGGATCCAAGGCCTATCACCGTCGTCAATGAGATTCCTACTCAGTCCCTTGCGGGGAGGGGCTACAAGTCATGAAAAGAATGAATGAAGCTACGAACGGAACCAAAGAGCTATGTGAAATGTCTACGTCTTGCAGAGTGAAAAATGGGATGTTCGAACACCCTGTGGAGCTACCACTGGGCAAAAATGGCGCATTTGCTGGGCTACTGATAGGAGTCAGTGGGATATCCCTGCCACTATTACAAGGCTTAGTAGAACCTGTTGCGATCATTTCAGACAAAAGCTTTTATGTGTGAAAGAAAGAGCTAGATTTTGAAGCTTGCGGCTCTGCTCAGCAGTGGTCCTGCCTGGGCCTTCATACTCTTAGCTTCTGAGTCTCCAGGCTGCTTCAGCCTAGGGTTGGTCACAGGTGATGGGTAACCTAGCAGCAAGGTACCACATCACACATTTATCTTTTTGTGACGACTACCTGGCTCCTCACCAGGTACTCGGCACATTTATATTTAATTCTGGATTGGGTAGGGATACACACCAATATCTGAAACACCCGATTCAGTTGAATGTCTCAGGAGGCTTTCAGGAATGCCTTTGACTTTGTGGAGACATCTTCCCAGCCTCACAGAGATGCAGCCATTCTGCACAGAAATTTGCTTGCAGACTTCAAGCTTTGGTGCATCTGTGTGGACCTCTCATACATTTGCTGGGATAGAGACCGAAAATGAAAGGACTTCGGTGGAAGATTTTCCCCCCTTGTGTGCAAAATTAGGACAATAAAGGAATACATGATGGCAAGGCCTTGTAGCATTAATTACCCACTGACTGAAGCGTGTGTGGCAGGCATGCCTGTAGTCCGTCTTCGAGTCGGTTTCAAGACTTCAATCAGTGTGTGGCTCACAGTTAGTGAAAGAAAAATCATTCAGGCTACACAAGAGGAGCATAAATATTATGTGTCACTTGGTATCATAATTAACTGCATGCTTCAAATATTTCTTTCATGTCAGCCTTCACACTAGGTAATATAATTTACCGTTAATAGGATTAAAATGTCTATTTTTTAAAATAAAAAGGTAAATACTTCAGTGATTTAAACTGTTTTCTATTTGTTTTGTACGGATACATATTTTACCACAGGCAATCTCCTTATGCCCTGCAGAAGAAAATAATGAGGAAAATTGGAGATAATTGATGTGGTCCAGAAGCAAAAGCTCTTTATGATTATTATTTTTGCTTTAGCTCGGTAATGAAGCAGCGAGGAGCAAACGCCCCGGCTTGCTAGATGTTGCACGTTTTCAAAGATTGGAGGTAACATAGGAAAGAAAAAAAAAAACCTGTCATTGTACCTAGACAGGAAGTTTATGTTGAAGAATTAATTTGGGCAGTTCAGAGCACCATCTCCAGAAGTGTGCCCGTGTTTGGGTTACTTTTCAAAACTGATAATTGAAAGAAAGGAAGGCCAGCTTATAGTTTCTTTTTTTTTTTTTTTAAAGACCATTCTATTTTATAATCTTCTGTAGTGCGCTCAACGCGTTGTCACGCAGGCTGACACAAACCAACGCAGGTTAGGAAACTCATTACAACTCTGAACTTGGGCAATGTTGGAACAGGCCAGAAATTAAAACCCATAACCTGTGGCATAATATCTCCTGAGGAGCCAAGTTAATTTGATCTGCAGAGAATGAACCGGCATTGGAGTAGCCAGACGTTGAAGTATAAGCTGGCCCGCATGCAAGCATAGGCACACGCAAGTAACTTCTGTGTGAAGGTTCGGGGGTGGTGTGCTTGGCTGGAGTATTAAAGTACAATCTAGAAGAATGCCTGGGATGAACTTGACCTGTCTCGGGCACTTGCAGAGATAAAACTGAGTCCTAGGAAGGCTTGGTGACTGGCTCATGCTCGGGCGATGCGGAGTGGAATCCTGGTCTGCAGACACCCTGGTCCACAAGCTCCTCTTGTCGCAGGCTGCTGTGTCCAAACATCTCTTTGGAAGTGATTGCCTCTTTCCAGTCACCACCGCCAAGTGGAATTTGGCATTAGCTGTTGGACGTTCTTACTTTGCTGCCGATCTATCTATCGACATTTCATTAGGGAGCCGTGTGCCTTTGCCAGGGATGAATGAGTTCATTAGCACTGAGACTAATAAACTTTAAAAAGTTAATAATGTGAATATGTTTGATTTGGAATTATTCACGCAGGCATTAGGAGTCACACACACACAAAAATCGCCTGCTTCATGTGCTGAGCTCTTTTTGGTAATTTCTCTGCTGTGACAGACTTTGATTTTCTGAAAACTCAACGTAACCCTTTTTTTCAAGAAATACACAGCACCATATTTGTGGCCCCTCCTCCAGCTAGGGCACTTCAAATACAACAGACATCAACATTATGAATAATAACCAGGCCATGAGTTCTTGTTCCGCCGTGAGTTTTCCTCTCCATGATTTCTGGTTGTAGTCTTAACCGATGTCTACCCTTCGTTCTGTTTGCTGACTTACATAGTGAGGGCACAGGAATGGAGCACGAGCAACACAGTTCCACAGGAGTTCCCTTTGGTAGGTGTCTTGGAATAGTGACTGGCTTATTCACCAACATGCTCTTTCTAGGAAGGAGGAGAATTGCCTGCACCAGAGCACACATTCCCCATTCTGATGAATCCTGAGTGATGCTGCATGTGCTTATTATCCTGGACTCCCAGGCTTAGCTGTCAGTACCTGCGTATAAGGAGCAGCCCCAGGAGGAATGTGGGCCAACCCAGTGCCATTTGGTACCTGGAGAGAGGGTGTAGGGTTGGAGAGCTGCTGTCTCATGCAATGTTCTTGTAGACCTGAACAGCCCTGTAACCTGTAGTCTATTACAAATCAATATTAATACCTGAGCATAACCAACCTATGGCCACCCTCTGTCAATAAAGCACCTGACTGTACTAGTGAAGCACACACATCAGTGTGGGGAGTGTTTACCACAAACCCTACTGTAATCAACGGAGAGTAGAGACAGAACGGATGCCCAGTAAAGGGTTAAAAAACTGAGATACTTCTAGGCAATAGTTGGCTGAGGGAAGTGGCCACCTGAAAAGCTATAGCTTACTAAAAAGAGGAGTTCTGGGGGTCAGAAACAGGCGAAAGTTTAGGAGTTTTGGTCTCTCAGGGTCACCTGAAACTGTCCCCATTGTTTTTTTTTAATTGGTTCATTTACATTAACTCTTGAAACTATCTGGGTTTGGCATGATGCTTCAAGGTATGCACACAATGGGAACTTATCAAATCTGTTTTCTCCTTATTACTTTGTGTTCTTTTGTTGGCATTTTCATGTATATATATGCATATATATAAAACATGTGTATATTGTATATCTGCAATCCATAAATATAACATACATTATATACTGCATTCTGAATACTGTGACCTCAACTCTTCCTTCCTTCCACCTGACAAGCCCCTTTCCCACCTTCATGTCTTCTGGTTCTGTTTTGTGACCCATGGAGTCAGCCACGCCTCTCTGTGTGTTTGCTGCTATTCACTGGAGCATGGTGACCTCATCTGTGGAAACACGACTGAACAGTGTCTGCCCCTCCCTCAGAATCTATCCCAAGCTCACGGTACCCATCTCATCCCCCCCCCCCCCCCCACACACACTCTCCCAGATGCTAGTGTTCATTATCCTGCGTTCAGGAAGACTTTAAATATTTTATTAATATATTCGTATGTGGGATAGCCATGTCTTTTCGATGTCTGGCTTACAGTGCCTACTACCTCTAACTTGAGTGATGGTTCTGCTTGAACATTCTGGGGCTCTGGAGATGAGTGGAACTCCCACACTACTGATTGTTGGCTATGGGACAGGACTTAAGTCACTCATGTCCTCCAAGCCTCAGTTTTTTCATCTGGAAGAATAAGCACCAAACTCATACACCAGGTTGTGAAGGGAAAAGGACAATTCACGCAGTTTATAAATTGCCAAGGTGTGCTCCATGAGAAGTAACACGGGAACTATTATTATTTATCATCATCATCACCACCATCACCATCACCATCATCATCATCATCATCATCATCATCATCAACATCATCACAGCTGTTAGGGATCTCTTGATTTGTCTGCATCCCAGCCCTCCCCTTCCCCAGTTCTTGTAAGAAAACTACCACATAGCTTAATGTGTACAAAATACTATTTATTTTGTTATTTGTCTGCTAAATACTTCACTCATCTGTCTGTTGTGATAGGACAGAGTCTAGATTCATAACCTGGATCAATTTGTCAAAAACACATTGAAAATGCACAGCCTGTAGGTTCTGAGCTCTGTAGGGTTAAGTGCCATCCATCCATCCATCCATCCATCCATCCATCCATCCATCCATCCATTCATCCAATGGTACTCATTCCTTCATTGATCTACTAATTCTTTTATTTGTTTGTTTATCCCTGATCTTGTAAGAACTGATGGGTACATGTTGTATCTCTTTTTCTCTCCACCCTCACAACACATACTCTACTGGCTATACCATCCATCACTCTGTAGAGAAACTCTGCTACAATATTAAATTAAATTCAAAGCAGACCACTGATAATTTCCCACTAGTGCCCCCTTTGTGTCCATCCTGTGCTCTCTGCTCTTATCCTGCCTCCTTCCACCACTGGCTCTCTGTCCTATCTGTCAGCAAAGGTGTTGGAGAGAAGAGGGCAGCAGTGGTGGCTGGGATGAGTGTGTTGGTTTCTCCCTTATCTTTTCTGAAATGTTGCTCAGTGACAGCATCACATGTATCTAGGTGTCGCTGTTCAGTCCTTCTCCCCCCGACCCCGTCCAAGTGTCTGATCTCTCTATCCCCCTAGACTGTGATAGGAATGGGACCCACTAGTTCCAGGGCCTTTGGGGCAACTCTTCCTCTGCTTTTCCATTGCTTCCAACCCCTCCCTGTAAGGGCCTAACTGTTGCCATGCAGGCTGTCTTGAGGTCCTCTGAAGGGGCTGATGGAGTTCTCTTGAGACTCCAGCTGCTCTAAAACACAAGTCTAGCCATGCCCTGCCTCTGGTACCTTCCATATTAGGCATACACACACCTGCCATTGGAGTAGTCTCCTGTCATGCCTTTACCAGAGTTTAGCTGATGCTGGTCCCATTCCCTTGAACTTCTAAAACCACAGGATACATAAGCCTCTCTTCCCTACAAAGTGCACAGCCTTGGGCATTGTGTTACAGCAATGGAAATGGCTGGATGTACCTTCCTTTTTGGCTAAACCTCAACTGTATCTTCTCCACCCTCATTACTCCCCTGTACGTCCCTGTCTTAGAGAACCTCTTCCTGAGCTTTCTCTGGCAAAGTTTCTGACATTGAGCAAGACTCAGTTAGGTTAGGTTTTTCTCTGTAGACGATTTTCTCACAGATATGCCATGAGCGCCTCTCTGCACTCACGGCGCTCCTTGTAACTCAAGAGCAGCCATCTGTCACGTGAGAACCTATGCTCGTGTTACCTTCCACCAATCCATGCCGTTAACTTTGGAACAAGAAGTTGAGCTCAAGGGGCTGACAAAGAAGTGGCGACACCAACTGGACATGGAGTGTGCATGGAAGAGACCTAAATGATGAGAAGAAAGCAGCCAGAGGAGACAGTGTCTTCCAGGAAGATGTGCTTCCACTGAGAAGGCCAAGGGGGGCGGGGTAGGGGAGCCAGGGAGTGTTTCTGCTGGAAAACTGGGTGTACCAGAAAGGCTGGTTTGGAGTCACAGGGATGCCCAGTGAGACAATAGTGGATTGCCAGAAGTGCCTCAGTAAGTCTCAAAAGTCCATCTTAGGGTGGGCGCCTCCATGGGAAGCCTGGGAAGGGAGAAAGGGGATCCTTTCATTAGGCTGACAGGCTGAGGAATCAAAATTATGAGGCAAGAAGAACAGGGAAGCTCACAGGATGTTTCTGTGGCCAAACCTTGATGATGACAGTGACCTGGAGGCTGCTGTTAGTTTAAGTGTTGTGATGGAGTGGGATGTGGGTTGACTGATCAGAACGGACAGGCCAGCATGGGGCAGCTGGAAGCCCCACTGAGGTCTGCAGCATGAACCCAGGAGATGAGTGCTGAGCCCTGGAGAAGAGTGCTGGGGAGGGATGATGAGTTCAGATTCTGGGCATGGTGGATTTGTGGTGCCTTAGAGACAGTCGCATGTAGGTAACTAACAGACAGATGGATCAACGTGTCTGATGCTCAGCAGAGAGGGCTGAATCTGAATCTAACCGGCTAGATTAAATGATGTAGAAAATGTCACTGCATTAACAGCTGTCCCAACAAGGCTCCTGAGAAAGGCACTGGGTTTATTTAGAAAGACTTTGGCAATAGGTCCCTGTGGGCTCTATGCTAGGGGCCGAGGGAGCCTGGCTGTGGCAGGGATGGTCTGCACACAGCTGGAAAGGCAACACTGCAGATTTACTGTGAGGTCACAGAAATGACAGCTGCCATGTTTTCTGCACCCAAATGATATTTCTACTGGATGTTTAGGAAGCATTCATTCATTAGGGAATTGCCTGTGATCCAGAGTGGATGGAGGAGAGGAACTGGGGTGTCGAACGAACAAAGACCAAAGAGAAGCATGAAGGAGAAAGCAAGGGAGGAAATTCTAGGATGGTCTGTGGCCTCCCAGGCTCCGTAAATGAGGCTATGATTCAGAAATCTCCAAGGAACCAGGCAGTCTGACCTCACTTCGTTCCCGAATTCCAGCTACGCAGCAGGTTCTGTTGTGGTGCTGAGGACAAAGCAATGGATACACAGGACAGATCTCTAGTCCAAGGAGCATTCTAGTGAGAACCACATGTATGGCTGGATGACAAATTATGGAAAGTTCCAGTCTGTGTGGTCAGGAGCCAGGACCAGCTCACGAGTTCTCTGTCCAGCAGCTCCAGGGCTGGGCCTTGGGGTTCTAGCATCTTCCTTTGAAGTTTGGGTCATCTTCTGAGCTCTCATGGGTCCTTGAAGTTGCTACCTCCAGGGTCCACATTTTCACACGGTCGCTTGAAAACTCACTTTTCAATAGCCAGTGGGAGAATCTGCCTCCTGCCTGCAGTGGTAGAGTCTCATTCAATGGAATGTAATTGCAGAAAGGATCACACACACACACACACACACACACACACACACACACCTACTTATGATGCAATCAAGGTACAATCTTCCCGCCTTATGTGCATGAAAAGACCCCTTCCATATACTAGGATGCAGAAAGCAGGAGGCTGGGATCTTGGGGACAGCTTAGGACTCTGTTTTCCTAAGGAGGATGAGCAAACCACACTGTTACACAGCCCATAAGGAATGTTGTGTGTGGTGTAAGAGGCTGTGAAACACATAAAGAATGGATGGGCACATACATGGGTCCCTCCTGAAGTCAAGCTAGGTTCCATGCCACCTTCTTATTTGGTCTCAGATGGCATGATTGACTTTCTTGTGCTCTATTCAGCATGAGGATTTCCCTGCTTAAGAGCCCTGGGTGACATGCTGATATGCCCTGGTATTCCCAGAGACATGGAGATTGTGACATGCTACAGAGAAGACCCGAATATGAGCTAAAGACTTCTATGAGCTAGAGTCCTGGTGCTGCTGGGCACATGCTCAACACTTAAAAATCAGCGATGAATATTAAAAGCATATATTCTGATGTAAGGAGAAACACACACAGGTCAGGGCTCTGTGTGGATTGGCCTATCAGCTGCCATGGACAGAAGCTTTTAGTGACTGATCCCTGAATTCCCTGAGAACAGTGCCCAGTGATCACTAACTCAGTACTCATGTGACTTTGCAGAACTGTGTTCAGGCTTTCTAGAATTCCATGAGTAATGAAAGCCAAGTGTATTTACAAACTCCCTGATTTTTAAGCAACCCATGGCCCAAGTGCTATGTGCAGCTAAGGATAGTTATGACTATAGCCCAACACAAAGCTATAAACTCACACACACAAAAAAAAACCCATTTTCTATTTCTGTGAAGATCTGTGAGGCATTGTCTAGATTAAGTGAATTAAGGTATGAAGAATTTTCCTAAATGTGGGTATCACCATTCCATAAGTGGGGGTCCAGTTCTGAATTAAAAGAAGAAAGTCAGTAGAGTGCATGCATTCAATCCATCTTCCATCTTTCTCTGCTCCCTGGCTGCAGTTGCAATGTGACTAGCCACTTTCTTAAACTCCCTTTGCCATGCCTTCCTCACCATTATTGACTATAGTTTTTCAAACTATAAGTCAAAACAAACTTTCACCCTGAAAAATAACTAGATATTTTTTGGTGATTTTTAAAAATAAATTGATCATGCAGTTCTTAAGTGTGAAATTTGAACATGACAGTGTTGTGTCATAATTTCAAAAGCTTGGGCACACCCATTGGTTCTACTTTTCAGTGTGCAAGAAATAGTTTCATCTAGTGATGGTGTGCAGATCACTGGTGCACACAAATTGCCTGTAGAGCATGGAGACGTTGTCACTGGAACCTGAAAAGGGACAAGAAAGAGCAGACTGTAGGTAGGGCCAGAGCTGACCACCATCTTTAGGGACTGATGTCTTGGAAGCATGTTGTATGTTCTGGGGTTCAGCTTGTCCACTGGAACATGCGGGGAGAGGTAGTGACTGCTCACCACTGAAGTAGTCATCCTGACATGAGACGTAGACTTAGCTCAGTGTCAGCAAGAGCCACTGCCAGGTGGACCAGGCTCTCAAAAGCGGGGGGACATGATCAGTGGAGAAAGTCAGGCTGTTGGTGAGTTTCCTTGGAGGGCAGGCGCAGGCTAGTGGTGTAGGAGGAGCTGGGTCCTTGGAGAAGGTGCTCTGTAGAGGATGGAAACTGTGCGGTTAGCTCCTGTTTTGCCTTCCAGGGAACTCCCTGGAGACACGGGGATGGGGCGGGGGAGGGGGACAGTTAGCTCACTACCCATGACTTCACTTTTCTAAAAGACAATATTTAATTAAGACTCTGGAGTTCCATGTTATAAGCCTTGGATTTTGCCTGTCCTACCCAGAAAGTATCGGGGAAGTAGGAACCATCCACTTTTTATGAATTGATTACCGATGAGGAGACTGAGGGGTACCATTTCCTCCCATATTGACCACCATCTTCCCTCACATAAACCAATTTGTTCTGAAATTGACTAAGTGCTTAGCACCTCATTAGTATTTTTCCCTCTGAAGGATTATTGTAATGCGATCAGAAATAGGCAGAAACTTCTACTTTACTGTGTTCTTCCTTCTGGAAATTAAGGGGAGCAGCAGAAATCTTATAGAAATGTATAGCCAATATTAAAACGGTATTAAAAAAGTATTTTCTTTTCCTGTTTTCTAGAATCCACTGTTGGTCTAATCTCAGGAAGCTCTGGAATGGTAGCTGTACTCCTCTGCATAAGCCGTCAAATCTTCAGGGTCTACAAAGGCTAAAATCCATTTTTTCTTTTTTCTAAAACACGGACTATCTAGCCCATTCACTTCTTTTACCAATATGACTCCAGCAATATAGAACATCAGCACCATGGCCTCAGGCCTCATCGTACCAGATTTGTCTAGCAGTCACCTGAGGTGTTTGCTCAACCCTCCCAGAAGTGCTCCTCAGAAGCTTGCACTGGGGCCTGCAACACCAATCCCAGCCAGTCTGTGGGTGCGGACAGTCAGAGGTCCTACAGAGGCTGTGCTCTGGGGTGTGTGGTCTCACAGAGTGACTTCTTTGCTGTGCGTTGCCCAGTGACTTCTGGTGTCTAGTTTGCATACAAGAGATCAATTAATGCTTGTGAAAAGACCCGAAAGGGAGTCATTTCAAGGAGCAAGCTGGTCTGAAACCAGTGAAGATGTCTCCACCAGAGGGAGGACCAAGCATTATAAAGGTTGGTTCTGTTTCATGTGTGTCTTCTGCTGTGTTGGGTGATGCACATACACACATTGTACATATGCATGCAAGTGTATGTCTTTGTGTGTGTGTATGTCTTTGTGTGTGTGTGTCTTTGTGTGTGTGTGTCTTTGTGTGTGTGTGTCTTTGTGTGTGTGTGTCTTTGTGTGTGTGTGTCTTTGTGTGTCTTTGTGTGTGTGTGTCTTTGTGTGTCTTTGTGTGTGTGTATGTCTTTGCGTGTGTGTCTTTGTGTGTGTGTATGTCTTTGTGTGTGTATGTCTTTGTGTGTATGTCTTTGTGTGTGTGTGTATATCTTTGTGTGTGTGTGTATGTCTTTGTGTGTGTGTGTGTCTGTGTGTGTGTATGTCTGTCTGTGTATGTGTGTATGTCTTTGCGTGTGTGTCTTTGTGTGTGTGTATGTCTTTGTGTGTGTGTGTGTGTGTATGTCTTTGTGTGTGTGTGTATGTCTTTGTGTGTGTGTGTGTATGTCTTTGTGTGTGTGTCTGTGTGTGTGTGTATGTCTGTGTGTGTGTATGTCTGTGTGTGTGTGTGTATGTCTTTGTATGTGTGTCTGTGTTTGTGTGTGTGTGTGTGTGTGTGTGTGTGTGTGTGTGTGTGTGTGTAAACACAAGCTGGCAGGTTTGGTGGGGCTGGTGAAGGCAGACACTGTGTGTTTGCAGTCTTATCGACCCCCGAATCACTGAGTTGCTGTTTCTCCCTTCTATTTTTCAATTCATCTGGGAGCTCTTGTACAGTAAACACAGTTATAAGGTTCCAAACTTCAGTGTTTGACATGTTAATTCATAATTTGCCATAATCAGCACTTTCCTAAGAATAACGTTTGTGGGCTTTGTGCATGTGGTTGGAGACAATTTGCATACTTCGTTCTGCTGTTTAATAGACCCGTGTCCTGAAGGAATACCGC